>NC_064623.1:113618705-114261992 GCF_023898315.1 Schistocerca nitens
TGACGTAAGGCACGGCAGTGGTGCGGTGCGTAAGCGCTGGTCGGTTGTATGAAATAAGCGCAGAGAGAGGGGCCGACGTGGACAGAATGGCGGAAATCAGGTGTCGTGTTTGGACGTCCTCGTGACCACTCCGTGATTTGTTTTGCCAGATTTCTTGGTGTATCACCGCACACTATCCAATGTCTCTACAAGCAACGGTACACGACTCGCAAGCCATGTAACACGACGTAAGAGCAGCGATCGTAAGAAAATCCTAACCCACAGTCCCGTAGGCGAGTGTGACGCGTTGTGAGTGATAGTCTGTTTCATACGCGGGAAGATTGTTGTTAGCAATGAAGGATGTCCATCTCAAACAGCTTCCGAGGTGGAGCTGCGAAGATAACTGCGTGCCTTGGACACTTGTAGTCATATACCTCGCAAAGTGCTATTGTTGACAGCTGCACAAAAGCTATACGTCATCAATGTGTAACTAAAGAGTATGTGGCTGGAGGCGTCCAGTGGGCGCCGGCGGATCGCGAATTCGCTTTTCCGCTGACTGCCCAATGAGGCTTTCATTACGCAGTGTGTGGAGGGCCTGTGGAAATACTACGATGTTTTTCGCACCACCAGTGGAGTGGCCTTCTACATCTACATCCATACTCCGCAAGCCACCTGTCGGTGTGTGGCGGAGGGTACCTTGAGTACCTCTATCGGTTCTCCCTTCTATTCCAGTCTCGTATTGTTCGTGTAAAGAAGGATTGTCGGTATGCCTCTGTGTGGGCTCTAATCTCTCTGATTTTATCCTCATGGTCTCTTCGCGAGATATACGTAGGAGGGAGCAATATACTGCTTGACTCCTCGGTGAAGGTATGTTCTCGAAACTTCAACAAAAGCCCGTACCGAGCTTCTGAGCGTCTCTCCTACAGAGTCTTCCACTGGAGTTTATCTATCATCTCCGTAACGCTTTCGCGATTACTAAATGATCCTGTAACGAAGCGCGCTGCTCTCCGTTGGATCTTCTCTATCTCTTCTATCAACCCTATCTGGTACGGATCCCACACTGCTGAGCAGTATTCAAGCAGTGGGCGAACTAGCGTACTGTAACCCACTTCCTTTGTTTTCGGATTGCATTTCCTTAGGATTCTTCCAATGAATCTCAGTCTGGCATCTGCTTTACCGACGATCAACTTTATATGATCATTCCATTTTAAATCAGTCATAATGCGTACTCCCAAATAATTTATGGAATTAACTGCTTCCAGTTGCTGACCTGCTATATTGTAGCTAAATGATATGGGATCTTTCTTTCTGTGTATTCGCAGCACATTACACTTGTCTACATTGAGATTCAATTGCCATTCCCTGCACCCTGGCTATTGTTGACAGCTGCACAAAGTCTACATGTCATGAAAGTGTAACTGAACAGAATGTGACTGGAAACGTCCAGTGAGCGCGGGCGAGTTGCGAATTCGCTTTTGTGCCGACGGCCTAATGAGGTGTGTGGGGGGCCTGTGGTAATCTGCGATGTTTTTCTCACCACCACTGGAGTGGCCGTCACGAAATTAGAAACGTCACGGTCACACCCGCTGCCTGCAGCCAACAGGCACTAAGCGCTGTGATCCGTCCGCCTCATAGCTTTGTGTCACCTACACCCGTTAACAGTGCAGTAGGTGAATGTTCCGTGTTTCTGTGAGTTGACGTGTGTTCGGTAGCAAGCGAAATGCAGGAGCAACGGCCTAAGAGCAGAGCTACTGCAGTCGTGTGCGTAAAGCGCAAAAAGATGTGCGAAAGCAATCTAAAACTGCCAACAATGAAGAAGCTAGGAATAACATAAATTTTGCGCAAGTTTATAAAATGAGAACAGAACCTCGGACTATTTCCGAATCGACTGTATTCTGTATTAACAGTGCAGTAACATCGCAGTATCTCTAGAAGTGAGCACCTGTTTCCATTCGCTAAGAAAGAACTGTAAATTAAAACGAAAATATACAGAACTTGACGATTTTTACAAAGCGTTAGTGCGTCCAACTGTGCTTCGATACTACGACAAAGGAGAGTATCCGGCAGCTAGTTTGGGTTTTGATTCAGAAAACGTAATGATGGACGAAAATTTTTGATGGAGATTTGTGTAAAATAAAGTTATTGTGTGCTGAAAACAATAGTCTTGTAGTGTACTTCGATAAAACTTGGGTTCCACAAAACCATACGCACAAATATATTTTGCTCGCCTTCAACGGAAATAATGGCCTGAAAGTACTTACAGTTACTTTCGTATAACGTGTATCGACGATTTGAATGATGGGTGCAGCGATGAAGTATCAGTAAGAGTTGCAAATAAAAAGTTCTCTCGCCAATAAAGGCGTTAAGGCGAACCGTGCAGCGGTCGTCTCTTGTAAATAAAATGCGTTCATAGGTGACACGCTCCAATAATGATGTCTCAGATATTACCAAAATTACTTTCATAGTTTTCTTAACAACTATCTCACTGGAACGTTCCACAAGGTCGCAAATTCATCATCGATGACATTTCTTTTTACACAAGCAGAACAGTTTCCCAGTTCTTACAGTATTTTATTTTTTATTTTGCAATACGTTTATGTTTTTCCAATAAAATGTGTGGCACATACATCTGTAAACATTTTTTTCAGTGCAAATACGTCACTGATTCTATTTTTTCTTCAGGTTGAACTAAAATTTTATTTTTCTTCCAAATTCCTTGAAACGTGTTTTTATTAGTACAACATGAATTCCACTGTTATAGGCATAGGAGAGAGCGGATAGGTGGAAAGATTACATTGAAGGCCTATGTGAGGGGGAAGATTTGTCTCATGTTATAGAAGAAGAAACAGGAGTCGATTTAGAACAGATGGGCGTCCAGTATTAGAAACAGATTTTAAGAGAGCTTTGAAGGACATTAAATCAAATAAGGCTGAACGGATAAATACTATTCCATCAGAATTTCCAAAATCATAGGGGGGAAGTGGCAACAAAAGTCTATTCACGGTGGTGTGCAGAATGTATGAGTCTGGCGACATACCATCTGACTTTCGGAAGAATATCATCCACACAATTCGGAAGACTACAAGGGCTGTCAAGTGCGAGAATTATCGCACAATCAGCTTAACAGCTCAAGCACCATACTTACTGACAAAAATAATATACAGAAGAATGTAAAAGAAAATTGATCATGTGACATATGACGATCAGTTAGGGTTTAGAAAAGGTAAAGGCACCAGGGAGGCAATTCTGACGTTGGCCGTTGATAATGGAGGCAAGACTAAAGAAAAATCAAGACACGTTCATAGGATTTGTCGACCTGGAAAAAGCGTTCGACAGTGTAAAATGGGGCATGATGTTCGAAATTCTGAGAAATATAGGGAGAGACGGAACGTATACAATATGTACAAGGCCCAGGAGGGAATAATAAGAGTGGACGATCAAGAACGAAGTGCTCGTATTAAGAAGGGTGTAAGACAAGGCTGTAGCCTTTCGCCTCTACTCTTCAATCTGTACATCGAGGAAGCAATGATGGAAATAAAAGAAAGGTTCGGGAATAGAATGAAAAGTCAAGGTGAAAGGCTATCAGTGATACGATTCGCTGGGGACATTGCTGTCATGAGATGATCTCCTGAACTCATGAACAATCTAATGTGTACAGAATATAGATTGAGAGTAAAGCGAAGAAAGACGAAAGTAATGAGAAGAGCAGAAATGAGAACAACGTGAAACTTAACATCAGGATGGTCGCAAAGTAAATGAAGTTAAGGAATTCTGCTACCCAGGCAGCAAAATAGCCATTGACGGACGGAGCAAGGAGGACATCAAAAGCAGACTACCACTGGCAAAAAGGGCATTCCTGGTCGGCAGAAGTCTACTACCATCAAGCATAGGCCTGAATTCGAGGAAGAAATTTCTGAGAATGCACGTGTCGAGCAAAGCATTGTATGGTAGTGAAAGACGGACTGTGGGAAAACCGGAACAGAAGAGGCTCGAAGCATTTCAGGTGTGGTGCTGCAGACGAAAATTAGGTGAACTCATAAGGTAAGGAATGAGGAGGTCTTGCGCAGAATCAGAAAGGAAAGGAATATTTGTGAAATACTGACAAGGAAGAGGGGCAGGATGATAAGACATCTGTTAAGACATGGCCGGCCGAAGTGGCCGTGCGGTTAAAGGCGCTGCAGTCTGGAACCGCAAGACCGCTACGGTCGCAGGTTCGAATCCTGCCTCGGCCATGGATGTTTGTGATGTCCTTAGGTTAGTTAGGTTTAACTAGTTCTAAGTTCTAGGGGACTAATGACCTCAGAAGTTGAGTCCCATAGTGCTCAGAGCCATTTGAACCATTTTTTTTTTTTTTTTTTTTTTGTTAAGACATGAGGGAATAACTTCCATGGTACCAGAGGGAGCTGTAGAGGGCAAAAACTGTAGAGGAAGACAGAGATTGGAATACATCCAGCAAATAATTGAGGACGTAGGTTGCAAGTGCTACTCTGAGATGAAGAGGTTGGCACAGGAGAGGAATTCGTGGCGGGCTGCATCAAACCCCTCAGAAGAGTGTTGACATAGAAAAAAGTTCATATTTTTTGCGTAACACCTGGCAATAATTTACTTTTGGAAAGTTCTCAGTCATATTCTAGACTAAAGATACAATGCGTAATATTTTTTTCGGAATTTTTAGTGACATTTGAAATTATTACTGACTGGCAATGGTGTAAGATGGTGAAATGACCTTCAGGTGCCTACTTTCGTGAGGGCCGCTATGGCGCCTACTCATCCAGCTAACCGATAACGGGAACACGGATGCTTAGTTCCCTATTCTCGTTGACAACGTGTTGCCCTTTCTTCTACATCTTCATTGCGAATATGGTGTGGACATTCCAGTCTTCCAAGATGACAGCAGCCATGTATCCTGGTCTGCACACTTACGTTCCTGCTTTGACGAACGCTCGGGTTCCCTGTCTCACCTCTGCTGACCCCACTAAATCCCCTGATATTGATTTCATAGAAAATGTTTGGGGCTACTTGTAATAGCGGGTGAAACGTGGCATTCAACATTCCTGCAGTCTCGTAAGCCTAGAGATGACGGGATTCGTCTGGATACACAAAGAAACTTGCGGGTTCCCTTCCTCGCCGATGTGAGGCCTATTTTGGTGTTAAGAGGTGGTTTTTACACGGTATTAACGTGTTGTTTCCCGGGGCGTGCTTACTTTATACCGTCCTTACAACGAGCTATGGGTGGTGTGCGGTAGTGAGAGCGCTGGGATGTTGGACCTCACAACCTCCCACTTGTGCACCAGCACGCCGCAGCGCCTCTCAGCCCTGTAAAGCCGGCGCGTGACGTCCTGCCGACACTAAGTCCCCCGCCGTCGAGGCTTAAGACGAGAGGGAGAGAGAGAAAGAAAGAGAGGAAGAACAAAATACCCGGGAACGTACCGACCGAACGACGACGGGAGGTCCCCGTGCTGTCACTGACTTGAGAGATTTCAGTACTAGCCCGGCTGCAGGCAGCGTGCTGGATGTAGCAAATTGTGGAGTCATATTAACTCTCTGAATAACCATGAAACGCCCTGCTAAACCCGCAGGACAGGAAAGGGGTCAAAATAAGTTTCTGTCAGTTACACTCGAACATACAACTTTATTTATTTGTTCAAACATTACAAGAGCCGAAAAAGTTTTTAAAAAACAGCATTAATTTTCCGAACTACCGACTGAATGCGCCATACAATCTCACACCGTAAGGGCGAGACCACTTTAATTTAAATTCGGCTGAAAGCCATCAACTTAACACTCAAAAACAAAAATCAGGAACTTAATAGGTAGAAGGCCTTATCTTAAATCAGTTCTTTAAGTTAGGCTGAAGGCCCAAACAATCTTACGCTTTAAGGGCAAAACAACCTTAATTTAAAAATCGGCTAGAAGCCATACAAATACACTCCTGGAAATGGAAAAAAGAACACATTGACACCGGTGTGTCAGACCCACCATAGTTGCTCCGGACACTGCGAGAGGGCTGTACAAGCAATGATCACACGCACGGCACAGCGGACACACCAGGACCCGCGGTGTTGGCCGTCGAATGGCGCTAGCTGCGCAGCATTTGTGCACCGCCGCCGTCAGTGTCAGCCAGTTTGCCGTGGCATACGGAGCTCCATCGCAGTCTTTAACACTGGTAGCATGCCGCGACAGCGTGGACGTGAACCGTATGTGCAGTTGACGGACTTTGAGCGAGGGCGTATAGTGGGCATGCGGGAGGCCGGGTGGACGTACCGCCGAATTGCTCAACACGTGGGGCGTGAGGTCTCCACAGTACATCGATGTTGTCGCCAGTGGTCGGCGGAAGGTGCACGTGCCCGTCGACCTGGGACCGGACCGCAGCGACGCACGGATGCACGCCAAGACCGTAGGATCCTACGCAGTGCCGTAGGGGACCGCACCGCCACTTCCCAGCAAATTAGGGACACTGTTGCTCCTGGGGTATCGGCGAGGACCATTCGCAACCGTCTCCATGAAGCTGGGCTACGGTCCCGCACACCGTTAGGCCGTCTTCCGCTCACGCCCCAACATCGTGCAGCCCGCCTCCAGTGGTGTCGCGACAGGCGTGAATGGAGGGACGAATGGAGACGTGTCGTCTTCAGCGATGAGAGTCGCTTCTGCCTTGGTGCCAATGATGGTCGTATGCGTGTTTGGCGCCGTGCAGGTGAGCGCCACAATCAGGACTGCATACGACCGAGGCACACAGGGCCAACACCCGGCATCATGGTGTGGGGAGCGATCTCCTACACTGGCCGTACACCACTGGTGATCGTCGAGGGGACACTGAATAGTGCACGGTACATCCAAACCGTCATCGAACCCATCGTTCTACCATTCCTAGACCGGCAAGGGAACTTGCTGTTCCAACAGGACAATGCACGTCCGCATGTATCCCGTGCCACCCAACGTGCTCTAGAAGGTGTAAGTCAACTACCCTGGCCAGCAAGATCTCCGGATCTGTCCCCCATTGAGCATGTTTGGGACTGGATGAAGCGTCGTCTCACGCGGTCTGCACGTCCAGCACGAACGCTGGTCCAACTGAGGCGCCAGGTGGAAATGGCATGGCAAGCCGTTCCACAGGACTACATCCAGCATCTCTACGATCGTCTCCATGGGAGAATAGCAGCCTGCATTGCTGCGAAAGGTGGATATACACTGTACTAGTGCCGACATTGTGCATGCTCTGTTGCCTGTGTCTATGTGCCTGTGGTTCTGTCAGTGTGATCATGTGATGTATCTGACCCCAGGAATGTGTCAATAAAGTTTCCCCTTCCTGGGACAATGAATTCACGGTGTTCTTATTTCAATTTCCAGGAGTGTACAAACAACGAGAACAAATGAGAAAAGGCAGTACACCCAACGGCGCTCAGAAGTCTCCGGGGGTCGGTCTGGAATTCAAACACAACGCTCGCTCAGGTGAGACAGGCAGTCGGCGCAGCCATCCCTCGATTCGACGATAACCCAACCGACAAGCTCCGCTTCAGCCTACCAGCACACAACACAGGGAGTTCAATCGAACAACGTAGAAGGTATTGGCGCCCACAACCAATTATACACTGAGCTGTCAAACTGCACACCGTGCTGGACAGCGACAACACGATGAGGGAAATACACTTCCTGGATATACGTCAGCGGCCGGAGCAAGTAACCGAGACGTTAACAGCCGCAAGGCAGAAGATTCCGCTGGTGCACTTCAGTTCAAAGTAAGCAAGCACAGCTAAATTCCACCAGAGAGTGGCTAAAATTTGCCAACTTAAACACACGTTGTTGCTCGCGGGAATGTCCCAACAGCCGACAACGAAATACAAACGACACAATGGGAACAGTCGTGATTTGCTGGAAGATTAAAAAAAAATGGTTCAAATGGCTCTGAGCACTATGGGACTCAACTGCTGAGGTCATTAGTCCCCTAGAACTTAGAACTAGTTAAACCTAACTAACCTAAGGACATCACAAACATCCATGCCCGAGGCAGGATTCGAACCTGCGACCGTAACGGTCTTGCGGTTCCAGACTGCAGCGCCTTTAACCGCACGGCCACTTCGGCCGGCCACTGGAAGATTAAGTCAACCCAATTTTAGAGTCCAGGGTCGGTGAGTCACGGACCTCGTAGCAATGGAAACAGCACCACACATTCCGACCGCGCGTGGACGCCGCCAGCGGCCTCGGCCAAACTAAGCGCCGCGGAGATTTCCTCGCTGCTCCACGCCAGCAGACCGACTCCGCAGGCCCGGAAACGGTGAAAGGACCAAATATATGTCTGCCGATTAGACGACCAACCAACGGTCGTCCCACTCCAATCTCCCTCCGTCGGACAGTTCATGTGTGTCGCCATCGGTCGGCGAGCACTAGCTGTCCACACCTCACCGGCGCACAGTGCCCGACTTCACTGCTGCTGCGTCCCGACTGCACTGCCGGTCCGACACACGACGACCCGGAAATACTATCGGTCGCTCCAGAGATGGTACGACAGTGCACTTATCGATACGCGCTGCTGCTGCCGCTCACGGGCAAGTAAGGCAGGAAGTTAGTGACGCCAGTTGTGGTGTGCGTACTGTAAGACATTCGGTACACACACCTTCAGATTATTTTACTTGTCGCTCTAACGAAGTAGGCGAGTGTCAGCAATATGTCTCGTGGTCTTATCGTGGCGTGTTTATCTTCTGCCGTTAGGTCAGATGATAGAAATGCCACTTGCACGCTTAGAGTAGCAGATTGAAGGTGACCAACTTTAAACAGAACTTGATTAATTTTCACACACATTTATTAAAATAATAAAAAGCATAGACATTACGTAACTTGATTCTGGATGCTGTTTACAATTGACAATCTGAAGTTCCTTTGGTCTTGGTACGTTAATCTTATTCTCACATATCTCTGATACTTGACAAAGTGTCTATACATTTATCTTCATGGCTATGTACAGGAATATGGTAATTATGTTAGGCGCAGACTGAAACTTGACTGTAGACTGGCACAGACTAATGCAGACTGGTACAGACAAATGCAGACTGACTAATCGGAGGTCTGTAGACTCGTTATAATACCTCGCGCGTTCATGTATCACTGCACGAGTGTGATCCGCGAGAAGAAAAGGTTCTACGTTAGCAGCAATCTCATTGGCTGCGTTACATATTAATACGCGGATCGGCGGAAGCAGAATTTGGTCCGTCTCTAAGGCAGCGCCATCTCGTAGTGCGGAGACGGACGAGCGCTGCGCCTGCGCTGTTGTGCTTAGTGGGGCGCGCTCTAGTGGGAAAGTTGTGTACGCGCTGACTACGCAGAACTATGTACACAACACCAGTAAATGGAATAAGAAAACGAGGCGGCAGTACCGTAATAGAAGATGACAAACAATATATGGGATAAACGCGAGCCGTGCACGGCTCAAACCACCTTTCGCAGCGCGAACTTCTGCAAGACGTATAGGAAGAGGCTCAATGAGTTCTGCTACACAGCGACACGAATGTGGAGCCACACTGATTTCAATGCCGTGGCCAGCTGAGAGTCCATGATGCGAACAGCGCGATCGACCTTGTCCCATAAATTCTCAATTGGGTTTTAATCCAGAGTTTGATGGTCAACGGAGTACGCTAAACTGGTCCTGGTACTCTTCGCACGTGCGCTTCGAGCTGTGTGACACTTTGCATTGTCCTGCTGGTAGATGCCACCGAGCCGAGAAGAAACAGACTGTACGTAGGGGTGGACATCGTCCCCAAGCATAGATACCTACTTCTGATGATGTATGTGCCACACATTTTATCGGAAAAACATAAAAGTATTGCAAGATAAAAAATAAAATACTGTAAAAACTGTGAAACTGTTCTGCTTGTGTAAAGAGAAATGTCGTCGATGATGAATTTGCGACCTTGTAGAACGTTCCATTGAAATAGTTGTTAAGAAAAGTACGAAAGTTATTTTGGTAATATCTGAGACATCCTTATTGTATCGTGTCACCTATGAACGTATTTTATTTACGAGAGCCCACCGCTAGGGTTTTAGTTGCACGGTTCGCCTTAACGCCTTAATTGACCGAGAGAACTTTTTATTTGCAGCGCTTACTGATCCTTCCTTGCTGCACCCATCATTCGAATCGCCGATACACGTTATACGAAAGTAACTGTAGGTACTTTCAGGCCACTATTTCCGTGGATGAGCAAAATATATTTGTGCGTATGGTTTCGTGAAACCCAAGTTTTATCGACGTATACTACAAGACTATTGTTTTCAGCACAAAGTAAGTGTATTTTACACAACTTTTCGTTCTTGCTGCAGCAGTCCTCGCAGTCCATCAAAAATTTTCGTCCATCATTACGTTTTCTGAATCAAAACCCAAACTAGCCGTCGGATACTCTTTGTCGTACTATCGAAGTACAGCTGTAGGCACTAAGGCTTTGTAAAAATCATCTGTACATTTTCGTTTTAATTTACAGATCTTTCTTAGCGAATCGAAACAGATGCTTATTTCTAGAGATACTGCGATGTTACTGCACTGTTTATACAGAATACAGTCGATTCGGAAATACTCCGAGGTTCTGTTCTCATTTTATAAACTTGCGCAAAATTTATGTTATTCCTCCTAGCTTCTTCGTTGTTGGCCGGGTCAGTAAAAAAGTTCGGTAATTTCATATGACAATTTTAGATTGTTTTCGCACAGCTTTACGCACACCGGCCGCAGTAGCTCTACTCTTAGGACCGTGCTCCTGCATTTCGCTCACTACCGAACATCCATAAACGCACGGAAACACGGAACATTCAGCTACTGCCTGTTAACAGAGTGTGTGTGGCAACAAAGCTATGAGTCGGGCGGATCACAGCTTTTAGTGCCTCTGAGCTGCAGGCAGCGGGTGTGACCGTGGCGTTTCTAATTTCGTGACGGCCACTCCAGTGGTGGTACGAAAAACATTGCAGAATTACCACCAGCCCTCCACACACTGCGGGATAAACGCCTCATTGGGCCGTCGGCGCAAAAGCGAGTTCGCGACTCGCCAGCGCCCACTGGACGTCGCCAGCCAAATACTCTTCAGTTACACAGTGATGACGTGTAGCTTTTGTGCAGCTGTGAACAATAGCACTTTGCGAGGTACCTGACTACAGGTGCCCAAGACACGCAGTTCTCTTCGCAACTCCACCTCGGAAGCTGTTTGAGATCGACTTCCTTCATTGCTAACAACAATCTTCTCGCGTTTGAAACAGACTGTCACTCACAAGGCGTGACTCTCGCCTATGGAACTGTGGGTTAGGATTTTCTTACGATCGCTTCTCTTATGTCGTGGTACATGACTTGCGAGTGGTGCACCATTGATTCCCAGACTTTTAAAAGCGAATCATTCACAAATTCCGGCTAAAGACCATATTAAGGAAAATTCAAGTTAATTCTTCGGCCGATAGCCCAATAAAAAAATTTTTCTTTACATAATAAAAGAGAGGCTTTAAAGATAAGCTTGTACTCAATACAACAGAAAAACGTGGTAAGAAAACTTGAAGTATCTTGTTGGGTGAAGGCGCAAACAACTACTCAAGAATAATTAAAGACAAGACAAACATTTGCAGAACACGGCTGTAGGCCGTTTCAAGAATCCAAGATAATTAAAGAGAAAGTTTTGGACAACAAATGGTTCAAATGGCTCTGAGCACTATGGGACTTAACTGCTGAGGTCATCAGTCCCCTAGAACTTAGAACTACTTAAACCTAACTAACCTAAGGACATCACACACATCCATGCCTGAGGCAGGATTCGAACCTGCGACTGTAGCGGTCGTGCAATTCCAGACTATAGCGTCTAGAACCGCTCGGCCACTCCGGTCGGCTTCGGACAAGGATTTACCTATTAAAGTCACAGATTCTGAAACAAATGCGGCTGAAGGCCTAAATACAGAGCTACAACAATTTTAAATGAAACACGGCTGAAGGCATAGTTGACATGAAGTTCGGCTGAAGGCGATATACTAAACATAAAACAGACAGTATTAATACACGGCTGAAGGCCTGGCACAATACCTGCGACCAAATAAAATGACAATCACAAAAAATAAACAGTGGTCCTCAGGAGTGTTCCAAGAGTCGGCCTGGGGAAAAAACTCTAAGCACGGTTTAGGTGAGACGCTAACCAATAGGGTGCGAACACGACCTAGGGACGGCTCAAGAACCAACCAACAGCCTAATCAATTCCCTTCCACCCGACACAGTCGCTGTTCTATTTCAACCGACCGATTGAATACTCCAGTACGTAGACAGCACTCATCTGTTCAGTGGAAATCACAGAAGCTACACACGGTTCCATGTAAACACACTTGCACAAGGACTCGAACAATCGTAAAAGCAATCACTGAGGAACAACAAGGACGAATCAGTTCGACACACAGATAGTTTCCACAAGCGGTCGGCGACCAACTACACGTCGTCCGATGAGACAACCGACCGAACGACGAACCCAGGTCGTTCCCACTCAAGTTACGTGTGTCGGCAACGGTCGGGAGAATCTTGGCTGTCCGAAGCTGACTGCAGCTCCAACCCGGCTCAACTCGATGTCCGTTCGAAATTCGGAGACACGGCGACCCGGGCACACTGGCTCGGACCCAGTCAGGAGAGGTAACTCTTGCCCATTGGCCTCTGCACAAGGAAGGAACCGACACACGTCCGGCAAGGTGACCAACAGACGAGGCCCAGAAACGGTCAAAAGACCAAATACACGACCAACCGAACGACCAACCAACGGTAGTCCCGATCCAGTCTTCCGTCGGACAGGTCATGTGTGTCGCCAGCGGTCGGCGAGCACTGGCTGTCCGGACCTCACTGGGGCTCCGTCCCGAGTTGCACTTCCAACTAAACGCCAGACACACGACGACCCGGGAATAGTATAGGTCGCTCCAGAGATGGTACGACAATGCACTTATCGATAAGCGCTGCTGCTGCCACTCACAGGCAGGTAAGGCAGGAAATTAGTGACGCCAGTACATAGAAGAAGAAAAGGAGGCGGCAGTACCGTAAGAGAAGATGATAAACAATAAACGGCATGAACACGAGCCGCGCACGACTCACCCTCCCGACACGCTTTCTTTACCCTCCACTGCGAGTGCTGCCGTGTGGGTGGGTATTGCAGGTTGTCGTCTAACATAGGCGCTTTCGCACTAACTAAATGAACCTGTAACGAAACGCGCTGCTCTTCTTTGCGTAATGTGACTAGACCTAGTAAAAGTGAGACTGCCTACGTGCTAATATCATTATATCTACATCTATACTCCGCAAGCCATCTTACGGTGTGTGGTGGAGGCTGTGTGTGTACCACTGTCACTTCCATGTTCCACTCGCGAATGCTACGCGAGAATAACGAACCTTGGCAAGTTTCCGGGTGAGTTAGAATCTCTCTGCCTTTATCCTCATGACCTTTTCATGACAAATACGTAGGAATAAGCGATTTATTGGTTCACTTTGTAGGAACGCCTGGCCTTTGGTGGAAAAAGCCTCTCTTCCATTGTCTCCAAAGGTTGACCGTCTTTGTGACGCTTTCGCGCTAACTGAATGAACCTGTAACGAAACTCGCTGCTCTTCTTTGCGTCTTCTCTGTTTGCTCTGTCACTTCTGTCTGGTACGAATCCTAGAGTCAGGAGCAGTATTCGACTCCGTCTCTAATGACTTCGATGTCGACGAAACGTTAAACCCAATCTTCCTTCCTTCCTTCCTTCCTTCCTTCTTTCCTCAGTATTCTACTGTCCGTCGAACAAGGGTTGGCTACATTTCCTGAGCGTTCTTTCAGTGCGTCTGTCTGACATCTGGATTATCTGCGATTGCTTTCACACAGTCATTCCACTTTAAAGCGTTCTGTAAGCGCACTTGTAGGTGGTCACTGGGTGTGACCGTTTCGAGTAGCTCTCCGCCAATAGCGTAACCAGTCATACAAACAAAAATGGACCCAACTGGCTGTTTATTCCCACTCCGTTACGTATGTTTATGTCGCGGGTCACCTAGAAATTCCTCCACCAAGCATCTATATTCTGCAAGATCTTCCTCCGTTTGTTTACAGTTTTCCGTCGTTGCAACCTCTCTGTACACAACAGCGTCGTCCTCGAAAAGCCTCATGGAGCTACAGATGTTATCTATTAGGTGGTCATCTATATTACTAAAAGTCTAAAACTCCAGCTGCAGATAGTCTATATAAGTGCTGCCAGGTACAACTAAATTTGTATATCAGTATTTTATTTAAAGAGGTTGAAAAAAATCAACCAATCAGTTGCAAACCAAAGGTTTGTTTAGTCTTTGATCTACTGTAGGTTTCGATATTTATAAAAGTATCTTCTTCTTCAGGAGTGGGCCCTAAATATGTATATACACTGTTACAAACTACTTTTACGTACGTAACAAAAATTTGATAATAGAAAAATGTTTGTGAGATAAGCGCACTCACTTGTTACATCACACGGTGGTAAATAACATAAGCTGCAGCCGAACTGCTCTTGCCGGCCGAAGTGGCCGTGCGGTTAAAGGCGCTGCAGTCTGGAACCGCAAGACCGCTACGGTCGCAGGTTCGAATCCTGCCTAGGGCATGGATGTTTGTGATGTCCTTAGATTAGTTAGGTTTAACTAGTTCTAAGTTCTAGGGGACTGATGACCTCAGCAGTTGAGTCCCATAGTGCTCAGAGCCATTTTTTGAGCGGCTCTTGTCATTTATAAAATTGATATAAAAAAAACAGCAACATCGCATACCACGGCTTAAGACAGCAACCCAATTACATTCAGCGTACGTCAGAATAAATGCACAAATGTATTTGCCCAATAATAAAGGCTCTTGTCTCCATAATATTATGCAAGTATTTTACTGTGTGGACTCCTGTTATAATGTATGAAGACAAGAGCCTTTACCACTGGGCGAATACATTTGTGCTTTTATTCTGACGTACACCGAACGTAATCTAACTACTGTCTTAAGCCATGGCATGCGATATTGTTCGTTTTTATACCAATTTTATAAATGACAAGAGCCGCTCGGACGCAGCTTCTATAATTTACCAATATGTGATGTAATAAGTTAGTACACTTACATCACAAATCTCTTTCTATTACTAATATTTTGTTACGTACGTATTTTGTTACGTACCTTCTGAAGAAGGTATTTTTATAAATATCGAAACCTAGGTCAAGGGTTAAATTAACCTCTGGTTTGCAATTGGTTGGCTGATTTTTTTCGACGTCTTCAAATTTATACAGTTGCTGAATCACAGTAAGATATTTCATTTAATTATTTACTCAACTTAAAAATTCAAAATGCTGTCATAATGTACTCATTAAGAGGTTTCACATAATACTTCAAACATTAAAGTTATAAGCTGCGTATACATCGTCTGCCAACGTATCTCACAGCTCGAAAATTACCCAGAATATACTGTTCCACTGAACAATGCGAAATAACCAATATAGGGTTCTACGCCTTCAACCGTAACCGTTCTACATGTTTAACGTCAAATATTTAACAGATTGGCTTATGCGTAAAGTAATCAATGTTCGAAACTGTTTAATACATGGGAGTTCGATTCCTTACAGAATCGGGGATGGGAACAGCTATGGTAGAAGAAGAAACAGGAGTCGATTTAGAAGAGATAGGGACCCAGTATTAGAATCAGAATTTAAGAGAGCTTTGGCGGACTAGACATCAAACAACGCAGAAAGGATACGTAACATTGCATCATAATTTCTAAAATCTTTGGGGAAGTGTCAACAAAAGGATCATTCACGTTGATGTGCAGAAAGTCTGAGTCTAGCGACATACCATCTGCCTTTCATAAGAGCATCACCCACACAATTCCGAAGACTGCAAGAGCTGACAACTGTGACAATTATCGCACAGTCAGCTTAATGGCTCTTGCATCCAAGTTACTGACAAGACTAATATAAAGAAGAATAGAAAAGAAAGTTGAGGAGGTGTTCGATGATGATCAGTTTGGCTTTAGGAAAGGTAATGGCACCACAGGGGCAATTGTGACGTTGCGGTTGATAACGGAAGCAAGACTAAAGGAAAATCATAACATGTTCATAGGATTTGTCGATCTGGAAAAAGCGTTCGACAATGTAAAATGGTGCAAGGTGTTCGAAATTCTGAGAAAAATAGGGGTAAGCTGTAGGGAGAGACGGGTAATGTACAATATGTACAAGACCCTAGAGGGAATAGTAAAAGTGGACGACCAAGAACGAAGTGCTCGGATCAAAAAAGGGTGTAAGACAGGGATGTAGTCTTTCGACCGTACTGCTCAAACTGTACATCGAAGAAGCAATGATGGAAATAAAACAAAGGCTTAGGAGCGGAATTAAAATTCAAGGTGAAAGGATATCAATGATACGATTCGCTGATGACATTGCCGACCTGAGTGAAAGTGAAGAAGAATTACATGACCTCCTGAATGGAATGAACAGTCGAGTGATTACAAAATATGGATTGAGAGTAAATTGAAGAAAGACGAAAGTAATGAGAAGTAGCAGGAATGAGAATAGCGAGAAACTTAACAACACGAAGCAGATGAAGTTAGGGAATTCAAAATAACTAATGACGGACGGAGCAAGGAGGACATCAAAAGCAGACTAGCTCTCGCAAAAGCGACATTCCTGGCCAAGAGAAGTCTACCAATATCAAACATAGGCCTTAATTTGAGGACGAGTGGAACTTGGACTGTGAGAAAACCGGAACAGAATCGAAGTATTTGTGATGCGGTGCTACAGACGAATGTTAAAAATTAGTTGGACTGATAAGGTACGGAAAGAGGAGGTTCTGCACAGAATCTGAGAGGAAAGGAATATGTGCAAAACACCAACAAGGAGAAGTGACAGGATAATAGGACTTCAGTTGAGACATCAGGGAATGACTTCCTTGGTACTAGAGCGAGCTGTAGAGGGCAAAAACTGTAGAGGAAGGCAGAGATTGGAATACATCCAGAAAATAACTTAGGACGCGGACGCAAGAGATTGAGATAAAGAGGTTGTCGGCCGGCCGAAGTGGCCGTGCGGTTAAAGGCGCTACAGTCTGGAACCGCAAGACCGCTACGGTCGCAGGTTCGAATCCTGCCTCGGGCATGGATGTTTGTGATGTCCTTAGGTTAGTTAGGTTTAACTAGTTCTAAGTTCTAGGGGACTGATGACCTCAGCGGTTGAGTCCCATAGTGCTCAGAGCCATTTGAACCATTTGAACCAAAGAGGTTGTCGTAGGAGAGGAATTCGTGGCGAACCGCATTAAACCGGTCAGAATAATGACTGAAAAAAATTGCGTGAACCATAATTCAACGCAAAAATTCTGGTTAACATTGGCTCTAAATTACATGCGTAAGAGCTATGAGCACTTGCTCATCTTCGCTATCGTGAAAAATAGGAAATCAGTGTGTTGCCTCGTCCTCCTTACTCTCCAGACCTGTGACGTGCGGACTTTTTTTATTTCCAAAGTTGACAACCCCGTTGAAAGAGCGAAGATTTACAACGATAGATGACATAAAAGAAAATTCGTAGTTGGCGCCTTGCGTGATTCAGCAAGAGGTGTAGCAAGACTGTTTCCTGAAGTGGAAACAGCGTTGGGAGCCTGTATTAATTGTAGAGGAGCGTATTTCGAAAGAGACCATTCGCAATAAGTAAAAGGTAAGAGTAGAAAAATTTTATGGACAAAGTTCAGGAAGTTTTTGAGCAGACTATACTATGATATGTTACGGTTCTAAAACGCTCCCGTGCGGTACGCTCGAATTTACTTTTAAATCTAATGATTTTTCTCCGTTAAGTACGTAGTGCTTTGCTAGGAACTCTTCAGTCGAGTCATACAGCTGGTCTGATATTCCGTAGTTTTGTTCATTATGCGGCAGCGCGGAACACTATGGTACGCCTTCTGGAAGTCACGGAACACGGTACCAGCGTGGAGCAAAACAAGACAGCATTGTCTGCATAAGGATTAAGTTTCAAATTGGTAGTCATGTTGAGTCATCCGAGAGTAATAATAAGCAATCTGCCAAGTCGGTGAAGCGACATCGACTTCCTGAAGAAACGCTTTGCTGAGAGAAAATTAAATCACGTCTAAGCCCAGGAAAAAGTAAAACTGCGAGAACAAATGTGCTCTTAAAATACATGTTTAAGAGCTACACCCATTTATAACGAGTGTGCATGCGTCAGCACAGTGTGCTATGACGTGTGATTTAATGAATGCTTGGCACGAACGACGGAAAAATAGTATCATCAGCAGGTAGTTATTGTAATAATCTATGGGGGCCGTCATGGAAAATGCGAGTGCATGCCGCAGAGGACGTTCGTTCGACTCCAATACTTGGACCATTTGCCGCTAATTTCGCAGTACTGTCGTCACAGATTCTGAGTGCCGGATGGAACATTGCGCCATATCCTGGTTTGTCGCCATTTCGATGCACTTCACGTCATATCTGCAACAAAGAACAGAGGACAAAAATTTTGAGAGTTCGTAAAAGTTTTACAAAACTAACCCCTCTATATCGAATATTTTGAAAACTGTCATGATTTTTAATAATAGCGGCTTTTCATGGACATCCTGTACTACACTGCATCATCAACACACTCGAAACCCCAAAACCGAACCCCCGCCCCTCCCACCAAAGAAGTACACGAATGTAGTATTGTGTTACACCAGGGACCTAGAAACGATGGAGAGGCTTCGTCCCGCCGTAGCCCTCTGTGGCTCACAACCCCAAAACAGACCACAGCAGTCCACCCACCCCACCGCCGCCCCACACCGAACCCAGGATTATTGTGCAGTTCGGCCCTCTCATACCAGACGAGTACAACCCCAAATGTTTGCGTGGTAAAGTAATTATGGTGTAGACGTAAGTAGAAGAGGTGTTTGCACAGCAATCGCCGACACAGTGTAGCTGAGGCGGAATAAGGGGAACCATCCCGCATTCGCCTAAGCAGATGGAAAACTGCCTTAAAAACCATCCACAGGCTGGCCGGCACACCAGACCTCGACACTAATCCACCGGGTGAATTCGTGCCAGGGACCAGCACGCCTTCCCACTCGGGAAGCAATGCATTAGACCGCGCGGCTAGATGGATGGGCCAATGTATATTACTATTAAAAACGTTACCATCTTCTATTAAATGGTATGTTATCAAATTAATTAAAATTGCTTGTAAATTTTAGAAGTTCATATTGGCCCCCACATCAGTCTAATAACACATGCAAAACAATATATTGTAAAATAACGTTAATTATTTCTTGCTAATCAGGTGTTACACCCTCTAACACCCTCGCCACTGTGATGAATTTACAACCACTCCTTTTCCACTGTGTGTCTCGAGAGCAACTATTTTGTCTTATAAATGTAAACCAGACATTATGGAGATGACGCTTGCTATATTATGCCTGCATTAGGCGGTAACGCCACAGTGTCCCCCTCACTGACTAGTGCTGGCTACTGAACGCTTTACCCCGCATTACCGCCCGACCATCGCGAGGTCGCCTTCCACGGCGAAATGCCGCCGCAGACTGGCCAGCCTGGCGTCCGTTTTACCCACTAATCAAGAGGACTCCCCAGTGCATGAATATTCATCACCGCTGGCAGGTTGGCGACGGCGCCTGATAAGTGGACACGGCCGCCGGACTCCGGTTTCGGGCGGGTTGCAGCAGTCCAGGGGGCGGCGCCTGATAAGTGGACATACCGCCGGACTCTGGTGTCGTAAGGGTTGCGGCTGACCAGGGGCACCGCCTGTAACACTAAACGCGCCACGCCGCGACAAATTGCCGTCCGCAGAGCGCCGTCGTCCTTCATCACGGCGCAGCGTTGTAACACTCCCCCTGTCCCAGCCTCTGTCCGTGACCACCAGTAACGAGAACCGCCCTCTAAACCGGCGCACTCGCTCCCTCTCTCTCCTGACTCTCCTGACCGTTTTATTTCTAGCTCCGGCAATATTGTACGTGGCAATTCAGCTGAAACGTAACGTTATTCTTACGGAAAGTGTACAGTACTTGCATGGCTCATCTAAGGGAAGAAAATAATGGTCAATAAAGATCTGCATATGTGCATAGAGTTTCAAGCCACACAGTAATTGGCAGAAGATAATTTTTGCCTGCAGCACCATGTTTGTTAATATCTGCACTGCGCAACAAAGTTTAACGATCACTGTGGCTGGACTTCGCACATCCACTGAGTGGCGACAGGTGGTATTTGCAGATTAATCACCTCTTATGCCCCATCAGACAGGTGGCTTGAAAGCGTTATGGTGTGAGGAATATACTCATGGCGTCCTCTGAGTGATTTCGTCATTATAGAAGGTACAATAGATCAACGGAAGTATGTGTCTGTCCTTGGAGATCGTGTCCATCACGTCATGCTCTTTGTGTTTCCTTGGCAAGACGACATCTACCAGCAGGACAATGCAACATGTCACACAGCTCGCAGTGTACGTGCGTGGTTTGAAGAGCACCACAGTGAGGAACTGTACTCTTCTGGCACCCAAAGTCCCCAGATTTAAGCCCCGTCAAGAATCTCATTCGGGCTGTACACGAAAGCTAATGCAGCTGGCGCTGACTGAAGTCAGCGTGAGTCCACATCCCTGTCGGTACCTTCGAGTTCCTCACTGACTCTCTTCCTGCACGTCTTGCAGCAGTCTGCTCTGCAAAAAGTGGTTACTCAGCCTTTTGGCATGTGGTCACATTCTTTTACTGGACAGTTTGCATTTATAATTGGCCTGTTTCTGTGGTGTGGTTCAATTCTCGTGCAGCAGTTCACCTCGATGGCCGTCTATTTGGAAATGACCAACAATCTGGTGTGAAACAAACGTGATTCATCCGAACATGCTACTCGTTTCCGGTGACCACAGTCGAACCACAATGATTCCATTCCCACTGCATTGGGTAACTGTCGATGACGATGGGTCAGCAAGCGAATGTGTCCAGGTAGTATGCTGCAGCTCCCCATGTTCAACATTTGTGCTGGACGGTGTGCCTGCACCTACACTGTACTCCGTTGTCAGATATGCCGTAGATAGCAGCCTATCCTGCTTTACAGAGCGGAGAATCCTCCACTTTTTTTGGTGAGGTGTAGACGTCCAACAGGTCTCCTATTGCCCTTTAAGCACTCCCCATAGATGTTCGCAACTGCAGCAGGTGAACCTGCCGACCAGATTCGCCATTTAGGAGATGCTCGTTACCAGACACCGAACCATAACGATCTGCCCCTTGTCAGAGTCACTTACGTCAATTGATTTGCCCATTTGCGGACCGCATCGTCGATAAAATTATTCCCCATTTGTCTCTAATCAGTTTATACCCTTTCCTTACCGCTCACGAGCAAACATAGCCACCAGGCGCCATTCAAGCTCCTGGTATGCAGTGGTCAAAATGTTGTTGCTCATCAGTGTTTATTCTATTTCCTAGCAGTAATTTCTGATCGTTTCAGCAACGAAAGGTACCTAATGACTGGAAAAAAGCGCAGGTCATTCCCGTTTTTAAGAAAGGCCGTAAGACAAAATTGAAATAGGTCAAATGGCTCCAAGCACTATGGGACTTAACATCTGAGGTCATCAGTTCCCTAGAACTTAGAACTACTTAAACCTAACTAACCTGAGGACATCACACACATCCATGCCCGAGGCAGGATTCGAACCTGCGACCGTAGCAGCAACACGGTTCCGGACTGAAGCGCCTAGAACCGCGCGGCCACAGAGGCCGTAAGACAGATCCACACAATTATAGCTATATCGTTGACGTAAACAGAGATCCTGCGAAACTCAGCTCGCTCTGTTCCTCCATGAGGTCCACAGCGCAGTGGACAACGGCGCTCAGGTTGATGCCGTGTTCCTTGATCAGTAAGGCATTTGACACCGTCCCGCATTGCCATTTAATGAAATAAAAAAGAGCTCACAGAGTATCGGAGCAGATCTGCGATTGGATTCTAGACTTTCTTGCAGATAGAACTCAATACGTCACTCTTAACGGAACAAAATCGACAGATGTAAAGGTAATATCCGGAGTACTGCATGGAAGTGTGATAGAACTGTTGCTGTTCACAATATATATAAATGATCTAGTAGAAAGCGTCGGATGCTCTTTAAGGCTATTCGCAGATGATGCAGTTGTTTCTACCAAAGTAGCAACGCCAGAAGACAGTAAGAATTTGCAGAACGACCCGCAGAGAATTGATGAATGGTGCAAACTCTGGCAGTTGACCTTGAACGTAAATAATGTAACATATTGCGCTTTCATAGGACAAGAAATCCTTTCTTTCAGGAGTGCTAGTTCTGCAAGGTTCGCAGAGAGCTTCTGTAAGGTTTGGAAGGTAGGAGACGAGGTACTGGCAGAAGTAAAGCTGTGAGCACCGGGCGTGAGTCGTGCTTCGGTGGCTCAGATGGTAGAGCACTTGCCCGCGAAAGGCAAAGGTCCCGAGTTCGAGTCTCGGTCGGGCACACAGTTTTAATCTGCCAGGAAGTTTCAAGAAATCCACTGCTGTACAGCTACACTATTGATGACAGACAGCTGGAGACAGCGTCTCTCATAAAATATCTATGCGAAATTATCCAGAGCGACCTTAATTGGAATGACCATAGATAAAAGATAGTGGAGAAACCAACACCAGACAGATTCATCGGAGGAATCTTAGGGAAGTGTAACTCATACATGAAAGAAGTGGCTTATAAGGCGCTTGTTCGCCCGATTCTTGAATATTGTTCATCTATCTGGGATCCCTATCTGGCACGACTGATAGAGGAGGTAGAGAAGATCCAAAGAAGAGCGGCACGTTTCGTTGCGGGACCGTTTAGTTGGCGAGAGAGCGTTACGGAGATGCTAAACAAACTCCACCTGCAGACGTTTCAAGAGAGACATTGTGTATCACGGAGGGATTTACTATTGAAATTTCGGGACAGCACTTTTCAGGAGGAGTCAGACAACATATTACTTCCCTCCACATACATCTCGCGTATTGACCACGAGGAGAAAATTCGGGAAATTAGAGCCAATACAGGGGCATACCGAGAATCATTCTTCCCACGCACTATTCGCGAGTGGAAGAGGGTTGGAGGGATCAGATAGTGGTACCGAAAGTACCCTTCGCCACACGCCAATAGGTGGCTTGCGGAGTATGATGTTGATATAGAACAATATCTGCCTAACAGCTACAGTTTTCATTTAAACTTTATTCGCATAGCAGTTCTCTATAAAACACCAAAACGACGCCGGCCAGTGTGGCCATGCGGTTCTAGGCGCTTCAGTCCGGAACCGCGCGACTGCTACGGTCGCAGGTTCGAATCCTGCCTCGGGCATGGGTGTGTGCGATGTCCTTAGATTAGTTAGGTTTAAGTTCTAGGGGACTGATGACCTCAGATGTTAAGTCCCATAGTACTCAGAGCCATTTGAACCATTTGAACCTGAACGACTTCTTGCTACGAACAAGGTGTTTGGATATTAGTACAGATATTTTTGTTGGTGACGAGAACAGTGTACTGAACAACATTACAGCCGAATATACTTCTTTTGTATTCTAATAATTAGAGCTATTAGCAGCAATATGTTTGTAAGTTGGTTAATACCTCCAAGTACATGTGGTATGAGCAAGCCATTTATGCTGGGCAGCAGGTCAGGTGTTAACATGTGGACGCAAAGCGGGAAGTCTATACTGACAAACGCCGCCGACTTAGTGCTGCAGTTACAACAATGCAGAAAAATCAGTGACGCGTTTGCAGGAAGATTGTTAGATGCAGAGAAAGAACAACCAACACACTGAAGTGGGTACATATTAAGATTACCAATGACCGCAGTACCTTCACTTATACCATTTAACACCTCGTGTAAGAGTCACCGTGGTCTGTGCTGAACAGTGATGCATTTATAATGCATTATGTCATTAACAAAAATCGTTTGAGTTTTTGGCGGTGGATCTTACATGTAGTGTGAGGTCTCTCTGGCACATTATGTGGCACAAATAATAGAGACAGAAATTTCTGAATCCTATCTGCACATAATGTTCAGAGAAAAATCGTTCCTGTTCGGTGTATATTCGTTCCCCTGCAAATAGAATTACACACTTGAGCACAAATAATAGAGACAGAAATTTCTGAATCCTATCTGCACATAATGTTCAGAGAAAAATCGTTCCTGTTCGGTGTATATTCGTTCCCCTGCAAATAGAATTACACACTTGAGCACCCAATCCAGGCATCCACTGCGTGTAAATGCTTCAAGACATACGACGGCTTCCCAGAAAGTAAGTTTCTATGGGCCGCGAAATGGAAACCATAGTTAAAATCAAAAATGTTTTATCTGCGAGAGTTAGCTACACTTTCCAGGTATTTCCCTACATTAAATTAATTCGCATTTGCGAATATGGACAACCGTCTGCTGTATAGTGAAATGACGAGAATGTAATTTCGTGCCAGACCGGGACCCGAAACCGGATTCCCCGCTTATCGGAGCGGCCGCCTTGCTATTTGAAACCGGGTTCGAGTCCCAGTCAGGCACAAATTTTCATTGTAGTCGCTCTGTTACAGAGCTGAGTGTTACCCATATTCGCAACTGCGGATACATTTCATGTACCGGGTGATCAAAAAGTCAGTATAAATTGGAAAACTTAATAAACCACGGAATAATGTAGATAGGTGAAAATTGACCCACATGCTTGGAATGACATGGGGTTTTATTATATGCAGGATGCAGGATGGCGCTCCACCCCATATTGCTAGACGCGTGAAGGATCTCTTGCGCGCGTCGTTTCGTGATGATCGTGTGCCCAGCCGCCGCTTTCGTCATGCTTGGCCTCCCAGGTCCCCAGACCTCAGTCCGTGCGATTATTGGCTTTGGGGTTACCTGAAGTCGCAAATGTATCGTGATCGACCGACATCTCTAGGGATGCTGAAAGACAACATCCGACGCCAATGCCTCACATAACTCTGGACATGCTTTACAGTGCTGTTCGCAACATTATTCCTCGACTACAGCTATTGTTGGGGAATGATGGTGGACATATTGAGCATTTCCTGTAAAGAACATCATCTTTGCTTTGTCTTACTTTGTTAAGCTAATTATTGCTATTCTGATCAGATGAAGCGCCATCTGTCGGAAATTTTTTGAACTTTTGTATTTTTTTGGTTCTAATAAAACCCCATGTAATTCCAAGCATGTGTGTCAATTTGTACCTCTCTATCTCATTATTCCGTGATTTATTCAGTTTTCAAATTTATACTGACTTCTTGATCACCCGGTATTTCATGACGGCTGTAGTCGCCGCAGTGCCTGTTCTTTCGGACATTCATGCGTGAATGTACGTCCGAAGGAACATTGCATCGTAATTGCACTGCAGTATCACACTTCTCTATATACTCGCTGCTACGGCTTAAAAATTTACCATAGCGTGGTAACAACTTTCCAATACCCTCGTTATAGAAGGCAGCGACCTGCACTTTCTGCAAATGCTGTACGCTGGTCTGCAGCTCCTTGTCTGTGCCAAAATGTTGTCTTCATAGCCAGCGGTTCATGTCAGCAGAGGTGAAAATCAGATGGAGCAAACTCCGGCCTGTGTCATCTGTGATCAAACACTTCCCATCCAAAACGTTGCAGGAGCGTCTTCATTGTCCTGCAGTGTGCGGCCGGTGATTGTCATGAAGAAGGAAACATAGAACAGTTACTTTATGTGGGCTGCATGAAATCAAGCGAAGGCTCTCGGCAGGTATCCTTACTTGGCGGGAGGCATTATTTTCTAGCCATCTTAACGTGCTTACTGTTTGCGTGGAACTGCAAACAGCAACGTGATGCGATCGACAGGCATACTAAAGACACTGCCCAACACATCTCTGCAAGGCTTCATTCGATTTTCACTGTGGTTTCAGTTTCGTGACTGATCGGAACTTTCTAGATCCACATCGTATATTCTATCAAGGCGTCTGTTCTGTAGATTACCAGCACATAGAATGTCTGTGTCTGTTTTCGTTATATACAGGGTGTACATAAAGTCCGGGAACACATTCAATTATTTATTGCACAAGAACCAAGCATTGTACGGATATCACACATATGTCATTTTGAAGAAAAACCCTGAAAGTTTTTTTTTTTCATGTATAGTGCCACAACGTAGTTTGGTAATTTGCCGATAGTCAGCGCTAGTCGCAAATATGGCGAGTTCAGGTGCGGAGCAAGCTTTCTGTGTGTTGGAGTTCGACAAAAACAAGTGTGCTACAGCTGTTCAACGGTTGTTTAGGTAAGAAGCCACCAACAACAATTTTGAGCATGATTCCCCAAAGGTAAATGTTTTTTGGGCCTTGTCACGTCGAAAACTGTACGGGCCATTATTCTTCGCAAAGAGCAGTGTCATTGGATATTCCTATTTGGACATGTTGCAGCAATGGCTGATGCCTCAAATGCAATCGGACTCTCCGTTCATCTTTCAGCAGGATGGGGCTCCACCCCCATTTTCATCGTGAAGGTCGTGGGTACCTGAACACGGAGCTGCCGCATCGATGGATCGGCCGTGCTACAGGAGGGGACAGCTGTTTCGTGAAATGGCATCCACGATCACCAGATTTAACCCCGTGTGACTTTTTTCAGTGAGGACACACAGAAGGTGTGTGTACCGCTTCTACCACATGATGTAGCAGACCTCCAGGACAGAGTACGGAAAGTGACTGCCACAGTCGATGATGCCACGCTGGGATGGGTATGGCAAGAATTCAATTACCGTATTGACGTCTGCCGGGTCACTCATGGTTCACATATCGAATGCCTGTACATCTGTACAATGTTTAGTTCTTGTGCAATAAATAACTGAAAGCGTTCCCGGACTTTATGTACACCATTTACTTTTTGCAGCGAAACATGACGTTCGTAATGTACTCTATAGAACAGATAACCGATTATTCCCAACACTACAATCGAGAGACCGCTTGACCATATATTCTCGGATGATATAAGTTGCTTTCCGATGAATGAATCCGTTTTAAACATAATTTGCTTCTTAAAATTTTCGCATCCATCACGAAATGACACAAAAAATGTAGTTTTTTAAATCTCCTTGATACGTTACAGCAGTAACGTGTGTGTGTGTGTGTGTGTGTGTGTGTGTGTGTGTGTGTGTGTGTGTGTGTGCGCTTGCGTGCGTGCGAGCGTCTGTTTTTCTCTTGGCCAGATATTCAGTCTCAATTACGGACTCCTCGCGGGTAGCGGTTGTGCCTGTGAGGTAGGCAGCCCTTCGTTCGTTCTTGCTGGGCGGGCAGCCACACCACGAGGCGCCTCCTCCTCGTGGCCGGGCCGTCATTAGTGACATGAATATTCACGTCCGCAGGCCAAGGCGGGCTCTGCACTGGGAACACAGGAAGGTCTTTTGGCGCCGCTGGGGAAATCAGCACCGCGAGGGGCAGCGCAACTTCCCTTCCCAAGTCCACCATACATTCACGGCGCGGCGCGGCACTGGACTGTCATTTAGTTTTCTTTCGACATGGGGCAGCTCCGTCGCTCCGACTATGTCGATTCTCTCTCTCTCTCTCTCTCTCTCTCTCTCTCTCTCTCTCTCTCACCCTCTGCCTTTTATCTCCTCACCGCTCTGTACCTATTCAGTCTTTCATTTTACTGGCCTACACCCACTGAATGAAAAATCGCTTGTTAAAAAAACTTAACGGATACAGATATATTAGACTCTATTTTGGGGTACTCATACGTTGTGTGTCTAAAACATTCGGTGAATGCTATCAAACGAGAAACAAAAGATACAAACAAATGTTTTTTATTGCCGTTCAAAATTGTCGCCACCCACTACATCACACTTTTGAGAACGATCGTACAGCTTCTGGAAACTATCACCAAAGGCCCCCTGTGGAACCTATCGTAGAAAGGCTGTCACGCGATCTTTGGGGCATTTACGTCCACACAACGTTCACCTTTCAAGGCTGCTTTCAAGCGGGTAAACAGGAAAAAGTCAGCAGAAGCTAGATCAGGGGTGATGTCCTGTAATCCTGTCTTAAAACTTAAAGCGTAAGGCGGTTACACACATCAAAAAACGTTTCGCATCACTCCGGTTCCCAGAACTCCTGAAGATAAACGTTGACTGTGGATATTGTATCACAGGCACAGTCCCTTTGACTCTTCAGAGATGTCACTAAACCCGCCCAAACATGTAAACAACCATGCATGAAAAGCGCCTATTAGACGGAGGGGGTCCGACAGCCGATCAGTTCCTGTCATTCCACCAGGAAGGAGGTACACAGCTCGTGTTGAATGTAGTTACACCATGCCTAGACGGTCAATACCGCGGTTCGATCGCGTCCGCGTTGTTACTTTGTGCCAGGAAGAGCTCTCAACAAGGGAAGAGTCCAGGCGTCTCGGAGTGAACCAAAGCGATGTTTGGACATGGAGGAGAAACAGAGGAATTGTCGATGACATGCGTCGCTCAGGCCGCCCAAGGGCTACTACTGCAGTGGATGACCGCTACCAACGGATTATGCCTCGGAGGAACCCTGACAGCAACGCCACCATGTTGAATAATGCTTTTCTTGCAGCCACAGGACGTCGTGTTACGACTCAAACTATGCGCAATGGGCTGCATGATGAGCAACTTCACTCCCGACGTCCATGGCGAGGTCCATCTTCGCAACCACGACATCATGCAGCGCGGTATAAATGGGCCCAACAACATGCCGAATGGACCGCTCAGGATTGGCATCACGTTCTTTTCATCGATAAGTGTCGCATATGCCTTCAACCAGACAATCGTCGGAGACGTGTTTGGAGGCAACCCAGTCAGGCTGAACGCTTTAGACGCAGTGTCCAACGCGGTGGAAGTTTCCTGCTGATTTGTGGTGGCATTATGTGGGGCCGACGTATGCTGCTGGTGGTCATGGAAATCGCCGTGACGGCTGTACGATGCGTGAATGTCATCCTCCGACGAATATGGCAGCATATTGGCGAGGTATTCGTCTTCATAGACAACAATTCGCGCCCCATCGATCACATCTTGTGAATGACTTCCTTCAGGATAACGACTTCTCTCCACTAGAGTGGCCAGCATGTTCTCCAGACATGAACCCTATCGAACATTCCTGGGTTAGATTGAAAAAGGCTGTTGCTGGAGGACTTGTCTCACCAACCACTCTGAGGGAGCTACGCCGAATCGCCGTTGAGGAGTGGGACGATCTGGACAGTGCCTTAATGAACTTGTGGATAGTATGCTACGACGAAACAGGCATGCATCAATGCAAGAGGATGTGCTACTGCGTTCTTCTGCCATAGCCCATTAACGCCAAATTTCGCCACACTGTCCCAACGGATACGTTCCTCATATGTCGCACACTGATTCTTCATGTAGTCTTGCTTGTCTGTAGGCACTGACAACCCTACGCTAACGCCTCTGCTCTCGGTCTGTAAGTGAAGGCCGTTGGCTGCTGCGTTGTCTGTGGTGAGAGGTAATGCCTGAAATCTTTCTCTGCACAATCAGTGAATATTGAATCCCTAACGATTTCCGAAATGGACTGTCCCGTGAGTCTAACTCCAACTACCATTCCGCGATCAGACTCTGTTAATTGCCGTCGTGCGTCCATAATCATGTCAGAAACCTTCATACATGAATCATCCGAGTACAAACTATAGCTCCGTCAATGAACTGTCCTTTTATACCTTGTGTATGAGATACTACTGTATATGTGCATATCGTTGTCTCATGACTTTTGTGACCTCAGTGTGAATCCCATCCCATGTCCTCTGCTTGTTAGATATAAATTTTGAATACATCTACCTGACTGTTTCAGTCTCACTTTCTCCTCTAAAGGTGTACTGGGAAAGGGGCCTCTTTAGCAGATCATCTACAGAAGTCTCCTTATTGCTCGTACGACACTTCACCTGCACTTTCCAAGGAAAATATTAACGTGGTGCTGTTAGCGACGTAGCATCCGTAGTACCAGAAGGGATGACGTCACATCAGAGAATGGGAGTCGAAAACAGACAGCTGCGTCCCTTCTCTAGTAGCGCAACTGACCGTCATTTCAGTACTCACCGTGGCTTCTAGTTATTGTGGAGAGAACACTAGAAAACATTGTTTCGCCTATTTTATTTGCACACCAGCACGCATTCGAAGAGAAATAGCGTGCTTTTAATGTGATTTTCGGCTCACATTCGAAGAGGAACGGCATAATTCATGTGCGGTAGTTATATTGTGCGGTAGCACATTGACACACGACACCAGCCTGCGCTGGATACACATGTTGCGCTGCTGGCAGTGTGAGTACGCTAACAGCATTCGACTCGGTCGTTTCTGGACCAGGATGCCTTACGTCAAATTGAGACATTTACCATTCTCAATCAACCCCGAATGTCTGTAACATCATCACGAAAACACCGTGTCTATCTTGCACTTGCATTATTGGAGCGTCTGAAGAGTTCGACGAGGGAGCGCTTTCGAACCGAAAACATAATTATGATGATCGAAATTATTCGTACTTCGTATTATGTCTGGCATGAGGTATCCAGCGATTGACCTAACCAATCAGTTGACAAAATCGCACGGACTATTCTACCACTTTACTATTTCATCTGAATTACGTTCCCTAGGGGATGTGGCGGTAGCGCGAGATGGCAACAGACTTCTCATATTTTAGCGTCATTTTCAAGGGGGCAACAGAGGGATGGGGAGGAGAAACGTTGAGTGTGAAACGTATCCATATTTTTTGCAGTCCTAAACGAAACGGCCATGGTTGCACTTAATGAGCTTAAAAAAATTAAAAGAGATAGGGCACAGGAGGGGCCCTGAAGCAGTTCCAGACGGGGACGGCGGTGGGGGAGGGGCGGGGGAGGAGGGGGGAATAGTCGTGTGGATGGCTGTGTGAGTCAAGTGAGCTGGGGGCATGACAGGTGTCCCATCCCCAGCGTTTTAATTTTTCGTGGCGTGAGCCCTCGCTCCCCGCGGGGGGATGATAAAAGCTGGTGCCTTCCTCCTTCTTTCCCTTCCCCAGTGCAGACAGCACAGAAGGGGAATCCCCAGCTGGCAGTCGCCAGAGCCACCTGGGGCCGGACTAGCGGCCCGAGGCTTCCTGTGGGAAGAGCATAGGATGGCTCAGTGCAGCCACGCCGTACTGGCTGCCTGGCTGCCCAGAGAGAGAGAGAGAGAGAGGGAGAGAGGGTCGACGTTGAGGGCAATGGCGTCGGAGCTTCAGTTTGTCCATTTTATCCATGGTGGATACAAGCTCGTGTTTGATAAACTCAATCTTAAAATGTGGGCTCAGCCAACTTTCACAACACAAAAGCACCCGCATTCCTTCTCGTACTTCTCATGTTGCCAAGAGATCTAAAAAAGATTTAAACGTTTGTATCGTATTACAGCAGTATACACTGATCAAATTCCCCCAGGTTTCCAGCCACATCAAGCGGTTTAAATCCATGAGCTTTCGCTTAAGTGCACTTCAACCGTTGTCACCTCTTGACAATGGTCAAGGAGCACTTGGCCGAAAGCTCGTAGTTATTAAACCACTTGACAGGGCACGACGCGCAAGAAAATTTTATCACTAGAGAAGATTGCTCTTAGCACCACCCAGGCGTCGCATGTAGGGTACTTTCAGGTTAACACCTGCGGACGTGAAGCTACGTCACTGATTCCTGGAGGAGAGATCGGCTCCAAATGACCCAGAAATATGCCGGGTATTACCTTGTATTACTAAGACAGTCTCTGGCTTTGATCATCGCCGCAAGGTATGGTCAACTCTCGACCGATTCAGAACAGGACGTGGAAGATGTCCAGATTCATTTTTTCAGTGAGAAATTCTATCCTCAACAGCATGCAGCTGCGCCATACAGTGACTCGCCCCCTCTCATATTTATATCTTACCCTGAGTAATTCTATTTGGGGAAGTATCACCGAGTATTGTCATTACAAGGCTAGCATTGAGAACTGAGAAGATTGCATGTGGTAAAAAGTTGCTATTGCTTCCCACGCGGACTCCACACGCAGCGTCTCTCGTCACCCGGGTGGTCCAGTGACAGGCGGGTTCTGCTGATCTTGAAAGGGTTATGCTGACGGGTGTGACGGAGTCGAGTGGATGCTTTCCAGATGCCGAAATTGTCATAAGAGCGGGGGCGACACGAATGGGTAGAATGTCCAACATGTTAGGGAGGATTGCAGCTCCAGGGAGTACAGAGGGCGTTTGAGAAATTCCAAATGGTAACCCCAAATTCCATCAAATACATACAGGGTGTTTCAAAAATGACCGGTATATTTGAAACGGCAATAAAAACTAAACGAGCAGCGATAGAACTACACCGTTTGTTGCAATATCTTGGGACAACAGTTCACTTTCAGGCAGACAAACTTTCGAAATTACAGTAGTTACAATTTTCAACAACAGATGGCGCTGCGGTCTGGGAAACTCTATAGTACGATATTTTTCACATATCCACCATGCGTAGCAATAATATGGCGTAGTCTCTGAATGAAATTACCCGAAACCTTTGACAACGTGTCTGGCGGAATGGCTTCACATGCAGATGAGATGTACTGCTTCAGCTGTTCAATTGTTTCTGGATTCTGGCGGTACACCTGGTCTTTCAAGTGTCCCCACAGAAAGAAGTCACAGGGGTTCATGTCTGGCGAATAGGGAGGCCAATCCACGCCGCCTCCTGTATGTTTCGGATAGCCCAAAGCAATCACACGATCATCGAAATATTCATTCAGGAAATTAAAGACGTCGGCCGTGCGATGTGGCCGGCCACCATCATGCATAAACCACGAGGTGTTCGCAGTGTCGTCTAAGGCAGTTCGTACCGCCACAAATTCACGAAGAATGTCCAGATAGCGTGATGCAGTAATCGTTTCTGATCTGAAAAATGGGCCAATGATTCCTTTGGAAGACATGGTGGCCCAGACCAGTACTTTTTGAGGATGGGACTGCAACATGGGGCTTTTCGGTTCCCCATATGCGCCAGTTCTGTTTATTGACGAAGCCGTCCAGGTAAAAATAAGCTTCGTCAGTAAACCAAATGCTGCCCACATGCATATCGCCGTCATCAATCCTGTGCACTATATCGTTAGCGAATGTCTCTCGTGCAGCAATGGTAGCGGCGCTGAGGGGTTGCCGCGTTTGAATTTTGTATGGATAGAGGTGTAAACTCTGGCGCATGAGACGATACGTGGACGTTGGCGTCATTTGGACCGCAGCTGCAACACGGCGAACGGAAACCCGAGGCTGCTGTTGGATCACCAGCTGCACTAGCTGCGCGTTGCCCTCTGTGGTTGCCGTACGCGGTCGCCCTACCTTTCCAGCACGTTCATCAGTCACGTTCCCAGTCCGTTGAAATTTTTCAAACAGATCCTTTATTGTATCGCTTTTCGGTCCTTTGGTTACATTAAACCTCCGTTGAAAACTTCGTCTTGTTGCAACAACACTGTGTTCTAGGCGGTGGAATTCCAACACCAGAAAAATCCTCTGTTCTAAGGAATAAACCATGTTGTCTACAGCACACTTGCACGTTGTGAACAGCACACGCTTACAGCAGAAAGACGACGTACAGAATGGCGCACCCACAGACTGCGTTGTCTTCTATATCTTTATCACTTGCAGTGCCATCTGTTGTTGAAAACTGTAACTACTGTAATTTCGAAAGTTTGTCCGCCTGAAAATGTACTGTTGTCCCAAGCATATTGCAACAAACGGTGTATTTCTATCGCTGCTCGTTTAGTTTTTATTGCCGTTTCAAATATACCGGTCTTTTTGAAACACCCTGTAAAAGTACTAGATGTTTACTTATGTATTAGTACCAAACAGTTACTTGTAATGCTTAAAATGTATAGGACGTTTCAAAAAGGACTTTGCAACTTTAAAAATTCATATACATTTATTGAAAGAAGATATAGAGCTGGGTTTAGTGTTATTTTGTATGGAAACGCATAGTTTCTTTTACCTTAAACTAAAGATGTTTTATGTTGCTTCCGTCGGTTATTCTGCACGTATGCCAACGGAAGTCAATTTCTTCCCAAACTCGGTGTAGCAATGCAGGTGTAACATGCTCAGTGGCGGCGTAAATTCTTGCTCGTAAGTTCAGGTAGAGGAGCCAGCACAGGAGGTACAAAAACGATATCTTTGATGAATCCCCATTAAAAAAAATCGAGTGGTGTCAGATCTGGGGATCGTGAGGGCCCTGAAATTGGCGCATCACGGTCAAACCATTGACCAGGGAAGCAGTCACTGAGAACATCCGGGACATTGTAAGTGGCGTGAATAAAAGGACGCTATGTGTAAGAAGCATGAAGCGCCCTTTGAATGTATCCTGATAGCTAAAAGAGCCACGCGCACTTTGAATAAGAAAATGCTATTTGACACTGAAATCAATGTAAAAGATAGGGTCGCCACCAACTCTAGCCACACGACAAAGAAGAGGTAGCACTGAGTCGGAAAATTACTTAATTTATTAATAAGAAAAACTCACAAAAGAACATTCATTGTAAAGTCATTGATAAAGAATGGGATGTAATTATTAATATGATCCGGGCATTCTTCCCGTGAATCAAATATTGAGTAAAGTAAAGAGGGCGTGAACACCATGCGTAAGTGCAGCCTGCAGCAAGATTCGTGAAAACACGATCTATTCCAGAGCATTTGTTTCAGATAAAAAAAAAGGGACACTAATCACTACCCCTGTGCACATGGAAACGCTATAGATGGGCCAACAAGGAAAACTACAAGGGAAATGGCGAAGGTAACGGCGACGTAACATCGGTACACTAGATAAGATTGAAGGCAAAATTATTTATTCCTTAAAACATTGATGTAGTACATCTATAGACTGCTGTTGCATGCTATGTACAATTGCTTGTGAAATACTATACGTTTCATAACAGACTCGCGTGCCCACTCGGTCCGCGGAGACAATTTCTATGGACCGTGGCCAAATTTTAGTCACATGAGACAAAGAAAATTCACAAATACTCAAAAATTACCAAGATTCGGAAAAGATTAGAAGCATACACACACAGTTGTAGGCACATAAACATTCACACTGAACCGAGGGCACTTCAACATATGCAACTCCTTTGTGCTGCGTTCCTCTCACGGATCAAAGTCAAGACTGCATTGGGAATCAAACTGAAAGTCTACAAAAGCCTTGCATTCCCTGCTGCAACCCAGCAAGTAAATCTTTATAAGACGAAATTCGAGACCAATAGCTAAAAGCTCCCCTCTCTATGTGACAACGCGCCACGCGGTCAGTCCAACTCACCCTTCTTCGGCTGGAGCACAGCTGTGTACGCTTCCCGTACCGGCGGCAGACTGCTTCCCGCTTCTCCAGCCTCTTCCACGCTCCGCGTGGACCGGAAAACCCCAGGATGCCATTTCCGCCACCAACCTAACGCAGGTGGATTTCTCACAAGTAGCGGAAACCTCTTTGCCGACTTGACCACTACGAGAGTTGGCTATTCTGTACGACTATCGCAGACTTTCTGCAGCAGACTACGCCACCGTTTGTGAAATTGGGCTCACGGACTAATGAAAGGTGGCTACAAGACCCTTTCAACATCAGCCAGGTAATGGGGTGGTACATTGTCTTGCATGAAGTAAATATTTCGTTCTTGGTCATCCTCAGCGATCTGTGGCATCAAAGATACAGGTGCACTATCCTGTTGATGGTTCTATGGCGAAAAAAAAGGGGTGTACTCTTAGTTCTTGCTCAACACACAAAAAACTTTCATTTCAGGGCTATCGCGAACATGTCGCAATGTTTCATGTGGATTTTCACTGTCCCAAATCCTACAGTTATGTATGTTAACGTTGCCAGTTAAGTGAAAAGTCGACTCGTCAGAAAAGATGATTTTGTCAAATAAATATTCATCCTCATGTTGATGTGTCGGCAGCTGGGCCAACACCTTGTAGATAGAGGTGGCTTAAAAGGCACGCTAGACTAACGCAGACGGGCGTGAAGTACTGGAACAGGATACGTAATTAATGCTATGAAGAAAAGTACGTAGCTGGTATAATACTTATCTTTAATCAATCATTGTGGTACATCGCACAAAGGAGACTTTAATTACAATCACTGTAAGGCTAATGGCGCCTTGCTAGTTCGTAGCCATTAACTTAGCTGAAGGCTATTCTGTCTCTCGGCTAATGAGAGAGAAAGGCTTCGTACGTCTAGTCGCTAGCTCTGTCGTCCGTACAACTGGGCTGAGTTCGAGTCAGTCTCTCGAGACCTGCCTTGTGGTGGCGCTAGGTTTGCGATCACACAGTGGCGACACGCGGGTCCGACATGTACTACAGGACCGCGGCCGATTTAAGCTACCACCTAGCATGTGTGGTGTCTGGCTGTGACACCACACATGTAATCGATTTACCATATCTGCACGGAAGTTCTTGCGAGCAATTTTATCAGTGTCTTTTAATTGCTTGTACGACTGTCAGTCTCTACGGTTTCAAATGCAAACGGTCTCTCAACACGCACCAAAGGGATTTGCAGTTCGGGAGATGCACGCCGGGTCGATTTCGTAGAGCTGTTGACAAAACGTTGCCTCACTCGCTCAACGATGTCGTCAGATGTGGCTGGGCAGCTTGGCGATTTCCCATGTCTTATCCAGAACCCTGTTCGTACAAAACATTTATGCCACTCATAAACTGTGAGCCAACTAGGAGGATCTTTAGCGTACTTGGTAAGGAAATTACGCTGAAACGTTGTCGCTGACTTCGATTCTTCAAACCAGGACACACAGCTAGCACCAAAGACCTTGTAAAAAATAACTAGACTCACTGATGGCGCTGCAGTCGCGGGATAATTTGAACCTTCGGCTGGACGCCATTATAGTGGTTGTAGTCTGATGTGTTGTGTAGTATTGTTGCTTATGAAGACCCTGATTCAACGTTGTATATTTGTTGGGGCGTACATACAGTATTTGTTACTCGTAATTCTACTGTCTGTATGTTCCAATCAAAAGAAGTACAATGGTGAAGAGTTGTGCAGCGATTAATTGTACAAATAAATTCGAGAAAGGAACGAATATTACATTTCACAGATATGTGAATATTTTAAGTTGTTTGTATGTCAGTGCACTTGCTTAATAAATGTTTTTGTAACACGGTATTAGCATAATGTCTGTGCATCTATTTTCAGGTTTCCTTTCTCAAAACCACAGCTGTTACAAAAATGGTTACACGCTGTCAGGAGGCAAGATTTCCGACCAACAGAATACCATTTTATATGTTCTGATCATTTTGAAGAAAGTTGGATGATCGGTACTGTTTTCATGGTCTAGATTATGTTGAAACTTGATAATTTGGTCGTGAGTTGCCGAAGCACTATGCCATATATAACGCACTTCTCGTCATAAAATCTAAAGCAAGGTAGAGTCAGAAAATATCTATTAATATAGTAGGGAAATCTTCGAGTATTTTGATGCATTTTGCGTACATCTATCGTAAATAAACTACGAAAAATGCTAGGGGTCCCGTACATAACTTTTAGCTACGGCAGATTCCATGTAGTACGTAAGATAAATTCATAAACAGTGACTAGTTGCTGTTTGTTAATAAATTAAAAAGTATATTAAAAAAAGTATATTAAAAAGTATATTAAAAAGTATATTGTAGTTTAAATGAGGCATTATGTTTGTAACTCAAGGGAAGGCATTTTATAACCAAAAGCGATGTATAAACATTCGAACTCCGCGCGTCAGTTTACCACTCTAATGGCCGCCGCCGAGCTATTCAATTTGTCCGCTCTTCACAGTCGACCACTCGCGCAGTTGTGGGGGCCTGGCTAGCACGCCCGGGTCCAGTGAAGGCAGCCATCTTGAACGCAATTGCCGCTAGCACTCCTTACGGTGCGATTCGGCACCAGCGATCCACGCGAGACAAAACTTGATGTCTTTCGTACAAGCTGACACTACGATCTCCTCCGTAGGAACTATGAATTAATTTGTACGAATTTTCTGAAAGGAATTTACAAATACCCTGTATTTGGCGCCACAGACTACATAAAAATAAATAGGGACTAGAATTGACTTGTTTTGAAGGTGCAAGCTTTCTACAGCTGTTTTCTCTCTCTGTGTAACCTTTTGCCAGATACCCGGTTCAATGACCGTTTTTTCAACAGGAAGCTAACTTGAAAAAAAATATGTCGGCGGTGGCAGGAAAAGACACACTCCAGGATTAGTTTTTCTTTCTCTCTGTCTCAGCTACAGGAAGCAATGTGTAACTCAAAAATGGCAATATTGGGCATGGTTCATTATTTTACTCTAGTGTCTGTATGATTCTTTATACCATTAAAAAATAAACAGCTGCTGGAATTATACATAAATACGAGGCAGAACTTCAAAAAGTGAGTTTCGCATTATTATGACAAACCAAATAACTTTCTGTGTGAACTGAAGATGGAGGGGGGGGGGGGGGGGAAGAAAGGAAGAGAAGGGAAGAGATTACTGATGTCAACTGTATCGGGACATCACGCGGAATCAGCAGCGATGAGTGAAAATGTGTGCCAGATTGGAATTTGAACGCGGGATCTCCTGCTTAGAAGGCAGGTTCGTTAACCACTGCGCCGCCCGAGACATAGTCCTCAGTTGGGTTAAACACTATCTCGGCCAGCCCACACTCCCACCGAGTGCCATATATTCGCAGTCCCCTGTCCATTTCCTCCGTGCTCTCTACTCTGAGATTCTCACAGGAGGTCAGACATGCTTGTGCATCCCCACTGAAGAAAGTAGTTCCATTGCCTATCTAGGCGAGTCGGTTATATGAATGGAGCTTTAAATTTTTTCTTCTGAGGAGAGGTGGTATGGCGCATTCCGAGGACTGCTGTTATGTTTCCGGTTCGAACTGATGAGCCAATCCTTCATCGCCTGTGACGTTGTTCACCAAAAATTGTCACGATCAACCTCGTAACGTGCAAGCAATTCCGCACAGATGGTCGTTTGTAGCTCTATGGTCTTCGTTAGGTGGTTAGGAAAGGAGTGGGCACACGGCTTTGATTGCCCCAACTGGTAGACGTGTCAGCAATACCAACAGAAACGTCCAGTTATGTAGTGAGGTGTTTGATTGTGATCTATTGATCACTTCAAATGAGATTGTCTGCACATTCCAACATTACAGGAGTCACAGCTGTATAGTAGTTCGAACAAGTTTGTGCGACCTTGTTGCGACGACAGCAGATGCCTCGTCCAACGAGTCGCCGTGCTTTTGTTTATGTCTCCGTAGACATTCTGCAAGCGCCTATGAATATCTGCGATGCTCTGGCTTTCCGCCAAAGGAAACTCAATGAACGTAACGTTAGCGACAGCCCCGGACGGTGCGCAAATCCCGCCCAATCACCCCCCTCCACACCAATCCATATCCTAAGCTCCGCCCATGGTCTGCCGCATGTTCCAACATCAAAGTTGTTCATATCACAGATATGCCAGTCATAACAAGGGACAAAATCAATAGTTAGTACGAAATACAGTTTTTCCGGTACCATTGTGAAAAGAATTAGAAATATGTACAATGAATATGCGAGTTGAAAAATCATCAATAAGAAAGAAAAATAAAAATGGTGTCCACGCTGTCTTTTTTATTTCATGAGCTTTCATCTGCAGTATTCAAAAAATCTGATATTTGTTATCTGCAGTGAGCGCAATTTTCCGTCGCCTCGCGTAGTGTAAGAAATTCTGTTGGGAAATATTAATTGGTAGTATCGCTAGGATGCTGTCCATTATCTCGATTGTCTAAAGTCAATGTTGTGCATAAACAAGGCAAAGTTGATGTCTTGGTTTGTTTCTGATTACCTCATAAAAGTTACATTTCCACAAATTTCACACTTAAAACTACTCATTTTAGATACTTTTAATTACACAAACTGCTAAGAAGTACTAACAGCACAACACTGCTAGTATGAACAACCGCGGTAAAACAAAAAACGACGAACAAAAACACGTGGACTGCAAAAAGGGGGGAACAAGCAAATTCTCACTGCGAGAAACGGCGAAGTGAGAAAGGGCGAATAAACAAACGCTTACTCTGCAAATGACTACAGACGCTGTGAAACTCGGAAAACACAAACACGGAGAAATACTTCGAACAAGCAAATGCCATATGGGGTGCAAATGACTACAAACGCTGTGAAACTCGGAAAACGCAAACACGGAGAAACACTTCGAACAAGCAAATGCCATATGGGACTACCAAAGATCATATTGATGCGCTCTTCGTTGGTGTGGCGGGGGGGTAAATGGGCGGGGCTTGTGCAAACGTCCGTGGTTGTCGCTAACATTTCCTTTCAATGACAGCTCTCTCCTTGGAATGCACCTCCATTTCGGACGCCATTTTTAAGGCTACGTACAGCGCTGCCACCTATCGGTACTTCATGAAACCATGGCGGCTGTAGCGGGAATACTCCACGATGTCCCACAGCAAATTCCGCATTTTTTTCAACCGAAACTGAGCGAGAAAAAAAGGTGTTGCGTTGCTTATTGAGCGCCCCTCATATTTAGAACGTCAAATTTAATTAACTGTCTCGCTTACCAGACACGTCCATATACAAATTACTTCATAAAAATGGCATGACGGGTTCATTATTTAACTGTGAAGTTAATTACGTGGTTGCGTTTCATATTATCGACTAAACTCAACATTCGTTGTGTCATTCGGAGGTAATATATTTTTTCCGTTTCCCTAGGGCTATTACGATGATACATCTGCGTTGCTGCTTTTGCCATATTTCAGAACTAGCGAGCCCGGCAGTGCTTCGAAATTGCTAAATACGTATGGAAATATACGTCCCAATCTGTGGTATGCGTAAGAACTGTGTGAGAACGCAAATTTCGGTTCTTGGTTGTGACATCCATTTTATTCTACAGTGTTGTTTTAAAAAGTATATAGCCCTGTCCGACATTTTATTATGGTATCGTGCAAATGTTTGAAATATATCGGTCAAGAACTTTCAGAGATTTTTGGCAGCGTTCTCCCTTTATACAGGTATATTAATATACATACATAAAAAAAGGTTTGCATCACCCCGGTTCCCAGAACTCCTGAAGATAGACGTTGACTGAGGATATTGTATCACAAGCAAAGTCCGTTTGACTATTCAGAGATGTCACTAAACCCGCCCAAAGATGTAAACAACCATACATGAGCAACGCCTATTAGACGGATGGGATCCTACAGCCGATCAGTTCCACTCATTCCACCAGGAAGTAAGTACACGGCTCTTGTTGTCTGTAGTTCAACCATGCCTACACGGTCAATACCACGATTCGATCGCGTCCGCATTGTTACTTTGTGCCAGGAAGGGCTCTCAACAAGGGAAGTGTCCAGGCGTCTCGGAGTGAACCAAAGCGATGTTGTTCGGACATGGAGGATATACAGAGAGACAGGAACTGTCGATAATATGCCTCGCTCAGGCCGCCCGAGGGCTACTACTGCATTGGATGAGCCCTACCTATGGATTGTGGCTCGGAGGAACCTGACAGTAACGCCACCATGTTGAATAATGCTGTTCGTGCAGCCACAGGACGTCGTGTTACGACTCAAACTGTGCGCAATAGGCTGCATGGTGCGCGACTTCACTCCCAATGTCCACGGCGTGGCCCATCTTTGCAACCACGACACCATGCAGCGCGCTACAGAAGGGCCCAACAACATGCCGAATGGACCGCTCAGGATTGGCAACACGTTCTCTTCACCGATGAGTGTCGCATATGCTTTCAACCAGACAATCGTCGGAGACGTGTTTGGAAGCAACCCGGGCAGGCTGAACGCTCACTGTCCAGCGAGTGCAGCAAGGTGGAGGTTCCCTGCTGTTTTGAGGTGGCACTATATGGGGCCGACGTACGTCGCTGGCGATCTGGAAGGGGCCGTAACGGCTGTATGATACGTGAATGCCATCCTCCGCCAGATAGTGCGACCATATCGGCAGCATATTTGCGAGGCATTCGTCTTCATGGACGACAATTCGCGCCACCATCGTGTACATCTTGTGAATGACTTCCTTCAGGATAACGACATCGCTCGACTAGAGTGGCCAGCATCTTCTCCAGACATGAACCTATCGAACATGCATGGGATAGATTGGAAAGGGCTGTTTGTGGACGATGTGACTCACCAACCACTCTGAGGGATCTATGCCAAATCACCTTTCAGAAGTGGGACAATATGGACCAATAGTGCCTTGATGAACTTGTGGGTAGTATGCCACGACCAATACAGGCATGCATCAATACAAGAGGACGTACTACTGGGTATTAGAGGTACCGCTGAGTACAACAACATGGACCAGCACCTCTGAAGGTCTCGCTGTATGATGGTACAACATGCAGTGTGAGGTTTTCATGAGCAATAAAAAGGGCGGAAATGATGTTTATGTTGATCTCTAATCCAATTTTCTGTACATGTCCCGGAACTCTCGGAACTTTCTTTGATGTGTGTAGATTATAGATTCAGCTAGGAAAGTGGCGTTGTGTTAACCGTAGGGCTGAGCTTCTACTAATTTTTTGATGACTTTTTGTTTTATGTTGAGACCGCTAAAATGTCAGTACACCTATTTATATTCACCATATCTATCTGTACCTATACGTGAAGGACATTAAAGTTTCTCTCGATAGATAACAAGTTGCAAAAACAACCTAATAAAGACTAAATTCGATACATTATTTTGTTGATATGTATGCTAATAAAAAGTGTTGTGCAATTTTCAAAATATTCGATGTTGTTATTGAACAAAATAGCAACGGGATGAAAAACTATTAAAATGAAGAGGTAGCGAGGAACACGCAAAAAAAGAAATGTTATATAGTGTAAGTAGGCTGTTTAGGTTTCTGTATTGGTAACGCCACGTAGCGCTCTGTATTAAAATCACTGGCTGTGCTGTGTGCAGTCTGTGGCTGGTTTGCATTGTTGTTTGCTATTGTAGTGTTGGGCAGTTGGATGTGAACAGCGCGTAGCGTTGCGCAGTTGGTGAGCCGTCAGCAGTCGTGGATGTGGGGAGAGAGATGGCTGAGTTTTGAGAGCGGATGATCTGTACGTGTGTCCATCAGAGACAGTAAATTTGTAAGACTGGATGTCATGAACTGATATATATATATATACACTCCTGGAAATGGAAAAAAGAACACATTGACACCGGTGTGTCAGACCCACCATACTTGCTCCGGACACTGCGAGAGGGCTGTACAAGCAATGATCACACGCACGGCACAGCGGACACACCAGGAACCGCGGTTTTGGCCGTCGAATGGCGCTAGCTGCGCAGCATTTGTGCACCGCCGCCATCAGTGTCAGCCAATTTGCCGTGGCATACGGAGCTCCATCGCAGTCTTTAACACTGGTAGCATGCCGCGACAGCGTGGACGTGAACCGTATGTGCAGTTGACGGACTTTGAGCGAGGGCGTATAGTGGGCATGCGGGAGGCCGGGTGGACATACCGCCAAATTGCTCAACACGTGGGGCGTGAGGTCTCCACAGTACATCGATGTTGTCGCCAGTGGTCGGCGGAAGGTGCACGTGCCCGTCGACCTGGGACCGGACCGCAGCGACGCACGGATGCACGCCAAGACCGTAGGATCCTACGCAGTGCCGTAGGGGACCGCACCGCCACTTCCCAGCAAATTAGGGACACTGTTGCTCCTGGGGTATCGGCGAGGACCATTCGCAACCGTCTCCATGAAGCTGGGCTACGGTCCCGCACACCGTTAGGCCGTCTTCCGCTCACGCCCTACCATCGTGCAGCCCGCCTCCAGTGGTGTCGCGACAGGCGTGAATGGAGGGACGAATGGAGACGTGTCGTCTTCAGCGATGAGAGTCGCTTCTGCCTTGGTGCCAATGATGGTCGTATGCGTGTTTGGCGCCGTGCAGGTGAGCGCCACAATCAGGACTGCATACGACAGAGGCACACAGGGCCAACACCCGGCATCATGGTGTTGGGAGCGATCTCCTACACTGGCCGTACACCACTGGTGATCGTCGAGGGGACACTGAATAGTGCACGGTACATCCAAACCGACATCGAAGCCATCGTCCTACCATTCCTAGACCGGCAAGGGAACTTGCTGTTCCAACAGGACAATGCACGTCCGCATGTATCCCGTGCCACCCAACGTGCTCTAGAAGGTGTAAGTCAACTACCCTGGCCAGCAAGATCTCCGGATCTGTACCCCATTGAGCATGTTTGGGACTGGATGAAGCGTCGTCTCACGCGGTCTGCACGTCCAGCACGAACGCTGGTCCAACTGAGGCGCCAGGTGGAAATGGCATGGCAAGCCGTTCCACAGGACTACATCCAGCATCTCTACGATCGTCTCCATGGGAGAATAGCAGCCTGCATTGCTGCGAAAGGTGGATATACACTGTACTAGTGCCGACATTGTGCATGCTCTGTTGTCTGTGTCTATGTGCCTGTGGTTCTGTCAGTGTGATCATGTGATGTATCTGACCCCAGGAATGTGTCAATAAAGTTTCCCCTTCCTGGGACAATGAATTCACGGTGTTCTTATTTCAATTTCCAGGAGTATATATATATATATATATATATATATATATATATATATATATACAGAGAGAGAGAGAGAGAGAGAACACTATTAAGGTAAATACATTGTTTGTTCTCTATCAAAATCTTTCATTTGCTAACTATGCCTATCAGTAGTTAGTGCCTTCAGTACTTAGAATCTTTTATTCAGCTGGCAGTATTGGCGCACGCTGTATTGCATTAGTTTGAGTAACGAAGATTTTTGTGAGGTAAGTGATTCATGAAAGGTATAGGTTATTGTTAGTCAGGGCCATTCTTTTGTAGGGATTTTTCAAAGTCAGATTGTGCTGCGCTAAAAAATATTGTGTGTCAGTTTAGGCACAGTCATTTATAATTTTTTTTTAAGGAGACGTTTCAATAGAAACAGCCTTGGTTCTTTTCGACAATATAAATTCTGCATTTGTTATTCCATATAAGTGTTTTACATTAACACGACATTTGTACGCACCTACGCGAACCATTTTCGTCTTTGAAGGGGATAAGAAAACTGCCGAAGTGCACAATTGAAAAACTCGATACTCGCTGTGAAATTAATTTACACGTTGTTATCGAACAGTAGTCTAGAAGAAATTGTTTGAAGGCTCATTCTTTAATGACCTCTGTGGCTAGGAGACGTTGAACGCTAACCGTTCAACGACGTCGAGTACAATGACAAAGCCGGGCGCCCAAAGATATAGCGCAGTCGTCCAACCGAAAGTTGAGAGTTGCGCCGAGATCAAAGATTTCCCGAGATGACTTCATTTGCGGGCAAAAACCCTGCGGTGTTCGCCGGCAAGAGGCAGGAGCCCCCCACCACGCGTTTCGCGTCCGCCTTTACGCGTCTGTGCCGTATTTTCCGTCACTTCTAACTTCATTTTGCGCTTTCTTTCCCGCCTTTGTCGACACGGGAGGAACTTAATACGCAAACAGCGGTTCATAATTTCGCAGCTCCTCGCCTTCCGCCGCCTGCTCCCTGAGGACTACTGTTTAATTATTCCGACTTAATTACAATCCAGACAGCCGGCAGCAAAAGCAGGCCGCGTACTGACTGCGCGCTCACTCCACTGGAGGTTTTGCTAAACCCGCTGCAGCCACTGAGCGCGGGCTGCGGGCTTCGTCAGTCCGCTCCCTTATGGAAGGCCGTAAGTTCACCGTGGAGTCATTACCGAAGCGTCTGGACGAGCAGTAGCAAAGATTTGTGGCGCGTGTAAGTTCTGCAGGTCTTCTTGTAGTGCTCGGCGGAGGGCGTTTCTAGAGGTCAGAAACTGAGCGAGTACGAGTCGTATGTTGAGGATTGCATACATTACAAGGGAAACTCCCCATCGCATTTAATGGTAAGATGGGCCAGTGGGTAGCCCGCCAAACAATGAACACAGATCAAGCATGTAAACATGAAGAAGGTGTACTGAATTGTGAAAAAAAGAAGCAACATTGGAACAGTGAAGGGTCCAAGCTCAAAATGTGTAAGATCTCGCGTCCGTCGGCCGTCGTAATTTAATATATTATTATTATTATTATTATTTTGATTGTTGCCGACTTACGTGGTGGGCCTTAAGAAAAATGATATTTCATTCAATTTTGATTTACCATTAAATGCTTTTATAAAGTTCTCCTTTTTAACAATGTTGTTGTTGTGGTCTTCAGTCCTGAGACTGGTTTGATGCAGCTCTCCATGCTACTCTATCCTGTGCAAGCTTCTTCATCTCCCAGTACCTACTGCAACCTACATCCTTCTGAATCTGCTTAGTGTATTGATCTCTTGGTCTCCCTCTACGATTTTTACCCTCCACGCTGCCCTCCAATGCTAAATTTGTGATCCCTTGATGCCTGAAAACATGTCCTACCAACCGATCCCTTCTTTTAGTCAAGTTGTGCCACAAACTTCTCTTCTCCCCAATCCTATTCAATACCTCCTCATTAGTTACGTGATCTACCCACCTTACCTTCAGCATTCTTCTGTAGCACCACATTTCGAAAGCTTCTATTCTCTTCTTGTCCAATTAATCTTAAATTATTTGTTACGTTAATGAACGTTAGACTCGCTGAATCTTAAAACATGAGCATATAAGCCGAACAATGGAATAAACTTTTCATATTGATTTCCTCGGCTAGTCCACTTTAAATCAAAAAATCTTTAGTTATTAATTACAATTGCGGCCCACACATGCGCGAGAGTATTTTTTCTTACCTCCGTTAACCATTGCCTCATAGTCGGGGTCCTGGCTCTGGCTATCGGCTATGGTACTGAAAATAAGAATCTTACAGCTACGTATTTCTGCAGCGTCGGGCGGCTGTGGAGAAAAATGTAATAGCGGGCGAGTATTTCGCTTCCGTTAATATCGCCACGTAATGGCGTCGTTGGCTGCATCGGCTGCTGCGATTATTGAACTGTAAATTACTCGAATGCAGGTTAATTTAAGGAAGGCGGACATGCACAATAATATTAAATCAATATATTATCTGCTTATTTAGTACAAATATGCTTACATTTGCCAGCACTCGCAAGATGTCCGTCTACACACAAGCAAGACAAGAGAAGAAGAGAAGACGACTAAAAAACTAACAAAAGAGCGTATCTTGTCGTCTCTTTAGATCATTTTGTTATATTTCTTTGCACTCCAAACTTACACAGAGAAAGTCTACTGACTGGTATGATGCGGCCCGCCACGAATTCCTTTCCTGTGCTAACCTCAGAGTAGCACTTGCAACCTACGTCCTCAATTATTTGCTTGATGTATTCCACTCTCTGTCTTCCTCTACAGTTTTTGCCTTCTACAGCTCCCTCTCGTACCATGGAAGTCATTCCCTCATGTCGTAGCAGATGTCCCCTCATCCTGTCCCTTCTCCCTATCAGTGTTTTCCACATATTTCTTTCTTCTCCGATTCTGCGTAGAACCTCCTCATTCCTTACCTTATGAGTCCACCTAATTTTCAACATTCGTCTATAGCACCACATCTCAAATGCTTCGATTCTCTTCTGTTCCGGTTTTCCCACAGTCCATGTTTCACTACCATACAATGCTGTACTCCAGACGTACATCCTCAGAAATTTCTTCCTCAAATTAACGCCGGTATTTGATATTAGTAGACTTCTCTTGGCCAGAAATGCCTTTTTTGCAATAGCGAGCCTGCTTTTGATGTCCTCCTTGCTCCGTCCGTCATTGGTTATTTTACTGCCTAGGTAGCAGAATTCCTTAACTTCATTGACTTCGTGACCATCAATCCTGATGTTAAGTTTCTCGCTGTTCTCATTTCTACTACTTCTCATTACCTTCGTCTTTCTACGATTTACTCTCAAACCATACTGTGTACTCATTAGACTGTTCATTCCGTTCAGTAGATCATTTAATTCTTCTTCACTTTCACTCAGGATAGCAATGTCATCAGCGAATCGTATCATTGATATCCTTTCACCTTGTATTTTAATTCCACTCCTGAACCTCTCTTTTATTTCCATCATTGCTTCCTCGATGTACAGATTGAAGAGTAGGGGCGAAAGGCTACAGCCTTGTCTTACACCCTTCTTAATACGAGCACTTCGTTCTTGATTGTCCACTTTTATTATTCCCTCTTGGTTGTTGTGCATATTGTATATGACCCGTCTCTCCCTATAGCTTACCCCTACTTTTTTCAGAATCTCGAACAGCTTGCACCATTTTATATTGTCGAACGCTTTTTCCAGGTCGACAAATCCTATGAAAGTGTCTTGATTTTTCTTTAGCCTTGCTTCCATTATTAGCCGTAACGTCAGAATTGCCTCTCTCGTCCCTTTACTTTTCCTGAAGCCAAACTGATCGTCACCTAGCGCATTCTCAATTTTCTTTTCCATTCTTCTGTATATTATTATTGTAAGCAGCTTCGATGCATGAGCTGTTAAGCTGATTGTGCGATAATTCTCGCACTTGTCAGCTCTTGCCGTCTTCGGAATTGTGTGGATGATGCTTTTCCGAAAGTCAGATGGTATGTCGCCAGACTCATATATTCTACACACCAACGTGAATAGTCGTTTTGTTGCCACTTCCCCCAATGATTTTAGAAATTCTGATGGAATGTTACCTATCCCTTCTGCCTTATTTGACCGTAAGTCCTCCAAAGCTCTTTTAAATTCCGATTATAATACTGGATCCCCTATCTCTTCTAAATCGACTCCTATTTCTTCTTCTGTCACACCAGACAAATCTTCACCCTCATAGAGGCTTTCAATGTATTCTTTCCACCTATCTGCTCTCTCCTCTGCATTTAACAGTGGAATTACTGTTGCACTCTTAATGTTACCACGGTTGCTTTTAATGTCACCAAAGGTTGTTTTGACTTTCCTGTATGCTGAGTCTGTCCTTCCGACAATCATATCTTTTTCGATGTCTTCACATTTTTCCTGCAGCCATTTCGTCTTAGCTTCCGTGCACTTCCTATTTATTTCATTCCTCAGCGACTTGTAATTCTGTATTCCTGATTTTCCCGGAACATGTTTGTACTTCCTCCTTTCATCAATCAACTGAAGTATTTCTTCTGTTACCCATGGTTTCTTCGCAGCTACCTTCTTTGTACCTATGTTTTCCTTCCCAACTTCTGTGATGGCCCTTTTTAGAGATGTCCATTCCTCTTCAACTGTACTGCCTACTGCGCTATTCCTTATTGCTGTATCTATAGCGTTAGAGAACTTCAAACGTATCTCGTCATTCCTTAGTACTTCCGTATCCCACTTCTTTGCGTATTGATTCTTCCTGACTAATGTCTTGAACTTCAGCCTACTCTTCATCACTACTATATTGTGATCTGAGTCTATATCTGCTCCTGGGTACGCCTTACAATCCAGTATCTGATTTCGGAATCTCTGTCTGACCATGATATAATCTAACTGAAATCTTCCCGTATCTCACGGCCTTTTCCAAGTATACCTCCTCCTCTTGTGATTCTTGAACAGGGTATTCGCTATTACCAGCTGAAACTTGTTACAGAACTCAATTAGTCTTTCTCCTCTTTCATTCCTCGTCCCAGGCCCATATTATTCTGTAACCTTTTCTTCTACTCCTTCCACTACAACTGCATTCCAGTCGCCCATGACTATTAGATTTTCGTCCCCCTTTACATACTGCATTACCCTTTCAATATCCTCATACACTTTCTCTATCTGTTCATCTTCAGCTTGCGACGTCGGCATGTATACCTGAACTATCGTTGTCGGTCTGCTGTCGATTCTGATTAGAACAACCCGGTCACTGAACTGTTCACAGTAACACACCCTCTGCCCTACCTTCCTATTTATAACGAATCCTACACCTGTTACACCATTTTCTGCTGCTGTTGATATTACCCGATACTCATCTGACCAGAAATCCTTGTCTTCCTTCCACTTCACTTCACTGACCCCTACTATATCTAGATTGAGCCTTTGCATTTCCCTTTTCAGATTTTCCAGTTTCCCTACCACGTTCAAGCTTCTGACATTCCACGCCCCGACTCGTAGAACGTTATCCTTTCGTTGATTATTCAATCTTTTGCTCATGGTAACCTCCCCCTTGGCAGTCCCCTCCCGGAGATCCGAATAGGGGACTAGTTCGGAATCTTTTGCCAATGGAGAGATCATCATGACACTTCTTCAATTACAGGACACATGTCCTGTGGATACACGTTACGTGTCTTTAATGCAGTGGTTTTCATTGCCTTCTGCATCCTCATGTCGTTGATCATTGCTGATTCTTCCGCCTTTAGGGGCAAATTCCCACCCCTAAGACAAGAGAGTGCCCTGAACGTCCATCCGCTCCTCCGCCCTCTTTGACAAGGCCGTTGGCAGAATGAGGCTGACTTCTTATGCCGGAAGTCTGCGGCCGCCAATGCTGATTATTTATCAAAATTTAGGCAGTGGCGGGGATCGAACCCGGGACCGAAGACGTTTTGATTATGAATCAAAGACGCTACCCCTTTTTTTTAACAATTTGTTCCTTATTGTTCGTTGTGTTTTGTTATAGCGGACGTCACATGACATCCGTTGAAGTTCGTTGTTGATCCGTTCACTCAGCTTTTTTTATTACAGAGAGCAGCCTGCTCTCTGACGAACACGCTGAGCTACCGTGCCGGCAAACCCCTAGACCACGGGTAAGCGTTAATATTACATCAATATATTATCTGCTTAATTAGTACAAATATGCTTACATTTGCCAGCACTCGTAAGATGTCCGTCTACACACAAGCAAGACAAGAGAAGAAGACGACTAAAAAACTAACAAAAGAGCGTATCTTGTCGTCTCTTTAGATCATTTTGTTATATTTCTTTGCACTCGAAACTTACACAGAGAAATTATTATAATACGGAGAAAATATTATTTCGCTGGGGACGCTATGGGGACGCAATGTGCTGGGCTCCAAAAGGGTAAGATCCGTGTTCATATCTCCCTTGTACCTTTCCGTCCGGTCATTGACGTGTCTGTTCGCCGTATTCAAATTTTGTGTCTGTGTCCGTTTGCAACTGGGCGAGGTGTACGGAAGGGACGTCCAGGCGTACGTACCTCCTATTTGTTCTCCTACTATTTGTTCTACATAAATGCAACGTGTTATGAGTCTTGCGTTCGGTTTAGTAAGTTTTGACTCTTGAATTCCTTTGATGTGACACAGTTCACACCCATTTATTTGTTGTTTTCGTTTCTGTGAGAGGTCTATGCGGCATCTCGCCTGCTCTCACTATTCGTTACATTTACTTGAGACGGTAATATATTCTCAGAAAACACTCGCATTCTGCGGATGACGTTTATCGACTAATAAGTTCATTAGAATATCAAAACAAACTGCAAAACGATTTGAATGGTGCGAAAAGTGTCAGTTGACACTAAATAACGAAAAGTGTGAGGTCATCCACATGAGTGCTAAAAGGAACTCGTTAAACTTCGGTTACACGATAAATCAGTCTAATCTAAAAGCAGTAAATTCAACTAAATTCCTAGGTATTACAATTAAGAACAACTTAAATTGGAAGGAACGCATAGAAAATGTCGTGGGGAAGGCTAACCAAAGACTGTGTTTTATTGGCAGGACACTTAGAAAATGTAACAGATCTACTAAGGAGACTGCCTGCACTATGTTTGCCCGTCCTCTTTTAGAATACTGCTGCGTGGTGTGGGATACTTACCAGGTAGGACTGACGGAATACAAGTTCAAAGAAAGGCAGCACGTTTTGTATCATCGCGAAATATGGGAGAGAATGTGACAGAAATGATACAGGATTTGGGCTGAACATCAAGGCGTTTCTCGTTGCGACGGAGTCTTCTCACGAAATTCCAATCACCAACTTTCTCCTCCGAATGCGTAAATACGAGGTGTGGCTAGAAAAAAACCGGACTAGTACTGGTGAAACAATAAAACGAATGCAATAAGGCTGAAAGTCGCGTGGCCTGTCACGTGACTCTCGCTCCGCCTACTGCTCGAGTTTCATCTGCCTCCTGCACTCAGTCTGCCCGTGGCGTCTGTTTTAAGTAGTTGACGTTTTGTCTGTGCGTCGGAAAATGTTGAGTGTACAGAAAGAACATGAAATTTTGTTTCAAACTAGGAAAATTTGCAAGTGAAACGTTTGTAATGTTACAACAAGTGTACGGCGATGATTGTTTATCGCGAACACAAGTGTTTGAGTGGTTTAAACGATTTAAAGATGGCCGCGAAGACACCAGTGATGACACTCGCACTGGCAGACCATTGTCAGCAAAAACTGAGGCAAACATTGAAAAAATCGGTAAACTTGTTCGACAAGATCGCTGTTTAACAATCAGAGCAGTGTCTGAGTTAACAGGAGTTGACAGGGAAAGTGTCGAACAAGTTTACCGATTTTTTCAATGTTTGCATCAGTTTTTGCTGACAATGGTCTGCCAGTGCGAGTGTCATCACTGGTGTCTTCGCGGCCATCTTTAAATCGTTTAAACCACTCAAACACTTGTGTTCGCGATAAACAATCATCGCCGTACACTTGTAACATTACAAACGTTTCACTTGCAGATTTTCCTAGTTTGAAACAAAATTTGATGTTAACACGCTGTTCTTTCTGTACACTCAACATTTTCCGACGCACAGACAAAACGTCAACTACGTAAAACAGACGCCACGGGCAGACTGAGTGCAGGAGGCAGATGAAACTCGAGCAGTAGGCGGAGCGAGAGTCACGTGACAGGCCACGCGACTTTCAGCCTTATTGCATTCGTTTTATTGTTTCACCAGTACTAGTCCGGTTTTTTTCTAGCCACACCTCGTATTTCGTTGACACCGACCTACATACGGAGGAACGATCACCACGATAAAATAAGGGAAATCAGAGCTCGTACGGAAAGATATAGGTGTTCATTCTTTCCGCGCGTTATACGAGATTGGAATAATAGAGAATTGTGAAGGTGGTTCGATGATCCCTCGGCCAGGCACTTGAATGTGATTTGCAGAGTATCCATGTAGATGTAGATGTAGATACCAGTGTACAGTATGACAATTGCCAAGACTACGGAGGAGAACAAACATGTCAGTAACCAGACGGTAAGTTATTAATTTTGTGGGGGGGAAAAAAGGGCACAAACGAGATTTGATCATGGATCTCCCGCGTAGCAGCCGAACAACATGACCATAGAACCACGATGGCACGGTTCCTGTAATGCGCTTGATGTTACATATCTTGAGACTGAAAGGTTCACTGTTTCTGTTTTGCTCCTTGTTCCACAGTTCAGTGTACGTTCTTCCTCTTTTCATTCTTGATCCGTGTTCAGCTTTTGACGGGCTGTCCATGGCCCAACTTACTAAATCTGAGGCGGATGCGATGGGGAGTTTCCCTTGCTATAAATCAAACCGCCGCTGTTATGTCAGTGCTGTTCCGGCCCCCTTCCTTCCCGCTGCAGTTCCGGAGTGTGAGAACGGTGGCTCAAAATGGTTCAAATGGCTCTGAGCACTATGGGACTTAACATCTACGGTCATCAGTCCCTTATAACTTAGAACTACTTAAACCTAACTAACCTAAGGAGATCACACAACACCCAGTCATCACGAGGCAGAGAAAATCCCTGACACCGCCGGGAATCGAACCCGGGAACCCGGGCGGGAACGGTGGCATTATGCTCGCTTCCTGCTCGTCGACTTGCTCCGGGCACGAGTTTAAGTTTAGTCTACGGATGTCGAGTGCACGATCTTGCTGCACTGCAAAATATCACTGACCGGGCGAATGACGGATCCTCGGCACGAGGTGGCCTTCATGGAATCTGTGTTTTGTGAGACTGTGGAGGGTGTAAGACGAACATAAAGTGACACAGTGTAAGCAATTTCAAGTGGACTTCATTAGAAGAAGAGTGCTACCTGGAAAAAGTTCAGTGTAATAGTCGACATTTCAGACGGAAAGCGTACAAAATTTCAATTCCATTGTAATCAGCAAAATGGTTGTATTCTAGTCCAGATCTCCTCCACCACCATGAGAAAACACGTGTACTCCATGAAACGAACACTGTGCACTGTTATTTCCCTGTGACCAAAAAGCTTTCCATTTCTGTGTTCTTTTGGTGATACCAGCTTGCGTTTATGGATTAGTTTATCGTTCATTTATTTAACTTTCTCAAAGACTGCAGTAAATTCATTTTAATAATTAATCACCATTTGGAGAATGCGCTTCATCCTCATGCCTTGGTTTCTTCCACTAAAATAAAAATGTACAGCAGTCTTTGATAAAGTTATATATAGGGTGGTCAAAAACGGTCTGATAAGCTGATTATATTGAGACACAATTGTTAAGAAAAAAATTCGATACATTGTGTTTTTCCGAGTTAATTGTCATTGAAGTTAGCCCATCAGGGTGATGCGCGCGCAAATTGAAGTGGCCCGTCAGATGCAATTAGTGTCAGTTTGTAAGGTGGCATAATAAATGAAGGTCAGTTTCGCATCTTACATAAGAGTTCATGCATCTTAATGGGAAGGTGAATATGACACCTAACTTGTTGTTTTTTGTTGTGGTCTTCAGTCCAGAGACTGGCTTGGTGCAGCTCTCCATGCTACCCTATCCTGTGCAAGCTTCTTCATCTCCCAGTACTTACTGCAACCTACATCCTTCTGAATCTGCTCTCTTGGTCTCCCTCTACGATTTTTACCCTCCACGCTGCCCTCCAATACTAAACTGGTGATCCCCTGATGCATCAGAACATGTCCTACCAACCGGTCCCTTCTTCAAGTTGTGCCACAAACTCCTCTTCTCCCCAATCCTATTCAGTACCTCCTCATTAGTTATGTGATCTACCCATCTAATCTTCAGCATTCTTCTGTAGCACCACATTTCGAAAGCTTCTATTCCCTTCTTGTCCAAACTGGTTATCGTTCATGTTTCACTTCAGTACATGGCTACACTCCATACAAATATTTTCAGAAACGACTTCCTGACACTTAAATCTATACTCGATGTTAACGAATTTCTCTTCTTCAGAAACGCTTTCCTTGCCATTGCCAGTCTACATTTTATATCTTCTCTACTTCGACCATCATCAGTTATTTTGCTCCCCAAATAGAAAAACTCCTTTACTACTTTAAGTGTCTCATTTCCTAATTTAATTCCCTTAGCGTCACCCGACTTAATTCGGCTACATGCCATTATCCTCGTTTTGCTTTTGTTGTTGTTTATCTTATATCCATCTTTCAAGACACTGTCCATTCCGTTCAACTGCTCTTCCAAGTCCTTTGCTGTCTCTGACAGAATTACAATGTCATCGGCGAACCTCAAAGTTTTTATTTCTTCTCCAAGGGTTTTAATACCTACTCCGAATTTTTCTTTTGTTTCCTTTACTGCTTGCTCAATATACAGTTTGAATAACATCGGGGAGAGGCCACAACCCTGTCTCGCTCCCTTCCCAACCACTGCTTCCCTTCATGCCATCTGGTTTCTGTACAAATTGTAAATAGCCTTTCGCTCACTGTATTTTACCCCTACCACCTTTAGAATTTGAAAGAGAGTATTCCATTCAAGATTATCAAAAGCTTTCTCTAAGTCTACAAATGCTAGAAACGTAGCTTTGCCTTTCCTTAATCTTTCTTCTAAGATAAGTCGTAAGGTCAGTATTGCCTCACGCGTTCCAATATTTCTGCGGAATCCAAACTGATCTTCCCCGAGGTAGGCTTCTACCAGTTTTTACATTCGTGACTTATCAAACTGATAGTTTGGTAATTTTCACATCTGTCAACACTTGCTTTCTTTGGGATTGGAATTACTATATTCTTCTTGAAGTCTGAGGGTATTACGCCTGCCTCATACACCAATACCTAATTGGTAATGAGCAGATTTGCCTGTAGGTATGTAATGCAAAAGGCGTCTGGAGCAGGCACTAAACGTCCGATTTGCGGAAACGCACCGGGAAGAGGTAAAGTGCCGAGATTTCGACGCAGCTCAATGGTAGGACCCTTGCAATTGGTAGAGTTTCCACAAAATAAGAGGAACGCTCCTATTGGTCGAAAAAGCCGTGACATGGAGAACGAAAGAACGCAGGTGGGGAGAGAGTTCGGCTACGAGAAAGACGAGAGCGAAATTTCTTCGGGGATTCTTCTCTGAACTGGCGTCAATTGCAGAACGGTATGCATATCACCCTGTACGACGCAGAGGAGAAATTTGTGCGAACACTGCGTTGACAGCGGCTGACCTCCAGCTAGAAACTAGCTGTAGCATCGTTGAGCTCCAACGGTGGAGAAACGAACCAGCCAGTCAGTTAATTGTTCTTGCGAGAACTGAGAGGGCATTATAATATGCACGCTGCTCCAGACATGAGCGTGTATCGTCATAGTCTGAGACTAGGGATGAGTTCATGTTTTCTCACATATCGAGAAACATAGGGAGAGTTTCTGCTGGAAAATTCAGCCAGCCATGCAGACGTCATCTCATTGCAGCTAAGGTAAATACTGCGTGCAGAGGCGTAAACTTGTTAGTTCACCAGCTTGCGTCCACTGTAAACTCGAGCGACTGTGGGTAATATTCTGTGCGACTTGTCACAAAACTAACCATCCTCTATAGACTTTATTGTCATCCTAAAAGTAGTACCGAACTTTGAACTGGAATCGAATGATTTATCATAGTACTGGCCAACATCATAACGTAATCATCATCATCATCTTGGACAGTTTCCAGCCACTGGCTGGGTCTGTAGGGAACACAAGCCTCATGACGTAATCGTAAGAATAAATTTGTAAGGAAACTTGTAATTAAAATTTAATGTTGTTGTGTTTAGGATTATTTAACTTTCTGAGAGTTACAATTTAATACTGTTTTGTTTAGGATTAGTGCACTTTCAGAGGCCGAGATGCGTCATTTTGACAACTGCCTTAATGTTGTCACATTGTAAACTGTGTAAAAGCGTGTATTTCCGTGAAAAAATTGTAATATTAAACAATATCGTAACAGCTTACACAGTTGTGTTCAGTCATTGAATAAGAAAGTACTTAACCATAACATTTTAAGTTGTTCTCATAGAGCAGATGATTAGGCTCGAGATTGCTCACACTTTGACCGTCCCATGTCCAATTTTTGTAGCGCTCTCTTTTTCGGTTTTAGGAAACCAAACGGAGAACGCATTTGGCGACTCTGTCTCTGACAGGCTGCTGGAATTTGCGCGCAACTGTCTGATTGGCTGACTTCAGTGCTAAGTAACTCTGAAACGGTGCAACGTAATGTATTTTTTTCTTAACTATTATTTCTCAACACAATATCCCCTGCAACACCATTACAAGCTTTCCAGACTGTTCCTCACTACCCTATATTTATGTCGACAATATTCAGTGCTAACAAGGGAACCTCCACATCGCACCCCCCTCAGATTTCGTTATAAGTTGGCACAGTGGATAGGCCTTGAAAAACTGAACACAGATCAATCGAGAAAACAGGAAGAAGTTGTGTGGAACTATGAAAAAAATAAGCAAAATATACAAAGTGAGTAGTCCCTGCGAAGATAGCCAACATCAAGCATAATCTGATCGCAGGAGCGCCGTGGTCCCGTGGTTAGCGTGAGCAACTGCGGAACGAGAGGTCCTTGGTTCAAGTCTCCCTCGAGCGAAAAATTTTTCTTTATTTTCGCTTACTTGTGGATGTGATAATTACTCCCAAAAAAGTGATGAAAACATAAGAGTTTGGCACATAAACTGCAACAAATGAATCCAACAGTTTCACAGTCGCTCACTTTTCCTTGTGCTCTGTCAAAACATGTGTTTTTAACGTTTTCAAATTTTTCCGTGTGTAGACCGTCAAATCCTGCATATGTCCAAGCAAATCTGAATATGTCCTGGAATTTTGGAGAGCGAAGTTGATTATGTGTGAGTGCCTGAACTTTGATAATTGTCTGAAAATAAGTAATTAAAATTTTCGCTCGAAGGAAGACTTTTTTTTAGTTTTTTTAATTGTTTTTAAATAAAGAAAATATTAAGCACCGAACACGGTTTGAACTGAGAACCTATCACTTGGCAGTCAAACACTTTAACCATTCATCATCCAGGTACGTCTTCACGTATATCATGTTATTCCACCGAGAATCGAACTTAGTCTTGTCAGCTCATTCAATGGGTATCTTCTCCTACCTGTTGATGATCCAGCTGCGTGGAGGGTCGCGTAGGGCACTCCCTAAGTAATTAGAAAAATACTGTCTGTATTTTGGGTTCCGTACGATCTTGCAATGACGCTCTTGTAGGTAGTTCCAAAAGTCGAATACATCTTTAGGTCCATCGTGAAATAAGTAGTGTTCCGCATGCGCACGGATCCACGTGACAGCGTTGGTCTTGGCGCGCGGGAAATACTGTTGATCCGGAAATAGCAGAAACCGAGGTGTAATGTGTTCCGGAGTCACTCGTAGAAAATACGACAAAATTTGTCGCACCAAGCGCCATACGTCTTCTGCCGCGCCACATGTGAGACGGTGTTCGTCCGTGTCTGGTATCCCGCAGTCTACGCAGAGAGGAGATTCCACCATGTTTATCTTGTGGAGGCGTGATCGGGTGATCTGTTTACCATTGACTGTGATGTACCGTGTGGATCGGACGGCTGTGTCCAGTGCAACCGCGTGAATCGTCTTCCACACCACCTTCCAATTAACCTGAGGGCTTTTGGTCTCCACGATGTTCGGTGGGCGCCTCTGCTGTAGGACATGATATATATCCCGCGCCGACGCCTGTTTCGTCGGTGGTACTGCGATACGGACATAGCTGTGTTCAATGTAAAAGTTCCCGAAGTAGTAGAAGGGTGGGGGTATGTCTTGCGTCGTGGGGGCATAAGGGAGGGCGGAGATAAGGACTCCAACAGCAAACTTGTCAAACTTTCCGGGTGGTGGCGCCACAGCTTGAAGTGTGAGCTCTGTCGTGGACATGGACTAGACCAAGACCTCCCCTTTCTGGGGGAAGGGTCAGTGACTCATAAATGACTTTGAAGAGTATGCCTGTACTGACGTAGGCTCCGAATGCCGCTAATAGACGTCGAGCCATCAGTAACGGTATTGGCAGAACACGCGCTATGTGTAGAAGGCGCGAGGCGAGGTAAACATTGAGGAAGTGTGTCCTTTGTAGAATGTCGAGGGTCCGCAGACGAAGGTTGAAGATCTGGACCCGAATTTGTTGTAATAAGCGGCGGTAGTTAAGAGCCGCAGTGCGCCGTATGTCGTCGTGAAACTCTATTCCGAGACATTTGATAGTGCCACGAAGCTGTAGGGGTTCGACACACGCTGGGGTCAACCCGTCTCCTATGGCCATGGCGACCGATTTGGCGACCGATTTGGCGACGTTGAGACAGCTGCCGGAAGCCACACCGTACGTGGTAATCCATTCTAGTGCTCTGTTGACATCGTCACGATTGCGGAACACGAGAACCAGGTCGTCTGCATATGCTGTACAGCGAAATGTGACGTCACGTAGGGTAAGACCGGTGAGGCGTTGACGGAGGCCACAGAGGAGCGGTTCCAGTGCCAGGGCATATAGTAACGTCGACAAGGGGCAGCCTTGACGCACGGAGCGGAAAATCGGGAGGGACTGCGAGAGACGCCCGTTAACGAGCACTTTGGAAGTCGCCCCTCGGAGGAGGCGCACCAAGACGTCTGTGAATTGCTGTGGGTACTGCATGTGCTGGAGAACGGACGTTAGGTACGCGTGATCCACTCGATCAAAAGCTTGGCTAAAATCTAGTGATGCCAGCGCTCCCGGGATGCGGCGTGCCCTGGCTAGGGCTATTAAGTCACGGTATCGACACAGTGCTGTGTGGATGTTGTTGATACCCCCAAGGGAAGTCTGATCTGGCGAGATGACGTAGGGTAAGTCGGTCGTAGACGGTTTGCTAATAGTCTGGTGAATATCTTCATGTCGCAGTTGACGAATGTTAGCGGGCAGTAATCTTGTATTCGAGCCCCAGCTTTAGGTTTGTGAACCGGTATAATTATTCCTTCTACGAAGGTCGCAGGGAGTGGCACCGCGGGGGACATAAGCTCCCGACAGATGTCTGTTAACTTGGGAGCCAGTAAATACTGGAAAGTTTTATATAACTCCACAGGGAGCCCGTCGGGGCCAGGAGACTTATTCGCCGCTCCTTTACCGATGGCGTCGATAACTTCGTCTTCCGTAATGTCGTTCAATAATTCAGTTTGTAATTCCTGTGGCACAATGCCGTAAGCCAGTTGTGAGACTTCTGTCACCGTCGTCGGGTCGGTTGAGCAGAATAAAGTCGTGCGTAATGGTCGAAGAAGACTGCAGCAATATCGCGTTGTGTGGTGTGATGACGGCCGTCCTCAGTGGTGACGGCATGTATCAGCACCCGTCTTCGCAGTGTACGTTCTCGGATGACGTGGTACATGGTGGGTCGTTCCGTTGCGAGTCTGTCTTGTGTTCGCGCTCGGACGATCGTCCCTTCGAGGTGTCGTCGCATATGGGCTACGATCTGTGCTTTCGCACGCTGAACTGTCAACTGTCGTTCCGGTGTGGGTGGCAAGGAGGCGCATTCGCGAAGGACGGTGAAATAAAAATCAAGCGTCTGCCGCCTCCAAGCAGCAGTCTCACGACCAGACGTAATAAAGGTTCGTCGTCGGGCCGGCTTGGCGCAGGTTGACCACCAACTAATCGACGTAGGATACGTTGGGAGGCGGCGGTCGCACAAACTCCACGTGTCTTCGATGGCGGGTCGACAATCCGGAGAAGCGAGATGAGCAAGGTTTAATTTACAGGGATGTCGGCTGCGCCACACCCGTTGGCGACGAAGGATGACGGTACATATATAGGCCTCGTGATCAGAAAAGGCTACTGGCCACACCTCCGCGTCACTCACCGTTGCCGCGAGAGAACGGGAGACGTAAATCCTATCGATGCGACTAGACGAGTGACTCGTGAAATGGGTGTATCCCGGTCTATTGCCTCGGACATGTTCCCATGTATCTACCAGCTGGAGATCGCCGATGAGTGTCCCAAGTTCGGGGCACAGTGAATGGCGTGGCAACTGATCTTTAGGTGCTTGGGTGCAATTGAAATCGCCCCCTAATATCAGGTCATCGTGCCTGCCCTGAAAAAGCGGTGCTATTCCTTCTGCGTAGAAGAGCGATCGGTCACGACGGCGATTCGTTCCGGAAGGGGCGTACACATTGATAAACCGGACGCCTTGCACCGTTACGGCCATTCCTCTAGCGTCGGGGAGATAACGGACCTCGTCCACCTCGAGGCCCTCTCTGAGGAGAATTGCGACTCCACTGTTAGTTGGCGAGGCGTGGGACAAAAAATGGTTCAAATGGCTCTGAGCACTATTGGAGTCAACTGCTGTGGTCATAAGTCCCCTAGAACTTAGAACTACTTAAACCTAACTAACCTAAGGACATCACACACATCCATGCCCGAGGCAGGATTCGAACCTGCGACCGTAGCAGTCGCACGGTTCCGGACTGCGCGCCTAGAACCGCGAGACCACCGCGGCCGGCAGGCGTGGGACACATGAGCCGTATAACCATACATACCCGGGAAATCGGCGACGAACACTTCTTGGAGAAAGACAATGTCAACGTCTGCTGCATTGAGCATGTCTTGGAGCAGCGACAACTTCGTACGTGTCCGAATGGTGTTAATGTTGATGGTCGTTAAGCGATAGGTCTGTAGATCGTCTCCTGCGGTGGGCGCCGCCGTCAGTGTCGCCGTAAAAGGTGGGGCCTGTGATCCGCGCCGTCATCTGTTGCTACTCGGGAGGGGCCGAGGTGTGGGAGGAGAGACCCCTCTCCTCATCCACCACACCGGCAGTAGAATCGTCTTCAATGTCATCCGCCCAAGGTCCGTAAGTTAACGGTGGCTGCGGTGGAACACTTGTGGGCTGAGTGACTAAGGGTGAATCCGCGCCGGCCGCGGTGGTCTCGCGGTTCTAGGCGCGCAGTCCGGAACCGTGCGACTGCTACGGTCGCAGGTTCGAATCCTGCCTCGGGCATGGATGTTTGTGATGTCCTTAGGTTAGTTAGGTTTAAGTAGTTCTAAGTTCTAGGGGACTAATGACCACAGCAGTTGAGTCCCATAGTGCTCAGAGCCATTTTTGGTGAATCCGCAGTTGTTTCCGGTTGTGTACTAACGGCGGGCGCTGTGCTGGCCATCCGTTTGTCCGAGAGAGCGGAATCGGGTTTGTCAAAATCAGACAAAGTGACAGGTGAGGGCGACCTCGTGTCATCCATTTTTCTCGTCGTTTCGTCGGCCGTCCGGTCGTCAACTGGAGAAGACGTCTGCTGGAGGCAATCGTCTGAGGGTGTGCGACGTCGCTTTTTATGTTTTCTCGGTGACCTTTGTTTTCGGACGTGGGTTTCTGTGTCCAAAAGAGTTTGTGGTTCCCGTATAGCATCCCCCTCAGGTAGAAAGGCAGAGGTCGGTACAACCCTAGCGTCGAGTTCCATTCTCTCGTCCGAATCTTCATGTGGAGTCGATGGGCGGCGTTCTTCAACCTCTGCAGACACCATAATGGGGTTGGTCAATCCAGGACCGGCGACAGGTGCGCATTCTAACGCTTCCTGTCTTCCGGGGGGGTTGTCGTCTGTCATGACGGTCGATCGTGTCACTTCTGCGTAATTGAGGGGGAGGGCCGTGAGCGTAGGAGGTGGTGTCGTGTCATGCAATGGAAGTTGTGTAACCCGACGTTGAATACACGCCGAGCGCACATGACCCTCCTGGCCGCAACCAGAACAAGTACGAGGTTGTCCGTCGTACATTACTATTGCTCGACAGCCACCTATGTCTAAGTAGGACGGCACATGTTTCTTTAATTCAATTTTCACTTGTCGGACGCCGTTGAGGACCTGGTACGTCTCGAAGGTGTTCCATTTTTCAGCCACGTGGCTAATTACCGTCCCATAAGGGCGGAAAGCTGAGGTCACGACGTCCGGTGGTACTCCGAAAGGGAGTTCGAAGACTCTTAGTGTACGTAATCCTAGTCCAGCATGGTCAACAGTAACCTCTCCGATGTGACCATCGGAGTGTTTGAACTTGAGAGTGTTCGCGCATCTGTTCACAACTGCGTGACATAACTCGTCGTCGACCATCTTGACGTAAACGACGCTACTTGTGATGGATAGGTGGATACCGATGATGTACTGTGTTGGTATTTGAACTTCGTCACGGATGAATCGTGGTCGTGCGTAGTCGGGCTGGAAGCTGATCTTGATGGTAGCTTTTCTGTACGAATGAGCCATGGCGACTCAGTGTTAACGGACGCGACTATTAGCTGCGGCGGGGAAGTAAACAAACTACGCCCGCTCGCGACTCTGCAGACGGGACGTAAACAAGACGTCCTGGCCGCTCACCGGCCGAAAGCAGACTGAACTTGAACCAAGGACCTCTCTCTCCGCAGCTGCTCACGCTAACCACGGGACCACGGCGCTCCTGAGTTGAGTTTATCCCAGATGTTCCCTATCATTCACATGGATTACTCAGTTTCTATATTTTGCTTAATTTTTCAGAGTTCCACACAACTTCTTCCTGTTTTCTCGATTGATCTGTGTTCAGTTTTTCAAGGCCTATCCACTGTGCCAACTTTTAACTAAATCTGAGGGGGGTGCGATGGGGAGGTTCCCTTGTAAGAAATCAGTCACTGTACTGATATACAGTGTGTTACAAAAAGGTACGGCCAAGCTTTCAGGAAACATTCCTCACACACAAAGAAAGAAAATATGTTATGTGGACATGTGTCCGGAAACGCCTACTTTCCATGTTAGAGCTCATTTTATTACTTCTCTTCAAATCACATTAATCATGGAATGGAAACACACAGCAACAGAACGTACCAGCGTGACTTCAAACACTTTGTTACAGGAAATGTTCAAAGTGTCCTCCGTTAGCGAGGATACATGCATCCACCCTCCGTCGCATGGAATCGCTGATGCGCTGATGCAGCTCTGGAGAATGGCGTATTGTATCACAGCCGTCCACAATACGAGCACGAAGAGTCTCTACATTTGGTACCGGGATTGCGTAGACAAGAGCTTTCAAATGCCCCCATAAATGAAAGTCAAGAGGGTTGAGGTCAGGAGAGCATGGAGGCCATGGAATTGGTCCGTCTCTACCAATCCATCGGTCACCGAATCTGTTGTTGAGAAGCGTACGAACACTTCGACTGAAATGTGCAGGAGCTTCATCGTGCATGAACCACATGTTGTGTCGTACTTGTAAAGGCACATGTTCTAGCCGCACAGGTAGAGTATCCCGTATGAAATGATGATAACGTGCTCCATTGAGCGTAGGTGGAAGAACATGGGGCCCAATCGAGACATCACCAACAATGCCTGCCCAAACGTTGACAGAAAATCTGTGTTGATGACGTGATTGCACAGTTGCGTGCGGATTCTCGTCAGCCCACACATGTTGATTGTGAAAATTTACAATTTGATCACGTTGGAATGAAGCCTCATCCGTAAAGAGAACATTTGCACTGAAATGAGGATTGGCACATTGTTGGATGAACCATTCGCAGAAGTGTACCCGTGGAGGCCAATCAGCTGCTGATAGTGCCTGCACACGCTGTACATGGTACGGAAACAACTGATTCTCCCGTAGCACTCTCCATACAGTGACGTGGTCAACGTTACCTTGTACAGCAGCAACTTCTCTGACGCTGACATTAGGGTTATCGTCAACTGCATGAAGAATTGCCTCGTCCACTGCAGGTGTCCTCGTCGTTCTAGGCCTTCCCCAGTCGCGAGTCATAGGCTGGAATGTTCCGTGCTCCCTAAGACGCCGATCAATTGCTTCGAACGTCTTCCTGTCGAGTCACCTGCGTTCTGGAAATCTGTCTCGATACAAACGTACCGCGCCACGGCTATTGCCCCGTGCTAATCCATACATCAAATGGGCATCTGGCAACTCCGCATTTGTAAACATTGCTCTGACTGCAAAACCACGTTCGTGAAGAACACTTACCTGTTGATGCTACGTACTGATGTGCTTGATGCTAGTACTGTAGAGCAATGAGTCGCATGTCAACGCAAGCACCGAAGGCAACATTACCTTCCTTCAATTGGGCCAACTGGCAGTGAATCGAGGAAAGACAGTACATAGTGACGAAACTAAAACGAGCTCTAACATGGAAATTAAGCGTTTCCGGACAAATGTCCACATAACATATATTCTTTATTTGTGTGTGAGGAATGTTTCCTGAAAGTTTGGCCGTACCTTTTTGTAACACCCTGTATATTAAACCTCGGTTATACTTGCAGACTCGTGTACTATTTCTCCTTTTAGAATGAGATTTTCACTCTGTAGCGAAGTGTGCGCTGATATGAAAATCAGATTAAACTGTGATCAGATTAAAACTGTGATCAGATTAAAACTGTGTGCCGGACCTAGACTAGTACTTGGGACCCTTGCTTTTCGCGGAAAAGTGCTCTACCATCTGAGCTACCCAAGCACGACTCACGCCCCGTCCTCACAGCTTTACTTCTGCCAGTACCTCGTCTCCTACCTTCCAAACTTCATTCTGGAAACATCCCCCAGGCTGTAGCTAAGCCATGTCTCCGCCATATCCTTTCTTTCAGGAGTGCTAGTTCTGCAAGGTTCGCATGAGAGCTTCTGTAAAGTTTGGAAGGTAGGTGACGAGGTACTGGCAGAAGTAAGGACGGGGCTTGAGTCGTGCTTGGGTAGCTCAGTTGGTAGAGCACTCGCCCGCGAAAGGCAAAGGTCCTTATTTCGAGTCTCGGTCCGGCACACAGTTTTAATCTGCCAGGAAGCTTCATTTCTCCTTTTGTTCGCTGTTGCTCGACAAAAGACTCAAGTGAGAAGTGACAAGTTTTCAGTTAAATGGACAGCGGTAGAGATCCGTTAGTCGAATTTCAGAACGTACGGAGACGGAAAGTTCATAGGACCCGCTGGCGAGTTTGGTGTCGCAGTCAAGCGACAAACTGTATCTCCACTTGAGGGTCACAGTGAAAGTAGGTAAAGCCCAATATGTTGATTTACGGAGTGGTGCTACATGGAGCTCCGATATCATCCACGCCCTTACTAAAATAATTCGACACTAATGTGGGGAGATTGTTGCAGATTGCGTTTAAAAAGGTGGAAATAAGCTGGCCACACAAAAGATTAGTCACCGCGTTGAAAGAGGACAGTGGTAACTTTGGAACACTTTGAATGTTGTAGGACTGCTACGAGGCGGTCATGTGATGCTCCACTGCTGACGTAATTGACGTTCTGAAGTGGGTTGGGTTGGGTTGTTTGGGGGAAGAGAATCTGAAGTGGTGTATAGGTGCCAGTGGTTATACAGAATCAGCGGAATAATAGTGGTACTCGTGGATACGTGAAATAATGGCAAGTAGGGGCGATCCCGTTGGGATGTACCGATGACCGTACTGAGTACTGAGTTGGCAGATTCGTTGAGTATCGCGGGTGGCTGTTGAACGTGTCTACAAGGCATTGTGTACCACTCACATCTGGTGCAACACACCGCCGAAAACCTACTAAGGAGTTGCTGGATCGCTGCCCAAATGTCGAGCAATAAGCTGTTAGTTAAGTGCTTATGATGAAACTTGAAACTTCCAGGCAGATTAAAACTGTGTGCCGGACCGAGACTCGAACTCGAGACCTTTGCCTTTCGCTGGCACGTGCTCTACCATCTGAGCTACCCAAGAACGACTCACGCCCCGTCCTCACAGCTTTAATTCCGCCAGTATCTCGTCTCTTTCATGGAGAATGGAGAAGAAGTAAAAACTTTGAGGTTCGCCGATGACATTGTAATTCTGTCAGAGACAGCAAAGGACTTGGAAGAGCAGTTGAACGGAATGGACAGTGTCTTGAAAGGAGGATATAAGATGAACATCAACAAAAGCAAAACGAGGATAATGGAATGTAGTCAAATTAAATCGGGTGATGCTGAGGGAATTAAATTAGGAAATGAGACACTTAAAGTAGTAAAGGAGTTTTGCTATTTAGGGAGTAAAGTAACTGATGATGGTCGAAGTAGAGAGGATATAAAATGTAGACTGGCAATGGCAAGGAAATCGTTTCTGAACAAGAGAAATTTGTTAACGTCGAGTATAGATTTAAGTGTCAGGAAGTCGTTTCTGAAAGTATTTGTATGAAGTGTAGCCATGTATGGAAGTGAAACATGGACGATAACTAGTTTGGACAAGAAGAGAATAGAAGCTTTCGAAATGTGGTGCTACAGAAGAATGCTGAAGATAAGGTGGGTAGATCACGTAACTAATGAGGAGGTATTGAATAGGATTGGGGAGAAGAGAAGTTTGTGGCACAACTTGACTAGAAGAAGGGATCGGTTGGTAGGATATGTTTTGAGGCATCAAGGGATCACAAATTTAGCATTGGAGGGCAGCGTGGATGGTAAAAATCGTAGAGGGAGACCAAGAGATGAATACACTAAGCAGATTCAGAAGGATGTAGGCTGCAGTAGGTACTGGGAGATGAAGAAGCTTGCACAGGATAGAGTAGCATGGAGAGCTGCATCAAACCAGTCTCAGGACTGAAGACCACAACAATAACAACAACAACATCTCGTCTGCTACCTTTCAAACTTCACAGAAACTCTCCTGCGAGACTTTCAGGACTAGCACTCCTGGAAGAAAGAATATTGCGGAGACATGGCTTTGCCACTGTCTTGGGGATGTTTCCAGATTGAAATTTTCACTCTGCAGCGGAGTGTGCCTGATATGAAACTTCCTGGCAGATTATAACTGTGTGCCCGACCGAGACTCGAACTTGGAAACTTTGCGTTTCGCAGGCAAGTGCTCTACCAACTGAGCTACCCAAACACGACTCACGCCCCGTCCTCACAGTTTTACTTCTGCCAGTACCTCGTCTCCTACCTTCCGAACTTTACAGAAGCTATCCTGCGAACCTAGCAGAACTAGCACTCCTGGAAGAAAGGATATTGCGGAGACCTTAGCCACAGGCTGTGGGATGTTTCCAGAATGAGAGCCGGCCGGTGTGGCCGAGCGGTTCTAGGCGCTACAGTCTGAACCCGCGCGATCGCTACGGTCGGAGGTTCGAATCCTGTCTCGGGAATGGATGTGTGTGATGTCCTTAGGTTAGTTAGGTTTAAGTAGTTCTAGGGGACTGATGGCCTCATAAGTTGTCCCATAGTGCTTAGAGCAATTTGAACCAGAATGATATTTTCACTGTGCAGCGGAGTGTGCGCGAAACGCAAAGGTCCCGAGTTCGATCCTCGGTCAGGCGCACAGTTTTAATCTGCCAGGAAGTTTCATATAAGCGCACTCTCCGCTGCTGAGTGAAAATCTCGTTTCCCCAGGTGCTTATAATGGTTTGGCTGGTCAGTGTAAACTGCGTTATAATATCAATAATTGTATTTATAGACAGACTAGTATATTTCTTAGACCATAACGATCGTACATGCGCAGTACTGAAGTTACTAACATTTCTTATCTATTTCTTTCAGGTAAGCCGTACTGCTTATTTGGATTTTGTGAACTTGGTTGTGAAACAAGAAACTTCGCCCGTAAGTACAACTACGTTTGTTAGCTAGTTCCTTTACTTTGTAGAACTTATCTATAAATTTTTATTTCGAATAATAACGGAATAATACGGAATCACAAAGAAAGATAAAATTAGTGATAATTATTCTTGAATATACATTGTTTCATTTCGATTGTTTGTAAGAATAATGTGAAGCGATACTCACTATTAATCGACCGCAACTGTTTCAAAAATATAAAAAGGTTTTCAAATACCGCTACCAGTCGCAAAATTTGTTGACAACAAAATCATTTATTTAGCGACATGTTTCGAGGTGATACCTCATCATCAGGCTGAATTGGCATTACAAAAATGTTTAGCACATGTTTATAAAGACGTTAAAGCTTCTTTATATGACTGCTGTGATCATCCTGTGGAGTGAGAGAATGATAACGTAGTAAGAGGCGATGTCACTCCGCGTATTGGTCTTCTATTCGCACTCACTTTGTTCTTGTGGCGTGGCGGTGAGAGCAAGACTTCTTTTAACTGCCATCTTGCGTTCTGCACTGCTGATTTGTGTTGTGTGTCGCGCTTTAAGGACACCGTCGTGAAGTCTGTGAACAGTGGTGAAGAAGTCCAAAAGAGCCTTGGAAATAGCGATGCCTCAACAGATCATACGAAAACTTGAGGGTGTCTAAATCAGTTCATATTGGATCACAGGGCCAGTTGCCATACTTCCAAATCAGACAATACGATAACTTACAGTAATTACATACATACATACATACATAGAGATAAGAGTGAATTTAATCTCGTGGTGAGTTGTCATAGCTATGGTACTGGTTCATAATTTTAACTGTATAAACTATTTACAACAATGCAAGAGATTAGAATTTCAATACTTGCCATTACGAATGACTCTGCATTCACAATTTATATCTAATTTATTATTGTGTCCAATCTGATTACTTTAGACACTCCTTCCGGGTAATAATTGACGATCAGTTATATGTATAACAAAATTTACCACTTGAACGGCTAACGAACTTCACCGTTCGCGACAGTAAGCAGATTCAAATGGTGGGGCAAATGAAAGCGGGCCGGAGACTATTCACTACGTGATCAAAAGAATCCGAAGACCCCAAAACCATACGTTTTTCATTTTGGGTGCATAGTGCTGCCACCTACTGCCCGGTACTCCATATCAGCGACCTCAGTAGTCATTAGACATCGTAAGAGAGAAGAATGGGGCGCTCCACGGAACTCGCGGACTTCGAACGTGGTCAGGTGAGTGGTGTCACTTGTCTCATTCGTCTGTGCGCGAGATTTCCACGCTCTTAAACATCCCTAGGTCCGCTGTTTCCGATGTGATAGTGAAGTGGAAACGTGAAGGGACACGAACAGCACGAAAGCGAACAGGTCGACCTCGTCTGTTGACTGACAGAGACCGCCGACAGTTGAAGAGGGCCGCAATGTTTAATAGGCAGCCAACTATCGAGATCATCACACAGGAATTCCACACTGCATCAGGATCCACTGCAAGCACTACGACAGTTAGGCGGGAGGTGGAAAACCTGGGATGTCATGGTCGAGCTCATAAGCCACACATCACGCCGGGAAATACCCAAAGACGTCTCGCTTCGTGTAACGAGCGCAAACATTGGACGATTAAACAGTGGAAAAATGTTGTGTAAAGTGACTTATCACGGTACACAATGCGGCGATCCGATGGCAGGGTGTGGGTATGGCGAGTCCCCAGTGAGCGTCATCTGGCAGCGTGTTTAGTGCCAACAGTAAAATTGAAGGCGGTGGTGTTACGGTGTGGTCGTGTTTTTCATGAAGAGGGCTTGCACCCCTTGTTGTTTTACGTGGCATTATCACATCACAAGCCTGCATTGATGTTTTAAGCACCTCCTTGCTTCCCACTGTTGAAGAGCAATTCGGGGATGGCGATCGCATCTTTCAACACGATCGAGCACCTGTTCATAATGCACGACAATAACATCCCTGTAATTGACTGGCCTGTACAGAGTTTTGACTTAAATCCTACAGCACACCTTTGGGATGTTTTGGAAGGCCGACTTCGTTCCAGGCCTCACCGACCGACATCGATACCTCTCCTCAGTGCAGCACTCCATGAAGAATGGGCTGCCATTCCACAAGAAACCTTCCACCACTTGATTGAACGTATTGTGGGGCGGCGGTTTAGCTTGTTGAAAAATAATTGCTTGCTGTATAAATGTTTGAATGTAAAATCTCTAGTGGTTCTAGGCGCTCAGTCCGGTGCCGCGCGACCGCTACGGTCGCAGGTTCGAATCCTGCCTCGGGCATGGATGTGTGTGATGTCCTTAGGTTAGTTAGGTTTAATTAGTTCTAAGTTCGAGGGGACTGATGACCACAGATGTTAAGTCCCATAGTGCTCAGAGCCATTTGAACCATTTTTGAATGTAAAATCAGTTTCTGGCTATTAGAATGTTGTTAATGCTGTCTTTCGCCGTTCTCAACACTGGCTCTCTAATTCCTTTTTAGCCCCCAGAAAGTGATTTAACAAAACGTGAAGCCTGTAATTAGAGTTCCTAGTGCCCACTTCATTTGAGAGTATCATTATAGCTGCAGCTTATAGCTCTAAGGAATTAGGAGATTGTCCGGGATTTCTAATCAAAAACGATTTTCCAAAATAGTTGAGTATATTCTCAAAGTCACAAAAATTAAAAAACACAAGTATCCCTACAACCTAACTAACAGAGCAGTTCAGAGTCTAATGCGCTGATGCAACTATAAATGTCCGAATTAAATGTTAAAAAGAATGCTCGCCATAATTTGATGAGAGTATTTCATCAAACGCCACGCTAAATAATTGGTAGAATGTCTGTCCCGCGACGGCACGTGAAAATACGACAATACGCAAACTGAAGCTAGATAATGAAAATCGTTCCAGAATTAACACTTCACTTGAAATGATTTCATGGTTCCGCGTATCTCTAGTAACTTAATACGGCACCCGAGGCTGTTTGTAGCAGTGATCCCGACGCGACGCGACTGCCGATACAGATGGCGTGTTATTCAGCGTCTGGAGAGGACTGGGGCCTTCCTTCCTCGCGCAGCGTTCTTATATATAAAGCCGCGGTGCGGACGGCTAAGGGAACGCCTGATCAAATCGGCTCTCCCGACTAGCCGCTGGGCTAGTAACGCACCACTTCAAGTTACATAATAAATTATTGCTTCTTTTGCTGATGGCCGATTAAGCTCTGAATTTAAATGTGCATTCAGCACGCAGGTAAGTATTGATAATAAAATTTTGACGTGGCTAAGTTAAATATTTTGGGCGAGAGAATTAATTTAATTGCCCTGCACGCAGCAGATGAGCTCTGAACTGGCCCTTTTGAGATCCGCTATCGCTATAATTTTATAGGTATTCAAAAGAAACTTTTCACATCTTCATAGTCATAGCGGACCTCCAACCTATTTAAATCTAAACATCCTAGCCTTATTTATTAACCTACTTAATCTATCTTGCTTCCTTCAGTGTTGAGACGAAAACCAGAAAATCATGAATTTCCACTAAAATCTTTATTTGTGAAATCCAAAGTACTGTTTTTATTAAATCATTATGAAAGATGAATCTAAATATAAATTTTGAAGTCTCTAGCTCTTTTCTGTTGCGCCAATGATTTTTACAGAAAAACGTCCAAATTTCGGAAATGGCTTAAGTTATCGAACTGATATTCAACACACATTAATTTAGTATTATTCCTGACATGCTAGAAAAGTTTTAGGTCATTTGCTTGATTTATAAGGTATTGCGCAACATTTATGACGTCAGAGCTAGTTACAGCAGACTGGCTGGCACACAATGGAAACTGATTTGAATTTACTACAGCGTGAGTAGGCTGCTTCCCTACAGTATGCCTGCGAGAGTGGAAGCTGTCATCAAGGTTAAGGTTGGGCCGACACCATATTCCAACATTACTGTTGGACGCCACGAACTTGTAAGTCATTTTCAGCCAGGTGTCCGGATACTTTTGATCACATTGTGTAGTTCCAGGGTACAAACAAACACTGCAGAAGAAAGGCAAAGCAGTACTAACTTGACTATAGTAGTTGTTGAAAGTGACCACCATTCATCTCTTGGCACTTTTGGGCCCTGCTCAGCAAACTGCTACAGACAGATCGAGACTGGGCTGCTGAAATTGCTGCAATATCATCCGAAACGTTCTGCTGCCGTTCTTGAAGACTGAGGGTTGCGGACCCTCACATAAAGTAATTGCACACTGACAGATCAGGTGATCTGGGTGGCCAGTTGGGATCGTGACCAGACTGACCTCTGCGTGAAGATTGTGTAAATGGGTTCCAAATTTCGTCCGGCTGTATAGGGAGTTACTTCATCCTGTTGGAAGTAACTGTACGGTTTTTCCCTCCTCCGTTAATGCTGCCACAAATTCACGTCCAATCGTATCTGTTGTGCATAAACGTACATATGCAATATAATAAAACGTAAATACCTAAATATAAGCGCGCAATGCAGATGAGAAGCGGCCTTCGGGGAGACGAGGTTCGAGGTCACCTCCCGAGGCTCATCTCCCGCTTACGGCGCGGTTAAGTGAAGGAAGCAATTGTAGTAACAAATAATACTGTCACACGTCATACATAAATCACGTAGCGTTAACATCACAACATACATACATATGGTAGCAGCTACAGTAGAACAGAAAATGCTAATGCAGGTAAGACAGGCTCGAAGTTTTTACCGAAGCCCTCCCGCTTGATATAGCCAGGTAAAGGGAGCTGTTTTGCGATCCATATCTTTCCATTCGTGTATTTTTTTCCCCTTAAGCACAGAAATTTCTTCCCAATTGTACTTTAGGTATCTTGCGCTTCTTTTTTTGTTTTTTCTTCTGAAATTAATAATTTAATTACACTCCTGGAAATGGAAGAAAGAACACATTGACACCGGTGTGTCAAACCCACCATACTTGCTCCGGACACTGAGAGAGGGCTGTACAAGCAATGATCACACGCACGGCACAGCGGACACACCAGGAACCGCGGTGTTGGCCGTCGAATGGCGCTAGCTGCGCAGCATTTGTGCACCGCCGCCGTCAGTGTCAGCCAGTTTGCCGTGGCATACGGAGCTCCATCGCAATCTTTAACACTGGTAGCATGCCGCGACAGCGTGGACGTGAACCGTATGTGCAGTTGACGGACTTTGAGCGAGGGCGTATAGTGGGCATGCGGGAGGCCGGGTGGACGTACCGCCGAATTGCTCAACACGTGGGGCGTGAGGTCTCCACAGTACATCGATGTTGTCGCCAGTGGTCGGCGGAAGGTGCACGTGCCCGTCGACCTGGGACCGGACCGCAGCGACGCACGGATGCACGCCAAGACCGTAGGATCCTACGCAGTGCCGTAGGGGACCGCACCGCCACTTCCCAGCAAATTAGGGACACTGTTGCTCCTGGGGTATCGGCGAGGACCATTCGCAACCGTCTCCATGAAGCTGGGCTACGGTCCCGCACACCGTTAGGCCGTCTTCCGCTCACGCCCCAACATCGTGCAGCCCACCTCCAGTGGTGTCGCGACAGGCGTGAATGGAGGGACGAATGGAGACGTGTCGTCTTCAGCGATGAGAGTCGCTTCTGCCTTGGTGCCAATGATGGTCGTATGCGTGTTTGGCGCCGTGCAGGTGAGCGCCACAATCAGGACTGCATACGACCGAGGCACACAGGGCCAACACCCGGCATCATGGTGTGGGGAGCGATCTCCTACACTGGCCGTACACCACTGGTGATCGTCGAGGGGACACTGAATAGTGCACAGTACATCCAAACCGTCATCGAACCCATCGTTCTACCATTCCTAGACCGGCAAGGGAACTTGCTGTTCCAACAGGACAATGCACGTCCGCATGTATCCCGTGCCACCCAACGTGCTCTAGAAGGTGTAAGTCAACTACCCTGGCCAGCAAGATCTCCGGATCTGTCCCCCATTGAGCATGTTTGGGACTGGATGAAGCGTCGTCTCACGCGGTCTGCACGTCCAGCACGAACGCTGGTCCAACTGAGGCGCCAGGTGGAAATGGCATGGCAAGCCGTTCCACAGGACTACATCCAGCATCTCTACGATCGTCTCCATGGGAGAATAGCAGCCTGCATTGCTGCGAAAGGTGGATATACACTGTACTAGTGCCGACATTGTGCATGCTCTGTTGCCTGTGTCTATGTGCCTGTGGTTCTGTCAGTGTGATCATGTGATGTATCTGGCCCCAGGAATGTGTCAATAAAGTTTCCCCTTCCTGGGACAATGAATTCACGGTGTTCTTATTTCAATTTCCAGGAGTGTATATAAAAAACAAGAAAAGTATTAACATTTTGAAAATTGTCTGGTTTGCAGTAGCAAACGAGCCACTGTATTTACCAAGGTAGTGGGTCACTCTTAATGTTAATAAATAAATGAATCGTATCTGCTCGTCGGGGCCACTTTTATTTTCCCCGTCTTGTATGAAGAGCCCTGCACAGAATAGACATTCTAGATTTATCAAACAAGTCTACGGACTGAAGACCACAGACACAATCGTTTCGTAGGACTACCTCTTTGATCCTCAGCTCCTCTTCAGTTTTGTACATACGCCATCTGATGAAAGCAACTGTGGACAACTGTTAGTGGACATTAATATGGAATATGTCTAGCCTTTGCCTTTATGACGGCTTCAACTCAGCTCGAACCACTTTCAGTGGAGGGATGACATTCAATTTTTCCTCAACAGCTGGAACCAGAGAAGCTTGGCTCTATGGTCTGGAGTGAAGTCGACGTTCTAGCTCGTCAGAGAGGTGATTGTTGCGTTCAGGTCGGGATGCCGGACACGCGAGTCCATTTCACCAATGTTACTGAAAACAAACGGCTGCTTCGCAGATGCTGCATTGTGAGATGTTGCATTCTCAATTTCATACGAACAATAATCATCTCTGAAATGCTACTCTATCGTACACCATACACAATGGTCGAAAATTGTGTTTTTAGCGTTTGCTTAAACGCAGCAAGTAGACCACGCCCTGACCACAAGTAAAACCCCCTTACCCTGACTCCAAGTCCTCGGTACTTCATTGTTGGCACCATCCATGACGGCAGGTAACATCGTCCATCGATTTGCCGAACCCGTACTCTTTCAGTGGATTGGCACAGGGAGGGTAACGTGATGTAGCGTGATTCATCACTCAAAATCTGTTTCCAGTCATCCACTGTCTACTCTTTACACCAGTTCAAGTCTCTCTTAGCAGTGTCTACAGGAAATAGTGGCTTATTACGAGTTGCTTGACTGTTCTACACCATTCTTTGTAACTCCCTACACACAGTGATTGTGCTGCCTGGACTACTGGTAGGAGTCTAGGATTAATGAGTGATTGCTTCCTCCAGTTCTGTCCGATTTTTTACAAAAAAAAAAAAAGGTTCAACTAACCTAAGGACATCACACACACCCATGCCCGAGGCAGGATTCGAACCTGTGACCATAGCGGTCGCGCGGTTCCAGATTGTAGCGCCTAGAACCGCTCGGCCAACCCGGCCGGCGATTTTTTTTTTTTTTTTTTTTTTTTTTTTTTTTTTTTTTTTTTTTTACAAGCATCATTACGCAGTGTATGGTTGTTGCGTACGACTTCATAGACAATGGTAAGGAGATCTCGGCTGTAGACTGGTGTGGCAACTGTCGCCGTAGGAAAACTCAACAGGAGCAGATGTGATTAGCAAACAAGTAGCAGAACATCTACTAAACGTATAATTAACAATGCAGCAGCCGGCAGCTGTGACCGAGCGGTTCTAGGCGCTTCAGTCCGGAACCGCGCTACTGCTACGGTCGCAGGTTCGAATCCTGCCTCGAGCATGGATGTGTGTGATGTCCTTAGGTTAGTTAGGTAAGTCTAGGGGACTGATGACGTCAAATGTTAAGTCCCATAGTGCTTAGAGCCATTTGAACAATGCAGCAACAAACAATGTCCAGTTCTTAATGTCAACAAGGGTGAGGCTCTCTCAACTGAAGCACGAACGATGCTGTCGGAGCTACGATTAGGCGGGTCTGTGTAGCTTCACCTAGCGAAGAATGTTCAAGTGCAGGTGGGCTATCTACTTCCTACCGGGCATCCTATATGGCGGCGGCAGTGGGCGCTCCTGGTACGGAGCCGAGGAGGTGTGGCTCAGCGGGCACACACCATTGGGTCTGCCAGATCCCGTGCGCCCACTGTTGGGGTCTGACGGAAACTTGCAGTACGATTGCCAACATCGCGACACTCGTGGATACGTGATATCACAACAGTTTCTGACCGCCATTATGTGAGGTGTGCCTGGTCTCGGTGTAGGTGTGGATGTTCCTCTGCGTTTGCACGTCAGCGTGAGCTGCATTAGAAGTGTCGAAATGTCCCTGATTAATATCCAGTAACTACGAGGGTGAGTCAAGTGAAAACCTTAAATTTGTAATAACAAATCGAAATTTTGCGCCGTTTCCTGTAAGTTGGTAAGCGTGCTACAAACAGCGTGCAGAATGGCCTGTAGGTGGGAGCATAGTGCAGATGCACACATACCGTCGCACTATCAATATAAAGATGGCCGCCCCACTTGCGACTTGCACCAGGGAAGAACAGCGTTCTGTTATTCGGTATTTGCGTAGTGAAGTTGTGAAACCTATTGAAATTCATCAGCGAATGAAGGTTCAGTATGGTGATGCATGTTTGTCACAGCAGCAACGAATGGAGTAGGAAGTTCGCAAATGGTGAGACTTTCGTGGAAGATGCTCCACGACCAGGTCAGGCACAACGAGTTGTGACTCCACAGAACATTGCAACACTTGAAGCCATATCCATTATAATTATCCGGGCTGTCACGCCGTGGTTGGTTGATGAATTCTGTGTCAATTCCCAACGTTTCGTCCCCGTCTGCGGAGGACATCTTCAAGGGGGTCTGTAGCTCGATGGAAGGTCCAACACACCCACTGGCTCGCTACAGACCCCCTTGAAGATGTCCTCCGCAGACGGGGACGAAACTTTGGGAATTGACACAGAATTCATCAACCGACCACGGCATAACAACCCGCATAATTATAATGGACATGACAATTCCGGCCGTGGAAGTCTACATTTTAGTATCAGTTGAAGCCATAGTGAAGGAAAACCGCCGAGTGACACTGAATGACACTGCAGCATGTTTACAGATTAGTCATGGCTCAGCACACCACAATGTGCATGATGTGCCCCAGTTTCACAAAGTGCTTGTGAAGAAATTCTTTGGCGCTTTGAACGGGAAGGTGATGGCTTCCTTGCAAGAATCGTTACTGGGGACGAAACCTGGGTTCACTTCCGCCAACAGGAAACGAAGAGAGCGAGCAAGGAATGGCGCCATTCCTCATCACCAAAACCAAAGAAGTTTCGAACAGAACCATCAGCAGGGAAGGTTATGCTGACTCTCTTTTGGTACGAAAAAGGCATCATTTTGGATCATTACATGCCTAGAAGGACCACTGTAACCAGTGCATCATACACAGATCTTGTAAAAATCATCTGCCGCCTGCAATCAAATCAAAGCGACGTGGATTACTGTCAGCAGGTGTCCTTTTGCAACATGACAATGCAAGGTCCCACACTGCCCGTACAACAGTTGCAACAATCACAGACCTGCATTTTGAGTGTCTTAATCATCCACCATACTCACCAGACCTTGCCCCAAGTGATTTCCATATGTTTGGACCACTCAAAGACGCAATGGGAGGAAAGAAGTTCCGTTCTGATGAAGAGGTACGCCACGCGGTGCATGAGTGGTTGCGCGGACTACCAAAAGAATTTTTTTCTAAAGGAATTTATGCACTTTGTAAGCACTGGAGGACTTGCATTGAGCGTGGGGGAGATTATGTTGAAAAGCGATACAGCTTTGTACCACCTCTGCACAGTAAATAATATTTTTAAAAATAATTGTTTTCATTTGACTCACCCTCGTAGTATACAAACGAAATCACTGAGCACGCCTGACCTACCCATTCTGCTGTTAATGCTTCACCGAGCGAGATGGCGCGGTGGTTGGGACACTGGACTGACATTCGGGTGGATGACGTTTCAAATCCCTGTCCAGCCAACGAGATTTAAGTTCTCCGTGAGTCCCGTAAATCGCTCCAGTCCAATGCTAGGACGGTTTCTCTGAAAACAGCACGTCCGATTTCCTTCTCCAACCCTTTGTAATCTGAACTCGGGCTCTGTCTCTAACGACCGCACTGTCGACGGGACGACAACCACTGTGTTCTGTGCTTTTTGCTGCTGCTTCAGTACGGACGACAAAATACTCCCGACGTCATTTGCCGTTGGCTCATCCGCCTCTTGTGGCATCCAGTGGTCAGTCCTGCATCACACAGCAGTCGGACACATTTTGTCAGATAGTGTTCTAGAGGCGTTTGAAAAGTCCGTGAAAAACTACTCACATGTTTGGGGTAAACCTTTTTTGTTTTTTGACATAGTCTCCTTTTAGACTTCTACACTTCGTCCAACGCTGTCCTAATTTGTTGATCCCTACCGAATAATAGGAATTGTCCATGTCTGCAAATTAGCTATTAGTTGCTGCAATGACCTCCGCGTTTGAGTAAAATCTTTGTCCCGCCAGTCATTTCTTCAAATTGGGGAACGAATAGTAGTCCGAGGGAGCCAAGTGTGGAGAATAGGGGCAATGTGAAACGGGTTGGAGTCCTATTTTCATTAATTCTGAGACTACAACTGCTGAGGTGTGTGATGGTGTATTGTGATGGACAAGGACTTTTTTACGGTCCAATCGCCGGCGTTTTTCTTGCAGCTCGGTTTCCGATAACGATGAATAATATACACCGGTAATAGTCGATGAGGATTATCCCTTGCGAATCCCAAAAGACAGTCGCCATAACCTTTCCGGCCAAAGGAATGGTATTTGCCTTTTGTGGTGCAGATTATCCCTTGGTAACCCATCGTCTCAGGAGTATGGTAATGTATCCATGTGTCATCCACAGTGACGAAACGACAAAGTCCTGCGGATTCTTCCTGAACAGATGCAAACCATCCTTGAAACACTTCACACGATTCCGTTTTTGGTCAAGCGTGAGCAATCGTGGAGCCCATCTTGCGGATATCTTTCTCACGTCCAAATGTTTATGCAAAATGTTATGTACATGTTCATTCGAGATGCCCACAGCACTAGCAATCTCACGCACCTTAACTCTTTTGTCATCCGTCACCATATCATGGATTTTATCAATGATTTCTGGAGTCGTAACCTCCACAGGGCGTCCAGAACGTTCAGCATCTGTTGTGCCCATGTGACCACTCCGAAAATTTTGAAACCACTTATAAACTGCTCTAATCGAAGGTAATGTTTATCAGCTCTTTAGTCTCCTGAGGCGTTTTGCCTTTCATAAAGTAATGTTTAATCACCACACAAAATTCTTTTTCGTCGATCTTTTGACAATCACTCGACTTCCTTGATTCACACGAATGCCAAACACAAATGAATAGACCAATATAGCTGAAACTTGGTGTGGATTCTTTCCAAAGATGCTACCAACTAAACATGACCTTGATACGCGCCGGTGGTGCTGTAACAATACGAGTCAAGATAGATGTAACGGAACTTGAATAGCCTATTTGGCTCTATTGGTTACGGTAGAGAAATCGATCTTTCGGTCCTGTCTGTATATTTATATACAATATTGCATGAATAAAGGCTGGGCGAGTGTAAAGCTATCGTTAAAAACGCACGCCGCGCGATTTGTTACGATTTGGTCGGTCGTGATAATAATAATATGCTTTTGAATACAATTAAAATATAACGGCGATACCTGTTTAGTGTTATTGGAAATAATATGTAGTAAATTAATGAGTAAGGTAGCCGATCCTATAAGAAGAGGTAAAATTGAACATATTGAGGTGTTTTGCTTTATATCGACGAAGCCGATGATACGGCGTCATTTTTTTCGTTTACTCTTAGAAATAAACAAGTAAAGAAGTGCTAATTGTGCGTAGTGAAAAAATATAGGGGCGAGTTTTAAATAACAACGGTATACAATCAGAGTAACAAAAGGACATTTAGTTACACGAAATTGCGGATAGCGAAGTGTGCTCATGAAATCGAGTACACCTACAGGGCGGTCAATTCCGGGGTAAATCTATACGCATCTCACGAGGGACGCGGTATTGAGACCGTTTTGTTTTTTTACTGTATCGTTATCATTGACTGTTGGTGTCGAGCAACCAAAACTGTTCATCAAAGGGTTTTGATGGAACTTGGGAGTTAGGGTTCAGGCACTCGCATATACTCCACATCAGGAGTGTGAATGAGTGGTGAATGCGAAATAAAACTGTGAACAAAGTTACGTTAAATGAAACAGAATAAACAAGACAGTTTGGTCGTATCTGTTATTATTCCATAAACTGTAACATTTCTTATCGTTGTACGAAGCCTTTATAGACGATCGTTATGACAATTTGCTTCGAAGGGATCTCGTTACGAGTTGAGTTTTGGGGACCTGGTCAAGAGGGTGTTCGTAGATCCTACTTCTGCAGCTATTCTGGAATCAGGTGCTACCGTGACCGTTGTGAGTTGTCAATGACTTGTTGTTGTTGTTGTTGTTGTTGTCTTCAGTCCTGAGACTGGTTTGATGCAGCTCTCCATGCTACTCTATCCTGTGCAAGCTTCTTCATCTCCCAGTACTTACTGCAACCTACATCCTTCTGAATCTGCTTAGTGTATTCATCTCTTGGTCTCCCTCTACGATTTTTACCCTCCATGCTGCCCCCCAATACTAAATTGATGATGCCTCGATGTCTCAGAACATGTCTTACCAACCGATCCCTTCTTCTAGTCAAGTTGTGCCACAAACTTCTCTTCTTCCCAATCCTATTCAATACCTCCTCATTAGTTACGTGATCTACCCACCTTATCTTCAGCATTCTTCTGTAGCACCACATTTCGAAAGCTTCTATTCTCTTCTTGTCCAAACTAGTTATCGTCCATGTTTCACTTCCATACATGGCTACACTCCATACAAAAACTTTCAGAAATCAGATCCTCACACTTAAATCTGTACTCGATGTTAACAAATTTCTCTTCTTTAGAAAATCTTTCTTTACCATTACCAGTCTACATTTTATATCCTCTCTACTTCGACCATCATCAGTTATTTTACTCCCTAAATAGCAAAACTCCTTTACTACTTTAAGTGTCTCATTTCCTAATCTAATCCCCTCAGCATCACCTGATTTAATTTGACTACATTCCATTATCGTCGTTTTGCTTTTGTTGATGTTCATCTTATATCCTCCTTTCAAGACACTGTCCATTCCGTTCAACTGCTCTTCCAAGTCCTTTGCTGTCTCTGACAGAATTACAATGTCATCGGCGAACCTCAAAGTTTTTACTTCTTCTCCATGAATTTTAATACCTACTCCGAATTTTTCTTTTGTTTCTGTTGTGTCGATTCCCTAAGGTCTCGACACAATGAGTGGCTAGGTGCACGCGAAACTAACGCAGACGGGCGTAAATTCTGAAACAGGAGACTGGATGAAAACTATAAAGAAAAGAAGAGAGATTTTAATATACTTAACTTTAATGTAGTCTTGTTCTTGTTGAAATACATCTCTTGCATAGTAGTAAGCAATTAGCAATGATACACATGGCGCCTTGCTAGGTAGTAGCGATGGACTAGCTGAAGGCTATTTAATCTGTCTCTCGGCAAATGAGAGGAATACTTGGTAGGTCTAGTCGCAAGCTATGTCGTCCGTACAACTGGGGCGAGGTCATGTCCGTGTCTTGTGACCTGCCATGTGGTGGCGCTAGGTTTGCGATTACACAGTGGCGACACGCGGGTCCGACATGTACTACAGGACCGCGGCCGATTTAAGTTACCACCTAGCAAGTGTGGTGTCTAGCGGTGACACCACAGTTTCCTTTACTGCTTGCTCAATATACGGATTGAATAACATCTGGGAGAGGCTACAACCCTGTCTCACTCCTTTCCCAACCACTGCTTCCCTTTCATGCCCCTCGACTCTTATAACTGCCATCTGGTTTCTGTAGAAATTGTAAATAGCCTTTCGCTCCTTGTATTTTACCCGTGCCACCTTCAGAATTTGAAGGAGGTTATTCCAGTTAACGTTGTCAAAAGCTTTCTCTAAGTCTACAAATGCTAGAAACGTAGGTTTGCCTTTTCTTAATCTTTCTTCTAAGATAAGTCATAAGGTTAGTATTGCCTCACGTGTTCCAACATTTCTACGGAATCCAAACTGATCTTCCCCAAGGTCCGCTTCTACCAGTTTTTCCATTCGTCTGTAAAGAATTCGCGTTAGTATTTTGCAGCTGTGACTTATTAAACTGATAGTTCGGTAATTTTCACATCTGTCAACACTTGCTTTCTTTGGGATTGGAATTATTATATTCTTCTTGAAGTCTGTGGGTATTTCGCCTGTCTCATACATCTTGCTCACCAGATGGTAGAGTTTTGTCATGACTGGCTCTCCCAAGGCCATCAGTAGTTCTAATGGAATGTTGTCTACTCCCGGGGCCTTGTTTCGACTCAGGTCTTCAGTGCTCTGTCAAACTCTTCACGCAGTATCTTATCTCCCATTTCATCTTCATCTACATCCTCTTCCATTTCCATAATATTGTCCTCAAGTGCATCGCCCTTGTATAAACCCTCTATATACTCCTTCCACCTTTCTGCATTCGCTTCTTTGCTTAGAACTGGGTTGCCATCTGAGCTCTTGATATTCATACAAGTGGTTCTCTTCTCTCCAAAGGTCTCTTTAATTTTCCTGTTGGCAGTATCTATCTTACCCCTAGTGAGACAAGCCTCTACATCCTCTAGCCATCCCTGCTTAGCCATTTTGCACTTCCTGTCGATCTCATTTTTGAGACGTATGTATTCCTTTTTGCCTGCTTCATTTACTGCATTTTTATATTTTCTCCTTTCATCAATTAAATTCAATATTTCTTCTGTTACCCAAGGATTTCTATTAGCCCTCGTCTTTTTACCTACTTGATCCTCTGCTGCCTTCACTACTTCATCCCTCAGAGCTACCCATTCTTCTTCTACTGTATTTCTTTCCCCCATTCCTGTCAATTGTTCCCTTATGCTCTCCCTGAAATTCTCTACAACCTCTGGTTCTTTCAGTTTATCCAGGTCCCATCTCCTTAAATTCCCACCTTTTTGCAGTTTCTTCAGTTTCAATCTGCAGTTGATAACCTATAGATTGTGGTCAGAATCCACATCTGCCCCTGGAAATGTCTTACTATTTAAAACCTGGTTCCTAAATCTCTGTCTTACCATTATATAATCTATCTGATACCTTTTAGTATCTCCAGGATTCTTCCAGGTATACAGCCTTCTTTTATGATTCTTGAACCAAGTGTTAGCTATGAGTAAGTTATGCTCTGTGCAAAATTCTACAAGGCGGCTTCCTCTTTCATTTCTTCCCCCCAATCCATATTCACCTACTATGTTTCCTTCTCTCCCTTTTCCTACTGACGAATTCCAGTCACCCATGACTATTAAATTTTCGTCTCCCTTCACTACCTGAATAATTTCTTTTATCTCGTCATACATTTCATCTATTTCTTCATCATCTGCAGAGCTAGTTGGCATGTAAACTTGTACTACTGTAGTAAGCATGGGCTTTGTGTCTATCTTGGCCACAATAATGCGTTCACTATGCTGTTTGTAGTAGTTAACCCGCACTCCTATTTTTTTATTCATTATTAAACCTACTCCTGCATTACCCCTATTTGATTTTGTATTGATAACCCTGTATTCATCTGACCAGAAGTCTTGTTCCTCCTGCCACCGAACTTCACTAATTCCCACTATATCTAACTTTAACCTATCCATTTCCCTTTTTAAATTTTCTAACCTACCTGCCCGATTAAGGGATCTGACATTCCACGCTCCGATCCGTAGAATGCCAGTTTTCTTTCTCCTGATAACGACGTCCTCTTGAGTAGTCCCCGCCCGGAGATCCGAATGGGGGACTATTTTACCTCCGGAATATTTTACCCAAGAGGACGCCATCATCATTTAATCATACAGTAAAGCTGCATGTCCTCGGGAAAAATTACGGCTGTAGTTTCCCCTTGCTTTCAGCCGTTCGCAGTACCAGCACAGCAAGGCCGTTTTGGTTAATGTTACAAGGCCAGATCAGTCAATCCTCCAGACTGTTGTCCCTGCAACTACTGAAAAGGCTGCTGCCCCTCTTCAGGAACCACATGTTTGTCTGGCCTCTCAGCAGATACCCCTCCGTTGTGGTTGCACCTACGGTACGGCCATCTGTATCGCTGAGGCACGCAAGCCTCCCCACCAACGGCAAGGTCCATGGTTCATGGGGGAAGTGTCATGACTTAAGGTTACCATATCTCATGCTCTAAGATTGACGCGCCTTTCCTCTTGGCATAACGGTGCCTCACGGCAAGAACGACAACGCCGACGACGAAGGAAGATACGGTAGAGTGCCATCTCTCGGACTTTGCACGGACTTTTCAAACGCCCCTCGTATGTTCGCAGATTTTCAGGTGGTGCGGAACTTGTTCTGAGCTGCGTAGTTTAGCTATTTCTCCTGGCCGCGTGCGTACGCGAATGAAATACGGTGTGGGGACAGAGTAAGGAGCGCGTGTCGCGTCTGGCTCCCCGAGCGGCACTTTTTGGTCGCGCGCGATACCGGAGCCATCGCGTGGCTCGGCGGGGGCGGCGGGGGCGTTAATGGAGGCCCGCCGCACACAGGGGCCGCCCTTGTGCCGCAGCGCCGCCTATCTGGCCACTTATCATAACACGGCCGGCCGCAGCTGGGCCGGCGCGTCTTCCCACAGGATAGACCACCACTCGCTCCTCTCCGGCGTCCGCCGGCCACAAGGAGGGGCCCTGTGTGTCTCAGCGCTGTATCCAAAAGTAGCGAGTAAACTCTGTGCCGTGTGTACTCAGTGGTGTAGACACGCACTCGTTACAAAGTATTCGTTACTCCTTATCTGAGCCACTGAATGTCGTTGCGGATAATCATTTCTTTCGTCTTCTTCTCTCCGTGGAGCAGGCTTAAAGCCTGTTCCGTCCTCACGTAGGCCATCTGTTTCTCGGTCATCCTACACCTCTCTTTCTTCTTGGCTTATTATCCACGATAACTAATCTGCTTCGCCGCATTCTTTTTCCTCCTTTTCTTCTCTTACCACTATGGCCTACGTTCATTTCAACTGTTTATTATTTCTTTTCTTCTTCATTTCTCTTATCATATCGCGATGTTTCTCTCTTCCTTCTTCTGTCCAAAGTATCTGCAGCTACGGAAAGAGAGAGAGAGAGAGATAGTCATATGTACGTGCGTATGATAAACCTCTTCTCTCAAAAATATTTCTCTCCTTCATACCTTCTCTGTGTTACCACAGATTACGTGCCACTGATCTCATTTGTACTGAGATTGCAGTGCAAGCAAGGTGCCTATTTGCTTCCACCGCCCTGAGTGGACCACAGGGTGGTCCATTGACAGTGACTGGGTCAAATATCTCACGAAATAAGCCTCAAACGAAAAAACCACAAAGAACGAAACTCGTTTAGCTTGAAGGGGGACACCTGATGGCGCTATGGTTGGCCCACTAGATAGCGCTGAAATAGATCAAACGGATATCAACTGCGTATCTTTAAATAGGAACCCCCATTTCTATTACACTACTGGCCATAAAAATTGCTACACCAGGAAGAAATGCGGATGATAAACGGGTATTCCTTGGACAAATATATTATACTAGAACTGACATGTGATTACATTTTCACGCAGTTTGGGTTCATAGATCCTGACAAATCAGTACCCAGAACAACCACCTCTGGCCGTAATAACGGCCTTGGTACGCCTGGGCATTGAATCAAACAGAGCTTGGATGGCGTGTACAGGTACAGCTGCCCATGCAGCTTCAACACGATACCACAGTTCATCAAGAGTAGTGACTGGCGTATTGTGACGAGCCAGTTACTCGGCCACCATTGACCAGACGTTTTCAATTCGTGAGAGATCTGGAGAATGTTCTGGCCAGGGCAGCAGTCGAACATTTTCTGTATCCAGAAAGGCTCGTACAGGACCTGCAACTTGCGGTCGTGCATTATCCTGCTGAAATGTAGGTTTTCGCAGGGTTCGAATGAAGGGTAGAGCCACGGGTCGTAACACATCAGAAATGTAACGTCCACTGTTCAGAGTGCCGTCAGTGTGAACAAGAGGTGACCGAGACGTGTAACCAATGGCACCCCATTCCATCACCCGGGTGATACGCCAGTATGGCGATCACGAATACACGCTTACAATGTTCGTTCACGGCGATGTCGCCAAACACGGATGCGACCATCATGATGCTGTAAACAGAACCTGGATTTATCCGAAAAAATAACGTTTTGCCATTCGTGCACCGAGGTTTGTCGTTGAGTACACCATCACAGGCGCTGTCTGTGATGCAGCGTCAAGGGTAACCGCAGCCATGGTCTCCGAGCTGATAGTCTATGCTGCTGCAAACGTCGCCGAACTGTTCGTGCAGATGATTGTTGTCTTGCAAACGTCCCCATCTGTTGACTCAGGGATCGAGACATGGCTGCACGATCCGTTACAGTCATGTGGATAAGATACGTGTCATCTCGACTGCTAGTGATACGAGGCCGTTGGAATCCAGCAAGGCGTTCCGTATTACCCTCCTGAACCCACCGATTCCATATTCTTCTAACAGTCATTGGATCTCGACCGACGCGAGCAGCAATGTCGTGATACGATAAACCGCATTCGCGATAGGCTACAGTCCGACCTTTATCAAAGTCGGAAATGTGATGGTAGGCATTTCTCATCCTTACACGAGGCATCACAACAACGTTTCACCAGGCGACGCCGGTCAACTGCTGTTTGTGTATGAGAAATCGGTTGGAAACTTTCTTCGTGTCACTTCGTTGTAGGTGTCGCCGCCGGTGCCAATCGTGTGAATGCTCTGAAAAGCTAATCATTTGCATGTCACAGCATCTTCATCCTGTCGGTTAAATTTCGCGTCTGTAGTACGTCGTCTTCGTGGTGTAGCAATTTTAATGGCCAGCAGTGTGCATATTCGTGTAGTACGTAAAGAAATATGAATGTTTTAGTTGGACCACTTTTTTCGCTTCGTGATAGATGGCGCTGTAATAGTCACAAACGTATAAGTATACGGTATCACGTAACATTCCGCCAGTGCGGACGGTATTTGCTTCGTGATACATTACCCGTGTTGAAATGGACCGTTTACCGATTGCAGAAAAGGTCGATATCGTGTTAATGTATGGCTATTGTGATCAAAATGCCCAACGGGCGGGTGCTATGTATGCTGCTCGGTACCCTGGACGACATCATCCAAGTGTCCGGACCGTTCAACGAATAGTTACGTTATTTAAGGAAACAGGAAGTGTTCAGCTACATGTGAAATGTCAACCACGACCTGCAGCAAATGATGATGCCCAAGTAGGTATTTTAGCTGCTGTCGCGGCTAATTCGCACGTCAGTAGCAGACAAATTGCGCGAGAATCGGGAATCTCAAAAACGTCGGTGTTGAGAATGCTACACCAACATCGATTGCACCCGTACCATATTTCTGTGCACCAGGAATTGCATGGCGGCGACTTAGAACGTTGTGTACAGTTCTGCCACTGGGCACAACAGAAATTAAGGGACGACTACAGATTTTTTGCTCGCGTTGTATTTAGCGACGAAGCGTCATTCACCAACAGCGGTAACGTAAACCGGCATAATATGCACTATTGGGCAACTGAAAATCCACGATGGCTGCCACAAGTGGAACATCAGTGACCTTGGCGGGTTAATGTATGGTGCGGCGTTATGGGAGAAAGGACAATTGGCCCCCATTTTATCGATGACAGTCTAAATGGTGCAATGTATGCTGATTTCCTACGTAATTCTCTACCGATGTTACTACAAAATGTTTCACTGCATGACAGAATGGCGATGTAGTTCCAACGTGATGTCCGGCACATAGCTCGCGTGCGGTCGAAGCGATATTGAATAGCATATTTCATGACAGGTAGATTGGTCGTCGAAATACGATACCATGGCCCGCACGTTCGCCGGATCTGAGCATTTGAGCATTTGAGATGTGGTGCAACAGAAGAATGTTGCAAATTAAGTGGAAAGATATGGGAAGGAATGAGGATGCTCTGCACAGAATCGGAGAGGGAAGGGATATGTGGAAAACATTGAGAAGAAGAAGGTACAGGATCATAGGACATCTGTTAAAACTGTGGTGGACTGTTAAGGCAGCCAGTCCACAGTGAAGTAGCCGAAAGGGCACGCGTCAACTCACGCCGTCTGGCGTTAAGTCTGGAACAGGATTCGTAATGAATGTGATAAAGAAAAGAACGTAGCTACTAGAACACTTAACTTTTATATAGTCCTTTGGTATACAGCATTCTGGATGATACAAGTGAGACTCTATCTTGAGGTACATGCAACGTTACAAATGGTTAATGGCGCCTTGCTAGGTCGTAGCCATTAACTTAGCTGAAGGCTATTCTGTCTCTCGGCAAATGAGAGAAAGGCTTCGTCAGTGTAGTCGCTAGCAAAGTCGTCGTACAACTGGGGCGAGTGCTAGTACGTCTCTCGAGACCTGCCTTGTGGTGGCGCTCGGTCTGCGATCCTGACAGTGGCGACACGCGGGTCCGACATGTACTAATGGACGGCGGCCGATTTAAACTACCACCTAGCAAGTGTGGTGTCTGGCGGTGACACCACAAAAACATTGGGGAATAACTTCCATCATATTATAGGGAGCTGTAGAGGGCAAAATCTGTAGAGGAAGACAGAGGTTGGAATACATTCAGCAAATGAGGACGTAGGTTGCAAGCGTCCCCAGATTTCTTTTTGTGGGGAAAGTTGAAGGATATTTGCTATCGTGATCCGCCGACAACGCCTGACAAAATGCGTCAGCGCATTGTCAATGCATGTGCGAACATTACGGAAGGCGAACTACTCGCTGTTGAGAGGAATGTCGTTACACGTATCACCGAATGCATTGAGGTTGATGGACATCATTTTGAGCATTTATTGCATTAATGTGGTATTTACAGGTAATCACTCTGTAACAGCATGCGTTCTCAGAAATGATAAGTTCACAAAGGTACATGTATCACGTTGAAACAACTGAAATACAATGTTCAAACGTACCTACGGTCTGTATTTTAATTTCAAATCCCTACCTGTTACCAACTGTTTGTCTAAAATTGTGAGCCATATGTTTGTGACTATTACAGCGCCATCTATCACAAAGCGAAAAAAGTGGTCCAACTAAAACATTCATATTTCTTTACGTACTACACGAGAATATGTGAGAATATGTAATGAAAAATGGGGTTTCCTATTTTAAAAAACGCAGTTGATATCCGTTTGACCTATGGCAGCGCCATCTAGCGGGCCAACCATAGCGCCACCTGGTTTCCCCCTTCAAGCTAGACAAGTTTCGTTCTTTGTAGTTTTTTCGTTTGATGCTTATTTTTTTTGAGATATTTGGCTCGGTCACGATCAATGGACCACCCTGTGGTTGATGTCGCCTGTGCAGAAAACGAGCGAGGTGGTGCAGTGGTTAGCACACTGGACTCGCATTCGGGAGGACGACGGTTCAATCCCACGTCCGACCATCCTGATTTAGGTTTTCCGTGATTTTCCTAAATCGCTTCAGGCAAATGCCGGGATGGTTCCTTTAACAGGGCACGGCCGACTTCCTCTCCCATCATTCCCTAATGCAGTGAGACCGATGACCTCGCTGTTTGGTCTCTTCCCCTCAAAATTAACTCAACCCTGCCCAGAAAACAGCACTCAGGTCGTGAATCCGTAATCTTGAGGCTGTAAGGAACTCTTTGCAAGGAACTGTTATTCTAGAAATGATTAAATTTCCAATCAGTTCGTTTATACGCGATACCACTCGCTTTTTATGGGCAGAACACCAGAAACTGCACAATTATATTCCTTTTTAGAGTCAAAGATGATTTTTGTTTCTCAGCAAATTAATGAACTGCGTATTTCCGTAACAGTATCACTCTGTTCTCAACTATATGTTCAAATATCCATACATTGCTATTAAAGTCTTAACTAACATTGACCGTGGCAGCATACATGTCTGTCTTCCGACACTGCCGAACCTGCTCTGATTTACACACTATACATTGCAAAGTAAGTCTTAACTGACACCGCGGCGGACGACATGTCCGTCATCCAAGACTACCGAACGAGCTCTGATCTTACAGCCAAACCACTTGGCCCGCCATCCGGCGCGATCCGGAGATCTCCAAAGTGGTTCGTCTGCCTTTTTGCAGTTCCACAGTTGTTTATTATTCTGCTGGTTACTAATACTTATGAAATAACGGAATGATAGCACTCTATTGAGTGATGCTCTAAATATGAAATGCAAGTATATGCGATGTATAATTTGTCTACTTTTAAGAATAGAAAATTGTCATTTTGGCGCGCAATTTCCGAATGCAGCAGCCAAAGGCCGAGAAGGACTATAATTTAGGCGGTCTTTCCCTGTCATCGCTACCTCACACCACATTACCTCATCTCACTACAGCTGCCTTCTCAACTGCTCTAAGAAGAGCTTGTTGTATCTGAAAATGTTGACTTGTTCAGTTTCTTCTTAGGTTTTACACGGAAATCTTTGGAATCTAACAACTTCTTTTTGAGTGGTAGTCTTCAATATCTTGTGGAGTAATTCGTTGTTTCTGTATGTCCCTCCCAGTTTAATTAATTTATAATTTACCGAATTACGTGTCTGTAATTTTAAATATGCGTAGAAGTTCACTATCATGACGTCCTATGTTTTCTCTTTAACTGGTACCAAATTTTCCTTAGTATTATTCTTTCCGTAATTTCTGGTGTTTCCATGTTTAGTTAGACATTCTGTGCTTAAAGTGCTTCTGGGCACATTCCTGTAGTAACTAAGTGTAGGATTGAGGGATGTTGCTCTCTTAATTTAAACGGCCTTAGTGAGGTAGTACTCCGTTGTCATCTTATTAACCCTTGCACTAATGGCTTCTTTCTCCAAAAATTCTTGTTCAGTTTGCTCATCTAGATACCTGAATTTGTCACTGTACGCAATTTTTCCGTATTTAGTTTTCGTTATCTTTGGGATTGCCTTAATGTTTGTCATAAATTTGGTGTTCCGAAAAGAGATTTGTGAGCATGTTTATTCAACTTATTCTTTTTTATCTGTGTAGTGGCTGTTTCTGCGCAATCTGTCGATGTTTTCATTTTATCACCGCTATATTTTTGTCATTTATAGTAATTAAGTTCTCTTATAATGACGTTCTATATTTGATCCCTCAGGTCACATAATTTAACTTTCCTCAAGAATTGCATTTTAGCCGGCTGTATTCCTCTTTTGTCTTTCTTTGTTAATGTTCAAAATTCGCTTCCATATGGTAGAGTACGGGGTCGCCATTATGTCGTAAAATTTTAGATATTGTTTAATTTATTAGTGACAGCGTTTTTGTATTATTCGTTAGTAGTACTGATGCCTAACGGCTGAAAATGTCACGCCTAACCTTTTAACTGTTCATATAGTACTAGACTGGAACGTACTGAAAATTTTCCCTTAGAAAATCATTACTTCACTCTTCGTTACTGAAATTTTTGATCGTAGCTCTTACATGTCTGACAGGCTGAAGGTCATTTTCTGCCTTCTGAATAATCATTTGATCGTCGATATACAGAACTGTATTTCTGTGTCCTGCTATTAATCTGACATATTTTTTAACTTCTTACACACTCCACTTTCTAACAGTAGCGTCTAAGTACTAGGGCTATTCGGAAAGTAAGTTCAGATTGATCGCGAAATGGAAACCACTGTTATAATCAGAAATATTTTATCTGCAACAGTTGGAAGTAGAAGGCAGCCGCCTGTGCTTCCCGCCAATTCTCTACGCTCATCTACAGCTCGTTGTCTGTTCGAAAATGTTGTTTTCACAGCCAGTAGATAATGTGAGAAGAGATGAAACACAGAGGCAGCCAATTACGGGCTGTAGTGCGGGTGATCAAACACTTCCCATCGAAAACGCTGCAGGATCATTTTCATTGCACCTGCAGACTGCGACCGAGAATTGTCACGAAGTAGGAACCGTATGACAGTTCTGTAATGTGGGCTGCATAACATCAGGCGAAATCTCTTACCAGCACCTCATACTTGGCGGGAGACACTATTTTCTACTCATGTTTGTGTGCTCACCATGCGCTCACAACTGAAAAGAGCGCAGTGATGCAACCAACACGCGTACTAGTGACACTGTCGAACATGTATGTGCAAAGCTTTATTAGATTTTCACATTGGTTTCCATTTCTCGACCGATTGGAACTTACTTCCCGAATATCCATCGTATAAGCTAAATATGGTAGGTGAAAGGCTGCATCCTTGTCGCACCTCTCTGTTCATCTCTATTGGGTCTGCCTTCTCTTTCCCTGTATTTATTATAATTTTCGTCTGCTGGTGCAAACTGGTTGTTACTTAGTTTAAATTCTCGGATGCCCTCGTTTTTGAAGATGTTCCAAAGCTCTCTTCTGTTCACTCGATCTGAAAGCCTTCTTTTTAATTTCACTTCCCGTAATGACTTTAGAAATTCCGAAGGAATGTTATCTATTCCTTCCGCCTTTTGTGGTCCCAAATAATTCAGATCTGTCTCTAATAAGGGATCCTATTTCTTCTTGTGTCATGCTACACTCCTGGAAATTGAAATAAGAACACCGTGAATTCATTGTCCCAGGAAGGGGAAACTTTATTGACACATTCCTGGGGTCAGATACATCACATGATCACACTGATAGAACCACAGGCACATAGACACAGGCAACAGAGCATGCACAATGTCGGCACTAGTACAGTGTATATCCACCTTTCGCAGCAATGCAGGCTGCTATTCTCCACTGGAGACGATCGTAGGGATGCTGGATGTAGTCCTGTGGAACGGCTTGCCATGCCATTTCCACCTGGCGCCTCAGTTGGACCAGCGTTCGTGCTGGACGTGCAGACCGCGTGAGACGACGCTTCATCCAGTCCCAAACATGCTCAATGGGGGACAGATCCGGAGATCTTGCTGGCCAGGGTAGTTGACTTACACCTTCTAGAGCACGTTGGGTGGCACGGGATACATGCGGACGTGCATTGTCCTGTTGGAACAGCAAGTTCCCTTGCCGGTCTAGGAATGGTAGAACGATGGGTTCGATGACGGTTTGGATGTACCGTGCACTATTCAGTGTCCCCTCGACGATCACCAGTGGTGTACGGCCAGTGTAGGAGATCGCTCCCCACACCATGATGCCGGGTGTTGGCCCTGTGTGCCTCGGTCGTATGCAGTCCTGATTGTGGCGCTCACCTGCACGGCGCCAAACACGCATACGACCATCATTGGCACCAAGGCAGAAGCGACTCTCATCGCTGAAGACGACACGTCTCCATTCGTCCCTCCATTCACGCCTGTCGCGACACCACTGGAGGCGTGCTGCACGATGTTGGGGCGTGAGCGGAAGACGGCCTAACGGTGTGCGGGACCGTAGCCCAGCTTCATGGAGACGGTTGCGAATGGTCTTCGCCGATACCCCAGGAGCAACAGTGTCCCTAATTTGCTGGGAAGTGGCGGTGCGGTCCCCTACGGCACTGCGTAGGATCCTACGGTCTTGGCGTGCATCCGTGCGTCGCTACGGTCCGGTCCCAGGTCGACGGGCACGTGCACCTTCCGCCGACCACTGGCGACAACATCGATGTACTGTGGAGACCTCACGCCCCACGTGTTGAGCAATTCGGCGGTACGTCCACCCGGCCTCCCGCATGCCCACTATACGCCCTCGCTCAAAGTCCGTCAACTGCACATACGGTTCACGTCCAAGCTGTCGCGGCATGCTACCAGTGTTAAAGACTGCGATGGAGCTCCGTATGCCACGGCAAACTGGCTGACACTGACGGCGGCGGTGCACAAACGCTGCGCAGCTAGCGCCATTCGACGGCCAACACCGCGGTTCCTGGTGTGTCCGCTGTGCCGTGCGTGTGATCATTGCTTGTACAGCCCTCTCGCAGTGTCCGGAGCAGGTATGGTGGGTCTGACACACCGGTGTCAATGTGTTCTTTTTTCCATTTCCAGGAGTGTATTAGAAAAGTCCTACCCCTTATAGATGTCTTCTGTGTACTTGTCCTGCTTGTGCACTCCCACATTTATGCTTAACAATGGAATTCTCATTGCATTCTTAATGTTGACGCCCTTGCTTTTAATTTCACAAAGGTTGTTTTGACTTTTATATATGCTGAATCTGCCCTTCCGACGACCATTTTCTTTTCGATTTTTTCACATTTTTGTTGCAGCCATTTCGCCTTGGCTTCCCAGGATTTCAAATTTACTTCGTTCCTGATTGTTATACTGCTGTATTCCTGTCTTCCACTGAGTATTTTTGTACGTCCTTCTTTTGTCTATCATTTGAAGTATTACTTCTGTTGCACAAGGTTTCTATGCAGCTACCCTACTTGCACGTATGTCTGTCTGCCCAGCTTCTCTGATTGCTCATTTTTAGAGATGTTCATCCCTCTTCAACTGAGCTGTCTTCTTTCGTATTCACGGTGAAAATTGTTGAACTGTGTGAAGTAAAATAGTCATAACTTCTCAACAGTTCGCGCTGGGACGTTCAAACTGCATGGTTGGACGCGGAGCATGATGGGAATTTGTGTGCGCTGTATGATTTGGTGTAGCGACGAAGCCCACTTTCATTTGGATGGGTTCGTCAATAAGAAAAACTGGCGCAGTTGGGGAACTGAGAATCCGCATTTCGCGAGCGAGAAGTCTCTTCACCCTCAACGGGTGACTGTATGGTGTGCAATGTTCAAATGGTTCAAATGGCTCTGAGCACTTAGAACTTAGAACTACTTAAACCTAACTAACCTAAGGACATCACACACATCCATGCCCGAGGCAGGATTCGAACCTGCGACCGTAGCGGTCGCGCGGTTCCAGACTGTAGCGCCTAGAACCGCTCAGCCACCTCGGCCGGCTGCAATTTTCAGTCACGGAATAATCGGTGCGATATTTCTTGATAGCACGGTGACTACAGAAAGGTATGTGAAGGCTTTGGAAGATGGTTTCATCCCCGTTATCCAAAGAGATCCTGATCTCGACAAGATGTGGTTCATGCAAGACAGAGATGGACCCCATCTTGATGTCCTCGAGGAACATTCTGGGAACCGTATTCTGGCTCTGGGGTACCCAGAGGCCACTGGCATGGGCCTCGATCGGTTGCCATATTCTCCGGATCTGAACTCATGCGATTCCTTTTTGTGGGGCTATATTAAAGACAAGGTGTACAGCAATAACGCCCAAAACCATTGCTGAGCTGAGAAAAGCCATTCAGGAGGTCATCGACAGCATCGATGTTCCGACACTTCAGCGGGTCATGCAGAATTTTGCTGTTCGTCTGCGCCACAACAATGATGGCAGGCATATCTAACATGTCATAACGTAAATGCGAATATCTGTAGTGACGTTTACACGTTGAATGAAATGTGTGCACGCCGTAGCATTTAACTAATTTACGTTTTTTTCATATAGTTGAATAATTGTCACCTCGTGTGTGTTAGAGAACTTCAAATGCATTTCGTCATTCCTGAGTGTAACACTTCTGTGAACATCCCTTAAGCATCAGCCTATTCTTCATCGTTACTACATTGTGTTCCGCTCTATGTCTCTGCTCCTAGGTATGCTGTACGACCCAGTATCTGATTTCGGAACCTTTACTTCGCCGAGATGTAATCGTGCAGGAATCTTCGCTTATCTCCCGGATTTTTCCATGTGCTAGTATCTAACGTAGGTCCTATTTTGAGGAAGAAATTTCTGGGTATGTACGCTTCGAGCACAGCCTTGTATGATAGTGAAACATGGACTGTGGGAAACCGGAACAGAAGATAATCGAAGCATTTGAGATGTGGAGCTACAGGCGAATGTTGAAAATTAGGTGGACCGATAAGGTAAGGAATGTGGAGGCTCTGCGCAGAATCGGAGAAGAAAGGAATACGTGAAAAACACTGACAAGGAGGAGGGACAGGATGATAAGACATCTGTTAAAGTATCAGGGAATGACTTGCATGGTATTAGTGGGAGCTGTAGAGGGTAAAAATTACAGAGGAAGACAGAGATTGGAATATAATGAAATTTTCAGTCTGCAGCCGAGTGTACGCTGGTTTTCAAACTTCCTGGCATATTAAAATTGCGTGCCGGACCGAACTCGAACTCGGGACCTTTGCCTTTCGCGGGCAAGTGCTCTACCAACCGAGCTACCCAAGCACGACTCACAACCCGTCCTCCTGGTAGAGCACTTGCCCGCGAAAGGCAAAGGTCCCGAGTTCGAGTCTCGGTCCGGCACACAGTTTTATTCTGCCAGGAAGTTTCAGAGATTGTAATACATCCGGCAAATAATTTACGTAGGTTGCAAGCGCTATTGTGCTATGAAGAGGTTGGCACAGGAGAGAAATTCGTGGCGGGGCGCATCAAACCAGTGAGAAGACTGAAGACCAAAAAAAAGTCCAGTTTGTGAGACAGAAATTATGGCAACCCTGGGTAGAGGGTGGTCGGCCAACGCAATAAAAAAAATAACACGTCTGGCAGAGGCGTCGCGCACAGTGGTAAGTTAACAGGCCACGCGCTCGCCTTGCCTGATGCTCGGGCCGGCGTTTGTTTGCCGATACGCGGCCAGCAGCTGCAGAAGTGGGGAAGACGGAGGCATTTCCATGAGCAGCGGCCGCAGCGACAGCGGGGGACGGGCAGGGCTAACTGGCGCGAGTCAAGAAGTGTCAACTGGAGCAGATTGGCGCTCATTGGCCGGCCGCGCCAGCAGCGGCCTAGCGCGCGCCTGCGGCACAGACTTCTGGAAACAGGCAGCTGGGTTGTTCACGGAGCTACGGCGCACGCCGCTTACAGCCGAGACGCATTAATAATTTTGGAGTGTGAGGTGGCTATAATTTCACACCTTACAAGCACTCATCTACATACTTTGCCGTCATCAACAACCACAATCATGTATCATTTCATAGGTTGCACATCGTGTATATGAATATTTAAAGAGACTGACAATGTCACGTACACCTTGTAAATAATTGTTGTCGCTTTTCCATGAAAGGTGACGGAGTGTCCTTCTCGTCAAAATGGCGTAATGAATGTTTGCCTATACTAGTAGAGGTCGGAACGCCAGTGGAGATGAAACGGCAGGTGTAACTAAAGCCCTGGGTGGAAGGCCCGCACAGGTGTGTCGGTCCTGCTTAAACACAGGGAGTAGCAAGACGGACAGTGGGGCACCTAAGCACTGGAGCATAATAGAGTCGCGGCCGGCCGAAAATTGTAGCCGGAGTGGAAGGATAACCTGGGTGCAGCTGAGAGGAACGAGGAAGCGTCACCTCGGAAATCACGCAGGCTGGGTTATTTCCAAGGATTTTTACTCAGAAGTGTACCATTGTGCGAGTGTAGGTATGCCCTCGCAAACTTTCCGCGCTGGACGACAAAAGACTAAAATATGGTTGGCCGGCGTTTGGAAGAATCTGTAGAGAGGGAAAATACTCCAGGGTTTGGAGAATATGATTCGCCTTCTGCAGTTACGAGGGAGGGGAGCCGAGTCTTGCTGGGAAGCCAGTGGTGGAGAGGAAGGGTCTTCCGTTTTGAGCCCCCGTGTCTGACAGTTGCTCAGTATCGGCTTTGTTAGTACAGACAGACTTGCTGTCTTTGCTCTCAGGGGAGTTTATAGTTAGAACAGTTAGGCACTGTACTGTTGTGAACATATACAATTCTAGACTTCATCTCCGAGTTGGAAGTCGTCATTGAGTATGCATCGTTCAGTGCCTTCTGCCTATGCTGACGTTGAGAAGTCATTTGAACTCCATCCTTGTGGCTGAGAGTTGGCGTCTCTCGTCTATAGAAGACAGTACAGGGCTATTACAAATGATTGAAGCGATTTCATAAATTCACTGTAACTCCATTCATTGACATGTGGTCACGACACACTACAGATACGTAGAAATGAAGTTTTGTTCGGCTGAAGCCGCACTTCAGGTTTCTGCCGCCAGAACGCTCGAGAGCGCAGTGAGACAAAATGGCGACAGGAGCCGAGAAAGCGTATGTCGTGCTTGAAATGCACTCACATCAGTCAGTCATAACAGTGCAACGACACTTCAGGACGAAGTTCAACAAAGATCCACCAACCGCTAACTCCATTCGGCGATGGTATGCGCAGTTTAAAGCTTCTGGATGCCTCTGTAAGGGGAAATCAACGGGTCGACCTGCAGTGAGCGAAGAAACGGTTGAACGCGTGCGTGCAATTTTCACGCGTAGCCCGCGGAAGTCGACGAATAAAGCAAGCAGGGAGCTAAATGTACCACAGCCGACGGTCTGGAAAATCTTACGGAAAAGGCTAAGCCAGAAGCCTTACCGTTTCGAACTCATTGATGGGGACATGCTGCGCCGAGTGTGGGAGGAACTTGATTATCGGCTTGATGTCTGCCGAATCACTAAAGGGGCACATATCGAACATTTGTGAATGCCTAAAAAAACTGTTTGAGTTTTTGTATGTGTGTGCAAAGCATTGTGAAAATATCTCAAATAATAAAGTTATTGTAGAGCTGTGAAATCGCTTCAATCATTTGTAATAACCCTGTATTAGAGTACATTAGTCAGAGGACCACAAAATGACTGACATCATCTATGTACCAAACACTAGAAGACACTATTTTCAAAGATGGGTGAAAGAGTTTTATTTTGTGGCTGGATTTCTTCCATCGTCGCAGACATGTACGAGAACCATCACTCCGATGAACCGGATGCAGTACATACGGTGATATTGCTAATTGCTTAGGTTTATTAGGGCTATAAAGCTAAACAGCTGTGATCACTCTAATTTATTCCCACTGAGGTTCCACACCACCGTAGATCATCTTTGAAAGTAGTGTCGTCTAGTGTTTGGTACGTAGATGATGTCAGTCATATCTCATTATTTATGTTAGATCGCATGGCCATAAAAAGGGGAGAGTTGAGCAAATGATCAGAAATTTCAGTTAAGAAATATAGACATTTGTAATAAAGGGTTGTTTTGTAATCTACAATAAATGTGTAATAAGAAACAACGTTTATCATTTAGTAGTATTAGTTGCCTTAATCATTCATTTAAGTAGAGGTTGTAATTTATATGTTAAAGAGTATTGAGAGATACTGAGATCTGCTTCAGGGGGTTGTCAGACAGGGCCATATCATTTTAGCGTTCAATATTTTTCCGTTGCGCACATGCATTTTACACCCACCTGGAGTTGCGTCATGGACGTGTCCTAGTCGTGTAAAGAACGTAGTGTGCAATGTTTGCTCTGTTGCAGTATCTAAACCCGCAAGCCCCGCGCACCCCCAATTCTTTAAAGAATTCAGCTCTCATACATAAGCAGAAACGACATATTGTAACACGTGAAGCCACTGTATAATTTGTTTTCAGTTGTACGACAGGTTTCTATCGCAGACAATTGTCCAGTAGAAACTCAAGTCAATATCGGGTGTTTGCACACATATACAGGGTGTTACAAAAAGGTACGGCCAAACTTTCAGGGAACGTTCCTCACACACAAATGAAGAAAAGATGTTATGTGGACATGTGTCCGGAAACGCTTAATTTTCATGTTAGAGCTCATTTTAGTTTCGTCGGTATGTACTGCACTTCCTCGATTTTCAGAATCAACATGTATGGGCTGACGAGAATCCGCACGCAATTGTGCAACCACGTCAACACAGATTTTCTGTGAACGTTTGGGCAGGCATTGTTGGTGATGTCTCGATTGGGCCCCATGTTCTTCCACCTACGCTCAATGGAGCACGTCATCATCATTTCATACGGGATACTCTACCTGTGCTGCTAGAACATGTGCCTTTACAACTACGACACAACATGTGATTCATGCACCATGGAGCTCCTGCACATTTCAGTTGAAGTGTTCGTACGCTTCTCAACAACAGATTCGGTGACCGATGGATTGGTAGAGGCGGACCAATTCCATGGCCTCCACGCTCTCCTGACCTCAACCCTCTTGACTTTCATTTATGGGGGCATTTGAAAGCTGTTGTCTACGCAACCCCGGTACCAAATGTAGAGACTCTTCGTGCTCGTATTGTGGACGGCTGCGATACAATACGCCATTCTCCAGGGCTGCATCAGCGCATCAGGGATTCCATGCGACGGAGGGTGGATGCATGTATCCTCGCTAACGGAGGACATTTTGAACATTTCCTGTAACAAAGTGTTTGAAGTCACGCTGGTTGGTTCTGTTGCTGTGTGTTTCCATTCCATGGTTAATGTGATTTGGAGAGAAGTAATAAAATGAGCTCTAACATGGAAATTAAGCGTTTCCGGACACATGTCCACATAACATATTTTCTTTCTTTGTGTGTGAGGAATGTTTCCTGAAAGTTTGGCCGTACCTTTTTGTAACACCATGTATATGCTGAGCTGACGAAAGTTATGGGATAGCCATGTACAGATGGCGGTACCATCGTGCACACAAGGTATGTAAAAGGGCAGTGCGTTGGGAGAGCTGTTACTGTTACTCACGTGATAATGGCCGCGCGACGGCAATTAACAGGCTTGAAAAGCAATCGTAGTTACAGCTATACTCGTGGGACATTCTGTTCCGAAAATCGTTAGGGAATTCAATATTACGAGATCCTCAGTGCAAGAGTTAAAGAGATTACCAAATTTCAGGCATTGCTCTCACCACGGACAATGCAGTGGCCGGCGGCCTTCACTTAACGACTGAGAGCAGCGGCGTTTTCATAAAGTCGTCAGTGGTAACAGACAAGCAATACTGCGTGAAATAAATGCAAAAATCAATGTGGGACATACGACGAACGTATCTGTTGCTAACAGCACGACATCGCCTGCACTGCCTCTCCTGGGCTCGTGACCATATGTGTTAGGCCCTAGACGACTGAAAAATCGCGGCCGTGCGAAGTCCCAATTTCAGATGGTAAGAGTTTATGGCAGGGTTAGAGTGTGGCGGAGATCCCACGAAGATATGGACCGAGATTGTTAACAAAGCACTGTGCAAGCTGGTAGTGACACCAAAATGCCGTGGGCCGTGTTTACATGGATTGGAGTGGACTGAACCGACCATTAATTGTAAATGGTTATGTTTTGATACTTGGAGAGCATTGGCAGCAACCAACGATGGAATTTTTAGGGATGCCAATGCCCATGTTACCGGGCCACGAGTACCCCCCATTGGTCTGAGGACATTTTGGGCAAATCGAGCGAATGTTTCTGCCATCCACACAACCCGACATGAATCCCATAGCACACTCACGGAACATATTCGGGATCCATTCGTGCACAAAATCCTGCAACGGCAACAATTACACTGTTATAATGAAGAGCCAAAGAAACTGGTACACCTGCCTAATATCGTGTATGGCCCCAGCCAGCACGCAGAAGTGCCGCAACACGATGTGGCATGGCTAATGTCTAGAGTAGTGCTGGAGGGAACTGACACCATGAATTCTCCAGGGCTGTCCATAAATCCGTAAGAGTACGAGGGGTGGAGGTCTCTTCTGAACAGCACGTTGCATGGCATCCCAGGTATGTTCAATAATGTTCATGTCTGCTGTGTTTGGTGGCCAGTGGAAGTGCTTAAACTCAGAAGAGTGTTCCTGGAGCCAATCTGTAGCAATTCTGGATTTGAGGGGTGCAGGTGGTCAGACAGGATGCTTACGTACGTGACACCTGTCATATGTAGACCTATCAGGGATCCCGTATCACTCCTGCACCCCCTCCCCCCCCCCCCCACCATTACAGAGCCTCCACCAGCTTCAACAGTCCCCTGCTGACATGCAGGGCCCATGGATTCGTGAGGTTGTCTCCATACCCGTACACGTCCATCCGCTCGACACAATTTGAAACTTAGAAAGGAGACTCGTTCGACGAGGCAACATGATCAACAGTCCAATATCGGAGTTGACGGGTCCAGGCGAGGCGTAAATCTTCGTCAATTATTCAAAATAAGTCACAATCGCATTATTTATTTTGCCGCCAACCGAACTATAGTTACCAACCGTGCACAGGCAGGGTGACGACTCCAGCGAGAGAGCAAATGGTGTAAATTGCCCTGAAGATGACCACATCGCGGGTTGAAACCGGTTGGCGGCAAAATAAATGATTTGATTGTGACTGTCATTTTGAATCATTGATTATAAGTAAATCAATCGCTGTTATCTCCACACAGCTATGTTGTCTAAAAAAAAAGTAAACCTTCGTGTCGTGCAAGACATCAAGGGTACACGAGTGGACCCTTGGCTCCGGAAGCCCATATCGATGATGTTTCGTTGAATGGTTAGCACGGTGACACTTGTTGATGGCGCATCATTGAAATCTGCAGCAATTTGCGGAAGAGTTGCTCTTCTGTCACGGTGAACAATTCTCTTCAGTCGTCGTTGGTCCCGTCCCTGCAGGATCTTTTTCCGGACACAGCGATGTCGCAGATTTAATGTTTTACCGGATTCCTGATATTCACGGTACACTCGTGAAATGGTCGTACTGGAAAATCCCCACTTCATCGCTACCTCGGAGATGCTGTGTCCCATCGCTCGTGCGCTGACTCTAACACCACTTTCAAACTCACTTAACGTGCCATTGCAGCCGCAGTAACTGATCTAACAACTGCCCCAGACATTTGTCTTATATAGGCTTTGCCGATCGCAGCGCCGTATTCTGCCTGTTTACATATCTCTGTATTTGTATAAGCATGCCTATGCCAGTTTCTTTGACGCTTCCGTCTTACGCCACTATTCATTTTTTTCTTGTTTCCTTCTTGTTCTCTTCCAAAACATCTTCATTGTTTGGCAGTGTTCCTGTTTCCGCTGCTCTGTCCATATTTTACCTTTTTTCTTCCTTTCTTTTACTTCAAATTTCGTGTACATAATTTTGTTTCTAAATTTGTCTTTGCCATTTCAGAACTGCTTATTTCAGGTCTTCTTGTATTTTTTTGAAGCCATTTTGTTCTTTTGATTGAAGTATTTACTACGTCTAAAATCCTCTTTGTTGTTCATTCTATGTATACTTCCATACAATGTTAGTCGGCGTTTTCTGATCATGTCTGTGACCCTGTCTCTGCATCATTCGTATAATTCTCCGGTTGGTCTCTTCATCAATATACCATCTCTGTGTACCGCACCAAAAATTTTTCTGAGGATTTTAGTTTGTTTTTTCTGTCTTTATGATTCCTGATGCTCCGATTGTGGCCGTTTGTGATGAGTAGAGTTCTCTTTGTAGTACAGCTGTACTGTAGCACCTTTGTTTGGCCTGTCTTAAGTATTTCTTTTATTGTACTGTGTCCACGTCTGTTTCTGCGCTTTCTGAAGTTTTTCTGTTCTTTCTGTGTTCGATGCCTTGTTTGATCCTCCTATTTGTATACATTCCCCAAGATATTTGAGTTTTTCCACTCTGTTAACCTTTACGTATTTTGTGTAAATACCTTGGTGGTTGTTGTTCTTTCTTTCCACATACTGCGGTCTCTCATATGATGTCTGTGCACCTGTTTCGGCAGAGACTTCTTGTAAGTATTCCAGTACTTCTTTTTCTTCCTGTCTGTTGCTGAATATTGACAGATCATCTGCAAATGCCAGGCATTTTATGATCGTCTTGTTTGTGTACGTTCTTGCTAACTGAATTCCTGTTACTTTTTCTTCCCATTGTATGATAATTTTGTCCAAGGCCATGTTGAATAAAAGTGGTGAGAAACCATTTTATTTTTTGACCACGGTATGTGTCTCGAAAATTTTATTTTTGGTGTGCTGTCTGTAAGTGTCTGTTGTATGAGTGTCCTAGTTTTTCTGTCTATTCCATGCCCTTCTAGTGTGTCAAAGAGAGTATGCCTGTCTATGAATTCATAGACCTTTTTAAAGACCACAAATGTGAATACTCGTGGTGTTCGTCTTCCTGACCTTCAGGAGCGTTCGCGGGTTCCAAATCTGTTCAGTGCAGGACCTTCCTTTTCTAAAGCCTGCTTGGTATTCACCTATCTTTGCATGAGCTTGTGGTCCTATTCTTTTGTGCAGTGCCTAGGAGAGACTTTTGTAGGTGACGGATAATAATGAGATACCTCTGTAGTTAACAGGATCAGTGTTGTGGTCCCTTTTGTGGAGCCGGTGAACCAAAGTACCTTTCCATTCCTGTAATTTTCTCTGTATTCCATATTTCTGTGAAAATGTCGTGGATTTTCTTTGTGATGGTTTGGTCTTTGAGTTTCCATATCTCGGAGATATTCCATCTTGTCCTGGGGCTCTGTTGGTTTTTAGTTGTTTTATAATCTCCTCTGCCTCTGTTATTGCATGAGCTTGTGGTCCTATTCTTTTGTGCAGTGCCTAGGAGAGACTTTTGTAGGTGACGGATAATAATGAGATACCTCTGTAGTTAACAGGATCAGTGTTGTGGTCCCTTTTGTGGAGCCGGTGAACCAAAGTACCTTTCCATTCCTGTAATTTTCTCTGTATTCCATATTTCTGTGAAAATGTCGTGGATTTTCTTTGTGATGGTTTGGTCTTTGAGTTTCCATATCTCGGAGATATTCCATCTTGTCCTGGGGCTCTGTTGGTTTTTAGTTGTTTTATAATCTCCTCTGCCTCTGTTATTGCAGCGGTTTTGAATCTGGGTTTGGTGCTGTTTTCGTGAAGTGTAATTTTTCCTTAGGCCTCTCGCAATTGAAGAGTTTATAAAAATAGTATTTTAAGAATTTTGCGGTTTTCTTTAGTATTTGTTTCCACACGACCGTATGTTTATTCGTAGCAAATATGTGGAGCGTGATATATACGTATACTCATGTTCAGAAAAAACGAGACTCCTCGAACGACTAGAGGTAGGACGTTCATATTAACAGGATATGTACGTTAGTACGTTCTGCAGAAACGATTAGCTTTAGAACCATGTCGGCCCGCGGTTTCGAGATCAACATGGATATCGCGGCGCAACACCACCTACTGGTAAAATGTGCCTGCAGCTCTCGTTGTCGCTGTAAACCAAACGTAATGGATCAGCGTGACTTAAGCAGACTTGTAGGGTGCCTCGCAAACGTATGTGCGAACCGTGCCGTCAAATCAGTGAGTTTGAAAGAGGGCGCATTGTTGGCATGAGGGAATGCGATGCATCAATCCGGGAAGCTGCTGCTCATGTGGGACCAAGTGTTTCGGCAGAGGATATTGCTTGAATTGTAAAAAGAAAAAAAAACGCGAATACAACATTTTTACAGTGTACGAAATCTCCAAATTTGACGTTCTGATTTTTTTTTTTTTTTCGTCAGAGGTACCGGTGCATACTGTCACAAACCAAGCACAATATAACACACGTCAGAATATAATATCTGTAAATAATTTTTTTTTTATGCAAAGGTAGCTGCATGAAGTGGCGATTACACAACTGATTCCCATAGCTGCCAGTAACAGCAACATTAACTCCTCTTTCTCGTCTTGCTGCTCCTCCTCCTCTGTCACCATGACTGTAAACCATCACAACCACGACGACGACGACGACGACGACCACCACCACCACCACCACCACCACCACCTGCATTAACATCACCTCCACATCCTCCTCCTGTATCATTATCATGGCAAACCATCATAGTCATCGCCATTGCCTCCTCCTCCTCCTCCATCAGAGTAGATCACCAAGACCGCGAATACGAAATCTGTAATCATCAATCGTTCCCACCACTACCTCCTGCTACCCAGCCATCATCTATGTCACCAGCTTCTTCGTCGTTTTTCTGTCAAGTAAGTACTAATTCCCTGTGTACATATTTATTTTTTTAATTTTTATTCGTTTTGTTTTGCTGTACCAAGGCGGTGAGTTAAAAATATTGGTACATTTCCTCTTCTAATCTCCCCGTATTATTGAGTAAACTTTACAAGGTACTTTTTAGCTGACATCCTTCAGTAATGTTATTTTCTATTTCCAGCAACTTGCAAATATTTCGTTTTAGGACGTATATTTGTAAGCCATATTTTTATTTCTCCCTCAGTTCGTCAGAACACTCTGCGAAGAGAGGGTGTATATATAATTTGCGCTTATTTATATACCAATCTTTTCACTCTTCTTTTCTCCAATTCTTCAGCGCTTCTTGGACATACATATGAAACAAGCGTAATGACAAAGAACACGTCTCAGTTAGAAATTTGTTGACTATTTTGAGGCTTTGCGGCTGATCTTGAGATAATCACTTAATTTTAAATTTTAACAATATTAGAGAAGGAAAGTTGATACTCACCATATAGCAGAGAAGCTGAGTCGCAGATAGACACAACAAAAAGACTCACACAATTATAGCTTTCGGCCATTAAGGCCTTTGTCAACAACAGACAGCAACTCGCACGCACGCACGCACGCACACACACACACACACACACACACACACACACACACACACACACAAACGCAACTCGCACACGCGAATGCAGTCTCAGGCAACTGAAACCACACTAAGATACACACACACGCGCGCGCGCACACACACACAGACAGACACACACACACACACACACACACACACACACACACACACACACACACACACAAACAAAACCGCGACTTGCAGTCGTGTGTGCAAGCTGCGTTTGCGTGAGTGCGTGTGTGCATGTGTGTCTATAGTTGAGAAAGACCTTAATGGCCGAAAGCTACAATTGTGTGAATCTTTTTGTTGCGCCTATCTGCGACTCAGCATCTCCGCTATATGGTGAATGCCAACTTTCCTTCTGTAATAATGTTACATTCCAGCCTGGATTATCCATTGTTTGATTTTAAATTTTCCTGTATAGATGTGTACCGCTGTGAGAGATACATCTAAAACCTATTTGGTGGTGAATTTTGTGTTGTGATGGAGGGAAGTGTGTTACGTATCTTCTTATTGATTTTAACGACGTGACTGACAGTTTTAACAGGAACATGAGACACTTTGCAGATGATGTGTTATACATAATGAAGTACTATCTGAAAAAAGTTCCACAAATATTCAGGCAGATCTTGATAAGATGCTAAAAGGTTGAAAGATTGGTAATTTACTTGTAACCTTCAGAAACGTATAACTGTGCACTTCACAAAACGTTGGAACGCTCATACAAATGCCTAGGTGTAATAATTTGCTGGAAAATGAAATGGAAGGCTGACATAGCTTCAGTAGTAAGTACGGCGGGTAGCTAAAGGGAAAATGAAATCAGTGTATAAAGGAAACTGAATACAAGGCACTCGTGGGACCCATCCTAGGATGTTGCTCAAGTGTGAGGGACCCGTAACAGATTGGACTTACAGGCGATATTGGACGTGTATAGAGGATAGCACAAATGGTTAGAGGTTTGACCTGTGGGAAAATTTCAGGAAGATTCTGAAGAAACTCAAATGGTGCACTCTGGAAGACGGGCGGAAACTATCCCGAGAAAGCCTACTTACAAAGTTTCAAGAACCGGCTCCAAATGATGAATCTGCGAATATACTACAACTCCCTACGTAGTACTTGCATAGGAATGGCGAGAACAAGATTTTGGTACCATGTTAACTAGCATCTGTTATGGACTGCACAGTGGTTTGCAGAGTGTTGATTGCGAAGGAAAACCCTTGAAGCCATACCGACCACAACAATTCCCTGACGATGCTCCGCCTTCTTCTGCTTCACCGAAGATTGTACAGGTCACGCTAACTGAATAAAGGCGCGAATGGAAGAGTGCGGGCCTTAAAAAGCTGATAAACAAATGAAAATTTCTCACAGGAGTTTATTTTCCTGCGCCCCTCTCAGCAGTTATTATAACGCTCTCGCGCCAGTCAGACATTTACGCGCTCCCATTGTCTGCTGCGGACTGTCCGCTTTAGTACCCCAGCCGAAGGGCTCACATTATTTACACCCTTCGCCAGTTTATCACACCGCTCACTGTCGCCCATCACGTATCAAAGGCAAGGGCACGGAAATAAACTCCTCGCGAAACCATAAAAGCAGCGAGTTCTGGGGGCACCTTCACTACCTGTCTGTCCGACGGCCATCAATCACGTAGAGTCTGGCGCCAGAGGAGCTCTGAGCTGGGGACAATGGATCGCTCTCCCAGCTCATTGCGGAGGGGCAGTCGTATCTTTACTGCGACGGCACTCCTAAATTTACTTGAAATAGTAGCTGGAACTGCGCTTTGAAAGGCAACGAGAGGGCAGGAGGTTACTGAAGTCAGTACTGTGGGTGTACTGACCTAGTCTGGCGATGACATGTCGAGGACTATCAAGAAAGCAGGCTCGTTTTCATTTATGGCGGGGGGGAGGGGGGGCGGCGGGGTACGGAAGGATTATCCGCAAAGTAACGTTACAAGGCATGTAGCTTTAGCACGAGCATTCCCAACGATCAGTAGCTCGTCAATTATTGTTGTGGTGACCACTAGAAATGAGTGTTCTCTTTCCGGTTCCTGCGAAGGTGCGCGCTGTTTTTCGCTAACTAAATGCTAAGGGCATGAACGCCGCTGCGATTCATCGCGAAATTGTTTCAGCTTATGGAGAGGAAGTAATGTCAAGGCAGCGGGTGACGAAATGGGAAGGACGCAAATTCACGATGAAGACAGAAGCGGAAGGCCGTCTGTTGTCACTGCTGATGCAGTGCACAAAACTGAAGAACACCTTCCCTCTGATCGCCGTTCGACAATTGACGACCCGCATGTAGTTTGAGTTTGTCCAAAAATGGCGGCGAAAACTCTGCCCACGTTTGAAAATTCGTAGAAACTGCGTTGTCAGACGACCATAACTCACAGAAATGAGCGTGTTCACCTCGCCAAAACAGATGAGAAAACTCCGCAACATCAAAGCCATAACAAGCTGTAGATTGTGTAGCAGACTAGCTACCCAATAGTTTCAGGTAAGTAAGCACAAAAAGTGCTGAAACATATCTGGGTAAAACGAAGCTGAAGAGATGTCTTGGAATTCCTCGTCATATTTTCAAGCAAGCACGGATACAAGAAAAACTGCAACCCCGCAAAATGATTATTTGCCCAAACATTTCACGAACTCATGAAATCATAACTGATCTAATAAATTATCGCAAGTCGTGTGCGCGATGAGTTCCCAAGATGGTAACAGAGGCACAGAAAATGAAGTCAGTGCAGCTCGCGAAGCCCGCCTGTGCTGCCGAGCGGTTCCAGGCGCTTCAGTCCGGAACCGCGCCACCGCTACGGTCGCAGGTTCGAATCCTGCCTCGCACATGGATGTGTGTGATGTCCTTAGGTTAGTTAGCTTTAAGTTGTTCTAAGTCTAGGGGACTGATGACCTCAGATGTTGTCCCATAGTGCTCAGAGCCATTTGAACCGCTGGCCGCGGTGGTCTCGCGGTTCTAGGCGCTCAGTCAGGAACCGCGCGGCTGCTACGGTCGCAGGTTCGAATCCTGCCTCGGGCATGGATGTGTGTGATGTCCTTAGGTTAGTTAGGTTTAATTAGTTCTAAGTTCTAGGGGACTGATGACCACAGATGTTAAGTCCCATAGTGCTCAGAGCCATTTGAATCATTTTGAACCATTTGAACCAGCTCGCGAATTTCTTGCCGTTTTGAGACAGGAGATAAAACTTGGGCTTATCACCGTACTCCAGCGAGCCAACCACAATCAGTGCTGTGTCGGCATACTCATTCTCCTTCAGCCAAAAAATTCAAAACTGAGGAAATAGCGAGGAAAATCATGGTGTCAGAGTTTTGTTGCAGAAAAGAGGCTCTGCACGCCTTTTTTTTTTTTTTTTTTAGGGGAAACAATAAATGCTGCAATATATTGTGAGGCCGTGAAGAAAGTTGGCAGACCAAAAATACAAAACAAACGTCGCGGGATGCTGATAACGGGTGTCTGTCTCCTTCATGACAACGCGCGTCCGCACACCGCTCATGCAACGCAACAGTTATTGACTTCGTTTGGTTCGGATGTTTTAAGCCACCCCTCTCACAGCCCATTCGTCGCACCAAGAGGCTGTCATCTGTTCACTAAACTGAAGGAAGACCTTCGTGGATAACACTTTTTCGACGACGAGGAGGTGAAAATCGAAGTGAAGAACTGGCTGAAAAATGCGGAGGGGGACATCTGTGACACAGGAATCAAAAAGCTCGTCCCACGGATGACAAAATGTATTGAGGTAAAAAGGTATAGTTGTGGGAAATTAATGCGAAACCTGTGCTACAATGCAAGTAAATTTTGTTAAATTCAATTTTTGTACTTCAAAAAATTCTTGTAACCTTACTTCCCGGATTAGCCTCGTAGTATGTAGAGTGTGCATAAAATAACTTGGCATGTATCTGAGCATGAATGCTGTTCATAAATGGCAGCACAACAGGTCAAATCACCATACTGACGTACCGAAGTTGGAACAGCTGATTTACGACCAACTGTCCATCCTCCAACGACATGGCTAGCAAGTGTCCTTTTGCTGGGTGCCAGGGCATGTGGGCATACGAGGAAATGAACAAGGTGATCGAGCTGCCAAGGACGCCTGCAGATTGCCGGAGGTGACACAGTTCCATTCCTTTGCAAGGTATCGTTTCTGTGCTGCGGCGGAAGTCCATGCAATTGTAAGAGGAGGAATGGCTGGCGGTGAGGGAAAATAAGCTGCGGTTGATGAAACCCACCATCCAGCCGTGGTGTTCCTCCTGCCGGTCACCTAGGGGGGACGAAGTGACCCTTACACGTCTTCGCATAGGGCACTGCCCTCTTACCCATGCCTTCTTACTACGGCGAGAGGAACCCCCGCTGTGTGATGCCTGTGGCGTACGAATCACTATACGCCACATTTTAGTTGAGTGTGATTTATATCGTTCTGTCAGGGCGGAAGTTAATATTAGTGGGGATCTGCCCTCGATTTTAGCCGATGACGAGGCGAGTGTCAAGAAAGTTCTAAGGTACTGTGATGTTTCTGGGCTTCAGCCTAAAATTTTAGGTTGGAATTTTTAGTGTGTTGCCGAGTGGCTGACCACTCCTTTTTATTCTTGTAATAGACCAGTTCCAAACATATATGTGTTTCATTTTAACCCCTTCCCCTACGTTGTCTTGCAAATGGTTCAAATGGCTCTTAGCACTATGCGACTTAACTTCGGAGGTCATCAGTCGCCTAGAACTTAGAACTAATTAAACCTAACTAACCTAAGGACATCACACACATCCATGCCCGAGGCAGGATTCGAACCTGCGACCTTAGCGGCGCCCGGTTCCAGACTGTAGCGCCTAGAACCGCACGGCCACTCCGACCGGCCGTACTCTTGCAGTTCTCCTCTGCTTTCCACTTTGCTATTGTTGACGTGTACACAGCCAATGTAGACTGTCACCTTTAATTTTAGTCTTAATTTTCCACTTGCTGCATTTTAGTGACACTCGTCCGTTATTGTTTTCCGTTCGGGCGCTAAAGACTACACTGTTGAGTGCCCATAACACCATATCCATCCACACACAACCATCCATACTGACGTACCAATTTCCGGTTAGGGTGCGTGGTATAGCGATCGTACAAACATGTTAATATGACTGTTTGCAGACTCGCTACCTGTAGGTTACAAGTTAGACGAGATATGTGTTTGCGTGTAGGCCTCAGATGTCAAACTGCTCCTCCCCTACTGCGTGGCTGGAGTCCACCGCTGCCATTGCCCCCCTGATCTTTTACCGGATTCCTGATATTCACAGAACACTCTTTAAATGGTTGTACGGGAAAATCCCCACTTCATCACTACGTCGGAGATGCCGTGTCTCATCGCTCGTGCGCCGACTATAACACTACGTTCAAACTCACTTAAATATTGATAACCTGCCATTGTAGCAGCAGTAACCGATCTAACAACTGCGCTAGACACTTCTTGCCTTATATAGGCGTTGCCGACCGCAGCGCCGTATTCTGCCTGTTTGCCTATCTCTGTATTTGAATAAGCTGTTTCTTTGGCGTTTTAGTGTAAAAACTTAACACTCCATTCATAGTATTCAGTAAAAATATCTGATGTCTTTGTCTACATACATACCTTAATCTGCTTTCTGCATTTCAAAACGGACAAAATGACACGATAAATGGAGTTCTTCAACCTCAGTGTTCACCCTTTAGCACTATTCCTAATGTTCAAATAATGTTATGATCCCCGATAACATTATGACTTTTGAGCAGAGTTTCAAGAAATTACCATAAATAAGAGAATGTTGGTGATTTTCCGTAGTAGTCAACCACTTAGCACTTTTCAAAAATAGCAGCAAATTGTGGACGGAGTAAGTGTTTTTTATTTGCCTATTTAATTTAATATTTTGATTCTATGTATTTTATAAGTGGGGGAGTGAAAATTTTTCAGTCTGTTCGACTTCTATGTTTATTATAGGAAACAGGAGGAAAAAAGTCAAAATTGGTTATTTCAGAAACCGGTTATTTTGAACGGATTTAACCCTCCTGTTAAAATAGCGTTGAAAAAACCAATATAACCGAAAACCGGTCGTTTCAGCGAAAAACGTCATCCCTTGCCACCAGGCGATATTCAATCTCACCTGAGCAGTAGTCAAAATCTTTTAGGTGATCAGTGTATAATTGTCCGCAAACGATAATTTTACATGTTAATTGGAAGAACAGAAATAAAATAACAAAAGAAAATAACTCACGTAGAATCTGCATTGTTAGGGCAACTATTCCTAACGAACAATGCGTGAGTCGCGGGCTTAGGCGCGCGCGTGTGTGTGTGTGTGTGTGTGTGTGTGTGTGTGTGTGTGTGAGAGAGAGAGAGAGAGAGAGAGCCCATTTATTGTGACGCTTTAGCCACACATAACGAGATTTTGAAAGGCTTATAACCGACATGCAGATGTGTACCAGTGGGATTTTTGTGCCACGTCTTTACAAGATTTCCTCGTCAGTTACTTTGGTTTGCAAAACCCGTGCTGCTTGATCGCATGGGAAATAATGTATGCGAATATTCTCTTTCAGAGCTTTCCAGCGCACTGATATGCAAAGAAATACTCGTCCATTATTCACACAACAGATTCAATTCCGCCGCTTGATGGACGCAAAAGAGCAGTGCATAATTTCGGCCGTGTTATTGCAACTTACTTTACACGGGAAATGAGACTTTAAATAAAATTTCCGGCGCCGCTGGTCCGTTTAATACTGGTGACCGCGCTTCCAGCCTAAAGTAATATTCTAATAGCTGCAGTTTCTGATATAAATAATGCACGCGTGTTCCAGACTAATAGACGGTGATATTAATAATGATTTTATAATGCAGAATTCACGAACACTGAAATATGTTCTAGATAATGAATACCTGTTACGTAACAGTGGACAGTGATAGATATAACGATTTTATGGTGTATTACACACGAATACAGAAATACATTGATGAATTTCAGCGATTTTCCAATGTGCCAGTTCGCTCTGATTGGACGTGGCTACTCATATCGCCAAAGAACCGAAGTACTTGAGAACACGGCAAGTGCCATGACCCGATTTCCCAGGAATTTCGCTCAGTGGAACAGAAATAAGCGGGCACGTGTCTCGGCTTATACGTCGACACTCGATCGCTTCTGTAGAAAAGCGACAACCGAATTTTCGAGTATTTTCGAGGCACTGTATACGGTGTCTAAGAATCCTGCGTACTCGATTCGCTAGACAAACATTCAAACAAATCATGTTAACGAGTTTTAATACAAAAAGAAAAGATACAACACTTAACTTTACAATTAAACAGATGTGTCGCAAGCAAAGAGCGACATACGAAATATTCAAGCTTCATCAGTATAAACAATTCACAATTCCGTGATATAGAGAGTACAAGCGAACTAACTAGATTTGACGCTGCTATAGGACTGGGCTGTCACCATTCGGTCACAACACTTACGTCCTCTTCACATAGGGGCCACTGCTGTGGCGTTGTCGTCCTGAATGAAGGTCCGGTCAGCGTGCGATTGGCTGACGTCTTCTCACAGCCTTCTCTTCCCCCGTCGTTCCCGACAGCCGTGCCGGCGCTTGGGTTTACGCTGCAACATGTGGCTGTTATCGCTTCACGTCGTTAGACGAAATAGTGGCTCTGTGGTTAGCGTCTTTGCTTATTAATTTTGCGCCTCGTGTTCGAAACCCGAATATTGTTTTTATTTTTATTATTTTCATTTATCTACCCATGACCGTATAAGGTTTCTACACGAACGTTTCTTATCAAATTAAGAGATACAAGGGCGTTATATTAACTGCAAAAAATCAACTGGATTTCACAATGAGGGTGTGAGAGGTGGCATGAGCCCCCTCTCATATTTCTATCTTACGATTCTCCTCTCTAGTTGCATGCGGTGGAGGGTTGCTTTTCCTTAACACGCGTACTTCCCACGCAGCGTCTCTCGTCACCCGGGTGGGCCGGTGACAGGCGGGCTCTGTGGAACTGGAGAGAGTTAAGCCGACGTGTCTGAGGCAGTCGAGTGAATGCTTTTCAGACGCCGACATTGTCAAGAGACACGCCCGCTGGGGTGTGAAGTAGCGGCTGGGCTAGAGGTTCCGTTACTTCAGAGAAACTTTGCGAAAACACTTTCTGGCGGGCTACCAGCGAGGCGTGGGAATGACTTGTGTACCCACGCAGTTGTGGCGGGAAAATTCCCGCACTTTCTGCAAAATCAGCACAGAAATTGGCGCCAAGAATCTCCATTGGTGGAATGGTAGTGCTCCGGCAATGGAGTGGAATTTCCGCCGGTTTTCGAGTTGCTGATTGGAACGTAACCACGGCCACTGTCGTGGGGGCGGGAATGTTCGGTGTTCGGCCTGTACGGGTGCTCTGGGAAGTCGGCAGTCGCCTTTCGGTCGAGGACGTCGGAGCAACCAGCCCTCGCCTGCGGTACGCCAGATCGTGTTCTGGGAGATAAGAAGACTGTTGGTAATGTACGTCCGCAGCACCGGCAGATAGGGATTTTCCTAGGTGATAATCAGAGCTCAGCAGAGCGCGCCTGTTCATCCTTTTCTAACTTTGTTCAGTTTCGAGTAGCAGCAATTACTATTGGGTTAGCTGTGTGTCTCTCTTGAGATTTGAGTGGAAAGGAATTGGCTCCACATACCACTTCGTCTTAAACCTCACGATCTAAGTTAGGGACAACTTCACCTTTACTGTGTTTGTATGAATCTCCAATTTTAGCCAATTTGATGTTTTATATTTCCTGTGTCTCTTTTACTATTCTGCGTTTAATCTTAATAAATCATATTGTTATTTTGGACAGAACTTTCTTTCTGTTAATCAATAGAGCAACCCTATCATTCCTCACTATGCTAATGAAACCTTTGTTTATTTAACTTATTTATCAAATTAAATTATTGCAGGTGCCAAACTCTCTTCTACTCCACTAGCAGGGTTGATTAGAGTCAGTTCGCGTATTTGTTTTATCCTTGTGCAACAGCAAAAGTCGGAGTTAGAATAGGGGGGGCTTAGAGCATGATTTACACATGTGGATTCTAGTAGAATTTAGTGATAAATACACTACTAGCCCCGGCACCTCGCATAATATGGCGACCCTTGGCCTCGGATCTTTCCTGTGAATCTCTGATAAACAAACAGGATTCTTAGTAGGAACATTCAATTTTTTTTCTCTCTATTTTTTTTAATGATTAATACCCAAGTTTTTTTTGGTAGTTCCGCGTTTAGTTTTAAGTAGCGGCGCATGACTACAGTTTTTGTTTTCAGTGTATATATTTTTTGTTCATTGTTTTTTCTGTGTTTCGCTGATGTGGTGTCTGTACCGCATCGCACTTTGTCGGATTTGTGTGCGGTTTCTGTACCACATCAAATTGTGTTTGTGATTACAGCGTTGGAACAGCGTTGTTGAAATTTTATGTTTATGTGTAAAAAATATATGGAGTAGATTAATTTTATTGTGCATTTTAGATGAATTTGTTTTTATGAATGATAACGAGAAGTAAGGCACGACTATTATCGGGCGAAGCTAAAACAAAAGAGGATAGCATAATGGATAAGGGGCAGTTTACTGACGGGAATAGGTTCGGAGATGAGATGGGCACATTTTTAGCAGGACAGGACGCCAGGGGCATTGATGAGGAAGGTGATTTGGACGCGATCTCAGAGCAGCGTTGCGGCCGTGATTATGATAGTGAAGTAGAGGATGAAACAGAGACAGGCACACAGGTCGAGACGGTAGCAGAAGTTTATAGTCAAACGAACGAGTGCAGACAGAGGCCAGCTCGGTCACGTCAGAGCTCTAGCGCCCAGGTGTCCAGAGTTACATCGCCCATGTTTGAAGAGGATCAAGAAGATGACGTAAACCCAATACTGAGCTTCCTACGATCAATGAAAGAAGAAGCTGACGAACAGCGTAAGAAGGAGAAGGAAGAAGCTGACGAACAGCGTAAGAGGGACACTGAGGCAATAATCTCGCATATAGGGGCAATTCGTGGGGAATTATTAACAATAAAGAAAGAATGTGGAGAAGCAAAACAAATGTCAATGGTAGCACAAAAAGTAGCAGGCCTAGCCAAAACTGCAGCAACAGGGGCAATGAAAATCGCAAGAGTAACTTCTAAACTCGCAGGGCGCTTGCGACGTGCGACACAAGTCCACTCGAAATCCCTAGCGGCCTTAAAGACTCAAGGTAATATTGCGGTTACGAACATCACGAAACGAATGAAAGAAGTAGAGAGTCGGATAGCAAAACTAGAGCGAAATGGGCACACGAGTACTGCGCGTTCGGATACCAATGATGGAGCACACAGGATTGTGTCTCCGAGGAAAAGCCCGCCGTGCTGTAGCCCAGTGACAGCGTGCGGAACAAACAATGCACACGCAGAAACAGCGAGTAATAGCTCCAATAATTGCAGCCCACTTAGAAGAGTGAATGCAGAATGCCACTTCCACTGTGATACAGACGTAGCACATCACAGTTATCAGCAAGATAGATCAGGACACTCCGCAGACGTGCAAGTATCGGAAACGTCTGACAACACCAGTGCGAGGATCGGACAGAATTTTGATCACAATCACTTCCTGTCGATACTCAAATTCCAGAAGTTCAAAGATAATGGAGGGTCGATGCATCCGAAGAGCTGGGTGGTGCAATTTACTAATTCATTACCGTCGTCATGGCCAACCCAGGCCAAATTAGAATTCATGTGTGGACACATCGAAGGCCAAGCCGCGGAAAAGATGCGGGGCGTGGCAGCGACGTGTCGGACTTATCAGGAATTTGTTGGTGCATTCCTGCGGACCTACTGGTCAAAGGAAACGCAAGACAGGATTAAAGAGGAAATAATATTTTGTCCTGAACTGGAAGTGTCCGGGCATAAGAGCGCAACCAAATTTTTTGATGACTTACTCAAGAAGAATCAGTTTTTAGATAGTCCATACAGCAACGGAGAAATTATTAAATTTTGCTTTTCGAAATTGCCAGTTAGGTATCAACAGACACTTGTCGGGAAGTGTGGATCTGACATAGATGCATTCAAGAGTCTACTGCGCGAACTCGAAGTAGTCTTCGATAAACAAGACGCAAAGGACAGGAAGAAGGCGCAAAATAACAAATACCACGGGCCAGCAAGGGAAGACGACAACAGATCGCATAATCGCACTGGTCAGTTAGGAAACCAGGGTTACCGAGATCAAGGTTACGCTATTCAAGGTTATGGAAACCAGAGACACGGAAACCAGAACGTCAGGGAACAGGGTCAATCCAGACAAGCAATCTGGGACAGGAGGAATGACGAACGGCAAAGCGACCGTAATTGGAGGGAGCGAAATCAAGGACAACAGGAGAACCAGGAGATTGAAATTAGACCTCCAAATCCTAATGCACGTCAGAGGAGGGGGAGTCTAAGAAGGGATTGACGCTAGTCCATAGGACTCCACCACTTCTCTCACATAAAGGAGTTCGTAGAATAGTAGTAGTGTAAGAAATGTACATAGTAGAATAGGCAAAGATATGAACCTTTTTTCGGGGAACAATAATCGTTACATTAATAGATTAAGATTGCTAAAGTATTAACACGCTGCGTTGTCTTGCATAAGAATTTACTGCTGCTATCCTCTTTTTGTTTATGTTTGCGATCTCCAATGTCGATGGAGTAGGAGACACTACCTTTTCATGAGCAATGTTTTTGTCCTTTCCTATCTGGTGTCCATGTTAAGGGATAAGGATGAGTGACGAGACGTCGCACAAACGGGCGCATACAAGAACGTGCTCTTAGAAGCGTTCTGAGAGGTCGTGATACGCTCCATAGCGGCCACAACCAGTTCGTGAGACGTTCATACCAATGCTTGCAGGCACGCGTCAGTGCACTGCACGATTGTGGTATATTGCGCGATTTCGAGGGTGAATATGGGCAGTATAGTTTTTGCAGAGCTGCGCCGGTATCGTTGTCTTGCAAGTCGGGGTGAACCTGTGAGCATTTGACTCTAATGGTGCCCTAGACGAGAGAAATGAGGGCATAAAAGCCTACCATGCTAATGTGCTGGTTGGGGATTTAGCGTGCTGCTCGTTTTTGTCACAGATGAATCACCAAGGAATTGTACTTGGATATTCGTGACATACTGTGTAGCTGGCGTGTGTTGGGTGTCTGAATCCTCAACAGGAACCAGTCCTGGCTTGGTCATATTACTTTGCTTCTGGAAAGGTGTGCTTTGATCGCGAAAACCGCATCACATAGAGAAGGAAGTTGCAACTATAAATTTATTGTCGTGTATAGCCATGGCTAACCCAGTCTCTGGAGTTTCAGTGAGGCGTAATGAAAACTCGGAGGTCATGTCGTACGGCGCGCACATCACTGTCGTCAATAGCGGCGAGCAGCAAGACATCTCAGCGTAACAGGAACTATGTAAGGGTATTGTATAAGGTAAAAAAAAAAAAAAAATAAATAAATAAATAAATAAATAAATAAATAAATAAATAAAAGGGAAAGTACGATACTAGGATAAGTTAAACTGTAGGATTTAACAATAACTAGATTAATATTGTGGGGGTTTTCTACCACAAGTGTGGCGCGCGCCTGTTGAGTTGCTATTTTTCAGGTCACCAAACCACAGACCCGAGATGGAGGGACGACGGGCGAGCGAAAGTAGCGTAGTTGCATGTTCTTTATAGCACAGTAAAACTTAGACCTGCATAACAACATAATTTAATTAAAAGACGTAGAATGTAGATCGTTGGGATATGGTAGTTAATTCTTGAAGCATGTCTACTGTCGATCTATATAATTAATAGTAATATTAGTGCGGGCCCGCACATTTAGTTGTTCATCCATTACAAAGCATCAGTTATCACACACCATGTACATACTGAGATCGGTCTCTACACATATATCAAAATAAATTATTTCCATGTCTAGATTAGATGTTATAATGATTGCCATAGATTAATAACTATAAAAGTAAAATAAGAGTGTCTGAAATGACAGACCATCAATGTTTCATTATGTAAATTTATTATAACATAGAAGGTCATGGGAAAAAGTTAGGCATAAGACTTTTGTAAGAATTGTACAGATGACGAGGAACGTGGCAATGCAGAGGCCAGCCAGCGCAAAAACAAGAGGTCTTCGGCTACCTGCTAGAGGGCGAGCGTCCCGTCCTACACGCTGACAGTCACCCGGCTGCCTACCTGAGGGATTACACGGGACCCTCGCCCCGCCACAAGCGAAAGTGGGGCTGGCCGTTGACCCTGACACGCGACAGCCTGCTAGCTCTCCGGACGCGGCAGCCGCTTGGAGGGATTCCCTGCGGCAGACCACGTTGTCGTGAGTACACGAAGAACATCACATATCGTGTCAGAACCTGCGCCTCATGTGCCTCAGGACAGAAAGGGACGCTCTATACTCACCTGTTTGGGTTTTTACAACTCACTAGCATTGGCCGATCTGCATACACAAAGCAGTATCGTGCCACACTAACAAATGTATGGTCTCATGTCTTACTTCTCCTCTCTATTAGAGAGCAGTTTTTAACAATAGTCGCTCCTAGTTCGATCCTGTATGGATGACCTCACACACTTGTGGAGTCACTCCACGTGCCATCATCCCTCGTCGAACTGCAATATTGGGAAACGTAAAGTTCTGTCCAGCGAGAGAAGAGACCTAGACTAGTGATGTATCCCAACGAGTAGACCTCAGAGACAATTAATCGACGTGAGGAGAGCCTATCACTGTGTCTTCCTACCATACGGCCGTGATCATATGCGTGGGTCTGACTACAATCTCAACAGCGTACTGCAGACACTCCAGAACTCCCTATTGCTGTTGCCACAACGTAGCAACTACAACCGACGTTTAGCCTTATGTGATGTCAGTACAGTGGAATCAGTGAAGTGCCACGGATATTTCTAACAATGTGATTTAGTGCCTCATTCTCAGCACAGTCGTGAACTTTGTGCAATGTGCACGCACAATTTGATGCCCCATGAACCTTGTTTTTTTTGTTTTTCTTAAATTTCTTTCTCTTATGTTGTTTCTGTAATGTATGTTATACCTTGTATGCGTTTGTGTTTTACACTGTAATTCTTATTACAGATTACTGTATTGTTCTCCACATCATGTTTTTTTTGTATTTTGTGTTTATTGTTGTGTGTATGCTAACAGTGTGCCTGAAGTCCCCATAAACTGAAGCAGATACCACCACTGTCATTGTGAATGGACCATCAGTTCAGGGAACATTTTGTAAAGGTTATTCTTGCTGCAGGGAGACAGAATGAATCGGAGGTTGTAACTAGATTCTGAAAACTCACAAAGAGATTGTTAACTTAAATATTATCATGTGTGAGTGAGGTCAGGTTAGTTTAACGATTAAAATTGTTGTAACATCTTGGGCATTTAATTGCGGAGCACTCCAACTCTGATTGTAAAGAATAAACTGCTCCATATTTGGCTCAGATGCCCGGGCCATGTTTAGAGCGTGAATGTCTGCGTGAATCGGTGTTTGGAAGGGGCTCCCTGGGTATGGATGTGTGATGTGAGTGTTAGTGTTCCATATTAAGAAGGTGAAGTTGGCTACATCATAAATAATCCTCCCTCTATGAGTTGCATTTTTCAGTTGCAATGATCTTTTTTATAGAGTGCGGTATGTGGAGTCACTTTGTAAGATTGTTCTTGGGCGATTGACTCACTACCTTGCTCCTAAGTGAGCCAACCGCTCACCAATTACAATCCAAAATGGCGTAGGGGCAATGAGAGGTGGCATGAGCCCCCTCTCATATTTCTATCTTACGATTCTCCTCTCTAGTTGCATGCGGTGGAGGGTTGCTTTTCCTTAACACGCGTACTTCCCACGCAGCGTCTCTCGTCACCCGGGTGGGCCGGTGACAGGCGGGCTCTGTGGAACTGGAGAGAGTTAAGCCGACGTGTGTGAGGCAGTCGAGTGAATGCTTTTCAGACGCCGACATTGTCAAGAGACACGCCCGCTGGGGTGTGAAGTAGCGGCTGGGCTAGAGGTTCCGTTACTTCAGAGAAACTTTGCGAAAACACTTTCTGGCGGGCTACCAGCGAGGCGTGGGAATGACTTGTGTACCCACGCAGTTGTGGCGGGAAAATTCCCGCACTTTCTGCAAAATCAGCACAGAAATTGGCGCCAAGAATCTCCATTGGTGGAATGGTAGTGCTCCGGCAATGGAGTGGAATTTCCGCCGGTTTTCGAGTTGCTGATTGGAACGTAACCACGGCCACTGTCGTGGGGGCGGGAATGTTCGGTGTTCGGCCTGTACGGGTGCTCTGGGAAGTCGGCAGTCGCCTTTCGGTCGAGGACGTCGGAGCAACCAGCCCTCGCCTGCGGTACGCCAGATCGTGTTCTGGGAGATAAGAAGACTGTTGGTAATGTACGTCCGCAGCACCGGCAGATAGGGATTTTCCTAGGTGATAATCAGAGCTCAGCAGAGCGCGCCTGTTCATCCTTTTCTAACTTTGTTCAGTTTCGAGTAGCAGCAATTACTATTGGGTTAGCTGTGTGTCTCTCTTGAGATTTGAGTGGAAAGGAATTGGCTCCACATACCACTTCGTCTTAAACCTCACGATCTAAGTTAGGGACAACTTCACCTTTACTGTGTTTGTATGAATCTCCAATTTTAGCCAATTTGATGTTTTATATTTCCTGTGTCTCTTTTACTATTCTGCGTTTAATCTTAATAAATCATATTGTTATTTTGGACAGAACTTTCTTTCTGTTAATCAATAGAGCAACCCTATCATTCCTCACTATGCTAATGAAACCTTTGTTTATTTAACTTATTTATCAAATTAAATTATTGCAGGTGCCAAACTCTCTTCTACTCCACTAGCAGGGTTGATTAGAGTCAGTTCGCGTATTTGTTTTATCCTTGTGCAACAGCAAAAGTCGGAGTTAGAATAGGGGGGGCTTAGAGCATGATTTACACATGTGGATTCTAGTAGAATTTAGTGATAAATACACTACTAGCCCCGGCACCTCGCAGGTGATACATTAATTATATATGTGTGCATAGTATGTTGAGAGGTTACAATATTTTTAAATTCTCATATTATGATATTTCATTCTTAAATATCAATTCTTGTATTAATTCTTATATTTTATTCGTATGTTTATTCGTCAGGAAAGTTTAGTGCAAAATGGTTCAAATGGCTCTGAGCACTATGGGACTTAACATCTATGGTCATCAGTCCCCTAGAACTTAGAACTACTTAAACCTAACTAACCTAAGGACAGCACACAACACCCAGCCATCACGAGGCAGAGAAAATTCCTGACCCCGCCGGGAATCGAACCAGGGAACCCGGGCGTGGGAAGCGAGAACGCTACCGCACGACCACGAGATGCGGGCACGTTTAGTGCATTCTCTTTCATGGTACCGATTGTAGAAACATTTGAATCACAGATATTTCGAACACAATGCGCGAAGGCAGGTTGCCACAGTGACATTTCTTCGTACGTATCTCACTTGGCAAAGGAATGTCGTTAATACTCATGAAACCGAGCGAGATGGCGCAGTGGCTAGCACACTGGACTCGCATTCCGGAGGACGACGGTTCAAACTCGCGACCGGCCATCCTGGTTTAGGTTTTCCGTGATTTCCCTAAATCGATTAAGGCAAATGCAGGGATAGTTCCTTCGAAAGTCCCCGGCCGATTTCCTTCCCCATCCTTCCCTAATCCGAGGTTGTGCTCCGTCGCTAATGACCTCGTTGTCGACGGGCCGTTAAACAATAATCTCCTCCTCCACCTCAACGCTGGTGAAGATTTCGCGCGTTGGCAGCAATTTCGCGGCAAACCATGCTTTCGAAAACTAGCGCTTGCAACTGATTGTCAATCACAATAGGCTACAGGAACTTAACCGAAAACAATTTCAAATAGGATGAGATTTTCACTCTGCAGCGGAGTGTGCGCTGATATGAAACCTCCTGGCAGATTAAACCTGTGTGCCCGACCGAGACTCGAACTCGGGACCTTTGCCTTCCGCGGGCAAGTGCTCTACCAACTGAGCTACCGAAGCACGACTCACGCCCAGTCCTCACAGCTGGCAGAAGTAAAGCTGTGAGGACCGGAAGTGAGTCGTGCTTCGGTAGCTCAGTTGGTAGGGCAATTGCCCGCGAAAGGCAAAGGTCCCGAGTTCGAGTCTCGGTCGGGCACACAGTTTTAATCTGCCAGGAGGTTTCAATTTCAAATAGTTTTCTCAGTCTTTCTTTTTTTAATTCATTGGTCTGACATACAATTAGTAGACGAATAACGACAATTGGAAAATATTCTTGTAGTAATCTTCTACAAACATATATAAATGAAACACAAAAGTAAAAGTAATATCCGGTTTCGAACACGGGGCGCAAAATTAGTAAGCCAAGAGGATAACCACTATGCCGCCGTTTCGCCCGAGGATATCATGCGTAATAGGCACATAAAGTACTGGAAAATACCTCGAAAACTTTGACTGTCATTTCTTCAGAAGCGGTCGAGTACCTACGAGTAAGCCAAGACACGTACCAGGTATACACTCCTGGAAATTGAAATAAGAACACCGTGAATTCATTGTCCCAGGAAGGGGAAACTTTATTGACACATTCCTGGGGTCAGATACATCACATGATCACACTGACAGAACCACAGGCACATAGACACAGGCAACAGAGCATGCACAATGTCGGCACTAGTACAGTGTATATCCACCTTTCGCAGCAATGCAGGCTGCTATTCTCCCACGGAGACGATCGTAGAGATGCTGGATGTAGTCCTGTGGAACGGCTTGCCATGCCATTTCCACCTGGCGCCTCAGTTGGACCAGCGTTCGTGCTGGACGTGCAGACCGCGTGAGACGACGCTTCATCCAGTCCCAAACATGCTCAATGGGGGACAGATCCGGAGATCTTGCTGCCCAGGGTAGTTGACTTACACCTTCTAGAGCACGTTGGGTGGCACGGGATACATGCGGACGTGCATTGTCCTGTTGGAACAGCAAGTTCCCTTGCCGGTCTAGGAATGGTAGAACGATGGGTTCGATGACGGTTTGGATGTACCGTGCACTATTCAGTGTCCCCTCGACGATCACCAGTGGTGTACGGCCAGTGTAGGAGATCGCTCCCCACACCATGATGCCGGGTGTTGGCCCTGTGTGCCTCGGTCGTATGCAGTCCTGATTGTGGCGCTCACCTGCACGGCGCCAAACACGCATACGACCATCATTGGCACCAAGGCAGAAGCGACTCTCAGCGCTGAAGACGACACGTCTCCATTCGTCCCTCCATTCACGCCTGTCGCGACACCACTGGAGGCGGGCTGCACGATGTTGGGGCGTGAGCGGAAGACGGCCTAACGGTGTGCGGGACCGTAGCCCAGCTTCATGGAGACGGTTGCGAATGGTCCTCGCCGATACCCCAGGAGCAACAGTGTCCCTAATTTGCTGGGAAGTGGCGGTGCGGTCCCCTACGGCACTGCGTAGGATCCTACGGTCTTGGCGTGCATCCGTGCGTCGCTGCGGTCCGGTCCCAGGTCGACGGGCACGTGCACCTTCCGCCGACCACTGGCGACAACATCGATGTACTGTGGAGACCTCACGCCCCACATGTTGAGCAATTCGGCGGTACGTCCACCCGGCCTCCCGCATGCCCACTATACGCCCTCGCTCAAAGTCCGTCAACTGCACATACGGTTCACGTCCACGCTGTCGCGGCATGCTACCAGTGTTAAAGACTGCGATGGAGCTCCGTATGCCACGGCAAACTGGCTGACACTGACGGCGGCGGTGCACAAATGCTGCGCAGCTAGCGCCATTCGACGGCCAACACCGCGGTTCCTGGTGTGTCCGCTGTGCCGTGCGTGTGATCATTGCTTGTACAGCCCTCTCGCAGTGTCCGGAGCAAGTATGGTGGGTCTGACACACCGGTGTCAATGTGTTCTTTTTTCCATTTCCAGGAGTGTAGAAGTATGAAACCGGAACTTGCCTATAGATGGTGTTAGCACTCCGTGTAGGACCCTTGAGACAGCGTCTGCAGCTCCATCTGCTTCCTGTCACGGCTGACGACCACTGTCAACACAGAATAACCCAAGTTCCATACATCGGTATCTGTTTCAAACCCGTAAACATGTCGAGTTCTGTGCCTACGAACTACGATTTACGGACAGCATTGGTTTTCTGTTATCATTTGAAGAAAACTGCTGCAGAACCGCATCGAATGGTTGTCGAAGCTTTCGGCTAACATTATCTTCGAAAAATACAGTGTTTCTAGTGATACAAAAAATTCAAAAGTGGTGATTATGACGTGAGGAAGGACTAGCGCGGGAAACCAACGAAAACGTACGAAGTCAACGAATTGCAGGAATTATTGGATGAAGATCACACTCAAACTCAACAAGAACTCGCGCAAGAATTGAAAGTGATGCAGAAAGCCGGCCGCTGGTGGCCGAGCGGTTCTAGGCGCTTCAGTCTGCAACCGCGCGACCGCTACGATCGCAGGTTCGAATCCTGCCTCGAGCATGGATGTGTGTGCTGTCCTTAGGTTGGTTACGTTTAAGTAGTTCTTAGTTCTAGGGGACTGATGACCTGAGATGTTAAGTCCCATAGTGCTCAGAGCCATTTTTTTTGTGATGCAGAAAGCCTTTTCTCTTCGGTTGAAAGCTATGGGAAAGGTGAAGAAAGTGGGAAAACGGGTTGCTCATAAACTGAATGAAAGACAGCAAGCAAATAGGAAGACGTGAAATGCTGTTCGCCAGATAAAAAAGAAAGTCGTTTCTCCATCGAATAGCGACAGGTGGTGAAAATGAATATATTTTGAGAATCCTAAGCGTCGCAAATCATGACTGAATGGAGGCAAACCGTCGACATACACTGCAAGACCAAACCGCTTTGGAAAGAAGACGATGTGTTTGGTGGGATCGGAAGAGTGTTATGTATTATGAGCTGCTAAAACGTGAAACCGTTAACACTGATCGTTACCGACAGCAAATGATTGATTTAAATCGAGCATTACCTGAAAAACGACCGGAATATGAAAAAAAGGCAACACAAAGTCATATTGCCCCATGATATTGTCCCATGTCATTGTCCTTCTGGAATTGCCCAAGTGCGTCAGAATGCACAATGGACATGCGTCAGAGTCGTATCTAAATGTATCACCGGGTCCCGTATCGTTCCAATTGCACACGCCTCACTCCACACATAACCTGCACCAGTTTGAACAGCCCCTGCTGACCGCAGGGTCCGTGGATTCATGAGATTGTCTCCTCCATACCCGTGCACGTCCATCCGCTCGATACAATTTGAAACGAGACTCGTCCGACCAGGCAACATGTTTCCAGTAATCAACAGTCCCATGTCGGTGTTGATGGACCCAGGAGAGGCGTAAAGCTTTATGTAGTGCAGTCACCAAGGGTACGCGAGTTGGCCTTCAGCTCCGAAAGCCCATGCCGATCACGTTTCGTTGACTGGTTTGCAAGCTCAGACTTGTTGATGGCCCAGCATTGAAATCAGTAGCAGTTTTCGGAAGCGTTGAACTTCCGTCACGTTGAACGATTCACATGAGTCGTCGTTGGTCCCGTTTTTGCAGGATCTTTTTCCGGCCGCAGCGATGTCGGAGATTTGATGTTTTACCGGATTCTTGATATTCACGGTACACTCGTGAAATGGTCGTACGGTAAAAAGCCACATCATCGATACCTCGGAGATACTGTATCCCACCACGTTCAAATTCACATAAATCTTGACAACGTGCCATTGTAGCAGCAGTACCGATCTACAACTGCGCCAGACACTTGCTGTCTTATAGGGGCGTTGCTGACCGCACAGCCGTATTCTGCCTGTTTACATATCTCTGTATTTGAATATTTATGCCGTACCAGTTTCTTTGACACTTCAGTGTATCTGCTAAAACACTACTGGCCATTAAAATTACAACACGTGCTACAGACGCGAAATTTAAGCGACAGGAAGATGCAAATGTTTAGCTCTTCAGAGCATTCACACAAGGTTGGCACCGGTGGCGACACCTACAACGTTCTGACATGGGGAAAGCTTCCAACCGATTTCTCATACACAAACAGCACTTGACCGCCGTTGCCTGGTGAAACATGATGCCTCGTGTAGGAAGGAGAAATGCGTACCATCACGTTTCCGACTTTGACAGAGGTCGAATTTTAGCCTATCGCGATTGCGGTTTATCGTATCGCGACATTGCTGCTCGCGTTGGTTTAGATCCAATGACTGTTAGCAGGATATGGAATCGGTGGGTTCAGGAGGGTAATACGGAACGCCGTGCTGGATCCCAACGGCCTCGTATCACTAGCAGTCGAGATGACAGGCATCTGATCCGCATGGCTGTAACCGATCGTGCAGCCACGTCTCGATCCCTGAGTCAACAGATGGGGACGCTTGCAAGACAACCACCATCTGCACGAACAGTTCGACGACGTTTGCAGCAGCATGGACTATCAGCTCGGAGACCGTGGCTGCGGTTACCCTTGACGCTGCATCACAGACAGGAGCGCCTGCGATGGTGTACTCAACGACGAACCTGGGTGCACGAATGGTAAAACGTCATTTTTTCGGATGAATCCAGGTTCTGTTTTGAGCATCGTGATGGTCGTATCCGCGTTTGGCGACATCGCGATGGACACACATTCGTGTATTCGTCATCGCCATACTGGCGTATCACCCTGCGTGATGGTATGGGGTTGCCATTGGTTACACGTCTCGGTGACCTCTTGTTCGCATTGACGGCACTTTGAACAGTGGACGTTACATTTCAGATGTGTTACGAGCCGTGGCTCTACCCTTCATTCGATTCCTGCGAAACCCTACATTTCAGCAGGATAATGGACGACCGCATGTTGCAGGTCCTGTACGGGCCTTACTGGATACAGAAAATGTTCGACTGCTGCCCTGGCCTGCACATTCTCCACATCTCTCACCAACTGAAAACGTCTGGTCAATGGAGGCCGAGCAACTGGCCAGTTACTACTCTTGATGAACTGTGGTATCGTGTTGAAGCTGCATGGGCAGCTGTACCTGTACACGCAATCCAAGCTCTGTTTGACTCAATGCCCAGGCGTATCTAGGCCGTTATTACGGTCAGAGATGGTTGTTCTGGGTACTGATTTCTCAGGATCTATCACCCAAATTGCGTGAAAATGTAATCACATGTCAGTTCTAGTATAATATATTTGTCCAATGAATACCTGTTTATCATCTGCATTTCTTCTTGGTGTAGCAATTTTAATGTCAGTAGTGTACATGTCTCATTAGTGATGATTAGATAGTATAGATACAGTGCTGCCATTTAAGTTACTACAGCTTTCGCACAGAGAGGACCTGCCGCCGCGGCTTAGGGCGCAGTGCAGTGACCGCACGAGCGGTGTCGAGGGCGTGCTGCAGACGACGCGCGGCGTCCCCGCCGCCCGGTCGATTTCCCTGGGGGTGGGCACCCCTCTCCGGGGGGTGTTGCGCCCCCGTAAACACCGGAATTAATTAAAATACTGCCGCGCTCACAACTTCCTCACTCCGGCGCCAACTTGCCGCCGGCGCTCCCAGCCTGGCCGCATGCAGCTTTAATGGCCGCCGGACGGGTGGCGCCTCCCTCACCGTACAGCCACAGTGCTGCACTGCACACCGTGGCCCTCCCAGGAGGCCTTCTACGTGGCGGGCAGTTCCCTCTGCGTCTCCATTCCTGCTCTGTACAGTAATTCGTACACTCTGCCGTGTGTGGCGGAGGACACAGCCAACACACCACAGTCATCTACATCTCCACCTGCATGTACACCTTCATGAGTACCCTGCGGTTCACAATTGACTGTTTGCCATTGATGCTGTAGTCTACAGGAAAGTAGTATCACACGAAAGTTGTGAACAAATCAGTGAGGATTTGCAGAAATGGTTCAAATGGCTCTGAGCACTATGGGACTTCTCAGGTCATCAGTCCCGTAGAACTTATAATTACTTAAACCCAAGGCAGGATTCGAACCTGCGACCGTAGCGATCGCGCGGTTCCAGTCTGTAGTGCCTAGAACCGCTCGGCTACACCGGCCCGCATTTGCAGAAAATAAATGCGTGGTGCAATGACTGGCGGTTATCTCTCAATATTGGTAAGTGTAACCTACTGCGTATAACAAGGCGAAAATCCCCATTAATGTACGAGTAAAAAATAAATACCCAGTCTTTGGAAGCGGTAACATCCGTCAAGTACCTGGGTGTGACTATTCGAAAATCGAATGATCAGCTTACACAAGTAATGGACATGGCGAACTCTAGATTGCGGTTTATTGGTAGAATCCTGAAGCGATGCAGTCCTTCAACAAAGGAAATTGGTTACAATACGTTAGTTCGGCCAGTCTTAATTGTTCGTCTGTATGGGACCCTTACCAGTTGGGTCTAAGAGATTGAGAAGGTCCAAAGAAGAGGGGCAAGATTCGTGACTGGTTGTATTTAGCCATCGTGACAGCTTTACAAATCCCATAGGAAGTTTGAAGTGGGACACACTTGCAGATAGGCGACGCGCTAAACGGAGGGGCTGCTCACTAAATTCCGAAATCCGATCTTCGCCGAGGATGTAGATCATATATTATTACCACCAACTTTCAAATCGCGTAATGACCATCATTCAAAGGTAGGGGAAATCAGAGCTCGTAGTGCCCCTGCCCGTTACACTCATTACTCGCGGCGGACAATCTTGCCGAGTCCCGTAAAAGTTCGGGCAATACGTGTGCATGCGCACAGAAGAAGAAGGTCAATAGCCTGTTAGCTTTAACTGTATGAAGGTGGTATCTGTTCTTTCTTTTGATGTATATCAACGCCTGACGACAGCGTAGGGTCTTCATTTATTTATCATTTCAAACTTATGAAAGGCACTGTAGCTGTTCTACGTGATAGAATGCTCGACATTTAGATCCCTCTGCTGAGGACTTCTTCAGGCTTGTTTTTGTGTACTCTGGTGCTTCGACACCACGAAACACCAGAACAATCCTGAAGAAGTTCTCTGCAGAGGGGCCGAAACGTCAAGCACTCTGTCATTTAGAACAGCTATAATACACGGCCTAGCACTCGGAAGATGTTATCACGAGGAACGGAGCTCTGCTATCTCGTCCAAGCGCCAGTCCGGATAACGTTGGCGATTGTGCTACCGCCGCTGGCTGACGCGCACACGGAGTTGGCACGGGAACCCAGGAAACGCTCGCAGTGCCTGGGAAGTGCGGAGGCTGGGCTGGTCTGCTGTGGTGACTCAGCCAGCCATTGGCGAGCAGCTGGGCGCTCACGGCGGGCTTCCCACCCACCGCCCTACCTTAACTTACAGCTGGCACCGTCCACACTGCACGTGCCCTTAGCGTTAGGATTTCACCCGGAACAAGTCCCGCCCAGTCACCCCCCTCCACGCCTATCCATAGTGTAAGGCCCTCCCCTAAACGGCCGCCAGTTCCCCAAACTGGAAGCTACATCAAAGTTGTTATCGTCACAGTCTAACACATGTTACACTGTGATGAGATTCAGTAATGATAAGAAATTTAAGATTTTCTGGATAGTAATATAGTATGAATGTGCATTATTAAAGAAATAAAAATATTTATAGAGAATTGCCAGCAATAGAAAACAAAAAATAACATGATGTTATTTAAGGGCAATAAGGACAAATTTTCATTAAGTAATTCACTTTTTATAATACGTCTACTTGAGGGAAACAGCAGAGCAAACATACAATGCGAAAATGTCTTGAATCTGTCATGTCGGTAGTAGAGCCACGGAAACAGTCAAATAACTCTGTTGTCTAAAATCAACGTTATATAGAAATAAGTTAAAGTCGTTTTGTTTATGTAGGCCCTCATAGTAGCTCACGAAAATTAAAGAAAAAATGGTTCAAATGGCTCTGAGTACCATGGGACTCAACTGCTGTGGTTATCAGTCCCCTAGAACTTAGAACTACTTAAACCTAACTAACCTAAAGACATCACACACATCCATGCCCGAGGCAGGATTCGAACCTGCGACCGTAGCTGTCTCGCGGTTCCAGACTGTAACGCCTAGAACCGCACGGCCACTCCGGCCGGCAATTAAAGAATATAAGAAACCATAAAGCAGAAATGCCTAATGAAAGAAGTAAGATGTTTGTTTATATGACATATTTCGTTAGTATTTGCATGGGTAATGGGTGAATTTTAACTTGTAAATTCTTCCAGTGCCATACCTGCGTATTATAAACGAGGTTATAAAGAATTGTGACTGTTTCTGTGTGATTAGTGTCCTATATGCTGTTGCAAACGTCTCAGGAAAATAATCTGTCGTTATTCTTTGTCCTCTCTGTTTTTAATCAAAAGACTTATTAATTACGTAAATTTCATTCAAACAATTTTTTAAAAATAATAATGATGATGTGTATGTTTGTCACAGAGCAGTTATGGAGGAAATAAATGCTGCAGTGTTTCACGGCTGTAAAACGTTCTTAATGCTGTGCTAGCTCTTCTTCCACCCCCAAAACTTTTCAGTAAAACTATTCAGTGAATAACACACAAAAAGACCTTGGATCTATCTAGCAACAACAAAGTAATTTTGATGCCCTCTGGAAGTATAGTGAACATTGGTGCTCGTTCCACATATACTGTCTGAGATCTGAAATTTAAGTGTCAAGTATACTGTGGTTCCTCTTTCTCCAAGCAAATTATTCATTGAGGGTAGGTTTTTCCTGTTGTAGCTTTGGGTGCTTTTTCTCACATAGAAGTATGTTTCTTCATAGGCTGTTCATCTCAATACTGAGTTCTCGTATTTAAAGAATTCAGTGCTAAATTGTTTTCTTTTATGTTTGCTGTGGAAGTACCTGGCACAGCTGAGGCCAATTGTGCACGTTTCTTGTAATGTGTCTCTTAACTACCTGGCAAAATTTAAGACCTAGCAAGATATTAATTTAACATTCACTCCAAGTACAGCAGAACGCGGTAAACCACGTGGGTCAAGTGAGACGATGCCCAGGCGCCGAACAAAGACCGGGAAAACCCGGGGTGCGTGGGCGGGACGTGTTCCGGGTGAAATCCTAGCGCTAACGATTCCTCCACCCACACTGCCCGGGTCCCTCACGTACCAGTACTGCTTCCTACGGTAGCGCGTGGTTAGTTCTACAAAAATTCACAGCGTAATCGATTACTTTTCAATTCATAAATTGTTAGCAGACCTTGAATTTATACGAGGGTCATTCAGTAATTAAAGAGACAAACTGGTCTGGGGGAAAAAAATGTTGGTAGGGTAAGTTTCGTACTTTTATGACTTTAAGTTGGCATCACTGGGATGAGCTCTGATCAGCTAATGTATCAACATTGTTTTGTTTATAACCTCAAAAATACATTTCAAGATGGCAAGTCCGCTTGAAACGTCCACATTAGTTGAACAACGTTCTGTTATTCGTTTTTTACTTGCTGAAGGCTAGAAACCAGTGTATATATACTCTAGAATGTCTAAACTTTATGGTGAAGGTAGTATGAACCGTGCAAATTTTTACAAGTGGGTAGAGCAGTTCAAAAATAGTCACGGCTGGGTGACTGACGGACACCGTTCTGGCCGACCAGTTGCAGTTTCAACGCCATCACTTGAAAGTCGAATTGATTATATTATTCGTGCCGACCGCCGTGTGACCATGGAAATGATAGCTGATAAGGGTCAAGTTAGTACTGGTACAGTTCGTAATATTATCTGCAACAAGCTGAAGTGCCGCAGAACATGTGCAAGATGGGTCTCAAAGGAGTTGACGCGGCTACACAAGGAAACAAGGTTGTGAGTGTGCACAGAGCTAAAGCAACGTTATGAAAGAGAGGATGAGGATTTCCTCAACAAAATTTTAACTTGTGATAAAACTTGGGTTACTATTATGAGCCAGAATCAAAAAAGACAAAGAAGCATGGAGTGGAAGCACAAAAACTCACCTCCCAAGAAAAAATTCAAAACCCAAGCATCAGCAGGAAAAGTCATGTTGACGGTGTTTTGGAATGCTGAAGGTCCATCTCGAAGACGAGCGTACAATGAACAGCCAATACTACTCGGATTTGCTTTTAAACAAGGTGAAGCCAGCCATGAGAGAGAGGCGTCGTGGATCTCAGAGGTGAGGTGTGATTCTGCAGCAAGACAACGCACGTCCTCATATCGCTCAACTAGCCCGTGAAACCATCGACAAAATGGACTCATCCCCCTTACAGTCCTGATTTAGCACCTACTGATTTCCATTTCCCTGGTGCACTGAAGGAGGCATTACGTGGAGAGAGGTTCCACGACAATGAGGAAATGAAAAAGTTTGTGGGAAATCGATTTTGGTTGCAGCCGGAATAAAAAAGCTTGTATAGCCCATTGGAACAAGTGCGTACATGTTCAAGAGGATTTTGTTGAAAAGTACACACACCATAAAAAGTTTTGCATCACCCCTGTTCCCAGAACTCCTGAAGATAGACGTTGACTGTGGATACAGACACAGTCCCTTTGACTGTTCAGAGATCTTACTGAACCCGCCCAAAGATGGAAACAACCACGCATGAGCAGCGCCTACTAGACGGAGGGGGTCCGACAGCCGATCAGTTCCGGTCGTTCCACCAGGAAGGAGGTACACGATTCGTGTTCTCTGTAGTTCAACCATGCCTAGACGGTCAATACTGCGGTTCGATCGTGTCCGCATTGTTACGTTGTGCCACGAAGGGCTCTCAATAAGGGAAGTATCCAGGCGTCTCGGAGTGAACTAAAGCGAAGATTTCGGACATTTTAACGTCGTTCATTACGGGAATACAAGAGGAAGTAAAACCGATAATACTGGTACAATGTACCCTCCGCCATGCAATGTGCTCTATTTGTGGAGATAGTGCCGGCCGGAGTGGCCGTGCGATTCTAGGCGCTACAGTCTGGAGCCGAGCGATCGCTGCGGTCGCAGGTTCGAATCCTGCCTCGGGCATGGATGTGTGTGATGTCCTTAGGTTAGTTAGGTGTAATTATTTCTAAGTTCTAGGCGACTGATGACCTCAGAAGTTAAGTCGCATAGTGCTCAGAGCCATTTGAACCATTTTGTGGACATAGTGGAGATGTAGATGAAAAATAGAGTAGTAGGGGTACAAGTGCAGATGTTTCTATTGATGGCTGAGGACAATGTACTCAACAACATTAGGTCAGTATTTACTTCATTTGTCCGCCGCGATAGCTGAGTGGACGCCGGCACGGTAGCTCAGCGTGTTCGGTCAGAGGGCAGCGTGCTCTCTGTAATAAAAAAAAATTAAAAAAACTGAGTCAAGGAATCAACCATGAACATGAACGGATGTCTTGTGACGTCGGCCCAGACCAAACGCAACGAACTATATCGGGAAAAAAAAGTGGTCAGCGCGGCGGTCTGTCTCGCCAAGCGGTTCGGGTTCGATTCCCGGCTGGGTCGAAGATTTTCTCCGCTCAGAGACTGGGTGTTGTGTTGTCCTCATTATCATTTTGTCATCATCAGTGGAAAGCTACGGGACACCACCACTGGAATCATTTCACTAGACGCTCATGCGGTGGACCTCTCTGACGAGGCTTCCCCCATGACCAGACCTGCCGCAAGGCAGAACACAAAGTTTAAGTTACTTCCTTTGCAGACTAATCGGCTAGAAAAGGAGCTAATTCTATGGTTCATGCAGTGTGGAGCTTGATCGAAGGGTAACAAGGTAACAGCGCCGTTAACTAGTCTCCTGCAGTCAACAGAAGAGGTGCCACGAACAACTGACCCACTGTACCAAACAACGTGAATCAGGTGTCAGTGTTGCAGGAGTTCAGTGCGAGCTGCGAGCGGCGGGCTGCAGCGAACCCTGGACGGGCGCCAACTGCGCGCCGCCCGACAGCTTGCAGTCACACACACACACACACACACACACACACACACGCACGCACAAACTGCATGTAAACTCACTTCCCGCCGTGACTCACCGCCCACGGTATGCACTAAGAGGAAGGCTGCAGCATCACAGACTACGTCCTTGTATCCCAGCTGGCGCTAACGCCAGTCCCGTTATTCCGTAGATACTTTCCAAGATTATCTTCTCGGCGTGTTAATCGTATGTTTCCAGTGTGTCCACGATGTTTCGGGAACAATACTGTATTTGCCCGCCACCCCTCCGCAGCTCCCAAAAAGGGGAAAAAAAAATCCTCGCCGCACAAAGTTTCACTTGCGTAACAATTACCCTGCACTCGCGCACACGAACAACTTACCTTCCGTTTTCAATTCAACCAGTCTATTCACAAAAGAGAACATTACTAACGTTTCGATTATTACTTTTACTTTCACAACAGACTCTGCATGAATAAGTGCAGCGTATGGCTCACAAACAGACGGATGATACGTTGTCTTTCTGTTTCATAACTGGCTCTCAATCACTGGGAACTGTAGCAACTGTCAATTTTATAGGTACGTGTGTCTGTAGGAGCGAACTTCTAACAACCACAAGCAGTTATGTCCTCCCGACATATGCATGGGACATCATGGGTGTCTAATACACTGATCATCCGGCCGCTGTGGCCGAGCGGTTCTAGCCGCTCCAGTCCGGAACCGCGCTGCTGCTACGGTCGCAGATTCGAATCCTGCCTCGGGCACGGATGTGTGTGATATCCTTAGGTTAGTTAGGTTTAAGTAGTTCTAAGTCTAGGGGACTGATGACCTCAGATGTTGTCCCATAATGCTTAGAGCCATTTGAACCATTTTGTAAAATACGCACTTAAATCTGGTGTAAAGCGAAAACGTAGTTTATAAAGTGACGTAGATATTTTATTATATTTTAATTTATTTATTTATTTAAGAAATTTTGTTTAAGAAAATTCTCTGCTTCTTATTTATTTTTGGTATTTTTTAATTGTGATTTCCAGTGGTTTTATTTAGGTTTTAGTTTCAGTCTTTCAGAAACTAAAGAATATAAGTCTTTGGTTTTAAACACTACGGTAGAGATAGATATATGTCCCGCAGCGTCGATCTCGCTGATACTCCTCGTCGGCCGGCCGAAGTGGCCGTGCGGTTACAGGCGCTGCAGTCTGGAACCGCGAGACCGCTACGGTCGCAGGTTCGAATCCTGCCTCGGGCATGGATGTTTGTGATGTCCTTAGGTTAGTTAGGTTTAACTGGTTCTAAGTTCTAGGGGACTAATGACCTCAGCAGTTGAGTCCCATAGTGCTCAGAGCCATTTGAACCATTTTTGATACTCCTCGTCGGAATTGTTCCACCTGAAGTCTCTAAAATGTTTCTTCCGCTACGAAGATCGCTCGACACAGCTAGGTGCTATGTTGCATGATGTGTATGGATTGGTGTGTTCAACTTTTTTATGAACGAAAAGTTTATTGTTTCTCACATATTCTCTCGAAGAATATTGACAGTGAAAAGATGCAAGCTCGCACTAACATTCCACACTGCACCTCCGATCGATCTGCGTCACGTGATATCTGAAGAATGTTTGTCAAATCTTTTATAAATTGATAAATACACACCTTGAAAGCGCATTATTTCCTCGAATTTGTTTATTGTGCCATCGACTAACTAAACATTCACAACGGAGCTTAATAGGGTCGCACAACAATAGCAAAATCTCTCCAACATAAACCGCCTCCGATCTCTGTAATCGCTTCACACAGAGTCCTCCAATATACATCTTTGTGTTACTTATTCCAGAGAGATGCGTCCGTAGCAGGGAACGACCAATTCTCGCAGGCAGTTTATACTGTCTCGGTATTCATAATTCGCCGCACCTGTCTAGAAGTTTTTTACTAATTTCGATCCTTAACAACATATCACGTAAAATGTCATCTGGGAAGAATACCATTTGTAATACAGAAGCGCATACCGTAAAATGTCATCTGGGAAGAATACCATTTGTATTACAGAAGCGGATTCAAATTTATTCCCACGTGAAATCCAGCCTGAGGTGTAAAATTAATTTTCACTTATTTTCAGTTTCACACAGGTAAACTCCCTTAATTATACAGACCAATACTTTTGTTTTCATGTGAGTTGCATGCTCACGTGCAGTAGGGAACAGAAGGGAACGAGCGGAAGAATACTCCTATCGGAGAACAAAAATGCGAATATGTTTATGTGTATTTAAAAAGATTGACTGAAAAGTGGGGTACCAGCTAACTCATTCTGTCTTTGCTCGGCACCTTTAAAATTTACCAAATTTTGGCGTTTTTATGCTGGGAGAGGAGACTGTAGCAAAGACGAAAAAAAATAAATACTGAAAGATAGTAAACATAACAGCGCTAGGAGACAGTGCCAGTGGCAAAAAGACGGCAAAGTTATAAATACTAGAAGACAGCTGACAGTGGTTGTGTTATACCAAAAGCGAACGAGACAATGGCAGTGTGAGAGGAAGACAGTGGCAGTGGTACATAGCTTACAGTGGCAGAACAGAGCTAGAAAAGAGTGAAGGAGACAGTGCCAGGGGGGAGGAATAAAGAGAAAGAGAATGTTGAAGGGGCTGAGGGCCAGTGCTAATGAGAGACAGAGTAATGACATTGAAAACGAGGGAGAGAGAGATAGTGACAGTGAGAAGAGGCAGCAGCAGCAGGGATGAAGGAATGAGATGTTAGCAGTAAGAGAGAGAAAGAGGGAGTGAGAGGGAGAGGAGACAGCAGTAGTAGGAAGGAATGGAGGGGCCGGTGGCTGTGACGCAGGAGACAAGTACAGAGAGAGACTCAGAAAGGTGTTGACAATAAGTTAGGCTGAATGAGTGGGTGAGAAAGGACAACGGCCAGTAGATAGGAGCATTTTTCCGTTGGTGTGTTTATACTGTGGTAAGCTCTGCCCGCCGCCACACTGAATGCCATCTGGTAGCGTTGAGACCGCGTGACGCGGTCAGGGAAGTTTATAAGCGGAACAGCGACTATACGAGCCGCAAATGGCGGGAGCGACTTTGGCAAAGGACGGATTGTTATGGCCCAGCGCTTGGAAAATTCCCAAGTCTTTCCGCGTGCTACTCTTCCGAGCATGTAGAAAAAGCGGTGAAACCACGGGCAGACGACAAGTGTTGGACGACCGCGCCTGATCACTGAACGTGGATGTCCGAGGCTTGCCTGCTCTCTAAAGTAGGAGCGTGAGCGATTTGTGGCAGGTCTAAGGACAGAGTACGATGATGGTGCAGGGACAAGTGTTTCGGAGCGCATCATTGTGCTAACACTTGCGGCCTCGCAGCAGACGACTCTGCCACGCGGGGTAGCCGCGCGGTCTGAGCCGTCTTGTCACGGCCTGCGCGGCTCCCACCGTCGGAGGTTCCTCCCTTGGGCATGGGTGTGTGTGTCGTACTTACAAGGGAACCTCCCCATCGCACCCCCCTCAGATTTAGTTATAAGTTGGCACAGTGAATAGGCCTTGATAAACTGAACACAGATCAATCGAGAAAACAGGAAGAAGTTGTGTGGAACTATGAAAAAACTAGCAAAATATACAAACTGAGTAGTCCATGCGAAGGTAGGCAACATCAAGAAGGGAAGGAGCTCAGGAGCGCCGTGGTCCCGTGGTGAGCGTGAGCAGCTGCGGTACGAGAGGTCCTTGGTTTAAATCTTCCCTCGAGTGAAAATTTTAATTTCTTTATTTTTGCATAGTTATTATCTGTCCGTTCGTTCGTTGACGTATCTGTTCACTGTAATAAGTTTAGTGTGTGTTTTGCGACCGCATCGCAAAACCGTGCGATTAGTAGACGAAAGGACGTGCCTCTCCAATGGGAACCGAAAACATTTCATCGCAAGGTCATAGGTCAACCGATTCCTCCACAGGAAAACACGTCTGATATATTCTATACGACACTGGTGACGGCATGTGCGTCACATGACAGGCATATGTTGTCGACCCACCTAACTTGTACACTTGGCGAATGGGTAAAAAGATTCTTCTACCTTGCCCGATTTAGGTTTTCTTGTTGATGTGATAATCACTCCCAAAAAAGTGATGAAAACATAAGAGTTTGTCACATAAAGTGAAAATAAAAAATTAAACTTTTCATTCGAAGGTAGATTTGAACCAAGGACCTTTCGTTCCGCAGCTGCTCACGTTACCACGAGACCACAGCGCTCCTGCGTTCCCAGTGTCCTTGATGTTGCATATCTTCCCATGAACTACTCAGTTTGTATATTTTGCTTATTTTTTCACAGTTCCACACAACTTCTTCCTGTTTTCTCGATTGATCTGTGTTCAGTTTTTCAAGGCCTATCCACTGTGCCAACTTATAACTAAATCAGAGGGGGTGAGATGGGGAGGTTCCCTTGTTAGCTTAAGTTACTTTAAGTTAGATTAAGTAGTGTGGAGGCTTGGGGACCAATGATCCCATAAGACCTTACCACAAGCAGACGACTCTTCTGTTGTCATGTTGACCCAGCGACATCATCAATTACACATGCAGGGGGCACGCCCCGTCTTGATTGTGAGAGTCTTGCGTACGGTTAAGCATCCCCCTCGGCATTGCGGATACTGGGCCTCTTTATCATTGGCGCCCAACTTGCGACGAGAGCTTTCCGACCTAGCCCTGACGACAGCCTACCAGTCGAGACTGGGGTCCGTCCATTGCCCATCAGGCGCCAACAACAGCTGCTGAATTACGCTATACGCGTTCGTAGTGTCCCTGAACATCTCAGCTGCCGTATCCTCTTCCCTGGAAGGGAGCTCCACCTCCACATAACAGCGGCGCAGAACTGGGCTTAAAACTGCTGCACGCCTACGCATGTGTTAAAAAATACATATATTGAAGAATTGGCTACGTAAAATGACGCCCGAATTAGAATTGAACTTGGTGTCAAAATTTCAAAGCAATCGGTCCAGAACTTCCGGAGAGTAGCCATTTTGAAGAAGCCAACGGTTACATATTTATAACGTTTCCTCTCGTATTAAATATATATATTACACATAAACCAGGTGGCATTCCAGTAGGTATAAAAAAGACGGGAGTATTCGATTTCAGCGTTGTGCCAAAATTTCAAAACAACCCATGAAGAACTTTCGGAGATTTTACATAGAAACGAAGTTCTACGTTTGTACTTATGTATAAACTGTAAATGTTCTTAGTCCCAATACTCTGAAAGTTTTTGACCAAATGCTTGGAAATTTAGACACAGCATTGTGTTGGATTACGCATGTGGTTTTATATACCTATTTTTTAATATCTGTAATATATAATTTTTTATAAATTTAATTATAGGGAAAAGCTGTTACAAAAAATCTCAAAAAGTTACCAATACGTATATTATACATCATGTATTAAAGAACTAGCTTGGCACCCGCTGCTTCGCTCTCGTAGTCTGTAATGTCTGCAGAGATTTTTTGTTTTTATTTAATCCACTTTTAATGTTGTTCACAAACTGCAACACCTTCTAAGCTTTTCACGCTAATTAACGCCATACAAGCATAGTTTTTTACGAATGTACTTCTGACAGAAAAGCAATTGTGGTAGCAGGAGACCAAAGTTTTAGTTAATCATGCCTTTTGCGTTCTTGTGGAGATATTTCCATTGCAACTTTCATCCCCTAACAAATATTTCTTAGTATTTAACCAAGAAGTGCGATACCAATTTTCATAAATTTAGTTTTCAAACTTTTATAATGTAACGAAATATTTTCTTAAAAATTTTCGTCCCCTATTACACTCCGGAAGGGGTTGAATTTCCGGAAAGACTGAAACATGTATTTGTATATTTTTAACCGAGAAGTCAAATAGTAAGTGTCATAGATGTAGCCTTAAAATCCTTTAGTACTTCCTTAGTAATTAATTATTTTCAAAAAAAAACTTTCACTCACTCTTTTACCGCCTTACCGCCTTACTGCTTGAACTTCCAGAAGTGCTGAAAGACGTTTTTTTTCTAATTTTCTGGCTGAGAAATTGGATTATGTCACTTGCCGTGTTCCCCTCCTCAGTATGTCTTCTCTGATGACGGTTGCGTCTTCATCTCTTCCAGCAGTGACGAATCGTCCACACGTTTCCACTGCTTGCTTTGCTCCTTAGTCTCGGGGTCACGGTGATAAACACCCAGCACTCCTCTGCGGTGAGGAGGCTGCTCAAGCCGTCATCTGGATCGGGCTGACGCAGTTGCAACATTATCGCTGGTGTCTCCGTCCGACAGGCTGTTTTGATTGAATGTGAGCAGTCGCGGAACACACCGGGCTGCGACCATTCTGGTGATGAGAATGTCGTGCGGTGTGTTCGAAAACTGGTCAGTGGCTGATTTTCACTTTTCCCATTATCGCTTCGATTTTGATACGCCGGTATTCGAGCACCACGGTCTGCACTTTCGTTACTATACTTCCCGGTTCTTCGCTGGGAGGTAGTCAGCTAGGAGTCCGTAAGTGGAACATGAAATACGTTGTGTGTAAGTGGGTAATCACCCGCGCTTGCTAGAAGCGGGAGCTTTCGCTGTCGCCGTGGATAGGGAGGGCACTGCCCTCTCCGGCTGTGTGAGACACGCATAGCTACGTTACGCCCACACGTGCTGCCTGTCCTGTCGTGTCGGCAGCACGCGGGCGCCGGCACAAACGGTGTGCGGACATTTGCCACGCCGGACATTTGCCACGATTTTACCTGCTCCGAAGGGCTGGGTCCCTTGTCTCCCCCTCCTCCTCTTCATCGCTGTCGCGCAGTAAATGTACTTACTGAGCCTTTCCGCTGGTTTACTTAACATAGGACCAGAATCTCTTTGGATTTTCCGCCACATTTCTAAAGAGAGTTTCGTTGTGGAAACTATTAAATGCATCTCGCATTGAAATCCGCACCAAATTTCGAGCCTCAGTAAAACTTCGCCAATCTTGGAGATTTTGCGTTCGTCTAAATTAGACGTGCCTTTTTCGGTGCTCCGGCAGCAGCTTTCTGTCGTGTTTTGTGTACCATGTGGGATCAGTTCCGCCTCTTATTAATTTATTTAATATGAATCTCTCGAGTGCCGGCCGGGGTGGCCGAGCGGTTCTAGGCGCTACAGTCTGGAACCGCACGACCGCTACGGCATGGATGTGTGTGATGTCCTTAGGTTAGTTAGGTTTAAGTAGTTATAAGTTCTAGGGGACTGATGATCACAGCAGTTAAGTCCCATAGTGCTCAGAGCCATTTGAACCATTTTCTATCTACAATAGAGTCTGAAAATGTATTTTTGTCAACATACGGCAGGTAGATTGAAGTCACTGTCAACTATAATTGTATGAGCAGCGTACTAATTGTGCTGAGACTCAAGTTTTCTTTGAACTGTTCAGTAACTGTTTCATCTGAGACCAGGGGTCGATAAAATTAGCCAGTTATTAATTTATTCCGGTTGTCCAATATAATCTCTGCCCATACTAAGTCACAGGAACTATCTGCTTCAATGTCGCTTGTGAGCTGAAACACACATTACATTATTTTTTCTTAAGTTGTGCTTCTTGTTTCTGTTGTAGTGCAGATCATTACAATTACGGCTTTTTCCTTCAAAACCTAGGATTCTTTCTCTGTGACACTGTAAATACCAGAGCTAAACAATGTAGAACGACAACATACGTTACGAGCACAGCATTCTGTATTACTTCATTTCGTTATTTCTAACATTTTAAATTGTACGTCGAATTTAGATGACGTCAATCATAGATTTTCTTATCTCTATTTAGTGAACGTATTTTCAGTCATGTTTTGAACATTGTCCCGCTACGCTTTATTAACAAATGTTTCGCCGAAAAGGATATCCGATTTTAGAGAGTAAATTAATACGGAGTATGTCGTCCTTCTTTTCAAACATTCGCATTCCCATTTCTTCTTTCCTTATTGTCTTTTGGGCATGCAGTTGTAATAATTAAATTAGGCACAAATGCAATGATCAAAAAGAAATGATTAGCGTACATTCACATTCTCTTTACACCGTTCCTTTCTTGTTGCTCCCATGCCGATGGACTGTTTCTATTGCAATCAGTAAGCGGGAAAGGAAGCTACCGTACAGACAGAGGGATCTATATTTATACTTGGCAGAACTAATTACATACTGAGATAATCGTGCCGGCCGCGGTGGTCTAGCGGTTCTGGCGCTGCAGTCCGGAACCGCGGGACTGCTACGGTCGCAGGTTCGAATCCTACCTCGGGCATGGGTGTGTGTGATGTCCTTAGGTTAGTTAGGTTTAAGTAGTTCTAAGTTCTAGGGGACTTATGACCTAAGATGTTGAGTCCCATAGTGCTCAGAGCCATTTGAACCATTTGAGATAATCGTAGGTATTGATTTCGTTTCCCAAAAGTTATAAATATTTCGATTTCGAAATAGAAGCTCTGTATTTCGCCAGGATGTCGAAGAAGGTCCCTTACGTACTGGTTGTATCGAGTAAGATGTGGAGACGGCGGTTTGAAAGCGGACAGAAGTACGAATAAGGGCGTCCCTTACCTACTCAAGCTACCTGGCGAAGGGGCAAGTGTGGCAAATGTCCGGCATTCGCACAAACACACGGACAGCGCCGGACGAAGAGCTCAAGGCAGGGACAGCAAAAATCGTTTTTTTTTTTTTAATATGTAGCCAATTTCGATGTTATTTTTGCCGGTGTCGCTGCTATGTACGGCAGCACGAGTGGTCGCAGGTATGTTTCTCTTACGTGAGGGCATCACATAGATGCTGAAAAACATGGGCTGGCAGACCCTTGAAAATAGAGGCAAACCGTCTCGCGAAACCCTATTTACAGATTAGAGCTGTTGATAAAATATCCATATATCGATATTCTTCGAATAATTTCGATATATTGCGACAACGTCTGTCTCACCGATATATCGATATATAAATGGAAAAATCAAGTGCCAATAATTTTTTATTTCTTTCGTAATTTTCGATAAATATTTGATGTTGTTCTTTCGAAACTGCAGTAGAACACAATTTTACTTTCACTGTGCCAAGGAGTCTTACTACTTTTTGAGCTTCCACCACGTCCAGTCTTTCTCTGTGTGAAACAAGTGTAGGTGACACACAGAAGCCCGATTGCAGTGGGAGGTGGCGGTGTGAATGGAGTAACAAGATTTCCGATGTGAAGAAATAGCACACCAGTTGCGTTAAAAAGACAATTTTTAATACAATTAGTGTCCTCTTTTTTCACGTAGCCATTCTTCAAAAACAGTTGCTGAAAGTGATGAACAAAATTGTAAATGACAAGATTGGTCTTTGTGGTGCAACATTTAACTTCCCACGTAATTGTGACACTACAACTGATAGGTTGCTGGCATTTGCAGAAATGAAAAAACCACAGCATTTCAGATAAATCCGAAATGTGACTCAAACCGAACGACGGATCCATCTTACACCTGTTATTCTGCCACTTACATGCACTTACCATTGTCAACAAAGTAGTTATCGCCAGGCGTGGACGTACATCGGTTTCCCTTCAATTCTTGCTCGAAGGGGGTTAGGCAGACTGGTAGCTTGTTGATGTACAAACTTTTATTTTCTTTTTTTTTATTTTCGTCATGACTCTTCTCTTCTCCTCTGATGCGGCCCGCCACGAATTCCTCTCTCCTGTGACAGCATCTTCATCTCAGAGTAGCACTTGCAACCTACGTCCTCAGTTATTTGCTGGATGTATTCCAATCTCTGTCTTCCTCTACAGTTTTTGCCCACTACAGCTCCCTCTAGTACCATGAAAGTAATCCCCTGATGTTTTAACAGACGTCGTATCATCCTGTCCCTTCTCCTTATCAGTGTTTTCCACATATTCCTTTCCGATTCTGCGTAGAACCTCCTCATTCCTTACCTTATCAGTCCACCTAATTTTCAACATTCGTCTGTAGCACCACATCTCAAATGCTTCGATTCTCTTCTGTTCCCGTTTTCCCACAGTCCATGTTTCACTACCGTACAATGCTGTGTTCCAAATGTACATTCTCAGAAATTTCTTCCTCAGATTAAGGCCGTTATTTGATACTAGTAGACTTCTCTTGGCCAGGAATGCCATTTTTGCCAGTGCTAGTCTGCTTTTCCACCATCCGTCATTGGTTATTTTACTGCCTAGGTGGCAGGATTCCTTAACTTTCTCAACTTCGTGACCATCCGTCCTGATGTCAACTTTCTCGCTGTTCTCATTTCTTCTACTTCTCATTACCTTCGTCTTTCTTCGATTTACTCTCAATCCATACTCACTACTCATTAGACGTTTCATTCCGTTCAGCAGATCATTTAATTCTTCTTCACTTTCATTCAGGACAGCAGTTTCATTAGCGAATCTTATCATTGATATCCTTTCACCTTGAATATTGATTCCACTCCTAAACCTTCCTTTTATTTCCATCATTGCTTCCACGATGTACAGATTGAACAGCAGGGGCGAAAGGCTACATCCTTGTCTTACACCCTTTCTAGTACGAGCACTTCGTTCTTGGTCGTCCACTCTTAGCATTTCCTCTTGGTTGTTGTGCATGCTGTATGTCAACCGTCTCTCGCTATAGTTTAGCCCCACTTTTTTCAGAATTTCGAACATCTTACACCATTTTATACTGTGGAACTGTTTTTCCAGGTCGACAAATCCTATGAACGTGTCTTGATTTTTCTTTAGTCTTGCTTCCATTATTAACTGCAACGTCAGAATTGCCTCTCTCGTGCCTTTACTTATCCTAAAGCCAAACTGATAGTCATCTAGCGCATCTCAATTTTCCTTTCCATTCTTCCGTATATTATTCTCGTTAGCAACTCGGATGCATGAGCCGTTAAGCTGATTGTGCGATAATTCTCACACTAGTAAGCTCTTGCCGTCTTGGAAATTGTGTGGATGATGCTTTTCCGTAAGTCCGATGGTATGTCGCCAGACATATATTCTACACACCAACGTGAATAGTCGTTTTGTTGCCACTTCCCCCAATGATTTTAGAAATTCTGATGGAATGTTATCTATCCCTTCTGCCTTATTTGATCTGAAGTCCTCCAGAGCTCTTTTAAATTCTAATACTGGATCCCCTATCTCATCTAAATCGACTTCTTTTTCTTCTTGTATCACATCAGATAAATTCTCCCCCTCGTAGAGGCTTTCAGCGTATTCTTTCCACATATCCGCTCTCTCCTCAGCATTTAACAGTGGAATTCCCGTTGCACTCTTAATGTTACCACCGTTGCTTTTAATGTCACCAAAGGTTGTTTTGACTTTCCTGTATGCTGAGACTGTCCTTCCGACAGTCATTTCTATTTCGATGCCTTCACATTTTTCTTGCAGCCATTTCGTCTTAGCTTCTCTGCACTTCCTATTTATTCCTTTCCTCAGCGACTGGTATTTCTGTATTCCTGAGTTACCCGAAACTTTTTTGTACTTCCTCCTTCCATCATTCAACTGAAATATTTCTTCTGTTATCCATGGTTTCCTCGCAGTTACCTTCTTTGTACCTATGTTTTCCTTCCCAACTTCCGTGATGGCCCTTTTTAGGTAGCCGAAGATAACTATTTCTATTCAATGTCCGGTTCAGTTTGTCCAAAGAAACCAGTTGAATCAATGTAAACATAAGCCACATCATTATGAAACCACCAGCAGCTTGCACAGCGCCTTGCAGACAACTTGTGTCCACGGTTCCGTTGGGTCGGCGCCACACTCGAAACCTACCTTCAGCTCTTAGCGACTGAAAATTTTCTCATCTGACCAGGCCGCGGTTTTCGAGTCCCCTAGAGCCCATCCGATATGATCGCGAGCCCAGGAAAGGCGTTGCAGCGGACGTCGTGCTGTTAGCAAAGGCACTCGGGTTGGTCGTCTTCTGCCATATCCCGCTAACGACAAATTCGACCGCACTGTCCTAAGGCATACGTCCGTCGTACGTCTCACATTTATTTCTGCGATTATTTCACGCAGTTTTCTTGTCTGTTAGCACTGGCGAGTATACGCAAATGCCGGTCGTGAAGTGAAGAACGACGGCCACTGCATTTAATAATTTTTTCATAATGCGGGGCCACAGTCCTGGAAATTGAAATAAGAACACCGTCAATTCATTGTCCCAGGAAGGGGAAACTTTATTGACACATTCCTGGGGTCAGATACATCACATGATCACACTGACAGAACCACAGGCACATAGACACAGGCAACAGAGCATGCACAATGTCGGCACTAGTACAGTGTATATCCACCTTTCGCAGCAATGCAGGCTGCTATTCTCCCATGGAGACGATCGTAGAGATGCTGGATGTAGTCCTGTGGAACGGCTTGCCATGCCATTACCACCTGGCGCCTCAGTTGGACCAGCGTTCGTCCTGGACGTGCAGACCGCGTGAGACGACGCTTCATCCAGTCCCAAACATGCTCAATGGGGGACAGATCCGGAGATCTTGCTGGCCAGGGTAGTTGACTTACACCTTCTAGAGCACGTTGGGTGGCACGGGATACATGCGGACGTGCATTGTCCTGTTGGAACAGCAAGTTCCCTTGCCGGTCTAGGAATGGTAGAACGATGGGTTCGATGACGGTTTGGATGTACCGTGCACTATTCAGTGTCCCCTCGACGATCACCAGTGGTGTACGGCCAGTGTAGGAGATCGCTCCCCACACCATGATGCCGGGTGTTGGCCCTGTGTGCCTCGGTCGTATGCAGTCCTGATTGTGGCGCTCACCTGCACGGCGCCAAACACGCATACGACCATCATTGGCACCAAGGCAGAAGCGACTCTCATCGCTGAAGACGACACTTCTCCATTCGTCCCTCCATTCACGCCTGTCGCGACACCACTGGAGGCGGGCTGCACGATGTTGGGGCGTGAGCGGAAGACGGCCTAACGGTGTGCGGGACCGTAGCCCAGCTTCATGGAGACGGTTGCGAATGGTCCTCGCCGATACCCCAGTAGCAACAGTGTCCCTAATTTGCTGGGAAGTGGCGGTGCGGTCCCCTACGGCACTGCGTAGGATCCTACGGTCTTGGCGTGCATCCGTGCGTCGCTGCGGTCCGGTCCCAGGTCGACGGGCACGTGCACCTTCCGCCGACCACTGGCGACAACATCGATGTACTGTGGAGACCTCACGCCCCACGTGTTGAGCAATTCGGCGGTACGTCCACCCGGCCTCCCGCATGCCCACTATACGCCCTCGCTCAAAGTCCGTCAACTGCACATACGGTTCACGTCCACGCTGTCGCGGCATGCTACCAGTGTTAAAGACTGCGATGGAGCTCCGTATGCCACGGCAAACTGGCTGACACTGACGGCGGCGGTGCACAAATGCTGCGCAGCTAGCGCCATTCGACGGCCAACACCGCGGTTCCTGGTGTGTCCGCTGTGCCGTGCGTGTGATCATTGCTTGTACAGCCCTCTCGCAGTGTCCGGAGCAAGTATGGTGGGTCTGACACACCGGTGTCAATGTGTTCTTTTTTCCATTTCCAGGAGTGTATTTCCTTAAAGTCAGTACCGCCATTAGACTGTTGTTTATTTTCAGTGTTACATTTACACTTACACGATCATGATTTCGGCTTCAAAGTGCCATTATCAAGTGTTTTCTGAAAGCATATTAGACAATAACAGTGAAATACATAACAAGTGATATAATCATATAAGAATCCACATTTATGATGCTTACTTACAAGTGTAAGATGGCATACTCTTGTATTTAGTCCGCAGCTCGTGGTCGTGCGGTAGCGTTCTCGCTTCCTACGCCCGGGTTCCCGGGTTCGATTCCCGGCGGGGTCAGGGATTTTCTCTGCCTCGTGATGACTGGGTGTTGTGTGATGTCCTTAGGTTAGTTAGGTTTAAGTAGTTCTCAGTTCTAGGGGACTGATGACCATAGATGTTAAGTCCCATAGTGCTCAGAGCCATTTGAACCATTTGAGCCACTCGGTAGCAGTTTCTGAACGTGTGGGGTGTCGTATTGTCCTGCTGGAATTGCCCAAGTCCGTCGGAATGCACAATGGACACGAATGGATCCAGGTGATCAGACAGGATGCTTACATGTGTGTCACCTGTTACAGTGGTATCTAGACGTATCAGGGGTCCCATATCACTCCAACTGCACACGCCTACACCATTACAGAGCTTCCACCAACTTGAACAGTGCCTTGATGACATGCACGGTCCATGAATTCATGAGGTTGCCTCCATACGCTCAATACAGCTAGTGCTGTTCAGTTGGTGCAGTGGACTGTGTTTTTGCTGGCACGGTAACTCAGCGTGTTCGGTAAGAGTGCTAGCCGCCCTGTAATAAAAAAACTGAGTTAATGGATCAGCAACGAGCTGAAACGGGCGTCTTTCGACGTCCGCCTCTAGCAGATACAATGAACGAAAACGAACGAAATGAGATTCCAGGGGCGCCGTGGTCCCGTGGTTAGCGTGAGCAGCCGCGGAACGAAAGGTCCTTGGTTCAAGTCTTCCCTCGAGTGAAAAGTTTAACTAGCCGGCACGGTAGCTCAGCGTGTTCGGTCAGAGGGTTACGTGCCCTCTGTAATAAAAAAACTGAGTTAATCGATCAACAAGAAACTAAAACGGATGTTTTACGACGTCCGCCCTGAGCAGATGCAACAAACAAAAGCGAACAAAATGAGATTAAAAAAACAGAGCCATTTGAACCATTTTTCTTGTATTTAAAATACACTATTAGACACATTTTCTAAGGGTCGATATTTCTGGTAAAGTCTACTGCTTTGTTTCGTCACTGAGTATACCATCTTGACTGAATGACAGTTGGCTAAGTGTCAACTAGTCTTGGTCAAAGAAATTCCTGTTACAAGCAGGTGACTTTTTCTTTTAATCTTTGGACTCAAGAGTCCGGTAGGATAGGAAAGGTCAGGAGCAATTTATTTTCTTTGGTAGTTGTTACATCTCTGCAATAATATTCGCGAATATTATCGAGAGGCTTGTTACTGTTTATGAGCAGGCAACTTCATTGTATACTAAGGTAAACAGGTACTGCAAATTACCAAAGAAAATAAATTGCTCCTAATCTTTCCTATCCTACCGGACACTAAGTCCAAAGATTAAAAGGAAAAGTCACGTGCTTGTAACAGGCATTTCTTTGACCAAGACAATTTGACAGCCAACTGTCATTCAGTCAAAATGGTATACTCAGTGATGAAACAAAGCAGGCTTTACCAGAAATATTGACCGTTAGACAATGTGTCTAATAGAGTATTTTAAATACGAGAGTATGCCATGTTAGGCACTGTATAACACTTATGAGTAAGCATCATAAATATGGATTCTTATACGGTTATATCACTTGTTATGTATTTCACTGTTATTGTCTAATATGCTTTCAGAAAAGAGTTGATAATGGCACTTTGAAGCCGAAACCATAATCGTGTAAATGTAAATGTAACACTGAAAATAAACAACTGTCTAATGGCGGTACTGACTTATAGGCCACTGCATTGTCCGTGGGGAGATGTAATGTCTGAAATGTTGTATTCTCGGCACACTCTTCACACAGTAGATGCCAGAATATTGAATTCCCTAACGATTTTCGGAGTGTAATGTTCCATGCGTCTTGCTCCAGCTATCAGCCCTTGTTGAAAGTCTCTTAATTCCCGTCGTTCAAGTCAGAAACATTTGCCCATGAATCACCTGAGTACAAATGATATCTCCGCCAGTTCAAATGGCTCTGAGCACTAAGGGACTTAACTTTTGAGGTCATCAGTGCCCTAGAACTTAGAACTACTTAAACCTAACTAACCTAAGGACATCACACACACCCATGCCTGAGGCAGGATTCGAACCAGCGACGGTAGCGGTCGCGCGGTTCCAAACTGTAGCACCTAGAACCGCCCGGCCACCCCGTCCGGCTCTCCGCCAATTCACTGCCCTTGTGTACGCGGTACTATCGTCAAGTGTACCGGGTGATCAAAAAGTCAGTATAAATTTGAAAACTTAATAAACCACGGAATAATGTAGATAGAGAGGTAAAAGTTGACACACATGCTTGGAATGACCTGGGGTTTTATTAGAACAAAAAAAAAACAAAGTTCACAAAATATCCGACAGATGTAGCTGGACAGCCAAACGTCAGTGACTGCGCATGACAATCGTGTATAAAAGGAGCTCTAATGAGAGAGAGAATCAATGCGCCAGCAGTCGCAGCATGTTGACGTTACTTGAAAAGGCGCTTTTAGTGTAGCTGTATTACCAGAATGGGGAATGTGCTAGTTCAGCGTTACGATCCTATCACCATAGGAAGGGGATTCGAACGGGTAAAGGTCCGTTGACAAATCCAGCTGTGGCGAGAATAATTTCGAAGTTCGATCCCACGGGTTGTTTAGACGATAGACCCTGTAATGGTCGACCGAGCACAAGGTGTAATGCTGCTGAGACAGTTCAGGAAGAAATGGAGACTGTAGCGGGTTCGTGGATGCACGGGGAAGTCAGCGCTCGTTCAGTCGCACGTCGCAGCGGCATTCCATACACTGCTGTTTGGTTGGTACTAAGGGTACCCTCCGATGCTATCCGTACAAAATCCATCGGCATCACGAACTGTTACCTGGTGATTTAGTGAAGCGGTGGGCATTTGCGGTGTGGGCGTTTCAAAAGATGGCGGAAGATGATGATTGGTTGAGTAACGTGTTGTGGACCGACGAAGCTCATTTCACGCTCCGAGGGTCTGTCAACGCCCACAACTGCAGAATTTGAGCTACCGAAAATCCTAGAACTGTCGTGGAAACTCCATTGCACGACGAGAAAGTCACGGTATGGGTTGGATTTACCACACCTACCGTTATCGGGCCTTTTTTCTTCGAGGAAATAAGTGATTGTGGTTTTGTAACTGCTACCGAGACGGGTGAGAGGTACGCCGATATGTTGCAAAATCGCATCATCCCCAGCCTGGCTGATAAACACCTGCTGGAACGTACGATGTTTATGCAGGATGGCGCTCCACCCTATATTGATAGACGCGTGAAAGGTCTCTTGCGCGCGTCATTTGGTGATGATCGTGTGCTCAGCCGCCACTTTCGTCATGCTTGGCCTCCCAGGTCCCCAGACCTCAGCCCGTGCGATTATTTGCTTTGGGGTTACCTGAAGTCGCAAGTGTATCGTGATCGACCGACATCTCTAGGGATGCTGAAAGACAACATCCGACGCCAATGCCTCACCATAACTCCGGACATGCTTTACAGTGCTGTTCAAATCACTATTCCTCGACTACAGCTATTGTTGAGGAATGATGGTGGACATATTGAGCATTTCCTGTAAAGAACATCATCGTTGCTTTGTTATGCTAACTATTGCTATTCTGATCAGATGAAGTGCCATTTTCAACTTTTGTATTTTTTTGGTTCTAATAAAACCCCATGTCATTCCAAGCATGTGTGTCAATTTGTACCTCTCTATCTACATTATTCCGTGATTTATTGTTTTCAAATTTATACTGACTTTTTGGTCACCCGGTATATGTGCATACTGCTACGCCGTGACTTTTGTCAACTCATTGTTCGGCAGTATTGGGATCTGTCAGCACCTGCCGTTTGTAGATTAGGAATTATCACATTCATCTTGAGGCCTGAGGATATTTCACCTGTCTCGTATGCTTTCGCGCTGTGACGCTTAAGACACCAGGTGTATTTCTGGCGCCGTCGTTTAGGTGAGGTTTTCCAGTACAGGCTGAGGCGTCGGCCGCTCTTCTGCTCGCCTCTGCGTCTGCGGCTGGCTGTACCGGCGAGGCGTGGGCGCGTCGTTTTTCGCAGATCGGCCGCCCTGCGCCGCCATATTGGGAGCGGGCGTCGGCGGCGGCACGTGGGCGGCCCACGTGGGAGGACGGGTGCGGGTATACAGGTACAAGTATATAGGGGCAGGTGGCGGGGCGGCGCCGCCCACGGCGAGCTGCCAGCCATACAAACAAAGCTTCCTCACCCCAGACCAGGACCGCGGCGGTGTACGGGCATAACACGGGACCCAAGTGCCTACAAAACCCGTAGAGCTCAGTAATATACACAGTGATCAGAACATTATGAACACCGACCTGCTATTGATGTAAGCGTCACCTGGCGAGGAACGACTGGTAGTCAGACACACTCACGGCGCATGTAGTATCAGTGAGCGTGCTGTCCGTGTATAGAATGAGGGAGGCGCGCCATCTGTCTGAGTTTGACAGAGAGCAGATTCTGATGGCCTCTGAAGCTCGACACGAGCATTTCCGATATGCACGCCTTGTCGGGAGTTCGAGGAGTTCTGATATATATATATATATATATATATATATATATATATATATATATATATATATATATATATATATTCCTGGAAATGGAAAAAAGAACACATTGACACCGGTGTGTCAGACCCACCATACTTGCTCCGGACACTGCGAGAGGGCTGTACAAGCAATGATCACACGCACGGCACAGCGGACACACCAGGAACCGCGGTGTTGGCCGTCGAATGGCGCTAGCTGCGCAGCATTTGTGCACCGCCGCCGTCAGTGTCAGCCAGTTTGCCGTGGCATACGGAGCTCCATCGCAGTCTTTAACACTGGTAGCATGCCGCGACAGCGTGGACGTGAACCGTATGTGCAGTTGACGGACTTTGAGCGAGGGCGTATAGTGGGCGTGCGGGAGGCCGGGTGGACGTACCGCCGAATTGCTCAACACGTGGAGCGTGAGGTCTCCACGGTACATCGATGTTGTCGCCAGTGGTCGGCGGAAGGTGCACGTGCCCGTCGACCTGGGACCGGACCGCAGCGACGCACGGATGCACGCCAAGACCGTAGGATCCTACGCAGTGCCGTAGGGGACCGCACCGCCACTTCCCAGCAAATTAGGGACACTGTTGCTCCTGGGGTATCGGCGAGGACCATTCGCAACCGTCTCCATGAAGCTGGGCTACGGTCCCGCACACCGTTAGGCCGTCTTCCGCTCACGCCCCAACATCGTGCAGCCCGCCACCAGTGGTGTCGCGACAGGCGTGAATGGAGGGACGAATGGAGACGTGTCGTCTTCAGCGCTGAGAGTCGCTTCTGCCTTGGTGCCAATGATGGTCGTATGCGTGTTTGGCGCCGTGCAGGTGAGCGCCACAATCAGGACTGCATACGACCGAGGCACACAGGGCCAACACCCGGCATCATGGTGTGGGGAGCGATCTCCTACACTGGCCGTACACCACTGGTGATCGTCGAGGGGACACTGAATAGTGCACGGTACATCCAAACCGTCATCGAACCCATCGTTCTACCATTCCTAGACCGGCAAGGGAACTTGCTGTTCCAACAGGACAATGCACGTCCGCATGTATCCCGTGCCACCCAACGTGCTCTAGAAGGTGTAAGTCAACTACCCTGGCCAGCAAAATCTCCGGATCTGTCCCCCATTGAGCATGTTTGGGACAGGATGAAGCGTCGTCTCACGTGGTCTGCACGTCCAGCACGAACGCTGGTCCAACTGAGGCGCCAGGTGGAAATGGCATGGCAAGCCGTTCCACAGGACTACATCCAGCATCTCTACGATCGTCTCCATGGGAGAATAGCAGCCTGCATTGCCGCGAAAGGTGGATATACCCTGTACTAGTGCCGACATTGTGCATGCTCTGTTGCCTGTGTCTATGTGCCTGTGGTTCCGTCAGTGTGATCATGTGATGTATCTGACCCCAGGAATGTGTCAATAAAGTTTCCCCTTCCTGGGACAATGAATTCACTGTGTTCTTATTTCAATTTCCAGGAGTATATATATATATATATATATATATATATATATATATATATATATATATATATATATATATATAGGGTGTTACAAAAAGGTACGGCCAAACTTTCAGGAAACATTCCTCACACACAAAGAAAAAATGTTATGTGGACATGTGTCCGGAAACGCTTGATTTCCACGTTAGAGCTCATTTTAGTTTCGTCAGTATGTACTGTACTTCCTCGATTCACCGCAAGTTGGCCCAATTGTAGGTAATGTTGACTTCGGTGCTTGTGTTGACATGCTACTCATTGCTCTACAGTACTAGCATCAAGCACACCAGTACGTAGCATCAACAGGTTAGTGTCCGTCACAGACGCGGTTTTGCAGTCAGTGCAGTGTTTACAAATGCGGAGTTGGTAGATGCCCATTTGATGTATGGATTAGAACGGGGCAATAGCCGTGGCGCGGTACGTTTGTATCGATACAGATTTCCAGAACGCAGGTGTCCCGACAGGAAGACGTTCGAAGCAATTGATCGGCGTCTTAGGGAGCACGGAACATTCCAGCCTATGACTCGCGACTGGGGAAGACCTAGAACGACGAGGACACCTGCAATGGACGAGGCAATTCTTCGTGCAGTTGACGATAACCCTAATGTCAGCGTCAGAGAAGTTGCTGCTGTACAAGGTAACGTTGACCACGTCACTGTATGGAGAGTGCTACGTGAGAACCAGTTTTTTACCATGTACAGCGTGTGCAGGCACTATCAGCAGCTGATTGGCCTCCAAGGGTACACTTCTGCGAATGGTTCATCCAACAATGTGTCAATCCTCATTTCAGTGCAAATGTTCTCTTTACGGATGAGGCTTCATTCCAACGTGATCAAATTGTAAATTTTCACAATGAACATCTGTGGGCTGACAAGAATCCGCACGCAGTTGTGCAATCACGTCATCAACACAGATTTTCTGTGAACGTTTGGGCAGACATTGTTGGTGATGTCTTGATTGGGCCCCATGTTCTTCCACCTACGCTCAATGGAGCACGTTATCATCATTTCATACGGGATACTCTACCTGTGCTGCTAGAACATGTGCCTTTACAAGTACGACACAACATGTGATTCATGCACCATGGAGCTCCTGCACATTTCAGTCGAAGTGTTCTTACGCTTCTCAACAACAGATTCGGTGACCGATGGATTGGTAGAGGCGGACCAATTCCATGGCCTCCACGCTCACCTGACCTCAACCCTCTTGACTTTCATTTAGGGGGGCATTTGAAAGCTCTTGTCTACGCAACCCCGGTACCAAATGTAGAGACTCTTCGTGCTCGTATTGTGGACGGCTGTGATACAATACGCCATTCTCCAGGACTGCATCAGCGCATCAGGGATTCCATGCGACGGAGGGTGGATGCATGTATGCTCGCTAACGGAGGACATTTTGAACATTTCCTGTAACAAAGTGTTTGAAGTCACGCTGGTACGTTCTGTTGCTGTGTGTTTGCATTCCATGATTAATGTGATTTGAAGAGAAGTAATAAAATGAGCTCTAATTTGGAAAGTAAGCGCTTTCGGACACATGTCCACATAACAAATTTTCTTTGTTTGTCTGTGAGGAATGTTTCCTGAAAGTTTGGCCGTACCTTTTTGTAGCACCCTGTATATATATAAATTTTCGTTGCTTACAGTGTCAGTGTCACACAAGTTTTTATTTTTAAAGGGGATCACATAAGACTATTTCCATGGGTTCGCCCCTCAAATTTCTCCCTCATCTCACAAAATTGTCGTCTGATGTAGTACAAACTGAAAAAATAAATTGTAGTGGACTGACAAGGCAGCCAGTCCACAGTGACGGGTAGCCGAAAGGGCACACGTACACACACGCCGACTGGCGCGAAGTCTGGAACAGGATTCGTAATGAATGCAATAAAGAAAAGAACGTAGCTATGGAATAAACTTTTAATCCTTATTTGTATACAGCATTCTTGATGAGACAAGTGAGACTATCTTGAGATACATGCAATGTTACAAATGGCGCCTTGCTAGGTCGTAGCCATTAACTTAGCTGAAGGCTATTCTGTCTCTCGGCAAATGAGAGAAAGGCTTCGTACGTGTAGTCGCTAGCAATGTCGTCCGTACAACTGGGCGAGTGCTAGTACGTCTCTCGAGACCTGCCTTGTGGTGGCGCTCGGTCTGCGATCCTGACAGTGGCGACACGCGGGTCCGACATGTACTAATGGACCGCGGCCGATTTAAGCTACCACCTAGCAAGTGTGGTGTCTGGCGGTGACACCACATAAATTACTTTTAAAGCATAGTTTCGTATATAGTTTGTATTCAAAACCTTACAGCTGTGTCACAGAAAAAATTCTACCTCGAGAATACTTTACACAAGTTTAAGGGAAGAAATGCTTCCGATAATTATTACAGAATTTAAAGAACGTCAGAATATGAACAGGCTGAAATGAACAACCAGTACATGAGACTATGTTAATCAATTCAACTGCAAAAAGCTAAGGAGCATATTATTCGCAAAAGGAGAAATTTGCAAAAGTGAAATGCCAAAATGAGCACTACTCAATTACGAGTAAATCAGAATAATCAGAATGGCTGAAAGAGAACACAATAACATGAGCGATAAACGAATAAGAGCTAAGCAACTAAGCAAATAAGAGAATAGGCAAGAATGAGATGCCAACAAAATGAGAGCTGGCCTAACTCCGTCGGCACTTATATACGTATGCGCTCGTGGCGGCACCTCGCGGCCCCTACGCAACACGCGCGCCTGCGACCGCAGTGCACTCTTAGCGCTCGCGGCGGCGTCTAGCGGCCCGTACACAAGTTGTGCGATTGCTGTCCCAGGTCGACCCTTAATCTATGATGTTACAGAGTGCTGTGGTGAATGTCTTCAACACGTGGCGAAACCAAGGTGAAACCACGTCCAGATGTCGAGGCGTTGGACGGTCAGCCCTCACTACAGATATCGGACGTAGTAGGCTGTGCAGACTGGTAAAACAGGACAGGCGGCGAACTGTGGCGCAGCTAACATCACACTTTAATGTTTGGCTTATAAGTGTTTCTGAACACAGAATGTGCCGAACACTCCGAACGAAGGGCCTCTGCAGCCGACGACCTATGCACATGCCGATGTTAACGCCACGACATCAGCAACTGCAACTGAAATGGTCACATGACCATCAGCACTGGACGTTGGCGCCGTGGCAGAGCGTTGCGTGGTCTGATGAATCTCCATAGCCAGCCGCTGTCGCCGAGTGGTTCTAGGCGCTTCACTCCGGAACCGCACTACTGCTACGGTCGCAGGTTCGAGTCCTGCCTCGGGCACGGATGTGTGTGATGTCCTTAGGTTAGTTAGGTTTAGGTAGTTCTAAGTTTTTCTAAGTTTAGGGAACTGTTGACCTCAGATGTTAAGTCCCATAGTGCTTAGAGCCATTTGAATCTTTTTTTTTTTAATCCCGATACCTTCTTCATAGAGAAGAGAATAGAACAGAATAGAAGGTTTCGAAATGTGGTGCTACAGAAGAATGCTGAAGATTAGATGGGTAGATCACGTAACTAATGAGGAGGTATTGAATAGGATTGGGGAGAAGAGGAGTTTGTGGCACAGCTTGACTAGAAGAAGGGATCGGTTGATAGGACATGTTCTGAGCCATCAAGGGATCACCAATTTAGTATTGGAGGGCAGCGTGGAGGGTAAAAATCGTAGAGGGAGACCAAGAGATGAATAAACTAAGCAGATTCAGAAGGATGTAGGCTCCAGTAGTTACTGGGGGATGAAGAAGCTTGCACAGGATAGAATAGCGTGGAGAGCTGCATCAAACCAGTCTCAGGACTGAAGACCGCAACAACAACAACACCTTCATCACGCCGATGGGAGGGCGCAAATCCGTCGCCTCCCAGGGGGACAGCTCCTTGACGCCTGCACTGCGGGGGCGAGACAGGCTGGCGGCGACTCCACTGTGCTCTGGGGGACATTCACGAGGGCATCCGTGAGTCCAGGGGAGGCCGAGCAGGGCACCTTCACAGCCAAGCAGTATCGTACACAGTTTTCAGATCACGTACACCCCTTCCTGACGACCATGCTCCCCGGCGGCGGTGGCATTTTTCAGCACGATAACGCGCAGTGTCACAAAACCGAGAGTGTGATAGAGTGGTTCGAGGAACACTGTGGCGAGTTCCAGTTGATATGCTGGCGCCCCAACTCACCAGATCCGAACACGATCGAGCACATCTGGCATGTGATTGAAAATTGTGTCAGAGCTCATCGCACTCCTCCACGGAATTTGCAGGAATTAGGTGGCTTGCGTGTGTAGATGTGGTGTCAACTCCCTCCAGTGAACTACGAAGGCCTCATTGCTTCAATGCCACGAGGCGTAGCCGCTGCTAATCGTGCTAAAGTTGGACATACCGGCCATTAGGTAGCTGATGGTAATGTTCTGGATGATTAGTGCATGAAAGATTTGAGAACAAGAAAATCACTTGTGTAGCACTGTAAGACTTATTTAGAGCCTTTGACTGTATTACACACTGTTAAAAAAGCTAGAAAATATGGTGTTCCAGATAAGATGTTAAAAGTATTTCAGTCATATTTAAGCAACAGAATACAATTAGTGCAGGCAGACAACCAAAATTCAACACCCATCAAAATAAAGAGGGGAATCCCACAAGGCTCAGTGCTTTGGCATTTCCTGTTCAGTGTGTACATCAATGGTTCAAAAATGGTTCAAATGGCTCTGAGCACTATGGGACTCAACTGCTGAGGTCATTAGTCCCCTAGAACTTAGAACTAGTTAAACCTAACTAACCTAAGGACATCACAAACATCCATGCCCGAGGCAGGATTCGAACCTGCGACCGTAGCGGTCTCGCGGTTCCAGACTGCAGCGCCTTTAACCGCACGGCCACTTCGGCCGGCTGTACATCAATGACGTCCCAAATTACATGCCGTGAGAAAATATACTCTCTGCTCATGACATGACACTAATTAAAGATGGAGAAAATGTGCATGGTGTCTTTCAATACAACAAAGTAGCAACTGTAATGAACAGCGACTGCTGCAGGGCCGATCTTTTACCTATAAATAAAATAAAAACTGACGAACTCTAAAGACATTTTAACCAGATACAAATGGCTGGCTCTGAGCACTATGGGACTTAACATCTGTGGTCATCAGTCCCCTAGAACTTAGAACTACTTAAATCTAACTAACCTAAGGACATCACACACATCCATGCCCGAGGCAGGATTCGAACCTGCGACCGTAGCGGTCACGCGGTTCCAAAGCGCCTAGAACCGCACGGCCACACCGTTAACCAGATACAAAAAGCGTCAAATTACAGGGATTGAATTTAAATAAAAAACTCACGTTAGATATGCATACAAATTATCTACGTGCTGTCTTCCTACTGCGCAAGCTGAGACACGTTGCTAGTAAAAACTTATTACACTACTGGCCATTAAAATTGCTACACCAAGAAGAAATGCAGACAAATATGTTATACTAGAACTGACTTGTGATTACATTTTCACGCAGTTTGGGTGAATAGATCCTGAGAAATCAGTACCCGGAACAACCACCTCTAGCCGTAATAACGGCCTAGATACGCCTGGGCATTGAGTCAAACAGAGCTTGGATGGCGTATACAGGTACAGCTGCCCATGCAGCTTCAACACGATACCACAGTTCATCAAGAGTAGTGACTGGCGTATTGTGACGAGCCAGTTGTTCGGCCACCATTGACCAGATGTTTTCAGTTTGTGAGAGACCTGGAGAACGTGCTGGCCAGGGTAGCAGTCGAACATTTTCTGTATCCAGAAAGGCCCGTACAGGACCTGCAACATGTGGTCGTGCATTATCCTGCTGAAATGTAGGGTTTCGCAGGGATCGAATGAAGGGTAGAGCCACGGGTCGTAACAGATCTGAAATGTAACGCCACTGTTCAAAGTACAGTCAATGCGAACAAGAGGTGACCGAGACGTGTAACCAATGGCACCCCATGCCATCATGCCGGGTGATACGCCAGTATGGGGATGACGAATGCACGTTTCCAATGTGCGTTCACCGCTGTGTCGCGAAACACGAATGCGACCATCATGATGCTGTAAACAGAACCTGGATTCATCGGAAAAAATGACGTTTTGCCATTCGTGCACCCAGGTTCGTCGTTGAGTACACCATCGCAGACGCTCCTGTCTGCGATGCAGCCATGGTCTCCTAGCTGATAGTCAATGCTGCTGCAAACGCCTTCGAACTGTTCATGCAGATGGTTGTTGTCCCCATCTGTTGACTCTGGGATCGAGACGTGGCTGCACGATCCGTTACAGCCATGCGGATAAGATGCCTTCTGGACTGCTAGTGATACGAGGCCGTTGGGATCCAGCACGGCGTTCCGTATTACCCTCGTGAACCCACCGATTCCATATTCTGCTAACAGTCATTGGATCTCGATCAACGCGAGCAGTAATTTCGCGTCACAATAAACCGCAATCGCGATAGGCCAGAATCCGACCTTTATCAAAGTCGGAAACGTGATGGTAAGCATTTCTCCTCCTCACACGGGGCATCACAACAACGTTTCACCAGGCAACCCCAGTCAACTGCTGTTTGTGTATGAGAAATCGGTTGGAAACTTCCCTCATGTCAGCACGTTGCAGGTGTCGCCACCGATGCCAACCCTTTATGAATGCTCTGAAAAGCTAATAATTTGCATATCACAGCATCTTCTTCCTGTCGGTTAAATTTCTCGTCTGTAGCATGTCATCTTCGTGGTGTAGCAATTTTAATGGCCAGTAGTGTAATTACTGAATTTTTTTCTTCCCAATAATATGGAGTACCACTTTGGGGCAGAAGAAGTCAGTTAGGTGTATATTAGGTCTAGCACCAAGGCAACACTGGAAAGGACGCGGAGGTCCTGTAACATGGCCTGTTAGATCACCGGAATTAAAAACCCCTGCATTTTTACCTGTGGGGACATCTGAAAGGCTCTGAGTATGCTGAACCAATCCATGATGTGCCGACCGTTAAACGGCGTGTTCGTGACGCCTGAGACGCTATTCGGAGAGAGACCGGAACCTGTGAGAGACTGAAGCAATCCATGATGCGACGTGTGAAAGCGTGAATTGCATCTCACGGAAGTCACTTTGGACATCTGCTGTGACGTGGGTGCGATGCAGCTCTGTGCAGGGTGTTTAAAATTGGAGTTAACAACTTTGAAAATTCGTATAAATTAATTCATAGTACCTACAGAGGTGATTGTAAGTTCAGTTTGTAGGGAAATATATCAAGTTTTGTCTCGAGTTTTTCGCTAGTGCTGAATCGCACCGTAAGGAGCGCTAGCGGCAGTTGCGTTAAAGATGGCTGCCTTCATTGGACCCTAGCATGTTTTTTTGTTTGAAGAATCGAAGTCGGCGACAACCCGTTCTGCGTAATTTCCGTAACAAGTACGCTAAAGATCCTCCTAGTTGGCCTGTTCGTGATAGCCCTAAACTGAACGTTTTTGTGCATTGAGCAAGAACAAAATGTACGGCTCCACTTTTCCGTGAGAGTAGCATCAACGGGATAGTGTACCTGGATATGTTACAACAGTTTTTGATACCACAGACCGATGAGGATGACCAAGAACGAACTGTTTACTTCATGCAAGATGGTGCACCACCCCACTACCTGGCTGACGTCCGGGATTTTCTCAGTGACCGCTTTCCAGGTCAATGGATTGACTGTGACGCACCAATTGTATGGCCTCCATGTTCCCCAGACTTGACACCACTCGTTTCTTTTTTTTTTTTTTTTAATGGGGATTCATCAAGGATATCGCGTGTGTAGCTACTGTGCCGGCTTTTCTGCCTGAACTCAGAGCAAGAATTGACGTCGCCACTGAGCAAGCTACACCTGCAATGCAACAGCGAGTTTGGGAAGAAATTTGACTTCTGATGGGATGTGTGCTGGATAACCAACGGAAGCCACATACGACATCTTTGGTTTAAGGTAAAAAAAAGTGATGTGTTTCTCTTCAAAGTAACACTAAACTCAGCGCTATATCTTCTCTCAAGTTTTGAAGTAGTAAAGTCCTATCTGAAACACCCCGCACTGTGTTCCAGGAATTGTTGTCGATGTGAGAACACAAGTTCACAGGATCTTTTTTCCTCTATTTCCAGTCAGAAATCTGTCCATGCAGTTTGTCGGCTTTGTTAAGGTTCACCCTGCACACAGGGTAAACGGTATAATCTGCCAAAATTATACAAGTGGTACATCTCGCTGTGCTTTGCAAAAAGGTCTAATGAAATGTCGTTGTATCATGTTCTTTATTTTTGTATTTCTAAAAGACAGACATTTGTACGTTTGATAGTACGCACATTTCCGTTTACATTGTCAGCTGACGACACATGACCTTGCTTGTGTATTGGCGACAGTGACGTGGCGTTCATACAAAGGTAACGGACGGACCAGAGCTATGTAAACATTGGACTTGTATAAGGGCGCCGCGCGGCTGCTAGGTACTACCGAAACACGCAGTGTAAACAGTCTCTGGGTTGTCAAGAACGTACAATTCGTTTTACGTAAACAATGAATTATGTACAAACAGACGTGTTCTCTTTTACAACATTACCATTACGAAGGTCGTGGTAGTAAGGAAAAGCTGACTTCAAATAAAATGTGTTTTCCTTAGTACGAAATCAACCAATCACAACGAAACTTGTTGTGCGTTAATTACAGTCAACTGATTCCTCTATTTACAACAATACCATAACGCAAATTAAATTCAAATTATTTTTGTTTTCTACAACAGTACCGTGACGAAAATGAAACCACATTAGTTTGTTTCCTATTACACCAATACTACGACAAGCGTTCAAAATCCCCGCCATTCGAATCGATACGTGCTTAATTACGGCGAAACCAGTTTTGTAGCATCCGTTTGCACACACGCACATTTGTCTTCATAGTATTGGCAGCATCTAAAATCCTCTGCGTAAGTTCGTCCACATCATTTGTTTATTTAAGTTCCTTCTTACGGCCCCAAAAGTAAAAATCCAGTGGATTTAAATCAGCACTGCGTGCTGACCTGAGACGTGGACGAAATTGCCCTATCCAACGTCCTTGAAATCGTGTACTCAAAAATCTTCGTACTCTCTGACTAATGTGGGGTTGAGCACCGTCGTGGAGAAACCACATGTTATGACGTACGGTCAACGGAATATTTTCTAGCAAAGTTGGTAGCAACGTTTTCTCTAGAAAATCCTGGTAATTATTAAACAGTCAATCGTGCAGGTAAAATGTAGGCCCAGTACTGTAATCATCCATTATAGCAGCCCAGAGATTTACTTAAAGCGGCACCGAAAACTTGTTGCTACTATTTGGCGCGGATTTCTACATGGTTCAAATGGCTCTGAGCACTATGGGACTCAACTGCTGTAGTCATAAGTCCCCTAGAACTTAGAACTACTTAAACCTAACTAACCTAAGGACAGCACACAACACCCAGCCATCACGAGGCAGAGAAAATCCCTGACCCCGCCGATTTCTACATACATCTACATGGATACTCGGCAAATTACATTTAAGTGCCTGGCAGAGGGTTCATCAAAACACCTTCAAAATTCTCTATTATTCCAATCTCGTATAGCGCGCGGAAAGAATGGACACTTACATCTTTCCGTACGAGCTGTGATTTCCCTTATTTTATCGTAGTGATCGTTCCTCCCTATGTAGGTCGGTGTCCGTCGCAACGAAAAAAGCCTTTCTCTTAATGATGTCCAGCCCAAATCCTTTATCATTTCTGTGACACTCTCTCCCATATTTCGCGATACTTCAAAACGTGCTGCCCTTCTTCTAACTTTTTCGATGTACTCCGTCAGTCCTATCTGGTAAGGATCCCAAACGCCAGCAGTATTCTAAAAGAGGACGGACAAGCGTAGTGTAGAGGCAGTCTCCTTAGTAGGTCTGTTACATTTTCTAAGTGTCCTGCCAATAAAACGCAGTCTTTGGTTAGCCTTCCCCACAACATTTTCTATGTGTTCCTTCCAATTTAAGTTGTTCGTAATTGTAATACCTAGGTATATAGTTGACTTTACGGCTTTTAGATTAGCCTGATTTATCGTGTAACCCAAATTTAACGAGTTTCTTTTAGCACTCATGTGAATGACCTCACACTTTTCGTTATTTAGGGTCAGCTGCCATTTTTCGCGCGCTATCATTTATAAATCGTTTTGCAGTTTGTTTTGATCTTCTGATGACTTTATTCGTCGATAAGCGACAGCGTGATCTGAAAACAACCGAAGACGGCTGCTCAGATTGTCTCCCAAATCTTTTATATAGATAAGGAACAGCAAAGGGCCCATAATACTACCTTGGGGAACGCCAGAAATCACTTCTGTTTTACCCGATGACTTTACGTCAATTACTACGAACTGTGACCTCTCTGACAGGAAATCACAAATCCAGTCACATAATTGAGACGATGTTCTATAAGCACGCAATTTCACTGCGTGCTGCTTGTGTGGTACCGTCTCAAAAGCTTTCTGGGAATCCAGAAATACGAAATCTACCTGAAATCCCTTGTCAATAGCACTCAACACTTCGTGTGAATAAAGAGCTAGTTGTGTTTCACAGGAACGATGTTTTCTAAATCCATGTTGACTGTGTGCCAATAAACCGTTTTCTTCCTGTGCACGTTATGTAAATTGGTTATTCCGTCGCGAGTGAAACACGCTTCATCTATGACGATTATTTTGTTTACAAAATCATGTTGCGCACTTTGTAATGAAAGCCACTCTGACAAGGGAACCTCCTCATCGCACCCCCTTCAGATTTAGTTATAAGTTGGCACAGTGGATAGGCCTTGAAAAACTGAACACAGATCAATCGAGAAAACAGAAGAAGTTGTGTGGAACTATGAAAAAAATAAGCAAAATTTGCAAACTGAGTAGTCCATGCAAAGATAGGCAACATCTGGGATAATTTGAACTGAGGAGCACCGTGGTCCCGTGGTTAGCGTGAGCAGCTGCGGAACGAGAGATCCTTGGTTCAAATCTTCCTTCGAGCCTAAAATTTTATTTTCAGACAATTATCAAAGTTCAGGCACTCACACATAATCAACTTCGCTTTCCAAAATTCCAGGACATGTTCAGATTTGCTTGGACATATGCAGGATTTGACGGTCTACACACGGAAAATTTTGAAAACGTTAAAAACATATGTTTTGACAGAGCACAGGGAAACGTGTGCGACTGTGAAACTGTTGGATTCATTTGTTGCAGTTTATGTGACAAACTCTTCTGTTTTCATCACTTTTTTGGGAGTAATTCTCACATCCACAAGAAAACTTAAATCGGGCAATGTAGAAGAATCTTTTTACCCATTCGCCAAGTGTACAAGTTAGATGGGTCGACAACATATTCCTGTCATGTGACGCACATGCCGTCACCAGTGTCGTTATAGAATATTTCAGACGTGTTTTCCTGTGGAGGAATCGGTTGACCTATAACCTTGCGATGTTTTCGGTTCCCATTGGAGAGGCACGTCCTTTCGTCTACTAATCGCACGGTTTTGCGGTGCGGTCGCAAAATACAGACACTAAACTTATTACAGTGAACAGAGACGTCAATGAACGAACGGAGAGATCATAACTTTGCGAAAATAAAAAAAAAAAAAAATTCACTTGAGGGGAGACTTGAACCAAGGACCTCTCGTTCCACAACTGCTCACGCTAACCACGGGACCACGGCGCTCCTGAGGTCCGGTTATCCGTGATGTTGCATATTTTCGCATGGACTAAGTTTGTACATTTTCTTTATTTTTTCATAGTTCCACACAATTTCTTCCTGTTTTCTCGATTGATCTGTGTTCAGTTTTTCAAGGCCTATCCACTGTGCCAGCTTATAACTAAATCTGAGGGGGGTGCGATGGGGAGGTTCCCTTGTGAGAATTCTCGTCGCGGAGAGAAATCTTGCTCTTCCAGCGCTTGCGCGCGTTGAATGTGGTAAGGCTGCATACTCTGCTCTTTCAGAGAGTGATGAACGTCAGTGTGTGATACACCCACTTGGCGGGCGATTGTTCTAGTACTCTGCGTAGCATCCTCGTGGATGCGGTCCAGAATTTGTTCCTCAGCTTGCAATGTACACTCCTCACGTCCTGTGCATCTGCCTTCCGCTCGGGGCATTAAAGAGGCAGAATCTCTCAATATGTGCAAATTAAATACGTACCCGTAACCTGTATTCTGTCGTGATTTAGTTAATAATAAAACGAAAGGATATCAGAACAGATAGTACGTTTCGCATACAGAATTGAAGATAACTACTAAACTTTGTTGCGTATGAATCTCAAAACTATCGAGTAAAAGTAGAGAATTATGATGATACAAACCTTTGGTGAACAGAAACAAATGCCGATCGTGCAGGAAGTCTTTGTTGTGGGAAGCATTCTCGTTAAATTCGTACAGCTGCTCTCGCAACACCTTTTGCCTCGACATATATTAAATGAATAATACAAATAAATAAATAAATAATTTTTATTTTATTTAAAAAATCTCTCTCTCTCCCTCTCTAATACACACACACACACACACACACACACACACACACACACACATTTTCACAACGCAGTTGAATGCAGAAAACTGAGAATGTTGGTAACACTTAGAAAAACAAATGAAACTCTGTATTAAAACGATGGCAGTTACAGTGATGTGTAACGTAAACAGTGAACTGTAAGATGTCCACCTGGTTGCCAGATGAGAAAAAGCAGTTTGCTCAGGTGCAATGAATTACAAGTTACCTGTAAGTACCTTTCCATTTGATAAAAAAAAAGTTAAGGAACTGTTTTTAAATCTATAACCTAGATGTGAAACCATAACGTATGTGTAAAAATGGACAAATAATGTAATGTTTCGAGACACCCACTGAAGATACCTTGTAAAAAAGGCGAAACGCTTCTGGGTGCATAAATTAAAATAAAAATTTCGATGTGCAGCATGCAAAAAAGGCACTCTCTCCGACTTTTCGATGACCCTCTACTGAACTTAAGTGTCGTTCCTTTCGGTATGTCCCGTTTCACGTGGCGCCTCACGTTTTAGCATATGAGTCCCCCCCCCCCCCCCCTCCCTCCCTCCCTAATGTGACTGACACTTCCCGTGGGCCGCAGCAGAGCGTGAAGGCCCGTCCAGCCCTACGTCCTGTGTGTGAGAGGTTGTTAAGGATTGGGGAGTCAGGGAGTGAAGTGAAGTGCCGCCGGTCAGCGATTCTGGGACGCCGGAAGCGCCCCGGGCCGCCTAGCTGAGTCGCCGCTTCCGGGTAGCGGTTTCGCCGTGACTGTCACTCCCTCTCTCTTTCCTTCGCTAGCCCCTGTCCCCTGGTGTGCCCAAGCGGGACGAACCAGGGCGAAGCACCGGTTGACACGCTAGCGGACGTCTACACCACCCGATAGTTGATTTCTGCGCGCCGATGCCTCCACAGAACGTAGGAGAGGAAGTCGTAGAGTTTTAATTATCACCTCGCAAAAAAGAAGAAAAAAGAAGCTGCGAGTATGAAACTTGTGACATGTCAGTGGACGCCCCAAGATAAGGAAACAACGGGCGTGGGAAAGGTGCTGGACATTTATCACGGGTCATTAGCTACTTCACAAGAGTCCAACAATCTCCTATTGCACAGATACCAAAACACTAATAAAATACGAATGATTCAGCGTGTTACTCCAAAATTTCTTCAGTGAAACCAAAAGAAAGCAGGCGTTGACAGTGTTAAAATTACCGAAGTCACGGCTGCAAAATACTAACACGAATTCTTTACAGACGAATGGAAAAATTGTTAGAAGCCGGCCTCAGGGAAGATCAGTTTGGATTCCGAAGAAATGTTGGAACACGTGAGGCAATACTGACCCTCCGACATATCTTAGAAGATAGATTAAGGAAGGCAAACCTACGCTTCTAGCATTTGTAGACTTAGAGAAAGCTTTTGACAACGTTCACTGGGCCGGCCGCTGTGGCCGAGCGGATCTAGGAGCTTCATTCCGGAACCGCGCTGCTGCTACGGTCGCAGGTTCGAATGCTGCCTCGGGCATGTATGTGTGTGATGTCCTTAGGTTAGTTAGGTTTAAATAGTTCTGAGTCTAGGGGACTGATCACCTCAAAAGTCCCATAGTGCTTGGAGCCATTTGAACTAATGTTGAGTGGAATACTCTCTTTCAAATTCTGAAGGCGGCAGGGGTAAAATGCAGGGAGCGAAAGGCTATTTACAATTTGTGCAGAAACCAGATGGCAGTTATTAAGAGCCGAGGGGCATTAAAGGGAAGCAGTGGTTCGGAAGGGAGTGAGACAGTGCTGTAGCCTATCCCCGATGTTATTCAATCTATATACTGAGCAAGCAGTAAAGGAAACGAGCCGGCTGCTGTGGCCAAGCGGTTCTAGGCGCTTCAGTCTGGAACCGCGCGACCGCTAAGGTCGCAGGTTCGAATCCTGCCTCGGGCAGTCAAGTGTGTGATGTCCTTAGGTTAGTTAGGGGACTGATGACCTTAGATGTTAAGTCCCATAGTGCTCAGAGCCATTTGAACCATTTGAGGAAACGAAAGAAAAATTTGGAGTAGGAATTAAAATTCATGGAGAAGAAATAAAAACTTTGAGGTTTGCCGATGATTGTAAATCTGGCAGAGACAGCAAATGACCTGGAAGATTACTTGAACGGAATGGATAGTGTCTTGAAAGGAGGATATAAGATGAACGTCAACAAAAGCAAAATGAGGATACTGGAAAGTAGTAGAATTAAATCCGGTGATGCTGAGGGAATTAGGTTAAGAAATGAGGCACTTAAGGTAGTAAAGGAGTTTTGCTATTTGGGGAGCAAAAAAACTGATGATGGTTTTCTGGTTTTTTGAAAAGAGGACAAATTATGGACATGGAACTGTAGCTTTAGAATTTTTGAAAGGCTTTTTACGGACTGTATTGACCGGCTTGAATGCGGAAAAATTCAGTGTTGCGTGAAATTTGCCTGCAATATAATTTACCATTCCGATTAATTACATTTTTGAATTCTACGTCATTGTTGATTTATTCAGAGTTCTCACCTTAGACATAAAATTCGTCCTTCTGCCACAATATTAATTCATTAGTCACCATCGATGTTCTTCTATTTTTTGACCGTGTGTACCTTCCTGAGTCGGCATCGGTTCACTTCACGAAGACGGTGGAAACCAAGGAAGACAATGCTACGTCGCTTTAAATAATTCTCGTAAAACTTAGATACTTCTCACTATTTTTTACTCACAACACAATAAGGCTTGCTCTGCTCGTCTCACAAACCATAAACACTAACAATATGGCTGCCTTTCCGCACACACCAAAAATTACGTCCATCCTCTACAAGGCAACAATCGAAAGTGTCTCTTAGCTCCTTCTTGATGAAACAAAAGAGAATCCAATGTGAACATTACAAAGATTATAATCTACATGCCTCTCAATTTAATCTTTGGCGCACCCTTCAAGGTATTGTATGTCTCTGCGTCAGAATGTGTCATTATTACAATACGCTATTTTCCTGTTTTAGAAACATGATTCGGATTGTTCTTATTGTGATTAATTATAACATCTAAATAGCATTTATGGTAATATTCCCACGAAAAGTTATTTTTATGTAATTAAAACTTAAAAATTGTTAAATATCAAGTTTGGCCACGTGATCGAAAACGCTGTGTTATTGGCTGAAGCTCTGGTAGGGTCAGAGATTAAACGTAAGACGAGAATATACGTGTGTCATAAGTGTTAGCCGCAGTTACGAGGTTTTTACATGCTTTTTCTGCAAACAGCTTACCTATTTAGTGAAGAAAAACGCAATTACAGCTTTTAAGTAGTGGTAGAAAGGGGTTTTGTGGACGCTGATAGTGGCATCCTTGCGAAAGCTGATACATTTATGCTCGATCAATTTGGAGTGGCGATAAGTGGAACGCTGGGCATTCTTGTCTCTGCTCCCTGCAACATCATTAAACTCGCTCAAAACTGAGGATTGTAGAACTTTTGCAAATGGGTCATTATATTACACTAGATTGTCAACTATCAGTCATGAGCTACAACCCAAAGCAGAATAAAATTATTCTTGACAGACCTTAGTGCTGAGTTACTCTCCAGAACACTCTCACCAGGTGCTTTGTGGCGCAACGGACAGCGTATTTGAGTGCGGATAGAAAGGTCACACGTTCGAGTACTGGTAACGTAATACATTTTTAAAGTTTTACACGAAATGCGAAAACAGCGTAAGCAAGAGCTGATTTTAGCACTTGTTTCGATTGTGGGATGTAGTATATATATATATATATATATATATATATATATATATATATATATATATATATATATATATATATCTCCATATTAATCTGAGAAATGGACGACAGAGGATAAATGCATTTACTTTGCGAAAAAACAATTCACATTTTCTGGAAAGCATTGCTAGTACCATACAACGAGATGTAGGACGAAGAGGTTTTCTGTATGAAGAGGTATAAAGCGTGTACAACACGCAATTAGCACAAACGTGACGGTTGCGATATTCGTGAGTGTAAACTAAGTCAGTGTCTGAAACAGACTTACTTCATCTATATGTAAGATGATGAAACTTCATAAGTTTAGACAACAAGAATCCCTAGCTGGACAGTACCAAGATAAAAAGCGTTGTTTGCAATAAAATAAAAAGTGTGTGGCTACATGAACTAGAAAATATCGTTTTGAACGTGACGTGTTTGAACAGCGATTGCAAATGTAAGGGCATGTAGACAGCAAGGAAAAAATAATTTTCAGTTTCTGATCGGTAAGGTGAAGTTTTGTAGTTGTGACTGAGTTTTCATATGAGAGGACTGTCAAGGGGTTTTACAAGCAGATTGAAATATTCTTTCGGGTTGCATTCGAACCAGCGATCTGTGGACATCATCTTGTTACATTCGACGCTCTACAGTTCTAACAAGTGAGCTACCGAGTAATTTAAGTGAAAGTGGGTAAAATGGCAGTTTTCACGAAGAGTTTAATTTCGTCGAATGACGCTGTCCTTCTTTGTAATAATGGAAAAACATATCTCGGAGACAAATTAATGTCAACACATTTTAATTAAGTTTGTGAACTTGTGCGTCGACTTGGTGACAATCTGCCGCTACAGTGCAACCACATTTTACGCGTCTTATCATTGTCTGGAAGGCTCAGTAACAATTTTTCAGGAGTTTTCATAGATGTATTTGAACAGTATGGTACTCCACACCATTTGTAACCCATTTTCCGAAACATAAATTCCAAAACAAGACATCACTGTGAATTAGCATTATGACGGTAGGGGCAGCGAGCTAGCCAATGACGTCTCTGGCATCACATGACTCGAATGGAGCGTTTTGGCGGGCTTTCAGATTACCTGAATTTTATTTCCGTTTTTATAAAAGAATACTGGGGCAACGGCGTTAACGCAGTGGATACACCGGTTCCCGTGAGATCACTGAAGTTAAGCGCTGTCGGGCGTGGCCAGCACTTGGATGGGTGACCATCCAAGCCGCTATGCGCTCTTGCCATTTTTCGGGGTGCACTCAGCCTCATGATGCCAATTGAGGAGCTACTCGACCGAATAGTAGCGGCTTCGGTCAAGAACACCATCATAACGACAGGGTGAGCGGTGTGCTGACCCCACGCCCCTCCTATCCGCATCTACATCTACATACATACTCCGCAATCCACGGTGCGTGGCGGAGGGTACCTCGTACCACAACTACTCCCTGTTCCACTCCCAAACAGAACGAGGGAAAAATGACTGCCGATATGCCTCTGTACGAGCCCTAATCTCTCTTATCTTTTGTGGTCTTTCCGCGAAACGTAAGTCGGCGGCAGTAAAATTGTACTGCAGTCCTCAAATGCTGGTTCTCTAAATTTCCTCAGTAGTGATTCACGAAAAGAACGCCTCCTTTCCTCTAGAGACTCCCACTCGAGTTCCTGAAGCATTTCCGTAACACTCGCGTGATGATCAAACCTACCAGTAACAAATCTAGCACCCCGCCTCTGAATTGCTACTATGTCCTCCCTCAATCAGACCTGATAGGGATCCGAAACGCTCGAGCAGTACTCAAGAATAGGTCGCATTAGTGTTTTGTACGCGGTCTCCTTTACAGATGAACCACATCTTGCCAAAATTCTACCAATGAACCGAAGACGACTATCCGCCTTCCCCACAACTGCCATTACATGCTTGTCCCACTTCATATCGCTCTGCAGATATTTGATCGACGTGACTGTGTCAAGCGCTACACTGCTAATGGAGTATTCAAACATTACAGGATTCTTTTTCCTATTCATCTGCATTAATTTGCATTTATCTGTATTTAGAGTTAGCTGCCATTCTTTAAACCAATCACAAATCCTCTCCAAGTCATCTTGTATCCTCTTACAGTCACTCAACGACGACACCTTCCCGTACACCAGAGCATCATCAGCAAACAGCCGCACATTGCTATCCACCCTGTTCAAAAGATCATTTATGTAGATAGAAAACAACTGCGGACCTACCACACTTCCCTGGGGCACTCCAGATGATACCCTAACCTCCGTTGAACACTCACCATCGAGGACACGGCGGTCGGATGGTCCCGGTAGGCCACTCGTGGCCTGAAGACGGAGTGCTTTTTTATATAAAAGAATACTGAAATCCAAGAGGAAAAAAAGCATTTTAGGAGTATAAAATGACATAATTATTAGTTTAAGACAATTTCCAGAAAGCAGTCAAATACCCTATTCGATTCTCGCCGTGAGCAAGTTGTGTGGCGTGTGAACGCTGGTGAGTGTGTCACCCCGGAAGCCCAGCAAGTGCTGCAGTTGCCGCCAGACAGCACAGCCCGGTGAGGTGTGGAGTGGACAGCTGAGCTGAGCTGGTCGCGTGCTGCGCCCGCCGACTCCAGCTGCAGCCAGTGAGTGTGTGGGGCCCCCTGCCCCCCTCCCCCCCCCCTCCCCCGCCAGGGGGAGGGTCTTCTTTCCGGCCAGCTGCCGTGGCCGCGGCCACTTCAACACCTCCAGCTGACCACACCTCTCCCCTACACCGACTGGAGCATTAAAGGACAGACGCAGGGTGTAAAAGGTGTACAACTTTGCTTCCGCCGTTTTTTCCCCAAAATTTGAGGCTTCAATGAAACAAACTGGTTACACGTATATCATTCAAAGTATTTTCCATCGCTGGCCACTACTTTCTCCCAACTTTCGGGCAGTGTACGAATGCCGCGTCGAAAAAATTGTCATCTTTTGAAGCGATCCACGAGGCGATCCAGTTTGTGTCTTCTTCATGAAAAAAATGTGTGTGAAATCTTATGGGACTTAACTGCTAAGGTCATCAGTCCCTAAGCTTACACACTACTTAACCTAAAGTATATTAAGGACAAACACACACATCCAAGCCCGAGGGAGGACTCGAACCTCCGCCGGGACCAGCCGCACAGTTAACCTTTGTTGTACCGCTTAAGGCCCTATCGGTGTTGATTGTCCTTTCCTGGATTGCTTGGGGACCTACATCAGCCCATGCATGCTGGCTATGGAAATTAACAACACCATTTCCTGTGAGCCCCGCCTCATTGGTAAATAAAATCTTGGCTGTGGACCTGTGGCACACTGCAACAGCCACTGACAGAATTAATGTCTGCCATGATGATCCTGTAGACTTGGCCTGAACGCGGTGTAGATGATATTGTAACTAACCTGTTTCTACGGGTTATTACGTTAAGAGTGGGAATGGAAATGCTTATTGATTGTGAAATTAACGTGAGAAGATTAGGGTCGCCACCGACTAATCAAATGTTTGGCCGAGTCGGAAAATAAATTAATTTGATCACAGACCAAAAATTCATAAAAATACGTACGTCGTGATATCGTTCATAGGGGATGCGATGTAATAAATAGTATTTCCCGTTCACTATTCACGAGAATCAACCATTTAAAATAAAATAGCACATGCATGAGCACTGTGCAGAAGATCAGCTCCCAGCAACACACCTGAAAATAAGACTAAATCTAAAGCATTTGTTTTAAAATAAAAGGGGAAACTCATCACTGGATCTGTGCGTAAGGAAACGCGTTGGATGTGCTAGCAGGAAAGCTACGAGGTGAGTGGCTTAGGTGCAAAAACGTAACCTCGTAATGCAAGATAAAATTGTGTATAAAATCATTTATTCCCAAGATATGGATGTGAGGCATGTACACAATTCCTGATAACGTTAATTCCTAAAACATTAAAGAAAAGCATCGATACATTCACCGTTATAATCTACAACTAAAATCATTGGTGTGAATCATTCATACAACTGCTGTTGCCTGATAACTGATCGCAATAACTCGTGAAACAGTACACGTTTCGCAGTACACCCGCGTGCCCACGTGGTTTGTGGAGACGCAATTTCTGGGTATCGTGGCCAAGTTGCAACAATATCACATCACACAATCATGAACAGTTAACATTCTTTAAAACAAACATGAGATTGGACAGTTAGTGATGACGGTAGCCCAACAAACTCTAATGTTCAACCACGCGGACGGCTCCCCACAGATGAAAGACACATAAAGCTAGGAAAATTTACAAGAAGGCAAAGGTATTAATATTTAGAACAATGAAAGCTTATACAGGCACAGCTGAATGCAAACAGACATTCGTACAGAAGCGAGTGCTCACTTCTTATCGACACCTTTGTGTGGCGCTCTTCCGGTGGATCCAAGTCTGCTATAGAAATTTACTAAAAGAAAAATCTGCCAAAGTTTTGCATTCCTTGCTGCGACAAGGCAAAGCAATCTCTCAGAGTTGAAAAGCGAGACCAAAAGCTAACAGCTCTCCCCTCGCCAAGTAACAACGCGCCACGCGGTCAGTCTAACTCACCCTTCATCGACTGGAGCACAGCTGTGGACGCTTCCCGTACCGGCGGCAGACTGCCTCCCTCTTTCATCTCCAGCCACCTCCACGCTCCGCGTGGCCCGGAAAACCCAAGGATGCCATTTCCGCCACCAACCTAACGCAGGTGGATTTCTCACAAGTAGCGCAAACCACTTTGCCTACTTGACCAATACGAGAGTTGGCTATTCTGTACAATTGCTGCTGAATCTAAATCACTATCGCAGACTTCCTGCAGCAGACTACGCCAGCGTCTAGCAGCGTGACACACAACCACATTCATTCAATCACACCACTATGAGAGTTATGAGAAAAGAGAAACAAGGAAAAGAAAGAGAAATGCTAGTGAAAATAGGCTACCGTAGTAATGAAAGGTGGCTACATGATCCTTTCAATATGGGTACAGCAATTGTTAATGAAGTATTCCCCAGACAAGAGAGTGAGACACGGCTTCCGTTGCTGCTAATTGTCGCACACTGGTCCCACGTGTTTCTTCCACCGAGCGTAGCACACGCTTCTCCATATCGTGCGGGCTGTACGGTGCCCTCCACTGTCAGTCTTCCGATGTGCAAGGCTACCTCTGTCCCTCAGTCTGTGGAACAGCTTACTAAACGGCACTCTGCGCAGTGGATATCTTTCAGCGTAGAGGGTAAGGGCTCGCAGGCTACGTCCGTTTGCTAAACCATAGCAGAATATCATATCCTGCATTTCAATTGTCGAGTAGTAGGCTTGCATTGCCAGCAAGTTGTGGAAGAGAGAAAACGTAAATGTACCATGCCATCTGTACGCACAAACAGCATATTAACAGTAAACACACAAGCTAACCCCCGTTTGGAAGAAGGTAAAACATCGTACCCAGCATTGACAGTACAGTACGGTAAGGCATACAAACACGATAAAAACTAACGTAGCCCACAACACGACGAACCACACAACTGACTGCAGAGCACACATTTGACGGAGGACTGTGCTAATTTTCGAAACCAACCGTCGCGCAGCCCTTTCTATAAACATGTGTTTATCTCAGGAAGTATGGGTTTCTGGACTCATGTTTATTGAACTTACTTTTTTCGTCTCGATGAGTACTACGATATCTCAAAGTATTCGACACTTTTTTTTTAACACCCTGTTTGCAGCCCCCCCCCCCCCCTTTAAATGTTTCAGCACAAATATCTCTGGTACAACAGCAGATATTGAAAAACTATTTTCACTGTTACGAATGCAAGGCAGGGGCTCATGAAAATAAATTCTATGAGACACTCTAAAACGTAAGCAAATATTAGTTTCAACATATACTTATGATTTTTTTAATGGACACCCCATATTACCAGGTATGTCCACAAAGTAAGTTCCGTTTACAAAATTGTTGAGGCTTTCGTGGCCACTTGTTGACAAACTGCCTATTGGCTTCTGTCTCGGGTTCTTCGGCCGACGTTCATCTAATGATTTTTCTGACGTTTCGCCAGCACGAGTGGCTGGCATTGTCAAAGCTTCACCCTCCATTGCCGGTGGTGAACTGGAGCCGAGCTCGCGGGCGCAGGCTATATGTACCTGGCGCGCCAACGTCCGAGGGCTTCTCCGCGGTCATTTCCGGTGCGGTTCTCCTCTTGCTACCTGCGACGGTCGTTCGCTGCAGTACGGGAAGCCAGGATCCGTTGACCTTAAGGCTTTCCTCTTTCTTGTTCAAACTGTTCGCGTGTTTTTGTATTTCTACAGCTTCTCTGAACAAGCGCGTGTGATAGTGCTTCTCTACAGCCAGAACTTCCGTGTCGGCGAATTTTATTACATGGTCGGTCTCATTCAGTGCGTGCTCTGCCACGGCCGATTTTTCCACCTGCCCCAACGTGCAATGTCGCTTATGCTCTTTGATCCTGGTGTTAATGGATCGTCCAGTCATTCCGACATAAACTTTTCCGCATGTGCATGGTATGCGGTATATTCCCGACATTGCAAGTGGGTCTCTTTTCTCCTTCGCCGATCTAAGACACTCTTTGATCTTCCTTGTCGGTTTGAAAATCGTCTTTACGCCATGTTTGCGCAATATACGGCCGATTCTGTCCGTCACTCTGGGAATGTATGGCAGAAAGGCCGTACCCGACAATTCTTTTTCCGGTTCCTTGCTTCGCCGAGGGTTGGGCTCTGTTACACTTCTGATATAATTTGTGGAGTAACCATTGCTCCTCAGGACAGTTTCCAGGTGTTGCATTTCTCGTTTGAGGTGTTGCGGCTCACATATTCGTCCTGCTCTCGTTACGAGCGTACTAATCATGCCTCTTTTCTGGCTCGGGTGGTGGTTTGACAGTTTGTGCAGGTATCGGTCCGTGTGAGTCGGTTTTCGATACACGCTGTGTCCCAGATCTTCGCCGTCCCTTGTGACCAGAACATCTAGAAATGGCAGTTTCTTGTCCTTTTCTACTTCCATGGTAAATGTTATGTTGGCATGGAGGCTGTTCAAGTGTCTTAGGAAGTCACTGAGCTGTTCTTCACCATGGCTCCACACCACGAAAGTATCATCGACGTACCTGTACCACACCTTAGGTTTGCAAGTCGCCGAGTCCAGTGCCTGTGCTTCGAATTGTTCCATGAAGAAGTTGGCCACCACTGGACTGAGAGGACTACCCATGGCGACGCCTTCCAGCTGTTCGTAGAAATCGCCATTCCACGTGAAATAGCTCGTGGTGAGACATGCATGGAAGAGCTTTCTGATGTCTAGCGGAAAAATGGAACCGATGTGCTCCAGAGCGTCACTGAGTGGCACTTTCGTAAATAACGAAACAACATCAAAGCTGACCAGGATGTCGTTTGGTGCAAGTTTCAGTTTCTTCAGCTTCTCAATGAAATGTCCTGAGTCCTTAATGTATGTGTCGGTCTTCCCCACGTGTGGCTGGAGCAGAGAGGCCAAGTGTTTTGCCAGTTTATATGTCGGTGATCCAGGAGCGCTAACGATCGGTCTCAGTGGAACGTTGTTCTTATGGATCTTGGGTAATCCATACAGCCGAGGTGGTAGGGCTTCTGTGTTGCGCAGGTTTCACTGTATGTCCGCCGGCAGAGAAGACGCCTTGATTAATCGATTCGTATTCCGTGTGATCCGTTGCGTCGGATCTGCGCTTAGTTTTCGGTACGTCGTCGGATCTAATAGGTCTCGGATCTTTTGCTCATAATCTTCGGTCTTCATTACGACGGTCGCATTCCCCTTATCGGCAGGCAGTACCAATATACTCTTGTCGGCGTTGAGATTCTTAATGGCTTGTACCTCTTCTTTCTTCAGGTTGCAAGCTGGTGGTTTTGCTCGGCGCAGTATCCTGGCTGTTTCCGTGCGTATTTCCTCTGCCCTTTCACAAGGAAGGGTACGAATGGCTGCTTCGGTGTTGGCAATGATGTCCTCCATAGGTATAGTTCTCGGGATGATAGCGAAATTCCCTCCTTTTTGAAGAACAGACACTTCCTCTTCGGTCAATTGTCGTTCAGTGAGGTTGACCACTGTGTGTGACATGTCGGGAGTCGCCTTGTCGGTGTGCTTCCGGCATCTTTCAAACTTTTTCTTCTGTCGATCGGTGCAGCGCTCGAGTTCGTTCTGCATGCTCCTGTGAGTGATGCTGTCAATCTTGTCCCAGTCGTCTCGATGCATTCTGCTACTTAGTTGATAGAAAAGGTCCAGAAGTTCCTGATCCGTTCTTGCCAAGTCTCTCCGTGTTGTATGTATTCGCTCACGAAGAAAAGCTCGTTCCATTCTGTCGTAGATACGATGTGCTTGGGCGGTGGTGAATAGGCGCTTACATCAGATTGTACCGACGCCTTGACCAACGACGGAAGAAGAAAGCGCGACTGATGTCCTCTCTCGCCTTTCTGTCACGTTGCCGAGATGAATGTGCTACACCGAAGTTCTTGAGATGTAAGCGCCTATTCACCACCGCCCAAGCACATCGTATCTACGACAGAATGGAACGAGCTTTTCTTCGTGAGCGAATACATACAACACGGAGAGACTTGGCAAGAACGGATCAGGAACTTCTGGACCTTTTCTATCAACTAAGTAGCAGAATGCATCGAGACGACTGGGACAAGATTGACAGCATCACTCACAGGAGCATGCAGAACGAACTCGAGCGCTGCACCGATCGACAGAAGAAAAAGTTTGAAAGATGCCGGAAGCACACCGACAAGGCGACTCCCGACATGTCACACACAGTGGTCAACCTCACTGAACGACAATTGACCGAAGAGGAAGTGTCTGTTCTTCAAAAAGGAGGGAATTTCGCTATCATCCCGAGAACTATACCTATGGAGGACATCATTGCCAACACCGAAGCAGCCATTCGTACCCTTCCTTGTGAAAGGGCAGAGGAAATACGCACGGAAACAGCCAGGATACTGCGCCGAGCAAAACCACCAGCTTGCAACCTGAAGAAAGAAGAGGTACAAGCCATTAAGAATCTCAACGCCGACAAGAGTATATTGGTACTGCCTGCCGATAAGGGGAATGCGACCGTCGTAATGAAGACCGAAGATTATGAGCAAAAGATCCGAGACCTATTAGATCCGACGACGTACCGAAAAATAAGCGCAGATCCGACGCAACGTATCACACGGAATACGAATCGATTAATCAAGGCGTCTTCTCTGCCGGCGGACATACAGAGAAACCTGCGCAACACAGAAGCCCTACCACCTCGGCTGTATGGATTACCCAAGATCCATAAGAACAACGTTCCACTGAGACCGATCGTTAGCGCTCCTGGATCACCGACATATAAACTGGCAAAACACTTGGCCTCTCTGCTCCAGCCACACGTGGGGAAGACCGACACATACATTAAGGACTCAGGACATTTCATTGAGAAGCTGAAGAAACTGAAACTTGCACCAAACGACATCCTGGTCAGCTTTGATGTTGTTTCGTTATTTACGAAAGTGCCACTCAGTGACGCTCTGGAGCACATCGGTTCCATTTTTCCGCTAGACATCAGAAAGCTCTTCCATGCATGTCTCACCACGAGCTATTTCACGTGGAATGGCGATTTCTACGAACAGCTGGAAGGCGTCGCCATGGGTAGTCCTCTCAGTCCAGTGGTGGCCAACTTCTTCATGGAACAATTCGAAGCACAGGCACTGGACTCGGCGACTTGCAAACCTAAGGTGTGGTACAGGTACGTCGATGATACTTTCGTGGTGTGGAGCCATGGTGAAGAACAGCTCAGTGACTTCCTAAGACACTTGAACAGCCTCCATGCCAACATAACATTTACCATGGAAGTAGAAAAGGACAAGAAACTGCCATTTCTAGATGTTCTGGTCACAAGGGACGGCGAAGATCTGGGACACAGCGTGTATCGAAAACCGACTCACACGGACCGATACCTGCACAAACTGTCAAACCACCACCCGAGCCAGAAAAGAGGCATGATTAGTACGCTCGTAACGAGAGCAGGACGAATATGTGAGCCGCAACACCTCAAACGAGAAATGCAACACCTGGAAACTGTCCTGAGGAGCAATGGTTACTCCACAAATTATATCAGAAGTGTAACAGAGCCCAACCCTCGGCGAAGCAAGGAACCGGAAAAAGAATTGTCGGGTACGGCCTTTCTGCCATACATTCCCAGAGTGACGGACAGAATCGGCCGTATATTGCGCAAACATGGCGTAAAGACGATTTTCAAACCGACAAGGAAGATCAAAGAGTGTCTTAGATCGGCGAAGGAGAAAAGAGACCCACTTGCAATGTCGGGAATATACCGCATACCATGCACATGCGGAAAAGTTTATGTCGGAATGACTGGACGATCCATTAACACCAGGATCAAAGAGCATAAGCGACATTGCACGTTGGGGCAGGTGGAAAAATCGGCCGTGGCAGAGCACGCACTGAATGAGACCGACCATGTAATAAAATTCGCCGACACGGAAGTTCTGGCTGTAGAGAAGCACTATCACACGCGCTTGTTCAGAGAAGCTGTAGAAATACAAAAACACGCGAACAGTTTGAACAAGAAAGAGGAAAGCCTTAAGGTCAACGGATCCTGGCTTCCCGTACTGCAGCGAACGACCGTCGCAGGTAGCAAGAGGAGAACCGCACCGGAAATGACCGCGGAGAAGCCCTCGGACGTTGGCGCGCCAGGTACATATAGCCTGCGCCCGCGAGCTCGGCTCCAGTTCACCACCGGCAATGGAGGGTGAAGCTTTGACAATGCCAGCCACTCGTGCTGGCGAAACGTCAGAAAAATCATTAGATGAACGTCGGCCGAAGAACTCGAGACAGAAGCCAATAGGCAGTTTGTTAAGTTCCGTTTGGTTATTTAAAACAAACGTCTACAGATACAGAAAAAATATTTATTGTACAAAAATCTATAACTGTTACTTTCCTACATAGCTTCCGAAATTTTGTAGGTACTTGTCATAGCGTGGCACAAGAGTTTGTATGCCTTCTTCATAGAAGGTTGCCGCCTGTGTTTTCAACCGTGTGGTAACATGTTCTTTCAGCTCGTCATCGTCGTTGAAGTGTTGACCACCAAGGACAGATTTTAGGTGTAAGAAGAGATGAAAGTCGCTCGGACTTGTTGTGCTTAACCTTCTCTTCAATTGTGTGAACCAGTTCATCAGTAACCACAGACGGTCGTGCACTTCGTTCTTCATCGTGCACTTGATCACGTCCTTCATTGAATAGTCTGACTCATCTTCTAACCATGAATCACTCATAGGATTTTGTCCGTAAACCTCGCAGATTTGCCGATGATTTTCCTTTTGTTTAACTTTCTTTGCATTTAGAAAACGAATCACAGATCTGATTTCACACGCGGCGGCATTTTCTATTACGGCTGACATTATTAATGGATCTTGAGCTTGTTTTATTCTTATTTATTTTTTATCACGTTCTGTGGGACGATGTGGGTCAAAGCTGTTAAATAATTGGAAGAGTCACTATATACATAGCCGACAAAAGACAGATACGAAATACGTGAGAAGAAAATTAAGAGATACCCGATCTGGCGCCGATACAGTAAAGTGAATGATAGGCGGCTGACGGAAGTGGGTCAGACTGTGAATAGCCCACGGTAGCAGCTGCAGCAGCAGTTCGTCTTCTATTGTATCAGACTGGGAACAACCATCCGAACAAGAAATGAGTCCTATTGTTGTATATAATTATCTTCTGTAATACACCATATATCAGTGAAGGTCTGACTTAATGAGGTATCTCGAACGGAATGACCACCCCCTTGCTACATAGGTGGTACACCTAATAGTGTAAGGAGCGCCTCCATGCCAGCCAGCCCGGTTTCCGAAAACGCCTGTGGTGAAACCCAAATCCACTTTCCTCACTAGATGGATTCAGTATTTCTAGATGGAAAATCATTCGACTTGGTACCAAATCTTATTAAGGAAATGAAGGTCATACCTGTGGCTGCACTGAGAATTTGTTGATAGGGAGGACGCAGAATGTCGTCTTGCGCGGAGAGTCAGTTACTGAACTAGCGACCGTAACTAAATGGCTCTGAGCACTATGGGACTTAACATCTGTGGTCATCAGTCCCCTAGAACTACTTAAACCTAATTAACCTAAGGACATCACACACATACATGCCCGAGGCAGGATTCGAACCTGCGACCGTAGCGGTCACACGGTTCCAGACTGAAGGGCCTAGAACCGCACGGCCACACCGGCCGGCGCGACCGTAACTGTTAATGTTTTATCTTAATGATCAGGCCGAGAACATTCATAACACCCTCGGAGTTTTCGCTGATGATGCAGCTGTCTACAATGAAGTATTATCTTAAAAAAAGATGCACAGACACGTATTCCGATCGTGATAAGATTTAAAAGTCACTCAAAGATTCCCAAGTTGCTTTAAATGTTAAGAAACCTAAAACTGTGCACTTCATAAAACGCAGAAACTTGAGGTGTGTTTATATATAATGCTTCTGCTACCAGTTATGGTTTTCTTTCTTTACTTTTCACTCGACGCGTTTCGGGAAGTGATTCCCATTTGCAAGAAGGTTTTTTTTTTTTGTGTGTATTATGCCATTTCTATGTGATGTCGATGTATGAGAGTCTGCTTGATTTCATTTACTTTACTGCAATATATAAGAAACACGCGATTTTTAGTTAGTTATCGATCCTTTTGTGAAGTTAGTGGCGAAATTTAGAAGAATTTGTATTTACAGTTTTCTCATGGTCCATTTGTGCAGAGTCTCACACACACTTAACATCACACACAACTTGTTGTTCACTTTAAACATCAAATATATCGTACATAAATAAAACAGTTACTAAGATATTCCTACAAGTAGTCAACAGAGATAAATTATAGGTCTTCCACACAGTATGTGATCTCTGTTGACTACTTGTCGGAACATCTTTGTAACTGTTTTGTTTACGTACGATATTTTCGATGTTTAAAGTGAACAGCAAGTTGTGAGTGATGTTAAGTGTGTGTGAGACTACACAAATGGACCATAAGAAAACTGTAAGTACAAATTCTTCTAAATTACGCCACTAACTTCATAAAAGGATCGATAACCAACTAAAAATCGAGTGTTTCTTATATACTGCAGTAAAGTCAACGAAATGAAGCAGACTCTTACACATGACATCATCACATAGAAATGCCATAATATACACAAAAAACGCACTTGAAAATGGGAATCATTTTTCGAAACGCGTCGTATGAAAAGTAAATAAAGAAAAATGTGACTGGTATCAGAAGAATTATTTATAAAAAAAATCTATTGTTTTCACAATCGCAGGCTTTCAGAACCATTTATAATGGATCAAACGCGGAAACTTGGTATATGATCACTACAGTATCAATGAATCTCAGTTGGAAACTGTTTACTCATTCAAATATCTGTTGTACGGATATGGAATGGAATGATGACATAGCACAGTTGTATGTAAACAGGTTGTACAGTTAGGGTCACTGGCAGGATTCTGGGAAAATGCAATTACACTGCAAAGGAGACACCTTACAAACACTTGTGCGAAGCCGGCCGAAGTGGCCGTGCGGTTAAAGGCGCTGCAGTCTGGAACCGCAAGACCGCTACGGTCGCAGGTTCGAATCCTGCCTCGGGCATGGATGTTTGTGATGTCCTTAGGTTAGTTAGGTTTAACTAGTTCTAAGTTCTAGGGGACTAATGACCTCAGCAGTTGAGTCCCATAGTGCTCAGAGCCATTTGAACCATTTGAACACTTGTGCGACCTATGTTGGAATACTGCTCAGGTGTGTGCGATCTATCCCAATGTATATATTGAATGTATACAAGCAAGAGCAACACGAATGGTCATAGGTTTGTTTGACTCACGGCATACTATGACTGGAATGCTCAAGCACATGTATCGAATACACTTCGGGATACCCGCCAGTTACACCACGTGTTTACTTCGGAGAAAATGTGAGCAAAAAGAGGAAATTAGGTAATCATCTACCACAAGGCTCCGTCGTAGCTGTGTGGCCGAGCGGTTCTAGGCACTGCAGTCTGGAACCGCGTGACCGCTACGGTCACAGGTTCGAATCCTGCCTCGGACATGGATGTGTATGATGTCCTTAGGTTAGTTAGGTTTAAATAGTTCTAGGGGACATAATCTCAGATGTTAAGTCCCATAGTGCTCAGAGCCATTTGAGCCATCTTAGCCCCCCTGTAATTCAACCTATATATCGCCGATCTCCCCAATACCAGGTCAACAAAATTTTGATACGCGGACGCGCTTTGGTTTTAGAACCAAGGATCTTGGACGAGCGGAGACAATTCTCACAGAAGATTTAGCTGTTGTGAGTGGCTATTTTAGAAAGTAGCGGCTTAAACCCAGTAAAAGTGAAGTATGTACATTCCGTCTGACAAACACATAAGCTAACGCGGACCTCAGAGTAAACTTACCGGAAACACTCATTGCCACAACAAGTACCCTAAGTACCTTGACGGCACCCTTTCATACAGAACACGTTTTGAAAATACTGCTGCCAAGATAAAAACTCGTAACAAAATTATTCAAAAATTATGTGGAATGACATGGGGAGCTTCAGAAGACACCTTGGGCACACAATCCATTGCGTTGGTCATCTCAGCAGCCAAGTACTGTGCGCTGGTGTGACTAAACAGCTACCACGCCAACTTGATCGACGTCCAGTTGAACCACACTGTGCTGTTAATAACTGGGACAATCCCAGCAACACCGATGTATTGGCTTCCTCTGCTGAGCAACATCCATCCCAAGCTACAGGAGAACCTGGTATTGCCCACACGCGAAGACATACCAAGTTTACGACGAAACAGATTCCGTGCAAGAAACCCACCATTACGACAAACAGAACAGCTAGATGCCAGTAATACCGGGCTGAGACCTGTGGGATCAGAGCTGTCAACTTATTGAAAATCCTGAAGAGAGTGAGTGGTTCCCGAGGTATGGCTGTGATACAGGTGGCACAGAACTCGACAGCAAACTGTGGGTGAAATTGAACAGAGCTCGCACTAGGCATGGCCGATGTGCATGCAGACTCTCATTACAAATGGGGTGCTACAGAATCTCCGATTTGAGACTGTGGGGCTCCGAACCAGACAATGAAGCACATTAGAGATGAATGCCTCCTGTGTTCCTACAGTGGAGTTGGAGCGACCTCATGAAAGCTGATAATACGGCTCTTATATGGATTAGGAATTTAGATATTGACATTTAGTTAGTTTTATATGTAGTTTTGTATATTCACATTCTTGTTGTATATAGTATTACTAATGTCATGTGCTTATAATTTTAAGCTGTATGTGAACCATACGAATAAATAACCCCACGTTAGATTAATGATAAAGATTTAAGAGCCAATATTAGGTAAGGGATCCAACAATATGCAAAAACCCGCTACGTATCGTTCCCATAGGGATCGAAAGAACAAGATGAGGATAACTACAGCCCACACAGTTGCATATAAGCAGTGACCCTTTCCGCATTCCATAAGCGAATGCAACGGCAAGAAACTCTAGTAAGTGGTACATTGTGAAAAACCCGTCGCCATGCACCTCACGGAAACACTGCAAGAGATTCAAGCTTGATCATAACTGCAGATGCTAGCGAAGGCTTGAGGTTACGCCATTGTGTTTGATGGCAGACGGCACTTCTGCAGCGTCCTCAGCGCCTTACGAGTGCCTGTCGTGGCCCGAACAGTTGTGAGTGTACTATGTCGCAGGGAAGTGACTGGGAACTTCAGCAAATCATTGGTGTTTGTATGGTTTTACCCTCCGTAACCATGGTAGTGGAAGTTGGTTGGTTGACTTGGGGAGGGGACCAAACAGCGAGGTCATCGGTCCCTTCGGATTAGTGAACGATGGGGAAAGAAGTCAACCGTGCCCTTTCAACACAACCATCCCGGCATTTGCCTGAAGCGATATAGGGAAATCACGGAAAACGTAAATCAGGATGGCCGGACGTGGGTTTGAACCGTCCAGTGTGCTCCACCTTGCTCGGTGGTAGCGGAAGTGTTTTACACTACTGGCCATTAAAATTGCTACACTAAAAAGGTGTGCTACAGACCTATATGTAACCGACAGGAAGAAGATGCTGTCATATGCAAATGATTAGCTTTTCAGAGCATTCACACAAGGTTGGCGCCGGTGGCGACACCTACAACATGCTGACATGAGGAAAGTTTCCAACCGATTTCTCATACACAAACAGCAGTTGACCGGCGTTGCCTGGTGAAACGTTGTTGTGATGCCTCGTGTAAGGAGCAGAAATGCGTACCATCAGGTTTCCGACTTTGATAAAGGTCGCATTGTAGCACATTGGAAGCGTGTATTCGTCATCGCCACACTGCCGCATCACCCGGCGTGATGGTATGGTGTGCCATTGGTTACACATCTCGGTCACCTCTTGTTCGCATTGACGGCACTTTGAACAGTGGACGTTACATTTCGGATGTGTAACGACCCGTGGCTCTACACTTCATTCGATCCCTTCGAAACCCTACATTTCAGCAGGATAATGCACGACCGCATGTTGCAGGTCCTGTACGGGCCTTACTGGATACAGAAAATGTTCTACTGCTGTCCTGGCCAGCACATTCTCCCGATCTCTCACCAATTGAAAACGTCTGGTCAATGGTGGCCGAGCAACTGGCTCGTCACAATGCGCCAGTCACTACTCTTGATAAACTGTGGTATCGTGTTGAAGCCGACGCCATCCAAGCTCTGTTTGACTCAATGCCCAGGCGTATCAAGGCCGTTATTACGGTCGAGGTGGTTGCTCTGGGTACTGATTTATCAGGATCTATGCACCCAAACTGCGTGAAAATGTCAGTTCTAGTATAATGTCAGTTCTAGTATAATATGCTTGTCCAATGAATACCCGTTTATCATCTGCATTTCTTCATGGTGTAGCAATTTTAATGGCCAGTAGTGTATGTTTCAAGGGGCCCCGTATCGAAGTTTTAGACTGTGTACAGGGAAAGCAGAAAACTATCATGGGCCGAGTTTACGTCCCAAGAGTGAAACATGGCGGCGATTTGGTACAGATTTGGGCTGCCATATTGTGATATTCCATAGACCCCATGAGAACTTTGCAAGGTCGCATTACTGCCAAGGATTATGTGACCACGTTTGGCTGATCAGGTCCAGCCCATTGTTCAATGCTTTTACCCAGTGGGAGGACTGTCTTCCAAGACGGCAGCGCCCTGTCCACCCATCTCGCGTCGTCCTGGACTGGTTCTGTGAGAACGAGAATGAATGTTACATCTCCCCTGGCCACGACATTCACTAGATCCCATTATTGTTGAGCCTCTGTCGCCTGCTTTGGAGTGAAGGATGCGTGACCGCTGTCCATCTGCAGCATAGTTACCAGAACGTCACAGTATTTCCTAAGAAATATGGCAAATTGAAAAAGAGAAGCAGAGAGGCATGCGTATGATAAAACTCGTTGCCTTGAAAATTTCTCGTCTTCATACGTCCTCTGTCTTACCGCAGATGATGTGTCAGTGATCTCGTTTCTACTAAGATTGCAGTACATGTGAGGTGCCTATTTGCTCCCACTGCCCTGAGTGGAACACATTGGTTCTGATTAATGTTCACCAATCTGCAGTCTTCTATAATTTTCGTCCTCTGCGCAGAAAACATCATGTCGTGAATCCGTTATCTTGAGGCTGTAATAAACTCTCAACTGGGAACTGATACTGTATAAATAATTGCATTTTCAATTTACCCGCCAGGTTAGCCGAGAGCACCAGTGCGCTGCTTCCTGGACTCGGGTAGGCGCGCCGGCCCCGGATCGAATCCGCCCGGTGGATTAACGACGAAGTCCGGTGTGCCGACCAGCCTGGACGTGGTTTTTAGGCGGGTTTCCACATCCCACTAGGTGAATACAGGGCTGGTCCCCATGTCACACCTCAGTTACACGACTCGCAGACATTTGTAAACGTTCGCACTATTTCATGGCTTACACTAGACGCGGACAGCTGGGGTACACTACTTCCATCCCAGGGGGTACGGGGTGGTGACAGGAAAGGCATCTGGCCACCCTCTGCCACTATCATTGCCAACTCCATTCTAACAGGGCCGACCCCGCATTGAAGTGGGACAAAGGCCCAAGGAAAATTATGATGACGATAATGATGATGATGATGATGATGATCATGATGAATTAGTTTCACAGTTATATACCACTTTATGAAACACAAATAATTTACTTCCTTCTCACTTTTATAGAAAATAAACAAAAGAAGCAACTGCGTATTAGCCGGCCGCGGTGGTCTCGCGGTTCTAGGCGCGCAGTCAGGAACCGTGCGACTGCTACGGTCGCAGGTTCGAATCCTGCCTCGGGCATGGATGTGTGTGATGTCCTTAGGTTAGTTAGGTTTAAGTAGTTCTAAGTTCTAGGGGACTAATGACCACAGCAGTTGAGTCCCATAGTGCTCAGAGCCATTTGAACTGCGTATTTGTGTAATTGCTATCAAATTGTTCACAGTTACATGTCCAAATAATCAGAGATTGCTGATGAAGTTATTAATTGACAAGGACCGCTTCAGACAACTTGTCTGTCCTCCGACACTGCCGAACCAGCTCTGATCTTACAGCCGAACCACTTCTCCCGCCATCCAAGTTAGGCGCGATCCGAACCTCTGCAAAGCGCTTCATGTGCCTTCTCTTTTAGCAATTGTTTATTATTCTGCTTGTGAAAAACACTTCTGCTATTGAGAGACACTTTTACATGAAATGCAAGTGAAGACATTTTTTTTTAGTTATGCGGACATTAATAACAGAAGATTATAATTTTAGCGCGCAACTTCCGAACGCAGAACTAATCGCGGAGAAAGACAACAATTTGGTCGACCTTTCTCACGATACCCGTACCGAACAAACCATCTGTCATTGATATCTCACACCATATTACGCCATCCCGTCAGTGCTGCCTTCTCAACTGCTCTAAGGAGAGCTTCTTGTAGCCGAATGTGATGGCTGTGAAGCCAGAAATATTACAGAAGAAAGGTGTAAGTTTCCCTTGAAAGCCACCCAGGACCTGTGTTTATTTATTCCGAGGCGACTGGAAGCATCTTTAAATGCCGACGGTTTTCCTACACCGTATTCGGTACGGTAATGTGTTGTGTTGTTTTGTTTCCATATTTTTGTCGACCCCTGTAGATGTCGTTGTAGTGCGCTATAGTCCCCTAGCGCCGTTCTAGATAACAACACTGCGCTCGTGTCGAGACACCGATGCGAGAGCGGAGTTCTGGGAAGAGCGAGTGTTTTTGCGAGGCCGTTAAGTGGGTGTGTTAGCGGGCGTAATCGGCCCTGCAGCAGCGGCGGTGACGCGTTAATGAATGGCTTTGGCACGCAGGATGCGTGGCGTTAACTCGGCCGCTGCGCAGAATAAGCGGCCGGTTTAGAGGCGCACGTGCCTGACGCCCGTGAGAGCGGCCGGGCCGCACTGTCCGGCGAGTAGCGGGGGTGGGCTAGGTGGAGCTGTAAGTGACACATCGTAAAACAGCTTTTGTACAAACACGCTGGAGAAAAAAACTAGTCACTTCCAGGAGGGACCACGCTAATACCGTGCAGCAACACGTGATGGTCTCAATAGGATAGAAAAGGCCAGCCGCTGTGACCGAGCGATTCTAGTCGCCTCAGTCTGGAACCGTGCTGCTGCTACGGTCGCAGGTTCGAATCCTGTCTCGGGCATGGATATGTGTGATGTCCTTATGTTAGGACTGATGACCTCGGATGATTAGTCCAGTAGTGGTTAAAGCCATTTAACCATTTATACAGTGATTCGAGTCGACAATTTACAGGTGGCGGAAAAACGAAAACTTCAGCAACTGGCAAGTCTATTCTTGAAAACCAAAAGCCATCAATACACATTACATATACTACAGGACGAGGAAAATAAAAGTGATATGGAAACTATTTCATGCACCTTAAGTCAGGCAACCCAAGTTACAGCTTTCGCGTCAAGATATTGGACGACGTAAGTTCGGCTGCCTATCTAAAGGTGCATAAAACAGTTTCCATGACACTTTTACATTCTCCACACTGTAGAATCTAGAACTTCAAAGAGTTCAGCATCACGTATCCTCTGTTTGGTAATCCACTTGCGTACTTACCTCAGTCCCTTTATGCAGTTAAAATATCTCTCAGATGGTAATTATTGTAGCGCTGAAAACACGGGAGAAATCTCACTGGCTTAGAAATGAGTGCTCAGCTGTGTAATAGTCGACGAGGAGACCTCAAAAACTATGCATTTGGCAGTAACGTCAGTCGTTTATGACACGCACATCCGTGTTCTTACTGTCACTTCCACCGGGTAAGCGGTACAGTTGTTAGCACCTGGACTCGCATTCGGGAGGACGACGGTTCAATCCCGTCTCCGGCCATCCTGATTTAGGTTTTCCGTGATTTCCCTAAATCGTTTCAGGCAAATGCCGGGATGGTTCCTTTGAAAGGGCACGGCCGATTTCCTTCCCAATCCTTCCCTAACCCGAGCTTGCGCTCCGTCTCTAATGACCTGGTTGTCGACGGGACGTTAAACACTAACTACCACCACCACCACCACGGATAACAAGTTTGACTGATATTCTTCCAGAGGTACAACAATATACACGTTTTCATTCATCTGAACCTGCATGGCGTTATGAAAATTGAAAACTGAGAACTGAAGCGAGAAGTGAGATGCAAGAATCAGACACCGAAGCGAGAGTACCGATGACTGGCAACCGAGAGGTGAAGTCGGTTTTCTTTGGAGTCGAGAAGTTCACACTTTTCCGTTCTCGAATTAGCCATCACTGCCACAACTGTCTTCACCTATGCCATAACTGGCTGAAGGCATTTGCTGACGATTAAATCGGGTAGAACCCCAAAATTGCTGAGGTGTTAATAGCTACATTTCACGTGCTGTACCGAGTAGTCTCAGACATTTTCTGTAGGACTATGATCGAATGATTTAATAGGCTGCACGAGGAGTGGCTTGGTGCCGGAGCTTTCCTCAAACCACGAACGTAAGCGTGCAATCCTGTGAACGTGGCTTTTTTTTATCTTGGAAGATGGAAGTGTCCACAGCATAGGCATCTTCAAGATGTAGAAGAAAGCGCAGTACCTGGTCAACAAGAACGTTGAAATAATTCTTAAAATTCATGGTGAAACCGTCAGCTATCATTTATTTTGCTCAATTCGTTACTAGTTTCAGTCAATGACTATAATTCAAGCTTACGGTATAACTTTCCTGCCGTTTATGCCAGCAATGCTATATGATGATCATTGACCAAAACAACTAACAATTGTGCCAAGTGCATGACAGATGAAGGTTTCACAATGAATTTTGCTATTTGGCAGCAGAATATCCACACCTGCAAACACACACAAATGTGCGCTGATATGTTTCTTCCCCCAGGCTGTGGCTAAGCCATGTCTCCGCAACATCCTTTCTTCCAGGAGTGCTAGTTCTGCAAGGTTCGCAGGAGAGCTTCTGTGGAGTCTGGAGGGTAGGAGACGAGGTACTGGCAGAATTGAAGCTGTGATAGAGGGGTCGTGAGTCTTGCCTGGGTAGCTCAGTTGGTAGAGCACTTGCCCGCGAAAGGCAATGGTCCGGAGTTCGAGTCTCGGTCCGGTACACAGTTTTAATCGGTCAGGGAGTTTCATATTAGCGCACACACCGCTGCAGACTGAAAATATCATTCTACTGTTAAATGTTGTTACTTGAATGGCTAACACAAAAATGGTTCAAATGGCTCTGAGCACTATGGGACTTAACATCTGAGGTCATCAGTCCCCTAGAACTTAGAACCACTTAAACCTAACTAACCTAAGGACACATCCATGCCCGAGGCAGGATTCGAACCTGCGACCGTAGCGGTCACGCGGTTCCAGACTGGAGCGCCTAGAACCGCTCGGCCACTCCAGCCGGCTTACTTCAAGTCAGCAACCAACCATGGGAATTTGGTCTGCCCCCTAGGACATTGTCCACGCTTAACAGGATCCGGACTAACCATGGTAGATGCTTTGACCTACTATGCAGGTGGGGAAAGACTACCGGAGTTCATTTGTGGTTTTCCAAGACAAACTGTCAGACATATTGTCGAAGCGTGCCCTCGAACTTCTTACCCTGGAAATCCCTCGGACATCTTGGACAATTACGCAAACAGTGTTTGTAAATTATGTACATATATGTACTTCTAAAATGACGTGTAAATTGCTGTATTATCTATATAAATAAAAATGTAAACGTTCGTTTGTTCAAAATTGTCTATCTCCGAAAGCTGCTTTGAAATATTGACACAACGTTGAATTCTAATACGGGCGTGTTTTAGGTAGTTAATTCTTTAATATATATAAGCCGATGAATCTCTAGAGACAATACGTGAAATCTCAGCCAAAACAAGACTGATCGCAACATCCAAGGAAGACAGCATTACAAAACTACCAAAAGCATACACACTTACACGGAACCGTTACAACAAAAGAAGTTTTTCCATTAATGTTACATTAAGCACTACAGTACAGTAGTCTTACCAGAGGCCGTGTATGCCTCAGAAACAACAGTAATCGAGGGAAGAAGGAAAATTAAGGAGATAGAAAACAAGTGAGGAAAATACTGAGAAAGATCTACGGGCAGTTCAGAAAGAGGGGATTTGGATAAAGTGACAGACAAAAGAACTGTACGTACAGACAGGGACGATTACAAACAACGTCTGGAGAAGAAGGGCAATGTTCTACGGACACATACAAAGGATGAACGGAAATAGAGTGACCAAGAAAATTTTTAACATAGTGAGAACTGAATCGGGGTGGCCGTTCGGTCTAGGGCGTCTTGTCGCGGTTCGTGCGGCTTTCCCCGTCGGAGGTTCGAGTCCTCCCTCGGGCATGGGTGTGTGTGTTGTCCTTAGCTTAAGTTAGTTTAAGTTGGATTAAGTAGTGCGTAAGCCTAGGACCGATGACCTCAGCAGTTTGGTCCCATAGTCCTTACCACAAATTTCCAATTTCCAATACAGTGAAAAGCAACAGGGTAAAGAAAAGAATGGAAGACTTCAAGAAACTGAACATCTCCACGGAAGACATGACAGGGTGGGAAAAATACAGAGAAAAAAATCTGAAAGCAGAAATTTCAGGAAACGACCAAAGAGAAGGAAACAGGAAAGAAGTGGGCAGAAGAGAGGAAGAAGAAACACAGTGAATATATGAAACGTTTTGGGGAATAAAAAAGAAAGAAACAGAAAAAAATGCCATGAAAATTGTTTTTTAGCACTCTCCTTAACGGGGAATTAACTTTAATTGTATATATAAAACCAAAAATCTCAAAATGTACCTTTCTGATTTACTTCAAATTTTTACACGTTATTGTAATGAACTTTAAACACGTATAGACTATCCTTATATATAGGGTGTCCCAAAATAATGTATACACTCTTTGAAACTGAACACGTCTTTAATTAAAGGGGTTAGAAATACAATTTTAGCTGTGTTATGTGCCTCATGGTCCGGATTAAGGTGATAAATGTTCAAACTGGTGTCCGTCCATCGCAATACACCATCGACGACGACTTTCGACTGAGCGACATGCCAACTTTATTGTTTCCAACGGAATAGCATCACAGGCTTGCACAATTTGATCTCTAAGTTCATCCAGTGTGTGTGGTCTCGCACCGTAAACTGTGTTCTTGAGAGTACCCCACATAAAGAAGTCTAGAGGAGTTAAATCAGGAGATCGAGCGGGGTAATCTGCACTCCCTCTTCGTCCTACCAATCTGGCAGGGAATGTACGATTGAGAAATGCCCTCACATCCAGGTGAAGGTGAGGTGGTGCCCCATCCTGTTGAAAGTAATAATATTCATTTCCAAACACGACGGTAACACCGAAGTTCTCATTTCCAAGTACGAGTCACCCGTGACAGTGTTGCCCGATTAACCCTCTAGAAGACAGACCGCACCAGACTGTTACTCCTGGTAGATTAACATGTCTTTACAGACCACACCAGACTGTTACTCCTGGTAGATTAACATGTCTTTACAGACCACACCAGACTGTTTCCCCTGGTAGATTAACATGTCTTTACAGACCACACCAGGCTGTTACTCCTGGTAGATTAACATGTCTTTACAGACCACACCAGGCTGTTACTCCTGGCAGATGAACATGTCTTTACGGACCACACCAGACTGTTACTCCTGGTAGATTAACATGTCTTTACAGACCACACCAGACTGTTACTCCTGGTAGATTAACATGTCTTTACAGACCACACCAGACTGTTACTCCTGGTAGATTAACATGTCTTTACAGACCACACCAGACTGTTACTCCTGGTAGATTAACATGTCTTTACAGACCACACCAGACTGTTTCCCCTGGTAGATTAACATGTCTTTACAGACCACACCAGGCTGTTACTCCTGGTAGATTAACATGTCTTTACAGACCACACCAGACTGTTACTGCTGGTAGATTAACATGTCTTTACAGACCACACCAGACTGTTACTCCTGGTAGATTAACATGTCTTTACAGACCACACCAGGCTGTTACTCCTGGTAGATTAACATGTCTTTACAGACCACACCAGACTGTTACTCCTGGTAGATTAACATGTCTTTACAGACCACACCAGACTGTTACTCCTGGTAGATTAACATGTCTTTACAGACCACACTAGACTGTTACTCCTGGTAGATTAACATGTCTTTACAGACCACACCAGACTGTTACTCCTGGTAGATTAACATGTCTTTACAGACCACACCAGACTGTTACTCCTGGTAGATTAACATGTCTTTACAGACCACACCAGACTGTTTCCCCTGGTAGATTAACATGTCTTTACAGACCACACCAGGCTGTTACTCCTGGTAGATTAACATGTCTTTACAGACCACACCAGGCTGTTACTCCTGGCAGATGAACATGTCTTTACGGACCACACCAGACTGTTACTCCTGGTAGATTAACATGTCTTTACAGACCACACCAGACTGTTACTCCTGGTAGATTAACATGTCTTTACAGACCACACCAGACTGTTACTCCTGGTAGATTAACATGTCTTTACAGACCACACCAGACTGTTACTCCTGGTAGATTAACATGTCTTTACAGACCACACCAGACTGTTACTCCTGGTAGATTAACATGTCTTTACAGGCCACACCAGACTGTTACTCCTGGTAGATTAACATGTCTTTACAGACCACACCAGACTGTTACTCCTGGTAGATTAAAATGTCCTTACAGGCCACACCAGACTGTTACTCCTGGTAGATTAACATGTCTTTACAGACCACACCAGACTGTTACTCCTGGTAGATTAACATGTCCTTACAGGCCACACCAGACTGTTACTCCTGGTAGATTAACATGTCTTTACAGACCACACCAGACTGTTACTCCTGGTAGATTAACATGTCTTTACAGGCCACACCAGACTGTTACTCCTGGTAGATTAACATGTCTTTACAGGCCACACCAGACTGTTACTCCTGGTAGATTAACATGTCTTTACAGACCACACCAGACTGTTACTCCTGGTAGATCAACATGTCTTTACAGACCACACCAGACTGTTACTCCTGGTAGATCAACATGTCTTTACAGGCCACACCAGACTGTTACTCCTGGTAGATTAACACGTCTTTGCTCGGTTACATACGGATTCTCCCTGGCCCAGTACACGCAATTATGGCGGTTAATTTTTCCATCAGGTTTACACTTCGCTTCATCTGACCAAAGAATTCGATCTCGAAAACGTTGTCTTCTTCACATCTGTTAATGAACTACTCTTCAAAATACAATTTGCCTGTCAGTATCATCCTCGTTAATAGCATGGAGAAGTTTTGGAATGTAAGCCTTAAAGTTCTGAGACCGCAAAATTCCATGAACACTGCTTCTGCAGATCCCAGTCTCACGAGAGCATTGGCTCACAGATTTCTTCGGGGATCGTGTGTACGCCTGGATTACCTCATCAACACTCTCATTGTCGTCGAACTTCTCTTTCGTCTGGTATGACCCTTCTTCATATTGTGCACCGTTCCTTCAACTTCAAAGTTATCTCTGATTCTTGTAATTGTTACTCTTGTCGGTGGTGGTGTTCCAAATTCAAATCTCCAACGTCGGCGTACCGCACTCACATTCTCTGTTTTCCAGTAACACTTTAGCACCCATTTCCGACATTCAAACGATAACGCCATGTTTGCTGACAATCCTGAAACAAAAGAAAACATTGTTGTGTTTTTCACCGCCTTCTAAATTATTGCCCATAAAAATTGTAAAATTAAAGAGATATTCTGTTTCAAAAAGTGTATACATTATTTTGGGACACCATAAATACTCTTGGCGATTAAAATTGCTACACCACGAAGATGACGTGATACAGACGCGAAATTTAACCGACAGGAAGACGATCCTGTGATATGCAAATGATTAGCTTTTCAGAGCATTCACACGAGGTTGGCGCCGGTGGCGACACCTACAACGTGCTGACACGAGGAAAGTTTCCAACCGATTTCTCATACACAAGCAGCAGTAGGCCGGCGTTGCCTGGTGAAACGTTGTTATGATGCCTCGTGTAAGGAGGAGAAATGCGTACCATCACGTTTCCGACTTTGATAAAGGTCGGATTGAAGCCTATCGCGATTGCGGTTTATCGTTTCGCGACATTGCTTCTCGCATTGGTCGAGGTCCAGCGACTGTTAGCAGAATATGGAATCGGTGGGTTCAGGAGGGTAATACGGAACGCCGTGCTGGATCCCAACGGCCTCGTATCACTAGCAGTCGAGATGACAGGCATCTTATCCGCATGGCTGTAACGGATCGTGCAACCACGTCTCGATCCCTGAGTCAACAGATGGGGACGTTTGCAAGACAACAACCATCTGCACGAACAGTTCGACGACGTTTGCAGCAGCATGGACTATCAGCTCGGAGACCATGGCTGCGGTTACACTTGACGCTGCATCACAGACAGGAGCGCCTGAGATGGTGTACTCAACGACGAACCTGGATGCACGAATGGGGAAACGTCATTTTTTGGGATCAATCCAGGTTCTGTTTACAGCATCATGATGATCGCATCCGTGTTTGGCGACATTGCGATGAACGCACATTGGAAGCGTGTATTTGTCATCGCCATACTGGCGTATCACCCGGCGTGATGGTATGGGGTGCCATTGGTTACACGTCTCGGTCACCTCTTGTTCGCATTGACGGCACTTTGAACAGTGGACGTTACATTTCGGATGTGTTACGACCCGTGGCTCTACCCTTCATTCGATCCCTGCGAAACCCTACATTTCAGCAGGATAATGCACGACCGCATGTTGCATGTCCTGTACGGGCCTTTCTGAATACAGAAAATATTCGACTGCTGCCCTGGCCAGCACATTCTCCAGATCTCTCACCAACGGAAAACGTCTGGTCAATGGTGGTGGAGCAACTGGCTCCTCACAATATGCCAGTCACTACTCTAGATGAACTGTGGTATCGTGTTGAAGCTGCATAGGCCGCTGTACCTGTACACGCCATCCAAGCTCTGTTTGACTCAATGCCCAGGCGTATCAAGGCCGTTATTACGGCCAGAGGTGGTTGTTCTGGGTACTGATTTCTCCGGATCTATGCACCCAAATTGCGTGAAAATGTAATCGGATGTCAGTTCTAGTATAATATATTAGTCCAATGAATACCCGTTTATCATCTGCATTTCTTCTTGGTGTAGCAATTTTAATGGCCAGTAGTATATAATACACAATAGTATTGGTTTATGATTAGAATACTACTACAGAACCTGCATTTGCAATAACAATAAACAAGGTGGAAGGTCAGAGAGAGGGGGAAGAGGAGGTGGACAGTGGTGGGATGAAAGGGACGCAGTGAAGGGGAAGGAGGAGATGGACGGAGACGGGGGGTGGGGGGGGGCATTGGAGCGGGAAGAGATGGAGAGTGAAAGAGGAGAAGACAGACAGAGAAAAGGGGATTTGATGATGGACAGAGAGAGAGGGGGAGATAGAGAGGAGGGAAGGAGTAGATGCAGAGAGGGGAGAAGGACAGGGAAAGGGAAAGGGGGAAGGGGCAGGAGACAGACAAAGAAATGCGGATGGGGAGATGGACAGAGAATGGGCAGAGAAGGGGATTAGGACGTATATCCAATTCCCATGCTTATCAGAAACGTGTGCTTTCTCATTTCCTTCTTTTCGACTTAAGCGGGCGGAGCCACAGCAACACGTAGTCCGATACAGCTTTTTAATAATAATAGTGCTAGTTTTGACTGCATCGGTGGCCGTAGACATCTACGCATGGCCGCCCGACTAACGCGACGTTACGTTCCCCTCGGCCTCGCGTGTGATTGATCGCCGGCGCTGACAGCGTATGTAAATATTGTCGATCCCCCCGTCGTTCACATGTCGCGCTTGTGTGTCAGGGACGTCTCGCGCCACAAAAACCAGTGTCGGCGTCTCGCAGAAGACTATTCTAAAGCCGGCCGCGGTGGCCGTGCGGTTCTGGCGCTGCAGTCCGGAACCGCGGGGCTGCTACGGTCGCAGGTTCGAATCCTGCCTCGGGCATGGGTGTGTGTGATGTCCTTAGGTTAGTTAGGTTTAGGTAGTTCTAAGTTCTAGGGGACTTATGACCTGGGATGTTGAGTCCCATAGTGCTCAGAGCCATTTGAACCAATTTTTGACTATTCTAAACCAAATGATAAATCTGTTTTGATTGCTTTGTATTAGGTAACAGCTAATTCTGTCAGAGACAGCAAAGGACTTGGAAGAGCAGTTGAACGGAATGGACAATGTCTTGAAAGGAGGATATAAGATGAACATCAACAAAAGCAAAACGAGGATAATGGAATGTAGTCAAATTAAATCGGGTGATGCTGAGGGGATTAGATTAGGACATGAGACACTTAAAGTAGTAAAGGAGTTTTGCTATTTAGGGAGTAAAATAACTGATGATGGTCGAAGTAGAGAGGATATAAAATGTAGACTGGCAATGGCAAGGAAATCGTTTCTGAAGAAGAGAAATTTGTTAACATCGAGTATAGATTTAAGTGTCAGGAAGTCGTTTCTGAAAGTATTTGTATGGAGTGTAGCCATGTATGGAAGTGAAACATGGACAATAACCAGTTTGGACAAGAAGAGAAGCTTTCGAAATGTGGTGCTACAGAAGAATGCTGAAGTTAAGGTGGGTAGATCACGTAACTAATAAGGAGGTATTGAATAGGATTGGGGAGAAGAGAAGTTTGTGGCACAACTTGACTAGAAGAAGGGATCGGTTGGTAGGACATGTTTTGAGGCATCAAGGGATCACAAATTTAGCATTGGAGGGCAGCGTGGAGGGTAAAAATCGTAGAGGGAGACCAAGAGATCAATACACTAAGCAGATTCAGAAGGATGTGGGTTGCAGCAGGTACTGGGAGATGAAGAAGCTTGTACAGGATAGAGTAGCATGGAGAGCTGCATCAAACCAGTCTCAGGACTGAAGACCACGACAACAACAGGTAACAGCTTAATCTCGTGTTTATTTTGGCCTGTGAATCTACATCTGACTTCAGTTCTTTTTGTATCGCACGTAGCTTTGTTACAATGCGACCCTTGATATTCCTTTGGCAGCAAAGGTGAGTAACTTTCATCCTCCGGTATCTTGAGCTTTACTGTCCAGCCGGATGTGCGCTCCCCCTTTCCACCTGATGTAAATTACAACTATATGTTCAGGCGTTCCCATTTCATCCCAGTCTCAGAAAGCTATTGGTCGTCTCCATATTCTGTGTGAGTGGTCGGGGTAAAGAGAGTTTCCAGCTAGTCATCTCATCTATGCGGCTCGTAGTGTGTCTTTAGCACTTGGAAGTAAGGGCTTAGGGGCGCTCAATGTTGAGGTTACCGGCACAGTAGCACCCGGGAAAAAGTTACAACACGCGCCTACTGGTAGTCCTATGGTTCCAGTCGCGCCACCATTCACCTGATCTCCAGGCCCCGCAGTTTGATTCTATTTCTGATACTGTATTTACCTCTGAAATCACTTCCACTCGGTGGAGCTTGTCTCGAGATAACATATCGTACCCGAATGTCGGTGAAGCAGAGCCCCAGTGTTACCAATATACACTATGTGTTCAAAAGTATCCGAACACGTGGCTGAAAATGACTTACGAGTTCGAGACGCTCTCCGTCGGTAATGCTGGAATTCAATATGCTGTTAGCCCACGCTTAGCATTGATGACAACTTCCACTCTTGCAGGCATACATTCAGTAAGGTGCTGCAAGGTTTCGTGGGGAATGACAGCCCATTCTTCACGGAGTGCTGCACTGAGGAGGGGTATCGATGTCGGTCGGAGAGGCCTGGCTCGAAGTTCCAAAACATCCCAAAGGTGTTCTATAGGATTCGGATCAGGACTTTGTGCAGGCCAGTCATTTACAGGGATGTTATTGTCGTGTAACCACTCCGCCACAGGCCGTGCATTATGAGCAGGTGCTCGATCGTGTTGAAAGATGCAGTCGCCATCCCCGAATTGCTCTTCAACAGTGGGAAGCAGGGAAGGAGCTTAAAACATCAATGTAGGCCTGTGCTTTGATATTGCCACGCAAAACAACAAGGGGTCCAAGGCCCCTCCATTAAAAACACGACCACAGCATAACAACATCGAATTTTACAGTTGGCACCACACACCCTGGCAGATGACGTTCACCGGGCATTCACCATACCCACACCCTGCCATTGGATCGCCACGTTGTGTACCGTGATTCGTCACTCCACGCAACGTTTTTGCACTGTTCAATCGTCCAATGTTGGCGCTCCTTACACCATGCGAGACGTCGTTTGGCATTTACCGGCGTAATGTGTGGCTTATGAGCAGCCGCTCGACCATAAAATCCAACTTTTCTCAGCTCCCGCCTGGCTGTCATCGTACTTGCAGTGGATCCTTATGCAGTTTCGATTTCTTGAGTGATAGTCTGGATAGATGTCTGCCTATGACACATTACAACCCTCTTCAACTGTCGGCGGTTTCTGTCAGTCAACAGACGAGGTTAGTGTGGTGTCACCGCCAGACACCACACTTGCTAGGTGGTAGCTTAAATCGGCCGCGGTCCATTAGTACATGTCGGACCCGCGTGTCGCCACTGTCAGGATCGCAGATCGAGCGCCACCACAAGGCAAGTCTCGAGAGACTTACTAGCACTCGTCCCAGTTGTACGGACGACATTGCTAGCGACTACACGTACGAAGCCTTTCTCTCAATTGCCGAGAGACAGTTAGAATAGCCTTCAGCTAAGTCCATGGCTACGACCTAGCAAGGCGCATTAACCATATCTGGAGAGAGTCTCACTTGTATTATCAAGAGAAATGTACCACAATGAATTAAAGTTAAGTATACGAGAAGCTCCGTTCTTTTCTTTATAGCTTTCATCACGTATCCTGTTTCAGACTTAACGCCAGTCGGCGTGTGTGTACGCGTGCCTTTCCGTTACCCGTCACTGTGGACTGGCTGCCTTTGTCAGTCCACTACAGTTAGCCTGTACTTTTTTGTGCTGTACGTGTCCGCTCACGTTTCCACTTGACTATCACATCGGAAACAGTGGACCCAGGGATGTTTAGGAGTGTGAAAATCTCGCGTACAGACGTATGACACCAGTGACACCCAATCACCTGACCACGTTCGAAGTGGCGAGTTCCGTGGAGCTTTCCCATACTGCTCTCTCACGATGTCTACTGAGGTAGCTGATATGGAGTACCTGGCAGTAGGTGGCAGCACAATGCACCTAACAAAAACTTTTTTTTTGGGAGGGGGGGGGGCTGTTCGGATACTTTTGATCACATACTGTAGCTTCAACAGGTGCCGTACCGAAGACCCCAGAAAGAAGCGTCCTCTTCACCAGAAGGAACACGAGCGATCGTGCAACAGCTATAGACAATTGTCTCTGGTGTAAATGCTAGGCGGGCGTTCGCTAACCTCATTCGGTCGTGCGCGGTTCGCATTCGCAGTTGTTCACTCGTCTTCCACTGGTTGTCGGTTTCCAAGCGAACCGCCGAAGGATGTAGTATTGCTGAAAGAATACGGATTACTTGCTTCTGGGATCCAAAGAAATGTCGAAGAAAAACAAATATGATTGATAGAAAATAGCCGAAGGTTTCAGTGGGGACGTGAGCAAGACGATAGCTTCATTAAATGGTGGGAGTGAATAAGCACGAGCTTCCTAGTCCTTTTTTATTAAAAAGGAAAAATACGATAAATTTCCACTAAAGTTAACATGTCCAGTAATGTAGTACGTATCTGTTTAACATGCTGATTAGAAATACACAGAAGACCAGATCATTGTTGCTGTGTACGTTCTTGCTGTCTGTAATTACACGGCTCGTGTATCACTGATACATTCAGGGATGGCTCGAAAACATTTTTCGACACGAGGTACCTCCCCCTTTCCTCCCTCTCTTATACAGGGTGTTTCGGTATGAGCGTGAAAAAATTTAACACGACATAGAGGATGCTCCACTGAACAATTTGAGGTGGGGAACTTGGGGTCAGAGAAGCCTGATTAAAGAGATAATAGGAATAAAATAACATTACTGTGTACTTTTTGTATTCATTAGTGAGAGTTAACTGCAAATACAATCATTAACACAATGAACGTACCATTTGTACTGTATCTTACAAAATGTTCTGAAAGTGACAGCCATCAACCTCAGTGTAAGCATGAAATCGGCGAACAAGATTCTGACGCACTCTGACAAGTATCCCTGGTGTATTTCAAATCACATCGGAGGCAACTACAATTCCGGGAACTAATTCGATCTCCACATCCATTGCGGTCTCATACACAAGTGACTTTAGATATTCCCATAGGAAATAATCAAGGGGATTGAGGTAAAGTGACCTCGCAGGCCATGGAATAGGACCTTCCCTTCAAATCCGGCGACCCGGAAATACAGCACTGAGATGGCTGCGGACATCCACACTGAAGCGAGTCGGTGCACCGTCGTGTTGTATCCACGTCCTCTCACGAACAGCCAAGGGTACGTTCTCCAACAATTCAGGTAGAGCTCTTTGCACGAACATTCAGACGGCCAGGTAGAAGATAGGCGCAATGAGATTGTGGCCTACAATGCTAGCCCACATATTCACAGCAACACGTTTTGTTTTCTTAAAATTTTTCAAAATTAATTTTTAAATTTATCTTTCGAGCTTAAACACTGCGGTCTTCTGCCTTAAATATTATGGTAATATATTTAAAAAATTTTGAAGTTTTAATTGTGTCCCTCAGCCATTGCTATTGCACCTTGCATATGTTTGCTGTTTTTTTAATAATTTTATTGCTGTCTTAACTGGATTTTTACCTTGTTGACTTGTTAAGATTTCTTGTTTGGAGGCCTTCGGCCGTGAAAGAGTTGCATTCAGTGAAAGTCTGGCTATGTGCCGATTTGGTTGTAAAGGTTATAAATTACAATAAATGACAATTAGAAGGAGAATCTGACCTCAGCCTGTGGCCCTTTCCACAATCCTATTTCCTGTTCTGCTCCGCTGGTTTAGCGGGCGTATCACATGGCTATTCTTGCTGTTCGAAATACCATTACGATCAAATGCCGCCTCGTCAGTAGACAGCACGATTTGGAGGAAATGTGGTCGAGCAATCCATTGTTGGAGGAACTGCAGACACAATGCGACCATTGGTGCAAAGTCAGTCTGTCACAAGCAAAGCATGGACTCGTTCTGGGTTATATGGGTGCCATTGTTGTTCGTGGAGTACTCGCCACACGCTAGTATGTGCAGCGCCCATTTCAAGTGGAAAATGGTTCAAAAAATGTTCAAATGTGTGTGAAATCTTATGGGACAACTGCTAAGGTCATCAGTTCGTAAGCTTACACACTACTTAACCTAAATCATCCTAAGGACAAACACACACACCCATGCCCGAGGGAGGACTCGAACCTCCGCCAGGACCAGCCGCACAGTCCTTGACAGCAGCGCCCCAGACCGGTCGGCTAATCCCGCGCGGCACAAAATGGTTCAAATCGCACTAAGCACTATGGGACTTAACATCTAAGATCATCAATCCCCTAGACTTAGTACTACTTAAACCTAACTAACCTAAGGACATCACACACATCCATGCCCGAGGCAGGATTCGAACCTGCGACCGTAGCAGCAGCGCGGTTCCGAAGCACCTAGAACCGCTCGGCGACAGCGGCCGGCTTCACGTGCAATACGAGTACTTGTAGTGGTGTCTGCTGCAACACGTTCCGGCACTTCCTCTTCAACATCGGGTGTGCGAGTGGTCCTCATGTTGCCACGTCCCTCGTTTCTTCTTTCCAATGAACCAGTCTCCCACATTCGTCGTGAAGGATACTACCTGTTAGGAAATCGCTCTCTGTACAGCCTTTCAGCAGCGAGAGCATTGCAACGTACTTTCGCATATACGAGGTGTGGCTAGAAAAAAACCGGACTAGTACTGGTGAAACAATAAAACGAATGCAATAAGGCTGAAAGTCGCGTGGCCTGTCACGTGACTCTCGCTCCGCCTACTGCTCGAGTTTCATCTGCCTCCTGCACTCAGTCTGCCCGTGGCGTCTGTTTTAAGTAGTTGACGTTTTGTCTGTGCGTCGGAAAATGTTGAGTGTACAGAAAGAACAGCGTGTTAACATCAAATTTTGTTTCAAACTAGGAAAATCTGCAAGTGAAACGTTTGTAATGTTACAACAAGTGTACGGCGATGATTGTTTATCGCGAACACAAGTGTTTGAGTGGTTTAAACGATTTAAAGATGGCCGCGAAGACACCAGTGATGACACTCGCACTGGCAGACCACTGTCAGCAAAAACTGATGCAAACATTGAAAAAATCGGTAAACTTGTTCGACAAGATCGCCGTTTAACAATCAGAGCAGTGTCTCAGTTAACAGGAGCTGACAAGGAAAGTGTTAGGCAAATTCTTGATGAAAGTTTCAACATGAACAAAGTGTGTTCAAAAATGGTTCCAAAGTGTCTCACAATTGAACAGAAGGAACGCCGAAGAATGATTTGTTCTGACATCCTGGAAAACATTGAAAGTGATCCCACCTTCTTACAAAATGTTATTACTTGCGATGAATCGTGGTTTTTTACTTACGATCACGAAACTAAACGCCAATCGATGCATTGGAAAACTCCTGGTTCTCCACGACAAAAAAAAAGCACGAATGTCAAAATCGAAATTCAAGGCAATGATGATTGTTTTTTTGACATCAAAGGGATTGTGCACATTGATTGGGTACCAGAGGGACAAACAGTGAATCAGCATTACTACATTAGCGTCCTGGCTACCCTACGTGAGCGAGTACGGAGAAAACGGAACGATTTGTGGAGAAAAAAGTCATGGATCCTTCACCAAGACAATGCCCCAGCTCACAGTGCGTTGTCAGTGAAGACGTTTTTGGCAAAACACAACATTCCCATCTTAGATCATCCACCCTACTCACCTGATTTGGCCCCCTGTGACTTTTTTCTTTTCCCTAAAGTCAAGTCAGCTTTGAAAGGAACTAGATTTGAGACTGTTGAAGCAGTAAAAGAAAAAGCGACGGAAGTAATGTATGGACTTACCGAAAATGATCTGCAGCATTGCTATGAACAGTGGAAAATTCGTATGGAGCGGTGTAGAGACCGAGGAGGAGAGTACATTGAAGGAGATAACATGAAATTGTAAATAATTGTAAATAAATGTTTTTTCCAGCATCACTCCGGTTTTTTTTCTAGCCGCACCTCGTACAACGTGCATGTCAATGAGTTCCGCGAAACTGTACCAGTTTCCGTCGTATTGTACTGTACATCTCTGAACAGCACTGAGTAATGAATAGGTTTGTCATTTATTCATAGCAGGCTCTTTCATTGGGACATTGTAATTACAACAGAGCTACCTTGTGGACAAGTAAAGTAAACAAAACCCGCGTCATGACTTCCTAGTACTCAGGTTCGTCGTACTCGTTTCCTTGCAGGAAATAAAGAATGTACATGTAAATAAACAGCACAGAACGTGTAAAGTTATACGCATGTTAGTTGTAAATCAGCTGGAAGGCAGTAATCTAGACAAGACAGTAGACAAGTTCCATATCTGCTTAAGCTGCCTCGTCCGACCCCATGTTCACTAAATCAAATTGTTCAGTGGACCATTCTCTGTGTCCTGTTACATTTTTGCACGCTCTTACGGAAACAACCTGTATATTATTTGCCTTTACTTGGGCTTGGGCGGCCGCTGTGGCCGAGCGGTTCTAGATGCTTCAGTCCGGAACCACGCTGCTGCTACGGTCGCAGGTTCGAATCCTGTCTCGTGCGTGGATGTGTGTGACGCCCTTGGGTTAGTTAGGTTTAAGTATTTCTAAGTTCTAGGGGACTGATAAATTTAGATATTAAGTCCCATAGTGCTCAGAGCCATTTGAACCATTTTTTTCTCTCTATCGAACGATCTGCAAGGAACTTCCTTTCTGGATGAAAATACGCACCGAACATGGCTCGACCAGTCTTCGCCTCAAAAGCACATGATTTCTACAGTCGTGGAATGAAAAGTTACCGCAGCTTTGATAGACTGTTGTAAATAGTGAAGGAGAATATAAACAGATCAGCAAACACATCGTGCTTCTTTGTCCGTCTTTGGAACGAAATACAGCACTGATTCTGCGTATAAGCGGTCCGCTAGTTTGTTGAGGTATACGGTTTTAGATGTCTACGTACAGGTCATGTAATTCGCGTAAATAACGAATCGCTGATTTGCGTAGGAGATGGTGGCACCCAATAGGGACCCATTGTTTATTTTGCTCCCTGGGTAGTAGAATTCCTGTCGCACGGGATTAGCCGAGCGGTCAAAGGCGCTGCAGTCATGGACTGTGCGGCTGGTCCCGGTGGACGTTCGAGTCCTCCCTCGGGCACACGTGTGTGTGTTTGTCCTTAGGATAATTTAGGTTAAGTAGTGTGTAAGCTTAGGGACTGATGACCTTAGCAGTTAAGTCCCATAAGATTTCACACACATTTGAACATTTGAAGTAGAATTCCTTAACTTCATCTACTTCGTGACCATCTACCGTGTTGTTAAGTTTCTCGCTGTTCTCATTTCTGCTACTTGTCTTTATTTTCGTCTGTCTTCGATTTGTTCTCAATCCATATTCGGTACTCAGTCTTAACTAACTCAGGATAGCAATGTCATTAGCGTATCGTATGACTGATATCCTTTCATCTTAATTTTAATACCACTACTGAGCCTTCCTTGCCCGCATCTCGTGGTCGTGCGGTAGCGTTCTCGCTTCCCACGCCCGGGTTCCCGGGTTTGATTCCCGGCGGGGTCAGGGATTTTCTCTGCCTCGTGATGGCTGGGTGTTGTGTGCTGTCCTTAGGTTAGTTAGGTTTAGGTAGTTCTAAGTTCTAGGGGACTGATGACCACAGCAGATGAGTCCCATAGTGCTCAGAGCCATTTGAACCATTTTTTTTGAGCCTTCCTTGTATTTCCGCCATTGCATAGATTGAACAATAGGGGCGAAAGACTACACCCATGTCCTACACCCTTTTTAATCCGAACACTTCGTTCGTGATCGTCCACTCTTATTATTCTTGGCTCTTGTAGATATTGTAAGCGAAGCGCCAAAGAAACTTGTATAGGGATGCGCACTCAAATATAGAGATATGTAAACAGGTAGAATACGGCGCTGGCCGGCCGAAGTGGCCGTGCGGTTAAAGGCGCTGCAGTCTGGAACCGCAAGACCGCTACGGTCGCAGGTTCGAATCCTGCCTCGGGCATGGATGTGTGTGATGTCCTTAGGTTAGTTGGGTTTAACCAGTTCTAAGTTCTAGGGGACTAATGACCTCAGCAGTTGAGTCCCATAGTGCTCAGAGCCAATACGGCGCTGCGGTCGGCAACAAATCTATAATTTTGGAAATTTGTGGTAAGCTTCTATGGGTCTTCTGAGGTCATCGGTCCCTAGACCTACACGCTACTTAACCTAACTTGAACTAACTTACGCTAAGGACAACACACACACCTATGCCCGAGGGCGGAATCGAACCTCCGACGGTGAGAGCCGCGCACACTCTGCCTCAGACCGCGTGGCTGTCCCGCGCGGCCACCTGTATGAGACAAGTGTCTGGTGCAGTTGCTCGATCAGTTACTGCAGCTACAATGGTTATCAAGATTTTAGTGAGTTTGTACGTGGTGTTACAGTCGCCGCACCAGCGATGGGACACGGCATCTCCGAGGTAGCGATGAAGTGGGGATTTTGCCGTACGATCATTTCACGAGCGTACCGTGAGTATCAGAAATCCGGAATAACATTACATCTCCGACGTCGCTGCGGTCGGGAAAAGATCCTGCAAGAACGGGACAAACGACGACTGAATAGAATCGTTCAACGTGACACAAGTGCAACCTTTCCGCAAATTGGTGCAGATTTCGATGATTGGCCGTTAACAAGTGTCAGCGTGCGAACCATTCAACGAATCATCATCGATATGGGCTTTCGGAGCCGAAGGTCGACTCGTGTATCCTTGATGACTGCACGACACAAAACTTTACGCCTTCCCTGGGCCCGTCAACACCGACATTGTTGATGACCGGAAACATGTTGCCTAATTGGACGAGTGTCGTTTCAAATTGTATCGAATGGATAGACGTGTACGGGTATGAAGACAACCTCATGAATCCATGGACACATGGACACTGCATGTCAGCAGGTGACTGATGGAGGCTCTGTAATGCTGTGGGGCATGAGCAGTTGGAGGGATATGGGACCTCTGATACGTCTAGATATGATTCAATGGGGGAAGAGAGAATGGGGCTCTAAATTAAAATGGGTACAACGTTTACCTGGATTTTGTAGAAAGAAGGAACTAGATACGTATTACAAACTAAGGAAAGCATATCAAGTAGACGTAGATGATACCTTGCCAGCGACAGGTGACACGTACGTAAGCGTCGTGTCTAATCACTTGCATCTATGAAACTTCCTGGCAGATTAAAACTGTGTGCCCGACCGAGACTCGAACTCGGGACCTTTGCCTTTCGCGGGCAAGTGCACTACCATCTGAGCTACCGAAGCACGACTCACGCCCGGTACTCACAGCTTTACTTCTGCTAGTACCTCGTCTCCTACCTTCCAAACTTTACAGAAGCTCTCCTGCGAACCTTGCAGAACTAGCACTCCTGAAAGAAAGGATATAGCGGAGACATGGCTTAGCCACAGCCTGGGGGATGTTTCCAGAATGAGATTTTCACTCTGCAGCTGAGTGTGCGCTGATATGAAACTTCCTGGCAGATTAAAACTGTGTGCCCGACCGAGACTCGAACTCGGACCTATGCCTTTCGCGGGCAAGTGCTCTATCATCTGAGCCACCGAAGCACGACTCACGCCTTGTACTCATAGCTTTACTTCTGCCAGTATCTGGTCTCCTACCTTCTAAACTTTACAGAAGCTCTCCTGCGAACCTTGCAGAACTAGCACTCCTGAAAGAAAGGATATAGCGGAGACATGGCTTAGCCACAGCCTGGGGGATGTTTCCAGAATGAGATTTTCACTCTGCAGCTGAGTGTGCGCTGATATGAAACTTCCTGGCAGATTAAAACTGTGTTCCCGACCGAGACTCGAACTCGGACCTATGCCTTTCGCGGGCAAGTGCTCTACCATCTGAGCCACCGAAGCACGACTCACGCCTTGTACTCACAGCTTTACTTCTGCCAGTATCTGGTCTCCTACCTCCCAAACTTTACAGAAGCTCTCCTGCGAACCTTGCAGAACTAGCAGTCCTGAAAGAAAGGATATAGCGGAGACATGGCTTAGCCACAGCTTGGGGGATGTTTCCAGAATGAGATTTTCACTCTGCAGCGGAGTGTGCGCTGATATGAAACTTCCTGGCAGATTAAAACTTGTCGATTGTGCATTCCGACTGGCGCAGTGGTTAGACACTGGACTCACATTCGGGAGGACGACGATTCAGTCCCGCGTCCGACCATCCTGATTTAGGTTTTCCGTGATTTCCCTAAATCGCTCCAGGCAAATACCGGGATGGTTCCTTTCAAAGAGCACGGCCGACTTCCTTCCCCGTCCTTCCCTAATCCGATGAGACCAATGACTTGGCTGTCTGGTCTCTTTACCTAAACAACCCAACCGACCCATTTCGACGGTATTGGTCAATTCCAGCAGGACAATGCGCACTGCACACGTCCAGAATTGCTCCAGAGTGGCTCCAGGGACACCCTTCTGAGCTTAACCATTTCCCCAGAGAGGAACATTGTTGGGTTGGCAGAAGAGCCAACACTGTGTTACTAAAGGAGGCCGAAAAGCACGCGTTTTAGCTCACGCAGGCTGGCGTAAGGAGGGAAGGACTGTGACGTGAGGTCTGGAACATGACAAGGAATTAGAATTCAGAAAACGGACGTAATTAGTTTCATACTTAACTTTGATCCATTACTGATGAACGTCGGTCTTGACGGTACACGATTCACAATATTATCTGTTCAGAATAGTAACTGAATATGGCGCCTTGCTAGGTCGTAGCAAATGACGTACCGGAAGGCTATGCTAAACTGTCGTCTCGGCAAATGAGAGCGTATGTAGACAGTGAACTATCGCTAGCAAAGTCGGCTGTACAACTGAGGCGAGTGCTAGGGAGTCTCTCTAGACTAGACCTGCCGTGTGGCGGCGCTCGGTCTGCAATCACTGATAGTAGCGACACGCGGGTCCGACGTATACTAAGGGACCGCGGCCGATTTAAAGGCTACCGCCTAGCAAGTGTGGTGTCAGGCGGTGACACTACAAACATTATTGAGCATATCTGGGATGCCTTACAACGTACATTAAAGAAGAGATATTGACACCCTCGTACACTTACGGATTTATTGGCAGCCCTGCAGGATTCATGGTGTCAGTTCCCTCCAGCACTACTTCAGACGTTAGTCGAGTCGTATTGCGACACTTCTGGGTGCTCGCGGGAGCCTCCACGATGTTAGGCAGGTTTTCTTTGGGTCTTCAGTTTATAATACCCGTGTCTCCCTATAGCTTACCCTTATTTTTCTCAGAATTCGGAACATCTTGTACCATTTGACATTGACGAACGCTTTTTTTCCAGGTCGACAAATCCTATGAGCGTGTCTTGATTTTTCTTTCCTCTTGCCTCTAATAGCAACCGCAACATTAGAATTGCCTCATTGGTGCCTTTGCCTTTGCCAAAGCCAAACTCATCGCCATAGTATTTCGCAGAAGACGTCGGAGCGGTGAGGCACGTGAGCGCGTGTCGCGGCGACGCGCGTGGGCAGACAGACCCCTCGCCAGCAGCTGATGGCTGGCGGCTTCCCCGGCGCCCACGTGCGCGCCTGCCTCCGTGTCTCGCGCTGTTGCCGCCGCTGGGGTCTGCTCCTCGCTGCCGCCTGCACGGCCTGCGTTGCCGGTTGCCTCCCCGCCGCTCCACTGCCGAGTATCGCGCCCCGCCCCTCCGCGTCAGACGGAGCAGCCGGCAGCCAACGGGCACCAGTTGGCCCGCAGCCGCTTCAGCGCGGAGGCCAGGCTGACGCCGCGCCAGCTCGCGAACTCGAAGACTTCTCCTCTCTGCCCGCCGCGTCGCCCACTGGGCGCTACCTCGCTGACGCCTGCCTCGCATCGCAGACCCACCGTCCGGGGGCGCTGCCTTCGGGATCCACCACCGCAGCCGGACGCGCCATTCGTTTCCGCTCACCCTCACTACTGGAGTGGCGCCGAAGCCAGTGTAATCTGCACGACCGCCCCGTGTCGACCATCGACTTCAGCCTGTTGGCCTACTCACACTCAGCTAGCACTGTTTGCCGTCACAATTGCGTGACTGCAAAGCAATAAATACGACTGGAAGTGTGCGCAAGAGACGTTGCAGCCTCTGCTTTCGACTACTGCAACTCAAGACTCCGCATGTACCACTGCCAGCCAACTGCAGCTAGTATAGCTGGCCAGTACCAATACTTTATTCGTCGAGCCTTCCTCTCCACCACAGCATCGGCTGCTGACCACTACAACTGAAAACAATAAGAACAGCCGCAAGTGTCGCTCAGTGTGGACATTTCGACAGTCGATATTCTACTTCCTGCTGGTGCGAAGTCGATAGTCGACGGCAACAGCTCGACGAACACGTTTAAAATAGTAGTGTTTACAACGGTATCTTCGAGATTTGCCCAACTTCAATCACCGCCTACCACTGTCAATTCCTCGACGCAGTCAAGAATACCGGTCTCTATCTGTGGATTATACCACCGTATTGTAGCATCGACTGTGGACCTCTAAATTCCTTCCCATCATTCTAACATCGACAGTCGACAAATGCTCCTCTGATCTGTGAAATCCTCGTTATTCCATTTATAGCTCTAAGAAGAGTCCAGATTCAGCCATCGTATATTGCCCCAACACATGTGACCATGCAAGTCACGATTCCCCCATTAGAACACTATTTTGTTCCTTCCGACTTCGGCCTAAGATGGTAACAAGTGATGCCTAAAGTTGTGAGACAAATCCGCCGCTGTGTACTTTTTGTAAAAGTTCTTCGGAGTAGTACAGCCTAAAAGTTCGATTTTGTGACGTATAAAAGTGTGTGACGACAGTAATTTCTATACAGCGACAGACATTCATCATAGAAGAGAACCCATTTCCAGACGAATTCTCAACAGCCCCACTACCGCCTCAGCGACCAGTTTTCCACGAGTCCACTGCAGGACATTCTGACTCTATTAGCGGAAGACCTCATGCTTGTAGTCCCAAGATAAGAAACCGTGTGGCGTATTCAGACACTATCTCGACAGCCTGTGCAAGTGCCTCAACATTGGAAATTTGCTACCTGGATGGAATGGAACCTGTTTCACTGACAACTGAGTTGTTTACTATTTCGTGCAGTTGCTCTGTGTACTGTTCAGGTTACATTGTGCACGTATGTGACCTGGTGGCTGTTTCTATTCCGTTGACAGTGTGTTTACGTATAACCTGCAACAAAAGAAATATTTACGTTTTAGGTACTGTTTGACTGAAGTTTTACGCTATTTATCCCAGAGTGTTTCTAAGCCGTTAACGCCGTTTCTTCTGCGTTTACTGTGCTGACCTTTGGTGTGTTTCTACGAGTAGAACGGACGCTAAAGACGATCCAGGCACGAGATGTTGGGAAGTGAAATCACCATCTAAACATAAGGCAGTGTTTTGAACACAGCCCCGCTATCGCGCTGACAGCAACTCCGCCGGCTTATCTCGCGCTTGCCCGTGACCTTGAACCCGTTCCGTCGTCGCAGCCGGATCGCCGATAGCCCGATTTCCCTCTCGGCGAGCTCAGATAACGGACCCGCGTCGCGTGCTGTGCCGAGGTTGTGTTTGCGCCGCGGGGGCGTCGGTTACTTCGCAGCTGCGTGGGAGGCAGAAAAACGGCCGCTTGAGTGGCGTGTGACGCACTGCTAATAACACGACCCGTCCTAACGACGCGCCAGCAGCCAGTTATTTCCAGCGTCGCGTCTTCTGGAAGGTTCAGGGCATTTATGAACGTCAGCTGGTGCCGACTTCATCCCGAGCTAACGAGGATACATTTCTCGAGAACTTATTTACCTCTTGTGCGGTTCGGTCGCTGAAAGTACACGACAGCTGAAGCAGTTTGTATAAGCACCAAGTGGGCCGGTAACCCGGGAAATAGTGACCGGGTCTCGAGATTGAGCAGTGATTCACTGGACGCCGACGTGCCGAGCAGTGAAATGTTATCTGCAGTGAAGAAGTGCCTTCCTGGTGCTGGCTGACGAATTCCGACGAAGCAGCGACGAGCGACGTGCAACGAGCAGCATCGGCGATGCTGATAACGCAGTACACAGCGCTGCTGCTTCAGTCTTCGCGAAGACTGGCCGGCGACGCCGAATCAGGGTAAGCAATACCTAACACCCCTCAGAACATATTTATCATGACAAGTCAGACTTTGGTGACGATATACATCAACATCTCTTCTCCATGGCCTATTTCTGTACTTTCTATGGCAGTACGCCAACGTTGTGGAAGAGCATGTATTCCCTGCTGGTAAAAGCTCTTGTCCTGTAGGTGTAGCCATGTTTTCACTGCATGACTGACACTCTCGTCATCTTCAAAGTATGTTCCCCTCCCAAAGAGATGGAAGTCCGATGGTGCCAGGTCTGGGCTGTAGGGTGGATGAGGCAATGATGTCCAACCCAGTTTGGCGATGTGTTCCAGGGTTCCCAGTTTTTGTGTGTGGGCGTGCGTTATCGTGTTGGAGCAAGATTTTTGCTGGATTCTTGTCTGATCAAACACGTCGGAAACGGTTCTTGAGTTTATTCAGAGTGTTCACGTATGTCTCTGAACTGATAGTTGACCCTCTTGGCATCACATCAATGACGCCATCACAATCCCAGAAGACTGTCACCTTTTCCGGCAGAGGGGGTTGTCTTGAATTTCTTCTTTCGTGATGAATGAAGATGATGCGTCTCCATGGACTGCCTTTTTGTTTCCGGCGCAAAGTGGTGCACCCAGTTTTCGTCCCCCGTAACGATCCGTGATAGAAAGGCCTCTCTGCCCGTCTCAAAACGCTCCAACAATCCAGATGAAATGGTCCTTCTTTGAATCTTGTGGTCCGCTGTGAGCATTCGTGGAACCCATCGTGAGCACCTCTTTGAATATCTCGACCACTGCAGACGCACTTCCAATGCTGGCCGACAACTGTAGAGCCAATTGTGGAGTTGTGATGCGCCGGTCGGCACGAATAACGGCATCCCCACGATTCAGCATGTCTGGAGCAGTCCCTGTGAAAGGACGTCCCGAGCGTGACTGATCGTGGAGCTCTATTTCTGCTTTTCCTGAGACTGTAAGTTTCTTTGTTCATTGCCCGTCTGTACTCTTTATCAATTGCAGCATCACCGTACATTGCACACAAACGTTTATGGATGTTGACCACGGTTTCTTTTTCTGCACACAAGAATTCAATAACAGCGAGTTGCTTGTAACATGAGTCGTATGTAGACGCCATTTTGACGCTGTGCTACGGCTCTGCCATCTGCTAGAACGGTTCGAAACTTCACCGGCACACAGGACAAACATAAAATGTGAGCAATAAAAGGACATTTCTCTATTATATACGAAACTATCAGCCTCATTTGCGGTAATGAAACCAACCTTTACCGAGGTTTCAGCCCAAATAATTGAGCCTTCTTGAGAAGATTGTAACCTCCCCACACGAAATTTTGTTAAGTAAAAATGGAAATGGAGCCAAGCGTAACTTTCCCACAAAAATTAAGGAATGAAAATTGACCATAAACCACACAATAATATTAATTAAATAATGAACCATGAACGAAATGTAACCTCCTAACAGAAATAATAATATCTGGTAAATTTTATAAGGACAGCAGCGCTGACCTTCGGCCCTGTATTCTGAATAACAAAGCAAAAATTCTTACGTCAATAAAAACTGCAACTATATCTGCTCTTATTTATCGACACAGCTTCGTGCAATGCTGGCGTATATTTAATTTTGATTCCATTGGAAAAATTCTTTAAATTGAAATGAATGCTTTTTCTTCAAAAGAGTTACTTTATATTGTAAAAATTATTATTGGGGCATTTTTTCTGAACAAATTAAATTACAATTAACATACATTATTAAATATGCGCAATGCTGCTTCTTTACCTTCTACAACAATACTCATCGTCCAGAATCCTGACCAGAGTCGCGAGCAGAGCACACAGCCGACGCATGCCGACTGCCGCCGACTACTACCGTCCACTCGCTACTAAAGCCGACCGACTACTACTGTATCCGACTGACTACTACTGCAGACTCGCGCAGACTGACTTCTATTGTCGACTCGCGCAGACACGCGACAAGCAACAACTAACAATAAACTACTCTCTGGTCAGAGATTCTGTCATGCCTCGCCCATCGCCGGCGAAGCATACACCTTACAAGATGTACGTGAATCTATAATTTGTCTAAGAGGGCGTTGTCTAGAAATAAAACTAAAACAGCCTGAATAGGCGTAGTTAGGCTGTTTTAGTTTTATTTCTAGACCATCCCCTATTAGACAAATTATAGATTCAGTTATATCTTCTGAAGAAGGCTCAATTATTTGGGCTGAAAACTAGCTAAAGGTTGGTTTCATTACCGCAATCGAGGCTGATAGTTTCTTATATATTAGATTATCACGATTGTTGACTGGGCTGCAACGTTGGAAGTACATTTCTCTATGTATATTAATGGATTTTTAAAAAGCAATGTGGGCCATTACTTATTGAACGACTATTGTAAGAACGCCTCTCAAACGATTGCGCAGTTACGTTGCAGTATTTGATGACTGGTCTTGTGGGGGGACCCTTACATTGAGGAAATGTATTGTTTATAAGTGATCGAATGAAACAAGTTTACTGTTACCGATCACTGTTTATACAACTCCAGAGTGCGTTTCGAATGTTTAAACCTCAACCATCATGTGAACTTGTGTGGACTCTTATGGCATGTATTTGTTGTGTTACGACTTTGGGGTAACTTGTGCCACTGCGTAATAGAGAAAAAGAAACCATTGTTTCAGTAAATAGCTCATAGATTTATGGAGGTTTCTTGAAAGGATAAACGGAAATACAATATAAAAGTACTTACTTACTTTACTGCTTCGTGTCGGGAAGCCAATGATAGTGTTTCAGAGCAGTGTTGGGCCACGTCCAGGGCTTCTTTCTTTCCCAGCCACAAATCGTCAAGATTGCATCTGTAGGGACTCTTTTGACAGGCCACGACTTGTTCCAAGTCCTGCAAAGCACGACAATCGCACTTGTCATCACATTCCCAAGGCCCCACCTGATCACGATTGGTTTCACCGTCGTCATCCCTTTTATTATAGAGTTCACGGTCCACCATGTTGTCCAGTTTGTTGTGGAGCCACCTTAATTTCACGAGAGGTGGAGCCCCTCCAGGCCCACACCGACATGATGGCCAACTCAAAAGGTCTACCGCCATCTCTGCATAAGGGTTAGTTTTCACTAAAGTGAGGTGTCATAGGATGTGGATACTGCGATGTTTGCGTACATCTGGTTAAGGTTAACCATTAAAACGCGCTCATCTGGAGATAGGGTCGAAAGTCGAACGAAGGGTAGCGGTTTGAAGTGCAGAGGGAAAAAAATGCCAAGGCAAGGGCTAAGGGGAAAAAACCTCTGCGATAGTAGAGCAGTAGTGGATGTCTTGCAGCCTGCGACAGATCATGCAAGGGTAGGCTTTGCTAGTAGTGGGTATCATGCAGATCGATACCTTTGTCGTTGGGTGATGCTGTTACTCGGCGGAAGTTTGCAATAGGTGGTTATGCCCTAGCTAATAGTGTCTTTGGCCGCTTATGCTTCCACCTATGGTTGTGACCATAATTTCCCAGAGTGAGGATGAAAGGATTGTTCAAGTGTCTCGAGCTCCTGTATAGTCGTGTGGCGTGTTTTTTGAATACTTCCTTGAGCCACCAGGCACTATATGTGCCGGTGGATAGGCAAGTGGTGGTTCTTCAGTGGCCGTGTTTCAGAACCTTTTACGGGATCTCAGTCGTCTAAGCTCGCACTCAGTGCTAATGAGAGGATGTCGCTCATTGGTGGTCTGGCTGAGCCTCACTGTAAATTCAAGAGATGTTGAAAGGGTCCTGTAGCCACCTTTCATTAGTCCGGTAGCCTATTTTCATTACCATTTCTCTTTCTTTTCCTCGTTTCCTCTATTCTCTTTACTCTCATAGTAGTGTGATTGAATGAATGTGGTTGTGTGTCACGTTGCTAGACGGTGGCGTAGTCTGCTGCAGAAAGTCTGCGATAGTCGTACAGAATAGCCAACTCTCGTAGTGGTCAAGTCGGCAAAGAGGTTTCCGCTACTTGTGAGAAATCCACCTGCGTTAGGTTGGTGGCGGAAATGGCATCTTTGGGTTTTCCGGTCCACGCGGAGCGTGGAAGAGGCTGGGGAAGCGGAAGGCAGTCTGCCGCCGGTACGGGAAGCGTCCACAGCTGTGCTCCAGTCCAAGAAGGGTGAGTTAGACTGACCGCGTGGCGCGTTGTTACTTGGCGAGGGGAGAGCTGTTAGCCTTTGGTCTCGCTTTTCAAATCTGGAAGATTGCTTTGCCTTGTCGCAGCAAGGAATGCAAAACTTTGGCAGATTTTTCTTTTAGCAAATTTCTGTAGCAGACTTGGATCCGCTGGAAGAGCGCCACACAAAGGTGTCGATAAGAAGTGAGCACTCGCTTCTGTATGAATGTCTGTTTGCCTTCAGCTGTGCCTGCATAAGCTTTCACCTTTCTAAATATTTAGAGCTTTGCTTTCTCGTAAATTTTCCTTGCTTTATGTGTCTTTCGTCCGTGGGGAGCCGATCACGTGGTAGAACATTAGAGTTGTTGGGCTACCGGCATCACTAACTGTCCGATCGTATGTTTGTTTTAGATAATGTTAACATGATTGTGTAATGTGCTATTGTTGGAATTTGGCACTATACCTAGAAATTGTGTCTCCACAAACCATGTGTTATCAGGAATCGTGTAGATGCCTCACATCCTTATCTTAGGAATAAATGATTTTATGTACAATTTTGTCTTGTGTTCCGAGATTACGTTTTTCCATCTAAGCCACTCACCTCGTAGCTTTCCCGTTAGCACATCCAATGCGTTTCCTTATGCACAGGTCCAGTGATTAGTCTCCCCTTGTATTTCATAACAAATTCTTTAGGTTAAGTCTTATTTTCAGATGTGTTGCTGGGAGCTGATCTTATGCAGTGTTCATGCATTTTCTATTTTATTTTAAATGTTTGATTGTCGAGAACAGTGCACGGGCAATACTATTAATTACATCGTATCCGCTATGAGCCACCTCACAACGTATGCATTTTTGTGAGTTTTTGGTCTGTGATCAAATTAATTTATTTTCCGACTCGACCAAACCTTCGATTAGTTCTATGGTTAAAGTCGGTGGCGACCCTAATGTTCTCAAGTTAACTTCACAAGCAATAAGCATTTACATTCCCAATAATAACGTAATAACCCGTAGTAACCGGTTAGTTACAATGTTGTTTGGGAACTGGGATACAGCTCTGTATATCCTATGTAGGGGCGTGGGTTTCATACAACCTGTTCTTATTCTCCAAATTGTATTAACACTTTGCCGTCCGCACGTCTCGTACAAATTTATTCGCTTGGCGCCGGCAGCGCTAATTCGGATTACTTGGCTTGTCGGTGGCCGCTTGTCACCTTTCCGTCGATGACAAGCTTCAAACACATTGACTTATGCGTGCTTTAATTTTCCTGAAATCCTCTATTTTGCCGTATCGTTCCACAAACTCGAATTTTCCTTTCAAGTAACTTCTCTGCAAGTTCTGCTCCGTTGTAATAATCATCCACGCAGAGGTTATGCCACTTTCCATCACAAGGTGTTACTAGTTCCATCACTGTTTTTGCTAAAGGCTGCCTTGAATGAGGAAATGTATCCCGTACTCGAATCACACAGCATCCGAATGAGTATGCCGTATTTCGTAATTTTCGACGGATTGTAAACTTTAAAATTTAACCATCCACGCCACGGTATCATTCCTTCATCAGCTGAGATGTTTTGACTTACATTAAACATTTCTTTAAACTTTTTTGAAAAACAATCAATTACGAATTGCGCTTTGACATGCCGGTCGGCATTATCCGGTTTATTGTTGCTGTCGGAAAAATGTAAAAATGATAATATTTGTCTGAATCGGTTGCGGGACATCGGTGAGTCTATCAACGGATTCGTTGACCAAAATCATCGATCCATGCGTTTTTTTACAATTCCCATAAGGATAGCAAACCCAAACCATTTTCTAAGTTCGGGTCCCATTACGTCGACAAATTTGGCATTTTTTTAAATCCAGTTTCCTTCCGTTGCAATTTTGACTGAAGTACTTGTTGGTTTCGCTGTCAATATATTCACTTAGATCGTTCCCTATATATATAATTCTACGATATCCTCGACGTTGGGAAATATGTTTGGACCCGGGGATCCTTCAAAGTTTTATTGTCTTCGGTAAATCAAAGTCTGACCACTGTGCACTGTCTTCTTCGTCTGATTCAGCCGAATCAGATGGCAACCGTAGCGTTCGCCGAATTCTTCTTTGGTCGTATTTCACTATCTTCCTAGAATTCTGCTTCACTTTCATTTTTTTGATATCCAATGTCGGCCAAGTCGTTCGGAACGTCAGACAAAACGTCCGCGCATTCATCGGAAATAATCCTATTGTCTCTTTCGTCCGCCATGATGAAAGGGCGTAAGTACTTATAAAAACAAAAAACTTGTTGTTGGCTGTCACTATTACCTAAACAAAACACCAACAGAATGCAAAGGATACTAAAGTGCTGTCGCCGTCTCCTGCGCCATACTATGCTCACGACACCACTGTGGTGTCGCCGGCCACTGAGCGATACTATGCAGACGACACCACTGTGGTGTCGCCGGACGGCAAAGTGTTACAGCTTATGTCGACTTTTCTCATATGGGTCGATCTTGTCCACAGTGGGCAGGCGTAGTCATCTTTAGAGAAGCATATCGCTTGTGCGGTGGTTCTCAGGATGGTGTGTTTTGCTCCCCATTTGCTGCAAAGTATTATTTCTGGAAGCCGCCTGCTGACGGATTTTTTCTCAGCGGTGTTTATATGTGCGAGATCTGTCCAAAGTCACACCCAGATCGGTTGGTTTATCAGTGTTTTCCAGTGTGGTATTATTCCAGGAAACACTGAGCTTTCGCTTTGCTTGCCAAGATCAAAGGAAAGCGTTTGCTTGACTCTTAGAAGTATTCTGTTTAAAGGAGTTGTGATTGCCAGGTCGTCTGCATAAATGAAATGCTCAGTATGGTTAGGTACTGGCTCGTCATTAGTGTGCAGACATTAAAAAGGGAGGTGGCCAGAACGCTTCCCTAGGCCAGTCCATTCCTTTGGTTTCTCCATCGACTCTTCTTTCCAACGAGAACGACGTAAAATGTTCTATTTTGTAAGAGAGACTCTTTGTAAGAGAGACTCTTTGTAAACACTCAGGCAAAGAAGGTGGCGTCTTCGATGTAATAAGAACATGTTGGAAAAGAACACTACTTCGGAGCAATTCGCAAAGCACTGTGGATATCTTTCGTTGTGTAGATGAATACATCTCCAGTGATCCGAGACGGTTTTCTGCAAAGTTTACACAACTCCATTCTTTGTGCACACTTAAGTAATCAGGATTGCATATTAAAAAAGTGCAATAGTTATGTTGTCAAAGGAGGCAAAATAGGTATGTAAACAACAATGTACTAATGATTCGTGTCTTACATAGGTGGTCCGTGTGTGTGTGTGTGTGTGTGTGTGTGTGTGTGTGTGTGTGTGTGTGTGTGTGCGTGCGTGCGCGCGCGCGCGCTCGTTTGTGTGTCAGTGTAAGTGAGGTTGGGAATCAGAGGAAAAAAATTTTGCTTATTCCAGAGCTGTGGGTTGTTAACATTCGTCTGTTGTATACTCTATGAAAATAAAGATTGAACTAAGGTATTGGTTATGAGTACAGATATAGTGTTAATAAACGAAAATATTGTCATCCACAGTTTGGTAGTAAAGTTTTCAATTTGTGTTAGGGATTTCTTGCAGAAGCTGTCTACATGTACACCCATATTGCGCAAACCAGTGTGGAGTGCATGGCAGAAGGAACTTGTACAGTAAACACACATCAAAATGAGTTATGCATCACCCCGATTCCCAGAACTCCTGAAGATAGACGTTGACAATGGATATTGTATCACACACACAGTCCCTTTGTCTGTTCAGAGATGTCACTAAACCCGCCCAAAGATGTAAACAACCATGCATGAGCAGCGCCTATTAGACGGAAGGGGTCCGACAGCCGATGTTCCAGTCATTCAACCAGGAAGGAGGTACACCGCTCGTGTTGTCTGTAGTTCAACCATGCCCAGAAGGTCAATACCGCGGTTCGAAGGGAAGTGTCCAGGCCTCTCGGAGTGAACCAAAGCGATGTTGTTCTGACATGGAGGTGATGCAGAGAGACGGGAACTGTCGATGACATGCCTCGTCCAGGCCGCCCATGGGCTACTACTGCAGTGGATGACCGCTACCTACGGATTACGGCTCGGAGGAACCCTGACAGCGACGCCGCCACGTTGAATAATGCTTTCCGTGCAGCCACAGGACGCCGCGTTACGACCCAAATCGTGCGCAGTAGGCTGCATGATGCGCAACTTCACTCCTGACGTCCATGGCTTTTGTTGCTGTTCGAGTTATTAACTCTTTTCGAGATACTGTCCATTCGGTTAAAGAGTTCTCCCCCTCCCTTTGACAGAATTGCATTATCATCGGCAAATCTTAAAGTTTTTATTTCTTTTCCCTGGTACATTCATGAATAAGCTACGACCATGGCTCACACTCTTTTGAACTGCTGTTTCCCTTTCGTGCGCTCCTAGTCTTATATCTGCAGTCTGAATTCTGTAAAATTTATAGATAACTTTTGGCTCCCTGTATTTTATCCCTGCTGCCTTCAGAATTTCAAACAAAGTATTCCAGTAAACTGTGTAAAAAGTTTTCCCAGATCAACAAGTGCTATAAACGCAGGTTTGCCTTTCCGTAACATGGCTTGTAAGATAAGTCGTTGGGTTAGTGTTGCCTCGAGTGATCCTACATTTCTCCTGAACCCAAACCGATCTTCCCCGATGTCGGCTTTTACCAGCTGGTGCTAGTATTTTGCAAGCATCACTTATTAAACCGATGGTTCTGCAGTATTCATTTATGTCAGCGCCTGCCATGATTGGAATTGAAATTATCACATTCTTCCTGGCATCTGAGGGTATTTCTCGTTCCTCTTATACGTTCCAGACCAGGTGCAACGGTGTTGTCATGGTTGACTCAACAAAAGTTTTCAATAGCTTTGAGGGCATATCATCTACTACGCAGGCCTGGTTTCGTGTTAGGCCTTTCAGTTCACCACGAAACTCTTCTCATTCTTGATTTACTTTCTTCTACCTTCTATAATATTACACTACTGGCCATTAAAATTGCTACACCACGAAGATGACGTGCTGCAGACGCGAAATTTAACCGACAGGAAGAAGAAGCTGTGATATGCAAATGATTAGCTTTTCAGAGCATTCACACAAGGTTGGCGCCGGTGGCGACACCTACAACGTGCTGAGATGAAGAAAGTTTCCAACCGATTTCGCATACACAAACAGCAGTTGACCGGCGTTGCCTGGCTCTGAGCACTATGGGACTCAACTGCTGTAGTCATAAGTCCCCTAGAACTTAGAACTACTTAAACCTAACTAACCTAAGGACAGCACACAACACCCAGCCATCACGAGGCAGAGAAAATCCCTGACCTCGCCGGGAATCGAACCCGGGAACCCGAGCGTGGGAAGCGAGAACGCTACCGCACGACCACGAGATGCGGGCGTTGCCTGGTGAAACGTTGTTGTGATACCTCGTGTAAGGAGGAGAAATGCGTACCAACACGTCTTCGACTTTGATAAAGGTCGGATTGTAGTCTATCGCGATTGCGGTTTATCGTATGATAAAGGTCGGATTGTAGTCTATCGCGATTGCGGTTTATCGTATCGCGACATTGCTGCTCGCGTTGGTCGAGATCCAATGACTGTTAGAAGAATATGGATTCGGTGGGTTCAAGTGGTTAATACGGAACGCCGTGCTGGATCCCAACGGCCTCGTATCAATAGCAGTCGAGATGACAGGCATCTTATCCGCATGGCTGTAACGGATCGTGCAGCCACGTCTCGATCCCTGAGTCAACAGATGGGGACATTTGCAAGACAATAACCATCTGCACGAACAGATCGACGATGTTTGCAGCAGCATGGACTATCAGCTCGGAGACAATGGCTACGGTTACCCTTGACGCTGCATCACAGACAGGAGCGCCTGCGATGTGTACTCAACGACGAACCTGGGTGCACGAATGGCAAAACGTCATTTTTTCGGATGAATCCAGGTTCTGTTTACACCATCATGATGGTCGCATCCGTGTTTAGCGACATCACGCTGAACGCACATTGGAAGCGTGTATTCGTCATCGCCATACTGGCGTATCACCCGGCGTGATGGTATGGGTTAGACGTCTCGGTCACCTCTTGTTCGCATTGACGGCACTTTGAACAGTGGACGTTACATTTCAGATGTGTTACGACCTGTGGCTCTACCCTTCATTCGTTCCCTGCGAAACCCTACATTTCAGTCCGCAGCTCGTGGTCGTGCGGTAGCGTTCTCGCTTCCCACGCCCGGGTTCCCGGGTTCGATTCCCGGCGGGGTCAGGGATTTTCTCTGCCTCGTGATGAATGGGTGTTGTTCGATGTCCTTAGGTTAGTTAGGTTTAAGTAGTTCTAAGTTCTAGGGAACTGATGACCATAGATGTTAAGTCCCATAGTGCTCAGAGCCATTTGAACCCTACATTTCAGCAGGATAATGTACGACCGTATGTTGCAGGTCCTGTACGGGCCTTTCCGGATACAGAAAATGTTCGACTGCTGCCCTGGCCAGCACATTCTCCAGATCTCTCACCAATTGAAACCGTCTGATCAATGGTGTCCGAGCAACTGGCTCGTCACAATACGCCAGTCACTACTCTTGATGAACTGTGGTATCGTGTTGAACCTGCATGGGCAGCTGTACCTGTACACGCGATCCTCGCTCTGTTTGACTCAATGCCCAGGCGTATCAAGGCCAGAGGTGGTTGTTCTGGGTACTGATTTCTCAGGATTTACGCACCCAAATTGCGTGAAAATGTAATCACATGTCAGTTCTAGTATAATGTATTTGTCCAAAGGATACCCGTTTATCATCTGGATTTCTTCTTGGTGTAGCAATTTTAATAGCCAGTAGTGTACTTTCAAAGTGGTACTGTAGTGTACAGACTTAATCAGGGCTGCATATTACAATACCAAAATCCGCTTACACCGCCAGTATTTCACTCTGGTAATCCATCAAGGAAAGTGGCGCAGCAGCCGCACGTCAAGTACCTGAATGTTGTGGTTATTGTGGTCTTCAGTCCTGAGACTGGTTTGATGCAGCTCTCCATGCTACTCTATCCTGTGCAAGCTTCTTCATCTCCCAGTACCTACTGCAACCTACATCCTTCTGAATCTGCTTAGTGTATTCATCTCTTGGTCTCCCTCTACGATTTTTACCCCCACGCTGCCCTTCAATACTAAATTGGTGATCCCTCGATGTCTCAGAACATTTCCTACCAACCGATCCCTTGTTCTAGTCAAGTTGTGCCACAAGCTCCTCTTCTCCCCAATTCTATTCAATACCTCCTCATTAGTTATGTGATCTACCCATCTAATCTTCAGCATTCTTCTGTAGCACCAAATTTTGAAAGCTTCTATTCTCTTCTTGTCTAAACTATTTATCGTCCACGTTTCACTTCCATACATGGCTACACTCCATACAAATACTTTCAGAAACGACTTCCTGACACTTAAATCAATACTCGATGTTAACGAATTTCTCTTTTTCAGAAACGCTTTCCCTGCCATTGCCAGTCTACATTTTATATCCTTTTCACTTCGACCATCATCAGTTATTTTGCTCCCCAAAAAAAACTCCTTTACTACTTTAAGTGTCTCATTTCCTAATCTAATTCCCTCAGCATCACACGACTTGATTCGACTACATTCCATTATCCTCGTTTTGCTTTTGTTGTACCTGAATTCTGATAGCAAAACGAACAGCTGTATTGGCTGACGTACATTCTTGCTAACTGTTCCCACCTGAAGAGTTACTTTGTCTTTGTCATTGCGGATCGCAGGTTACGCTTGAGGCCTGAAGAAGACACCATTTTGTGTCGAAACCGGCAGCATGTGTTATAAAGAATAAACGACTTTGGATTCCAATGCAGGTGTTGGGTTTATCAGTATTCGAGGATAGTATTTCACTCTTATACCCATGTAGCCTTGTACAGGAGCAGCTCTCCGGCTGGCGCTGGACATTTCCAGAGGCGTGCCTGCATGCTGAACGGCCGGAAACACTTGCTTCTGACCGCCAGACCGTGGAGGACTCGAGCTACTTGCTGCCGCCTACTGCTTACTTATACGGGCCTTCTCATGACTCAGCCGGCGCGGCATTAAGGCGCTGCAGTCTCCCCACCCACCGCTGACCGTTCTCTCTCTGTCTCTCTCTGCGCACTCCTTTTCCCTGTATACCCACCCCCTCCATCTCCTGAAGGCTTCATAACGTCGCGCAGCCAACAGCTCAACATTCGAGGGTACAAAACGCATACAAGTTACAATATAATTAGCAGAGAACATGTGCGCGTCACATCCTGTATGTACACTATCTGATCAAAAGTATCTGGACACCTGTTACTGGACTTTAGTGTGGAGTGTATCGACCCCTTCCTCTTCTTGACGGCTTCAGTGAGCTGTCTGAATGTCTATGGAGGAATGGTATCCTGTTCTTCCTCAAGGGCCAAAACTAGAGAACGTAGTGATCTTAGGGTAGGGCAAAGGAGCGATATGGAATGGAAACATTATGTTAAATCAGTATTAGGGAAGGTGAACGGAGGCTTCTGGGAGAGTGCGATGCGAATGCAAAAGAAATTCGCGTGAGCAGTATTCCAGTGTTTGGAATCCTTGTGTTGAAGAAGGGACAGCAGCCATTGGACAAAGTTAGAGACGCAGTGTTACGTTCACAACAGGTCGGTGTAGATCACGCGAGAGTAAAACATAAAATTACATGGGAATCATTGGAAGAAAGACGGCGTAATTTGTCACGAAACCCTGTGGGCTAAATTTCGCGAACAAGTATTCAGGGGCGACTGTGTGACTATTCTGCTGTTAGCGCCGTATTTCTCTCGTAGACGTAGTGAGAATGAGAGAGATGGGTGCTCGGACAAATGCGCTTAGATAGCCGTTTTTGCCTCGCTCAGTACGAGAATGAAATAGGAAAGAAAACTGATAATATCGGAACATGTGCCCTCTACCTTGCACTGTACTGTGGCTTGCGTAATATGCATCCAGAATGAATCAGATATTACGCTCTGCACGGTAGAGAAGTAATTTGCATAACCACATTCCTTACTGTGTGTGGTAACGCATAATCTCTGGTTGTTGAGGCATTTTTGTTCTGTCGTTGCAACTACAAAAAATGCGTGATTTTTTCACCATACGCTTTTCACCTTCTCCTCAAACTCGCACTGCTATATACTTATGTCCACTTATCATGGTCACCCCCCCCCCCCCCCGCAAAAAAATCTCCATTGCTCTTCCTTCTCTACTCTTACACAGTACATAAATACACTGAAACATAATTAAAAAGAATTGCCCACATACAATAATCTTTTTTTTAATGTTGTAGATCAAAGACAAAGTAGTGGAAAGGTTATGTTGACAACACTACAAAACGCAAAGAACAACACATACTTCAAGTACAAAAACAAACAGAATATAGTGGCGTGCATAAAGGTGTGTTGTGAGAAATGCATAGTGGTGCAGAACATCTAAAAATTAGACCAAAATTATCAGTGTCTAACACAGAAAAACAACAATGTGCTAGCCGGCCGCGGTGGTCTCGCGGTTCTAGGCGCGCAGTCCGGAGCCGTGCGACTGCTACGGTCGCAGGTTCGAATCCTGCCTCGGACATGGATGTGTGTGATGTCCTTAGGTTAGTTAGGTTTAAGTAGTTCTAAGTTCTAGGGGACTAATGACCACAGCAGTTGAGTCCCATAGTGCTCAGAGCCATTTGAACCATTTTTTTGAACAATGTGCTAGCAGGCGACATTTCCCGATGTAAGCTGGAAATCAGCCGAAAAATCACCGTAAGTACAAATCAACCTATTCTTAACGAACTGTTTTCGATCTAAAAAGCAAATCAAAATGTAAATAACTTGATTCCAGACCACTGATGATACTTTACCTCAATAAAGCGAAATGCGCCTGGTGAAAAAATCACCATTTTTTGTAGTTGCAACGACAGAACGAAAATACCCTCAAGAATTATAAAGCAACTATGGCCATACAAATGAGGAATTTAATCTCTGTTTGTTGCCTTATTTAAATCGCGAGTCTTTTAGGAGTACCTGATACCATCGTCTGTGTCATCCTTTTGTCAGACAATACATCAATTACCTCCCATCAGTAACATTAGTAGATGCCAAGTTCATTTTGTTTGCAAATGATACAAACAAGAAAATGGGGTCCGAGGGAGGTTTGAACAGAGATCTCCTCCTTCGCAGTCCATCATCCTGACCACATTACCGTGACCTATGGCTACTGAAAGTCACTCGATGTTGCACAACCTGCACTGGGCTCGTTTCTATTTTGCTTCTTTTTTTCACAGTTCAGTACACCTTCTTCTCTTGATCTGTGTTCAGTTTTTGACGGGCTATCTACTGGGTCATGTCGCCGTTAAATGTGAGGGGGATGCGATGAGAAGTTTCCCTTTTTAGTAGAGCCGATTAACGTATGGCGGGTCACTACGTCCATCAGTGAGCTTCTACATTGTGTTTGGAATGAAAAAAACGGTTCAAATGGTTCTGAGCACTATGGGACTCAACTGCTGTGGTCATCAGTCCCCTAGAACTTAGAACTACTTAAACCTAACTAACCTAAGGACATCACACACATCCATGCCCGAGGCATGATTCGAACCTGCGACCGTAGCAGTCGCACGGTTCCGGACTGCGCGCCTAGAACCGCGAGACCACCGCGGCCGGCGTTTGGAATGAACTGAGAATGTTTGAAGGTTCCTTAGAGTTGCATGCTGTCCGTCTTGCATGTCTCTTTAGTCGTCTCTTCTATAGTATTAATTCACCCAATCGCCGTCTATACAGGTGATTCACAAAACAAGAACAGATTTCAGTTGTTTGTTTTGAAATATGAAAGATAGTGTGAGGCGTCCGGATTTTTGGACCTTACATGAGCTTGATCCATAGCGACAGTACGATACAGTATGGGACCGTCAGAAAATAATAATTACATTATATCAACACAAGGCAGTTGCAGTTAATCTCATGTACCGAAAACTAACATTTACCATTTGCCATTATATGGACAGGGGCATGAATAAATAAATAAGTTAAAGTGAAACATATTTTGGAAACGAACAGAACAGGTGGTTAATGGCATCGGAAAACCCCATTTAACAAGAGAAAGGCGAGCTTCAGACAGAAAGGGATAAGGCCAGAACAATACATTATTCCATTTCACGTAAATACGGCCGCGACCGTGGGTAAGTGGCTGCACGGCATTAACAGGGCTAGGCTGCGACACAGCAAGAAACATAAAATTCACCTCTAGGGAGATGGTGATTGGCTAAAGCCATACTGGGCGACGTGGACACGACACGTTGGGGAGATCCCCATTATATAAACGCATTTTGAGACCTAAAATTAAGACTATCTCTCATCTCGCAGTGGACTGCACAAGTGTGTGGAAATAGCGAGGGCGTAGAGAGCTTTGTTTTCTGCGAAGTAAGGACGGTATGCTTCACGTATTGTGGCTACAGATAGCAAAGAGGTAGTTAATTACGCCTGCGGGAATATTTGTGGGCCAAGAAATTGTGCACATCACTCCAACACTTAGCGAGTGTGCAGTGGCCATTATTTCGAACAGGGAAAGATTAACGTTCTATGGAACGCAGGAAAGTTGGGACTGAGTGATTTCAGTCAAGGCCAGATGGGAATTAGCGTTTCAGGTCCAGCACAGAGACGACACCGTTGCAGATGCCACTTGCTAAAGTACCAGTGTGCATTGGGCCACAGTAAATGTTGAGTCTAGAATTGCTCACTCCAACTTGCGTACGCTTTGACCATTGAATATCAAAAGCTAGGATACTAACCTACCCTTACATTGAGTACATTGGTTCATTGGTTCAAAAAATGGTTCAAATGGCTCTGAGCACTATGGGACTTAACATCTGAGCTCATCACTCCCCTAGAACTAAGAACTAGTTAAACCTAACTAACCTATGGATATCACACACATCCATACCCAAGGCAGGATTCGAGCCTGCGACCGTAGCAGTCCCGCAGTTCCAGACTGAAGCGCCTAGAACCGTTCGGCCACTCCGGCCGGCTTCATTGGTTCAAACAGTAAATTTATTCTCCACGAACTCAGTGCATTGACCACCTATGACAACATAGATGTAAATGAGCTGATGAAGATTTTTAATCATTCTTTCGTGTGATAAAAAATTATTATGTGTAGAGTTAATGATTTTAAAATGGTCAATTCAATATGTCCAGCCGGCCGCGGTGGTCTAGCGGTTCTAGGCGTTCAGTCCGGAACCGCGCGACTGCTACGGTCGCAGGTTCGAATCCTGCCTCGGACATCGATGTGTGTGATGTCCTTAGGTTAGTTAGGTTTAATTAGTTCGAAGTTCTAGGGGACTGATGACCACAGATGTTAAGTCCCATAGTGCTCAGAACCACTTGAACCAATATGTCCAAGAGTTAAATATTTTGTTATTGTGTGTCAAAAAGTAATTGAACATGATTGTTGTGTATCACTCGAACCCTGAAAGCACAGTTGATAAATTATATTTAGAATAAAAAAGGGAATAGCTGTTTTTTCTTTCTAGAATAGACAGCAAACTTTCACCTTTATTAATTCTTTCATTTTAGTTATGTGACAGCAGCGTTTCTAATGATTTTTGTTATGATCCGCACCTGATATTAGCTGCCTTACACGGCCAAGTTCATATTTCTTTAGAATGTCTGTTTAACACCCTGGGCTTGAGAAGACAAAATGGTTCAAATGGCTCTGAGCACTATGGGACTCAACTGCTGAGGTCATAGGTCCCCTAGAACTTAGAACTACTTAAAATTAACTAACCTAAGGACAACACACACATCCATGCCCGAGGCAGGATTCGAACCTGCGACCGTAGCGGTCGCGCGGTTCCAGACTGAAGCGCCAGAACCGCTCGGCCACCAGCGGCCGGCCTTGAGAAGACAGTTCAGATGTTTTGTCCATTCGCGTGCTAAGTGGTAAGCTAAGTTTGCACACGTTGGTACACTCACTGTGCAGATACAAATGTCGGACGATGACAATAGAAACAAATAGCGCATGTCAACGGATAGAGGAAGGTTCACATTCTCATATTCATGCAGACATTATACCACATAGTCAACAAGAGCATCATGCGGTGCTCGACAAACATCGAAATTATAATTCATTCTATATAGTAATCAATAGATCCCTCTTAATTAAATCGACAGCTTCAACAATTCGATTTCTCTGCTGTTGAAGAGCAACTGCCATAGGTGGGACAAAGACTGTGTTTTACGTACCCCCTCAGAAAGAAATCTCAAGGTGTGAGGTGTGATGACCTGGGGGGCCAAAAGCAGTGAACAAAATCGTGGCGTTCACCTCTTCCAATCCAGCGTTGTGGGATGGTGTAAATAACGCCGGCCAGAGTCGCCGTGCGGTTCTAGGCGCTACAGTCTCGAACCGCGTGACTGCTACGGCCGCAGGTTCGAATACTGCTTCGGGCATGGATGTGTGTAATGTCCTTAGGTTAGTTACGTTTAAGTAGTTCTAAGTTCTAGGAGACTGATGACCACAGCAGGTAAGTCCCATAGTGCTCAGAGCCATTTGAACCATTTGTAAATAACGCCGCACCTAAGTGTGAAAGTGAGGCGGGGCGTGTTCATGCAGAAAAATGAAATCATTGGTATCTTCGTAAAGTTGAGAAAACATGTCCAGGCCTGGCTTTTCTGTTACAGTTTCCTCGGCAAAAGATAGGTCCATAAATAGAATCGGTAAAAACACATGCAGTTTCGGTGAATCTTTTCAATGTTCGATGACAACGCCGGGATTTTCTGCCCCACAAATTCTCAAAATATGGCTGTTTAATGTACTCGATAGATGAAACGTCGATTCGTCCGAAAAGTTGAGTGATTCGGAAATAGTATCCTCTGGCATATCCTAGAGAATTAAAAATGCAAAATTCGCACCTTGTGTTATAGTCGCCGCGACGCAACTGCTGGAGTAACTGCAACTTTCAAGGCTTCATATGCAGGCGTCGCTTCAGAACACGGCACACCGTTTTTGGAGGATCCTGAAGTTCTTTGCCTGTCCGTCTTATGGACTTCCGAGGCCTCCGTGTGAGCACATCTTGGATACGCTCGACATTTTCATGAGACGTGCGTGGCCGACCAGTTGACTTTCCTTTGGATACGCAACCAACTTCCAAGAATTTTGTATGTCAGTCATAAATCTGCTTGTGCAGAGGTGGCTGAGACGCCTTGCTAAACCTGCAGGACAGGACAAGTAGTAGGAATTGTGGAAGGGGACCAGAATGAGCGGCTGTCAGTTACACTCCAAACATAACACTTTATTTAGTGCCCGCAGCTCGTGGTCGTGCGGTAGCGTTCTCGCTTCCCACGCCCGGGTTCCCGGGTTCGATTCCCGGCGGGGTCAGGGATTTTCTCTGCCTCGTGATGGCTGGGTGTTGTGTGATGTCCTTAGGTTAGTTAGGTTTAAGTAGTTCTAAGTTCTAGGGGACTGATGACCACAGATGTTAAGTCCCATAGTGCTCAGAGCCAGCCACTTTATTTAGTTGTCCAAACATTACAGCGCAACTTATAAGCTTGACTATCGACAGAAAACGTCTTTAATTCTAAAACGGCTGAAGGTGCATGGATTAAATACAACTGCTATGAATATATATATATATATATATATATATATATATATATATATATATATATATATATATATATATATTAGACTGAAGGCTCTAGGCTTCACCTTAAATAGTATTTAAGGCGATGCTTTTGAAAACAATCCAATAAATTTTCAACATGCAGGAGGCTCAAGCTTTAAAGACTTACTTTTAAAAGGGCTCAAGGCCTTTGTTTTTAAGAACACAATTACAAGCATACAAATTCCAACCCTCGGCTATGAGCCGTTAAAAATACACAGTTAAACGCTAATAAGTATAGGCAACGGCGCTCAGAAGTTTCCAGAGGGGTAGGCTGCTCCTGAAACCTTAACATTCGCTTAGGTGAGACAAGAAGTCGGCCCAACTATACTCTATCCGCCGGCAACACAACCAAGAGACAAAAAAAAAAAAAAAATGGTTCAAATGGCTCTGAGCACTATGGAACTTAACATCTGAGGTCATCAGTCACCTAGAATTTAGAACTATTTAAGCCTATCTAACCTAAGGACACCACACACATCCATGCCCGAGGCGGGATTCGAACCTGCGACCGTAGCGGTCGCGCGGTTCCAGACTGAAGCGCCTAGAACCGCTCGGCCACAGCGGCCGGCCAACCAAGAGACAGTCAGGGACCCACCGACAAGACGACGTTCTAAACACCGACCAGTATACGAGAATTCCAAACCGAAAACGTTACAGACATAGCCGTCCACAACCATAAATGCATTAAGCTGTCAAAAACTACACACCATGTTGGACAGCGAAAACAGGTGAGGAAAGGACACTGCCTGAATTTACGTCAGCGACCAGGTCAGGCAACCGGAACATTAACGGCCACAAGGCAGAAAATTCCGCTGGTGCACTTGAATTTCAAACCGACAAATACAGTTAATTCCACCACACGGCGGCTAAATCTTCACCAACTCAAATACTCGTTGGAATACCACCAACAGCGAACCACCAGCCAAGGGGACAACGTGAACAGACATTCCTTCAGTAATTAAATAAAAAATCAACTTTCATGTCTTGGGTCGGTAAACCACGAACCTTGTAGCAGCCACGTGCCCTTAGCGCTAGGATTTCACCCGGAACAAGTCCCTCCCATTCACCCCCCTCCACGCCTATCCATAGTGTACGGCCCTCCCCTAAACGGCCGCCAGTTCCGCAAACTGGAAGCTACAACAAAGTTGTTATCGTCGCAGTCCAACATGTGTTATACTGTGATGAAATTCAGTAACGATAAGAAATTTAAGCTTTTCTGGATAGTAATGTAATATGAATCGGCATTATTAAAGAAATAAAAATATTTATAGAGAATTGAAAGCATCGCCAGCAGTAGAAAACAAAAAATAACGTGATGTTATTTAAGGGCAATAAGGAGAAATTTTCATTAACTAATTCACTTACTATAATACGTTTATTTGAGGGAAACAGCAGAGCAAACATACAATGCGGAAACAATGGTCCTGAATCTGTCATGTCGGCAGTAAAGCCACGGATGCACTCGAATAACTCTGTTGTCTAAAATCTCCGTTATATAGAAATAAGTGAAGGTTGTTTTGTTTATGTAGGCCCTCATAGTAACTCACGAAAATTAAAGAATATAAGAATGTCATAAAGTAGAAATGCCTAATGAAAGCAGTAAGATATTTGCATGTATGACATATTTCGTTAGTATTTGCATGGGCAATGGGTGAATTTTAACTTGTAAATTCTTCCAATACCATACCTACGCATTATAAACGAGGTTACAAAGAATTTTAGCTGTTTGGTTCAAATGGCTCTGAGCACTATGGGACTCAACTGCTGTGGTCATAAGTCCCCTAGAACTTAGAACTACTTAAACCTAACTAACCTAAGGACAGCACACGACACCCAGCCATCACGAGGCAGAGAAAATCCCTGACCCCGCCGGGAATCGAACCCGGGAACCCGGGCGTGGGAAGCGAGAACGCTACCGCACGACCACGAGATGCTTTAGCTGTTTCTGTGTGATTAGTGACCTATATGCTGTTGCAAACGTCTCAGGAAAATAATGTGTCGTTATTCTTTGTCCTGTCTGTTTTTAACCAAAAGATTTATTAATTTCGTAAATGTCATTGAAACCATTTTAAAAAAATAATAATGTGATGTTTATGTTTGTCTCAGAGCAGTTATGGAGGAAATATATGCTGCGGTGTTTCATGGCTGTAAAACGTCCTTCATGCTGTGCTAGTTCTTCTTTCACCCCAAAAAATTTTCAGCAAAACTATTCAGTGAATACCACGCGAAATACGCTTGGATCGATCTAGCAACAACAATGTAATTTTGATGCCCTCTGGAAGTATAGTGAACATTGGTGCTTGTTTCACATATACTGTCTGAGTTCTGAAACTTAAGTGTCAAGTATACTGTGGTTCCTCTTTCTCCAAGCAAATTATTCTTTGAGGGTAGGTTTATCCTGTTTTAGCTTTGGGTGCTTTTCCTCACATAGAAGTATGCTTCTTCCTAGGTTATTCATCTGGATACTGAGTTCTCGTATGTAAAGAATTCAGTGCTACATTGTTTTCTGTTATGTTTGCTGTGGAAGTACCTGGCACAGCTGAGGCCAATTGTGCACGTTTCTTGTAATGTGTCTTTTAACTACCTGGGAAAATTTAAGACCTAGCAAGATATTAATGTAACGTTCACTCCAAGTACAGCAGAACGCGGTAAGCCACGTGGGTCAACTGAAACGATGCCCAGGCGCCGAACAAAGACCGGGAAACCGGGGGTGAGTGGGCGGGACTTGTTCCGGGTGAAATCCTAGCGCTAACGATTCCTGTAGCAGCCCCCACACGCTCCCACACTGCATAGAGACCGCCAGCGGGCCCCGCCGACAGCGCCACGCGGAGACTTGCTTGCTAATCCGCTCCAACCGACCGGCTGACTGCCAATACGCCGACAACATTTAAAACAAGTTGTCAGTGGAAATGACACCAACTACACACACAGTCTGACGAACACTTGCGCGAAGACTTGAACGACACTAAGCAGCGGCTGTGCACTCACGAAGACAAATCGGGAGTCGATACACACACACAGTCAACACATAAGCGATCGGAGAGCCAATTCACGTTGTCCAGTAGAACGACCGATCGACGATCCACGAAGACCGTCCCCGGCTCAAGTGATGCATGGCGGTAACAGTCGGGCGAGCCATGGACATCCAGGCCTCACCACTGCTCCAACCCGACTGGACTGTCGCCTGATAAACAAAGTAAGAGCCTACGGAATATCAGACCACCTGTGTGGCTGGGTTGAAGAGTTTTTAGCAAACAGAACACAGCACGTTGTTCTCAATGGAGAGACGTCTACAGACGTTCAAGTAACCTCTGGCGTGCCACAGGGGAGTTTTATGGGACCATTGCTTTTCACAATATATATAAATGACCTAGTAGATAGTGTCGGAAGTTCCATGCGCCTTTTCGCGGATGATGCTGTAGTATACAGAGAAGTTGCGGCATTAGAAAATTGCAGCGAAATGCAGGAAGATCTACAGCGGATAGGCACTTGGTGCAGCGAGTGGCAACTGACCCTTAACAGTCAGATGTAATGTATTGCAAATACATAGAAAGAAGGATCCTTTATTGTATGATTCTACGATAGAGGAACAAACACTGGTAGCAGTTACTTCTGTAAAATATCTGGGAGTATGCGTACGGAACGATTTGAAGTGGAATGATCATATAAAATCAATTGTTGGTAAGGCGGGTGCCAGTTTGAGATTCGTTGGGAGAGTGCTTAGGAAATGTAGTCGATCAACAAAGGAGGTGGCTTACAAAACACTCGTTCGACCTATACTTGAGTATTGGTCATCAGTGTTGGATTCGTACCAGGTCGGGTTGACAGAGGAGGTAGAGAAGATACTAAGAAGAGCGGCGCGTTTCGTCACAGTGTTATTTGGTAAGCGTGATAGCGTTACGGAGATGTTTAGCAAACTCAAGTGGCAGACTCTGCAAGAGAGGCGCTCTGCATCGCGGTGTAGCTTGCTGTCCAGGTTTCGAGAGGGTGCGTTTCTGGATGACGTATCGAATATATTGCTTCCCCCTACTTATACCTCCCGAGGAGATCACGAATGTAAAATTAGAGAGATTCGAGCGCGCACGGAGGTTTTCCGGCAGTCGTTCTTGCCGCGAACCATACGCGACTGGAACAGGAAAGGGAGGTAATGACAGTGGCACGTGAAGTGCCCTCCGCCACATACCGTTGGGTGGCTTGCGGAGTATAAATGTGGATGTAGATGTAGATGAACTAGTGCCGCGTTCCAACTCCACGACTGGCAGGTCCGAACTGCCCTCCTGGTACGTTCCAACTGTCTCCATCACAGATGACAACCGGGAAGTAATAGCAGTGCAGCAAAGATAACACGTGCGGGCTATATCGATAGGCGCTGCTGGTGCATCTGACGGGCAGACAAAGCAGCAACTCAGTGACAACAGAAATTGAAACTAACATAACGAGGTGGCAACACGAAAAAAACAGGATGTAAAATATGAGATGGCACGAGCGCGAGCCACGCACAGCTCAGCGGCTTCTCGCTGAATCGACGGCGGAATGCACATTTCACATGCACTTCCCGCAAATTTCAACGCACAGAATTATTTCTCTTATGATGGAGACGCCATATTGCCACAAACAACAAACAGCGCAGCTGTGTCGGAATAGCGAACCTTCCTCTATCCAGTGACATTCGCACGCAGTGTCTCTCTGTTTTTTAGAGTTCGTGTGTAGTAAATAACTGAAAATCTGTTCTTTGTTTCTGAATGTTGTGTACATAGTTCCGCGTAGTCAGCGCGTACACAACTTTCCCACTAGAGCGCGCCCCGCTAAGCACAACAGCGCAGGCGCAGCGCTCGTCCGTCTCCGCACTACGAGATGGCGCTGTCTTAGAGACGGACCAAATTCTGCTTCCGCCGATCCGCGTATTAATATGTAACGCAGCCAGTGAGATTGCTGCTAAGGTAGAACCTTTTCTGCCCGCGAATCACACACGCGCAGTGATACATGAACGCGCGAGATATTATAACGAGTGTACAGACCTCCGATTAGTCAGTCTGCATTAGTCTGTACCAGTATACAGGGTTATTACAAATGATTGAAGCAATTTCACAGCTCTACAATAACTTTATTATTTGAGATATTTTCACAATGCTCTGCACACACATACAAAAACTCAAAAAGTTTTTTTAGGCATTCACAAATGTTCGATATGTGCCCCTTTAGTGATTCGGCAGACATCAAACCGATAATCAAGTTCCTCCCACACTCGGCGCAGCATGTCCCCATCAATGAGTTCGAAAGCATCGTTGATGCGAGCTCGCAGTTCTGGCAAATTTTCCAGCATGTCCATATACACGTGTCCTGTAACGTTTTTTTCGCAGAAGAAAAAGGGGCCGTAAACTTTAAACCGTGAGATTGCACAAAACACGTTAACTTTTGGTGAATTGCGAATTTGCTGCACGAATGCGTGAGGATTCTCTACCACCCAGATTCGCACATTGTGTCTGTTCACTTCACCATTAAGAAAAAATGTTGCTTCATCACTGAAAACAAGTTTCGCACTGAACGCATCCTCTTCCATGAGCTGTTGCAACCGCGCCGAAAATTCAAAGCGTTTGACTTTGTCGTCGGGTGTCAGGGCTTGTAACAATTGTAAACGGTAAGGCTTCTGCTTTAGCCTTTTCCGTAAGATTTTCCAAACCGTCGGCTGTGGTACGTTTAGCTCCCTGCTTGCTTTATTCGTCGACTTCCGCGGCCAACGCGTGAAACTTGCCCGCACTCGTTCAACCGTTTCTTCGCTCACTGCAGTCCGACCCGTTGATTTCCCCTTACAGAGGCATCCAGAAGCTTTAAACTGCGCATACCATCGCCGAATGGAGTTAGCAGTTGGTGGATCTTTGTTGAATTTCGTCCTGAAGTGTCGTTGCACTGTTATGACTGACTGATGTGAGTGCATTTCCAGCACGACATACGCTTTCTCGGTTCCTGTCGCCATTTTGTCTCACTGCGCTCTCGAGCGCTCTGGCGGCAGAAACCTGAAGTGCGGCTTCAGCCGAACAAAACTTTATGTTTTTCTACGTATCTGTAGTGTGTCGTGACCATATGTCAATGAATGGAGCTACAGTGAATTTATGAAATCGCTTCAATCATTTGTAATAGCCCTGTATAGTCAAGATTCAGTCTGCACCTAATAAGATTACCATATTCCTGTACATAGCCATGAAGATAAATGTATAGACACTTTTGTCAAGTATCAGAGATATATGTGAGAATAAGATTAACGTACCAGTACCAAAGGAACTTCAGATTTTCAATTGTAAATAGCATCCAGAACCAGGGTATGTAATTTTTATGCTTGTTATTATTTTAATAAATGTGTGTGAAAATTAATCAAGTTCTGTTTAAAGTTGGTCACCGTCAATCTGCTACTCTAAGCGTGCAAGTGGCATTTCTGTCGTCTGACCTAATGGCAGAAGATAAACACGCCACAATAAGACCACGAGACATATTGCTGACACTCGCCTACTTCGTTAGAGCGACAAGTCAAATAATCTGATGGTGTGTGTACCGAAGGTCTTACAGTACGCACACCACACTGAATCACCCAGTAGTTTGTATCGGTTTTGCGCACGCCGCGTGAAGTTCCTGGCTGATGGCGGGACGCCGGTGTTTCAGCCCTGTCGCCCCCTGCGTGCCGTGGCCATTACGCAAATTCGCCTCCTCCAGGCGGCAGACGGAGGTGGAGTCGGCGGTACTGTATACGTGGCCCCGATCCTCGCCGCCCAGCCGGGCATCCATATGCAGCAGCAGCCGCGGTGTGACGCACACCGCCCTCCCTGCAGCGGGCATTCCGCTCCGCGGACCTCAGCCCGGGTGCCTGCCTGCACACACGCTGACTCATGCCTCTGTCGAATCTCTCTCTGCCCGGGGAAAACGTGGCCCGCCTCATACCTTACTGGCCTAGCGCCCGCTGCTTCTCTCTCGTAAATGTACGGCCCACAGAGATTTTATTGTTTTTATTTAACCGAATTTTTATGATGCTCACAAATTGCAACACCTTCCAAACTTCTGATGCTAATTAGATCCTAGAATCAAGGTGTTTTCCGGATGTGCTTCTGACCAAAATGTAGCGTGAGTCCAATGTTCGTGTTACTAATGCCTTCCGCGTTCTTGTGGAGATATTTCCATAACAACTTTCATTCCCTAAGTAATAGTACTTTATTTAGTTTTAAAATTTTTTTTAATCTAACGAAATGGTCTATTAAAAATTCCTATTGTACACCCTTAGGTGTTGAATTACCACAAACACTGGAACACGTATTTTTTTTAAATTTCTGACCGAGAAGATAACACCAGTTGTCATAGATATAGCATAAAAATCCTTTAGTATGTCTTTAGTAATTATTTATTTTCAAAAACGCTTTCACCCACTATTTTACCCCCTTGATGGTTGAATTTCCAAAAATGCTGTAACACGTATTTTTTTATTTTTTACATATTTTGCCTTCCCCCATGAACCATGGACCTTGCCGTTGGTGGGGAGGCTTGCGTGCCTCAGCGATACAGATGGCCATACCGTAGGTGCAACCACAACGGAGGGGTATCTGTTGAGAGGCCAGACAAACATGTGGTTCCGAGAGGCCTGACAAACATGTGGTTCCTGAAGAGGGGCAGCAGCCTTTTCAGTAGTTGCAGGGGCAACAGTCTGGATGATTGACTGATCTGGCCTTGTAACATTAACCAAAACGGCCTTGCTGTGCTGGTACTGCGAACGGCTGAAAGCAAGGGGAAACTACAGCCGTAATTTTTCCCGAGGACATGCAGCTTTACTGTATGATTAAATGATGATGGCGTCCTCTTGGGTAAAATATTCCGGAGGTAAAATAGTCCCCCATTCGGATCTCCGGGCGGGGACTACTCAAGAGGACGTCGTTATCAGGAGAAAGAAAACTGGCATTCTACAGATCGGAGCGTGGAATGTCAGATCCCTTAATCGGGCAGGTAGGTTAGAAAATTTAAAAAGGGAAATGGATAGGTTAAAGTTAGATATAGTGGGAATTAGTGAAGTTCGGTGGCAGGAGAAACAAGACTTTTGGTCAGGTGATTACAGGGTTATAAATACAAAATCAAATAGGGGTAATGCAGGAGTAGGTTTAATAATGAATAAAAAAATAGGAGTGCGGGTTAGCTACTACAAACAGCATAGTGAACCCATTATTGTGGCCAAGATAGACACAAAGCCCATGCCTACTATAGTAGTACAAGTTTATATGCCAACTAGCTCTGCAGATGATGAAGAAATTGATGAAATGTATGACGAGATAAAAGAAATTATTCAGGTAGTGAAGGGAGACGAAAATTTAATAGTCATGGGTGACTGGAATTCGTCAGTAGGAAAAGGAAGAGAAGGAAACATAGTAGGTGAATATGGATTGGGGGGAAGAAATGAAAGAGGAAGCCGCCTTGTAGAATTTTGCACAGAGCATAACTTAATCATAGCTAACACTTGGTTCAAGAATCATAAAAGAAGGTTGTATACCTGGAAGAATCCTGGAGATACTAATAGGTATCAGATAGATTATATAATGGTAAGACAGAGATTTAGGAACCAGGTTTTAAATTGTAAGACATTTCCAGGGGCAGATGTGGATTCTGACCACAATCTATTGGTTATGAACTGCAGATTGAAACTGAAGAAACTGCAAAAAGGTGGGAATTTAAGGAGATGGGACCTGGATAAACTGAAAGAACCAGAGGTTGTAGAGAGTTTCAGGGAGAGCATAAGGGAACAATTGACAGGAACGGGGGAAAGAAACACAGTAGAAGAAGAATGGGTAGCTTTGAGGGATGAAATAGTGAAGGCAGCAGAGTATCAAGTAGGTAAAAAGATGAGGGCCAATAGAAATCCATGGGTAACAGAAGAAATATTGAATTTAATTGATGAAAGGAGAAAATATAAAAATGCAGTAAATGAAGCAGGCAAAAGGGAATACAAACGTCTCAAAAATGAGATCGACAGAAAGTGCAAAATGGCTAAGCAGGGATGGCTAGAGGACAAATGTAAGGATGTAGAGGCTTGTCTCACTAGGGGTAAGATAGATACTGCCTACAGGAAAATTAAAGAGACCTTTGGAGAGAAGAGAACCACTTGTATGAATATCAAGAGCTCAGATGGCAACCCAGTTCTAAGCAAAGAAGGGAAGGCAGAAAGGTGGAAGGAGTATATAGAGGGTTTATACAAGGGCGATGTACTTGAGGACAATATTATGGAAATGGAAGAGGATGTAGATGAAGACGAAATGGGAGATATGATACTGCGTGAAGAGTTTGACAGAGCACTGAAAGATCTGAGTCGAAACAAGGCCCCCGGACTAGACAACATTCCATTAGAACTACTGATGGCCTTGGGAGAGCCAGTCATGACAAAACTCTACCATCTGGTGAGCAAGATGTATGAGACAGGCGAAATACCCACAGACTTCAAGAAGAATATAAGAATTCCAATACCAAAGAAAGCAGGTGTTGACAGATGTGAAAATTACCGAACTATCAGTTTAATAAGTCACAGCTGCAAAATACTAACGCGAATTCTTTACAGACGAATGGAAAAACTGGTAGAAGCGGACCTCGGGGAAGATCAGTTTGGATTCCGTAGAAATGTTGGAACACGTGAGGCAATACTAACCTTACGACTTATCTTAGAAGAAAGATTAAGGAAAGGCAAACCTACGTTTCTAGCATTTGTAGACTTAGAGAAAGCTTTTGACAACGTTAACTGGAATACTCTCTTTCAAATTCTGAAGGTGGCAGGGGTAAAATACAGGGAGCGAAAGGCTATTTACAATTTGTACAGAAACCAGATGGCAGTTATAAGAGTCGAGGGGCATGAAAGGGAAGCAGTGGTTGGGAAAGGAGTGAGACAGGGTTGTAGCCTCTCCCCGATGTTATTCAATGTGTATATTGAGCAAGCAGTAAAGGAAACAAAAGAAAAATTCGGAGTAGGTATTAAAATTCATGGAGAAGAAGTAAAAACTTTGAGGTTCGCCGATGACATTGTAATTCTGTCAGAGACAGCAAAGGACTTGGAAGAGCAGTTGAACGGAATGGACAGTGTCTTGAAAGGAGGATATAAGATGAACATCAACAAAAGCAAAACGAGGATAATGGAATGTAGTCAAATCAAATCGGGTGAGGCTGAGGGGATTAGATTAGGAAATGAGACACTTAAAGTAGTAAAGGAGTTTTGCTATTTAGGGAGTAAAATAACTGATGATGGTCGAAGTAGAGAGGATATAAAATGTAGACTGGCAATGGCAAGGAAATCGTTTCTGAAGAAGAGAAATTTGTTAACATCGAGTATACATTTAAGTGTCAGGAAGTCGTTTCTGAAAGTATTTGTATGGAGTGTAGCCATGTATGGAAGTGAAACATGGACGATAACCAGTTTGGACAAGAAGAGAATAGAAGCTTTCGAAATGTGGTGCTACAGAAGAATGCTGAAGATAAGGTGGGTAGATCACGTAACTAATGAGGAGGTATTGAATAGGATTGGGGAGAAGAGGAGTTTGTGGCACAACTTGACTAGAAGAAGGGATCGGTTGGTAGGACATGTTTTGAGGCATCAAGGGATCACAAATTTAGCATTGGAGGGCAGCGTGGAGGGTAAAAATCGTAGAGGGAGACCAAGAGATCAATACACTAAGCAGATTCAGAAGGATGTAGGTTGCAGTAGGTACTGGGAGATGAAGAAGCTTGCACAGGATAGAGTAGCATGGAGAGCTGCATCAAACCAGTCTCAGGACTGAAGACCACAACAACAACATATTTTGCAGCTTAAAACGTGACTGTAATCAAAATATTGGAGGTATGAATCAAACAACACCTTCAGTCACAATTTTTTCGTGTTTTATTAACTACACCATGTAGTTTATTAATTACACCATGTAATTAATAAAACACGAAAAAGTTGTGACTGAAGGCGTTGTTTAACTCAAACCTCCAACTTATTTTTTTTATTTTCTGAGAAGCTAAATACTAATTTTGCTAGTTATAGCTTCAAAATTCCCTTTATAGAGCCTTTCCCGAGAGAGTCGACGCAGTCGACTCGCATTCGGGAGGACGACGCTTCAAAACTGCCCCCGGCCATTCTGATGTAAGTCTTCCTTGATTTCCCTAAATCTCTTCAAATGCCGGGATGGTTCCTTTCAAAAGGGCACGGCCGACTTCCTTCCCATTGCTTTCCTAATCCGATCGGCCGATGACCTCGCTGTTTTGTCCCCTCCTGCCTCAAATCAACCAACCAACCAACCAACCAATCAACCAAAAACCCTTGATCCCGTGTTTCACCTCCTTAGCACTTCGGACAATTCCTTCTTAAACGATGCCTACAGTATATGATCGACAGCCTCTCCAAACGCCTTAGCGGTCTGGACTGGGCGATGACGTGTCAGTGAATCAGTCTGAATCTATTTCAGCACCTTAGAGGTTGAATTTCGAAAAATGCCGAAACACATATTTTTTAAGAATGAGATTTTTAATAGGTTTCTTTACAAATAAATAAATCTTCTGCTACCAGTCACGATTTTTCTTTATTTTACTATTCGCACGACGCGTTTCGAGAAATAATTCCCATTTTCAAGTGCGTTTTTTGATGTGTGTTAAGCCATTTCTTTTGATGTTGTCAGTGTGTGTGAGTCTGCTTCATTTTGTTGACTTTTACTGTAATACATAAGAAACGCGATTTTTAGTTGGGTATTACAAGTCACAACAACACATGCACATTCAAAATTTGTAGGAAAAACACAATGACTGACATCACAATCCCTGCAACCTCATGTCACCCAAATATCCATAAACAGGCAGCATACAGGTCAATGCTGCATAGGGCAACAAAAATACCATTGCACCAGGAAAATATGCAACAAGAAATAAACACAGTGAAGAAGATTGCAGTTGCCAATGGTTACAATGCTTCCATGGTTGACACAATCTTAGACAAAATGAAGAGAAACCCAGGTACAAACTGCACCACAGAAGAAAAAGAGAAAAACAAATATATATCTAGCATTCCATACATAGGCAATGTATCACAGAAGATTGCAAATATTTTCAAAAATCACAGAGTAAAAATTGGGTTTTCTACATCCAATAAACTACACCAACAACTAACACATAATATAAAATGTAATCATGATCCATATTCAGACTCTGGAATATACAAGATAACATGCCAGGAATGCTCCAAGTTCTATGTAGGACAAACAGGCCGAAATATCAACACCAGGTACACAGAGCACATTAGAGCATACACACACAACAAACACACTACATCAGCAATAGCAACACACATACGTAATATAGGACACCCATTTGGAAAAATAGAGCAAAATATCAAAGTACTCCACCGACTAAATAAAGGACATAAAATGGATTTGCTTGAAGAACTGGAGATATATTCACATTACAGAAAATATGAAGATAAAATATTAAATGAAAAACTTGAAAGTGAATCACTGAATTTCTTCAGATGTTTCGATAATATACTTAAATAAAAATAGTAAAAACATAGAAATAAGCACAACTGTAAAATCAATATAAGTATTCATGAGCCAAATTGTTAAGATAAATAACCTCCGTACAAAAGCATAACATAATCTGTGGAAGACCTATAATGTTATCTCTGTGAACTGCCTGTAAGAAGATCTTTGTAAGTGTTTTGGTTCAAATGGCTCTGAGCACTATGGGACTCAACTGCTGAGGTCATTAGTCCCCTAGAACTTAGAACTAATTAAACCTAACTAACCTAAGGACATCACAAACATCCATGCCCGAGGCAGGATTCGAACCTGCGACCGTAGCGGTCTTGCGGTTCCAGACTGCAGCGCATTTAACCGCACGGCCACTTCGGCCGGCTAAGTGTTTTGTTTATATAAGATATTTTCGATGTGTAAAGTGTACAAGTTGTGTGTAATGCTAAGTGTGTGTGAGACTCTACACAAATGGACCATTAGAAAACTGTAAGTACGAATTGTTCTCAAACTTTAGCCACTAACCTCACAGAAAGAATTGATACCCAACTAAAAATCGCGTTCATTATGTATTACAGTAAAAGTCAACAAAATGAAGCAGACTCACACACACTGACAACATCAAAAGAAATGGCTTAACACACATCAAAAAACGCACTTGAAAATGGGAATTATTTCTCGAAACGCGTCGTGCGAATAGTAAAATAAAGAAAAATCGTGACTGGTAGCAGAAGATTTATTTATTTATAAAGAAACCTATTGTATCTACAGTCGCAGGCTTTCAAAAACCATTTATAATGGATCAAATCAGATGAGATTTTCACTCTGCAGAGGAGTGTTCGCTGATATGAAACTTCCTGGCAGATTATAGCTGTGTGCCGGACTCGAACTCGAGACCTATGCCTTTCGCTGGCAACTCTACCGACTGAGCTACCCACGCACGACTCACGACCCGTCCTCACAGCTTTAACTCCGCCAATACCTTCCAAACTTCACAGAAGCTCTCCTGCATACCTTGCAGGTCCGGCACACAGTTTCAATCTGCCAGGAAGTTTGATATCAGCGCACACTCCGCTGCAGAGTGAAAATCTCATTCTGGAAACATCCCCCAGGCTGTGGCTAAGCCATGTCTCCGCAACATCCTTTCTTCCGGAAGCGCTAGTTCTGCAAGGTATGCAGGAGAGCTTTTGTGAAGTTTGGAAGGTAGGAGACGAGTTACTGGCAGGAGTAAAGCTGTGAGGACGGGTCGTGGGTCGTGCTTGGATAGCTCATTTGGTAGAGCACTTGCCCGCGAAAGGCAAAGGTCCCGACTTCGAGTCTCAGTCCGGCACACAGTTTTAATCTGCCTGGAAGTTTCTCGTATTTTTTTTATCTTTTGACTGGGGTAACCAAATGCCGGTGTTCGTTGGTATAGCTTCAAAATTGCCTTAATAGCGACATTTTGAAAAAAAAAAACAAAAAAAGAAAGAAAGAACCACTTCATCCCCTGTTTCATCCCCTGACCGTTGGAAATTTGAAAACCCCTCTTAAAACGACGCCTACAGTATAATATCCACAGCTTCTCCAAATTTCAGTTTTCTGGCTGGGCTTTGATGACTCAATCAGTCAGTCGGGACATTAGCTTTTATGCTAAAGTCACGGCGCTACTTTCACGTCTCGGGGGCGCCGCTTCAGCTGGAGTCGGCACTCAGCGGGAACGAAGCGCATTCCGCCGGCGGCACCAAAGTTGACGCCGCCGCTGCCTCGCCGATCAAGTCGGATGCAATCCACTCAGGCAACCACTGAGTCACTGAGTAGAAATTTTCACAATTCCGGTTGGACATCGCTCACTTTATTTTACATCCGCAGCATGCAGGGCAAGGTTCTTAACAGGTCGATATTGACCAACGGAAGACCAAACGGCGTACACCTCATCAGGGGTGCCTGCGACACATGCACTGAACCAAAGATACTCTGGAGCACAGGATTCTGTCTCGAACGGTAGCACACGTTTGGAAAGCTAGTAAACCGATACTCGCAACGAGACCACGCGGCAATCGGATTTTTGTAATTTTTTTTTTCTTCATTTATGCCTGCGCACGGTTGGTAACTATCAACACTATCAGCACAGGCAGGGTGACGACTCCAGCGAGCGACCAAATGGTGTAAATTGCCCTGAAGATGACCCCATCGCGGGTTTAAACCAGTTGGTGGCAAAATGAAATACAGTACTTCCACTCCCACAGACAGTTCTCGTCTCACAACAATGCTTAGAATCATGGCTCTAAAATGGCTCTGAGCACTATGGGACTCAACATCTTAGGTCATAAGTCCCCTAGAACTTAGAACTACTTAAACCTAACTAACCTAAGGACATCACACACACCCATGCCCGAGGCAGGATTCGAACCTGCGACCGTAGCAGTCCCGCGGTTCCGGACTGCAGCGCCAGAACCGCACGGCCACCGCGGCCGGCAACTTAGAATCATGCTCCCATGTTTCGCCCTCAGATTGTTACCATCGATATCTGAGTGCTTACACAATGCAAAGAATAGCATTGACTACATTGTTTTCAATGTATTGGAGAGATCTGACACACTCCTCACAACGTGACAATATCATGCAAGAGCAGGTGTGTATTCAGACTGACTGGGTCGCGATGACAGAAGTCAAATAATAGGCAAGGAATGACGTTATTGCTCATATGACGTGTTCGGAATTTACCTGTCATCAGGTATCCAGGAGCGATTATTGCATATTGATATGGCGTTTCAGTTAGTACGTAAAACAAACTACAGAGTAGTCTGCGAATGTTTATTTCACATATAACTTGGAACGCCATATCTATGTGCAATAATCGCTCCTTGATACCTGATGATGGATAAATTCCGAGCATGTCATATGCGCAATAAAGTCATACCTTGTCTGTTGTTTGGCTGTTTGTCACACAGTCTGTCTCAATCAAGACAATCAAGTTTTACAGCGATATAGCAAATGACAAAAGAATATTTTTTTTCGTGCAATATAATTACAAGTTAGCAATGTTAGAACTTTTTCCTTCAGTTTTACTGTGAAACCTTGCTTCTTGTCAATTTTCATAATTCTAGGCCAACGGGAAGTACCCTATGATGAGTGCGTTTGCAAGTATTAAAATATGTGATCTAAACGGCCGTATCTTTTGGTTGCACTGATTGAGAAGCTTCAAATTTTTACTCCGCCTAGGGCCTATAGACCTCTGTATGTGACATAATGTCTACCCTTTCCTGAGATAGTGGAGTATTAGCAGTCGGACAGACAGATAGTCACATAAATTATAAAAACTTCTTTTAGTGTGATATAATTATAAATTTACGGTTTTCTGTTTTGTCTTTGTGGTTGTGTTGTGAAACCTCGGTTTCAACCCAAATTTCATGATACGTGAAGTAAGGCAGTATCTTTTGAGTACATTGACTTAGAGGCTTCCATGTCTTACACCACTGAGGGGCCATAGACCTTAGTATGTGACATAAATTTCAGCTTGATACTTCTACCCGTTCCTGGGAAAAATGGCTTGTAACGGTCGGACAGACAGATAGACACAGACGGACAAGAAAGTTATCCTGTAAGAGGTCCTTTTTTACCGAATGAGGTCTGCAACGGTAAAAACTGTAAAAACTGTAGTGGACACCGGCAGCCTTGGCGGTCAACAAAATGTGAGACGCCTCCCGCCCAGTTCCAACCTTATCCACACACCACTGATGTAGTGCCCCATGCCTATTATCGTCCTTTCTCGCTGCATTTCGCCGATTCCCTAGAAGTTCGCGCCTCGTTGTACGTCCTCACCTTAATTGTAGGTGTATTGTCTGTTCTTTCGGACTTGCCCGCTACTTCCCACTAAGCAGGACACCCAAGTTCGAATCTCGGTCCAGCACAATTTTCAACTTTTCTCGTTGATTTAAATCAATGGCCACTGGCAGGTTATGTATTTAAATCCTTTGTGTGTTCGAGTCTGGTAGAAGAATTCATTAAAACCAACACATGTATTTTAAAATTTTGAATAAAACGAAGTAACTGGCTAGATTGAAATATTTTCAAAAGGTGGGCATAAGGTGCCTCCTCCACTCCCCTCCCACCTTGGTATTGCGAGGGCTTAACAGACGAACAGTACCCCAAATTCGGCAGTTCCGTCTATTCACTGCACCGTGTAGTGTAAAATGTGCTTCGTCACTCTACGGAACATTGTCCGGCCACATGTCATCAACTTCGATCATTGCCAGAAACCGAAGGATCAGAATGGTTTCAGTTCTTTAGGACAAGTCCGAAAGAATAGGCAGCACATATAACGAAGGAATTGAGTTCGAACGGTAGACCAGCTCGCTATTAATCAGGTGTTCATAATGTTTTAGCGTATCAGTACACGTGTTAAAATCTTCCTTGTCATTATGTATGTATTACAGGCTGCGATATTTGTTAAATAGTAAATAATGGAAATCCGCAATAATGAAGTTACTAACATTTCTTTTCTACTTATTTCAGGTAAGCCACGATGCTTGTTTGGATTTCGTTGTGAAACAAAACCTACATCTGTAAGTACAAGCCTGTTTGTTAGCTACTTCTTTTGCTGTGTAGAATTTAACTGGAAATTTTCATTATAGTGTCATAACATCATCTGTGGAATCACATATGAACGTAAAACTGATAATTGTTAGTTGTTTTACTTAATTTGTAATGAACCCGCCTTCTAGTAGACGAACGGGTTTGCATTTTTACGGCACTACTCCACTGCCGAGAGACAGCCCCTATTTCAGCGGCGCTTTTAACGCTTTCTTTTTGAGAACTGTGTACAAATTTCAGTTGACGTGATCAGTAACTAAGAAGACCTAGCACGTGTTGTCAGATGCTTCAGATTTATTCCATACAGCGATAAGAGTATTCTAAAATGATATGAGACAGGATTTTGTTTTTGGATCATCAGTCTTGTGACTGGTTCGGGCCGGCCGCGGTGGCCGAGCGGTTCTAGGCGCTTCAGTCCGGAACCGCGCGACTGCTACGGTCGCAGGTTCGAATCCTGCCTCGGGTTCAAATGGTTCAAATGGCTCTGAGCACTATGAGACTTAAACTTCTGAGGTCATCAGTCCCCTAGAAATTTGAACTATTTAAACCTAACTAATCTACGGACACCACACACATCCATGCCAGAGGCAGGATTCGAACCTGCGACCGTAGCAGTCGCGCGGTTCCAGGCTGTAGCGCCTAGAACCGATCGGTCACCCCGGCCGGCCTTGCCTCGGGCATGGATGTGTGTGATGTCCTTAGTTAGGTTTAAGTAGTTCCAACTTCTAAGGAACTGATGACCTCCGATGTTAAGTCCCATAGAGCTCAGAGCCATTTCGACTGGTTCGGAGCGGCCCGCTAGGAGTTCCCCTTCCGTGTCAACCACTCCATTGGAGAGTCGCACTTACACTCAACATCCTCGATTATTATTCTGTATATTCCTGTCTCCGTCTTCCTCCATACTTCGTGCAGTCTACAGCTTCCTCTAGACTCTTATACTTTATTCCATCAATTTTGATATGCCGGAAGGCTTCTGGATCTGTGAACAAAATACACTCCTGGAAATGGAAAAAAGAACACATTGACACCGGTGTGTCAGACCCACCATACTTGCTCCGGACACTGCGAGAGGGCTGTACAAGCAATGATCACACGCACGGCACAGCGGACACACCAGGAACCGCGGTGTTGGCCGTCGAATGGCGCTAGCTGCGCAGCATTTGTGCACCGCCGCCGTCAGTGTCAGCCAGTTTGCCGTGGCATACGGAGCTCCATCGCAGTCTTTAACACTGGTAGCATGCCGCGACAGCGTGGACGTGAACCGTATGTGCAGTTGACGGACTTTGAGCGAGGGCGTATAGTGGGCATGCGGGAGGCCGGGTGGACGTACCGCCGAATTGCTCAACACGTGGGGCGTGAGGTCTCCACAGCACATCGATGTTGTCGCCAGTGGTCGGCGGAAGGTGCACGTGCCCGTCGACCTGGGACCGGACCGCAGCGACGCACGGATGCACGCCAAGACCGTAGGATCCTACGCAGTGCCGTAGGGGACCGCACCGCCACTTCCCAGCAAATTAGGGACACTGTTGCTCCTGGGGTATCGGCGAGGACCATTCGCAACCGTCTCCATGAAGCTGGGCTACGGTCCCGCACACCGTTAGGCCGTCTTCCGCTCACGCCCCAACATCGTGCAGCCCGCCTCCAGTGGTGTCGCGACAGGCGTGAATGGAGGGACGAATGGAGACGTGTCGTCTTCAGCGATGAGAGTCGCTTCTGCCTTGGTGCCAATGATGGTCGTACGCGTCTTTGGCGCCGTGCAGGTGAGCGCCACAATCAGAACTGCATACGACCGAGGCACGCAGGGCCAACACCCGGCATCATGGTGTGGGGAGCGATCTCCTACACTGGCCGTACACCACTGGTGATCGTCGAGGGGACACTGAATAGTGCACGGTACATCCAAACCGTCATCGAACCCATCGTTCTACCATTCCTAGACCGGCAAGGGAACTTGCTGTTCCAACAGGACAATGCACGTCCGCATCTATCCCGTGCCACCCAACGTGCCCTAGAAGGTGTAAGTCAACTACCCTGGCCAGCAAGATCTCCGGATCTGTTCCCCATTGAGCATGTTTGGGACTGGATGAAGCGTCGTCTCACGCGGTCTGCACGTCCAGCACGAACGCTGGTCCAACTGAGGCGCCAGGTGGAAATGGCATGGCAAGCCGTTCCACAGGACTACATCCAGCATCTCTACGATCGTCTCCATGGGAGAATAGCAGCCTGCATTGCTGCGAAAGATGGATATACACTGTACTAGTGCCGACATTGTGCATGCTCTGTTGCCTGTGTCTATGTGCCTGTGGTTCTGTCAGTGTGATCATGTGATGTATCTGACCCCAGGAATGTGTCAATAAAGTTTCCCCTTCCTGGGACAATGAATTCACGGTGTTCTTATTTCAATTTCCAGGAGTGTAGAATGCACTATGTTGATTCGAGTGATTCCAGAGTTTTGTTCTATCACAGGAATCTATGTCTGGTAACCACGACAGCAGACATCAGCGAATTCAGTGACGCGCTGCTGGGATCATAGCACGTCGATATAATCACAACCCCATCCACGAGCTGATCTCCTCCTCTTGGGTTCGCCTCTGGTATATGGATGGTGCGGGCGTTGCAATGGTTCAAATGGCTCTGAGCACTATGGGACTTAACTGCTGAGATCATCAGTCCCCTAGAACTTAGAACTACTTAAACCTAACTAACCTAGGGACACCACACACATCCATGCCCCAAGGAGGAATTCAAACCTGCGACCGTAGCGATCGCGCGGTTCCAGACTGTAACGCCTAGAACCGCTCGGCCACCCCGGCCGGCCGGGCGTTGCAGGCGTTATGAAATCCTACTTGAGAGGTGGGATCGGCTCTCAGGAATTGGGTTGCGAATAAAGCGCTGTAACGTGAGTAAAGATGAGGTCGATAAAGAGGCTTGTTTGTGAGACAAGAAGTACACTGTTGCACCACCAAGGCGGGAAATGTTGTCGTCGACTTGGTGCAGAGAGGAGTTGAGGCGATAGGAGCAAGCACACTGGGCTGACAGAGCAGAGAGAGTGTTTGCCCGGGTCACCAGGCGGGCTGTAACGGTTCGGCAGGTTTCCGCTGGCGCCGGATCTGCGCGCCGCTGCCTTAACGTCCCGCCTCAAACCCACCTCTCTGTCTGTGCCAGCGCCACGACACAAAATTACCTGCCTTCCTGTCGGTGCACACACCTCCGTTTATGTATCTCCTGCCACGTCATGGGAAAAATTGTGTGTGTGTGTGTGTGTGTATGTGTGGCTCGCCGCGGTGGCCAAGCGGTTCTTGGCGCTTCAGTCCCGAACCGCTCGGCTGCTACGGTCGCAGGTTCGAATCCTGCCTCGGACATGGATGTGTGTGATGTCCTTAGTTTGGTTTAAGTAGTTCTAAGTTCTAGGGGACTGATGACCTCTGATGTTAAGTCCCATAGTGCTCAGAGCCATTTTTTGGTGTGTGTGTGTGTGTGTTGTCGTGACGGGTTGTCACGAATGAATTGGGTTATAAACAGGTGATAAACGACTATTGCACACATAAAATGTATACTATGTGATCAAAAGTATCCCGACACATAGCTGAAAATGACTTACAAGTTCGTTGCGTCCTCCATCGGTAAAGCTGGAAATCAACATGGTGTTGGCCCACCCTTAGCCTCGATGACAGCTTCCACTCTCGGAGACATATGTTTAATCAGGTGCTGGAAGGTTTCTTGGTGGATGGCAGCCCATTCTTCACGGACTGCTGCACTGAGGAGAGGTATCAATGCCGGTCGGTGAGGCCTGGCACGAATTCGGCGTTCGAAAACATCCCAAAGGATTCAGGTCAGGACTCTGTGCAGGCCAGCCCATTACAGGGATGTTATTGCCGTGTAACCAATCTACCACAGGACGTGCTTTATGAACAGGTGCTCGATCCTGTTATTTCCATCCTCGAATTGATCTTCAACAGTGGGAAGCAAGAAGGTGCTTAAAACATCAATGTAGGCCTGTGCATTCGCCATACACACATCCTGCCATCGGATCGCGACGTTGTGAACCGTGATTCGTCACTCCACACAACGTCTTTTCCACAGTTCAATCGTCCAACGTTTAAGCTCCTGACACCAACCGCGTTGTCGTTTGGCATTTACCGGCGTGATGTGTGGCTTATGAACAGCCGCTCGACCATGAAATCCAAGTTTTCTCACCTCTCATGGATCCTGATGGAGTTTGCATTTTCTGTGTGATGGTCTGGATAGATGTCTGCCTATCATATATTACGACCCTCTTCAACTGTCGGTGGTCTCTGTCAGCCAACCGACGAGGTTGGCCTGTATGCTTTTGTGCTGTACGTGTTCGTTAACGTTTCGACTTGACTATCACATCGGAAACAATGGACCTAGGGATGTTTAGGAGTGTGGAAATCTCGCGTCCAGACATGTGACACAAGTGACACCTAATCACCTGACCACGTTCGAAGTCCGTGAGTTCCTCGGAGCGCCCCATTCTGTTCTCTCATGATGTCTAATGACTACTGAGATCGCTGATATGGAGTACCTGGCAGTAGGTGGCAGCACAATGCACCTAATATGAAAAACGTATGTTTTTAGGGTTGTGAAATATAGTTACAAAGTGAACACTTACCTCTTAAGTACCACTTCTTTGCTGTGACTGTGGGTCGGAGCGAAGGTACGAGGGCAGTTCAATAAGTAATGCAACACATTTTTTTTTCTGAAACAGGGGTTGTTTTATTCAGCATTGAAATACACCAGGTTATTCCCCGATCTTTTAGCTACACAACACTATTTTTCAACGTAATCTCCATTCAATGCTACGGCCTTACGCCACCTTGAAATGAGGGCCTGTATGCCTGCACGGTACCATTCCACTGGTCGATGTCGGAGACAACGTCGTACTGCATCAATAACTTCTTCATCATCCGCGTAGTGCCTCCCACGGATTGCGTCCTTCATTGGGCCAAACATGGAAATCCGACGGTGCGAGATCGGGGCTGTAGGGTGCATGAGGAAGAACAGTCCACTGAAGTTTTGTGAGCTCCTCTCGGGTGCGACGACTTGTGTGAGGTCTTGCGTTGTCATGAAGAAGGAGAAGTTCGTTCAGATTTTTGTGCCTACGAACACGCTGAAGTCGTTTCTTCAATTTCTGAAGAGTAGCACAATACACTTCAGAGTTGATCGTTTGACCATGGGGAAGGACATCGAACAGAATAACCCCTTCAGCGTCCCAGAAGACTGTAACCATGACTTTACCAGCTGAGGGTATGGCTTTAAACTTTTTCTTGGTAGGGGAGTGGGTGTGGCGCCACTCCATTGATTGCCGTTTTGTTTCAGGTTCGAAGTGATGAACCCAGGTTTCATCGCCTGTAACAATCTTTGACAAGAAATTGTCACCCTCAGCCACATGACGAGCAAGCAATTCCGCACAGATGGTTCTCCTTTGCTCTTTATGGTGTTCGGTTAGACAACGAGGGACCCAGCGGGAACAAACCTTTGAATATCCCAACTGGTGAACAATTGTGACAGCACTACCAACAGAGATGTCAAGTTGAGCACTGAGTTGTTTGATGTTGATCCGTCGATCATCTCGAACGAGTGTGTTCGCACGCTCCGCCATTGCAGGAGTCACAGCTGTGCACGGCCGGCCCGCACGCGGGAGATCAGACAGTCTTGCTTGACCTTGCGGCGATGATGACACACGCTTTGCCCAACGACTCACCGTGCTTTTGTCCACTGCCAGATCACCGTAGACATTCTGCAAGCGCCTATGAATATCTGAGATGCCCTGGTTTTCCGCCAAAAGAAACTCGATCACTGCCCGTTGTTTGCAACGCACATCCGTTACAGACGCCATTTTATCAGCTCCGTACAGCGCTGCCACCTGTCGGAAGTCAATGAAACTATACGAGACGAAGCGGGAATGTTTGAAAATATTCCACAAGAAATTTCCGGTTTTTTCAACCAAAATTGGCCGAGAAAAAAAATGTGTTGCATTACTTATTGAACTGCCCTCGTACATTTACATTGAAGCGACAAAAATCATCGGATAACACATACAGATGGCGGTGGTATCGCTCTTTTTTCTGACTTTTTTGGTGCGGCCCGCCACGCATTCCTCTCCTGTGCCAACCTCTTGATCTCAGAGTTGCACTTGCAACCTACGGCCTCAATTATTTGCTGGGTGCATTCCAATCTCTGTCATCCTGTGCAGCTTTTACCCTGTACAGCTCCCTGTAGTATCATGGAATTAATTCCCTGATATATTAACAGATGTTCTACCATCCTGTCCCTTCTTCTTCTCAGCATTTTCTATCTATTCCTTGCCTTGCCGATGCTGCGTAGAAACTCCTCATTCCTCACCTTATCAGTCCAGCTAGTTTTCAACATTCGTCTCTATTATCACATCCCAGATGCTTTGCGTCTTTCCCCTAGAACATGTTTCAAAACCGTACTATGGTGTGCTCCAAAGTAACATTCTCAGAAATTTCTTCCTGAAATTAAGCCCTTTGTTTGATACTAGTAGACTTATCTTCGCCAGGAACGCCATTTCTGCCAGAGCTAATCTGCTTTTGATGTCCTCTTGCTTCCTCCGTCATTGGTTATTTTGCAGCGTAGGTAGCAGAATTCCTTAATCTGCTCAATGACCATGAATCCTGATGTTAAGTTTCCCGCTGTTCTCATTTCTGCTCCTTCTCATTACTTTTGTCTTTCTTCGATTTACTCCCAATCCATATTCAGTACTCATTAGACTGTTCATTCCCTTCAGCAGATCCTGAAGTTCTTCTTCACTTTCACTCACGATGCAAGTTCATCAGCAAATCGTATCATTGATATTTTTTCTCCTTGAATTTTGCGCCGGCCGCTGTGGCCGAGCAGTTCTAGGCGCTCCAGTCTGGAACCGCGCTGCTGCTACGGTCGCAGGTTCGAATCCTGCCTCGGGCGTGTGTGACGTCCTTATGTTAGTTAAGTTTAAGTAGTTCTATGTCCAGGGGCCTGATGACCTCAGATGTTGTCCCATAGTGCTTAGAACCATTTGAACCATTTTTTCTCCTTGAATTTCAATTCCAAGCCTGTACCTTTCGCGTGCACAAGGTATAAAAGGGCCGTCATTTGTACTCAGGTGATTCTCATGCAAAGCTTTGCGACGTCATTGTGGCCGCACCATGGGAAGTAAGAGAGCTCGGAAGCGGAATGGTAGTTGGAGCTAGCCGTTTGGAACATACCTTTTCTGAAACCGTAATGGAATTCAATAGTCCGAGATCCACAGTATCAACAGTGTGCCTGGAATACCAAACTGTTTGGAATTACATCTCGCCACAGACAACACAGTGGCCGACAGCCTTCACTTAACGACCGGGAGCAGCGGCGTTTCCGTAGAGTTGTCTGTGCTAACAGACAGGCAACACTGCGCGAAGCAGCCGCAAAAATCAATGTAGGACGTACGGCGAGCTTACCCGTTACAACAGTGTAACGAAATTTGGAGTTAATGGGCTGTGACAGCAGACGACCGATGCGAGTGCCTTTGCTAGCAGCACGACATCGCCTGCAGCGCCTCTCCTGGGCTCGTGACCCCATTGGTTGGACTCTAGACAGCTGGAAAACAGTGGCTGGCTTGGATGTCCCGATTTTAGTAATAACCGGCTGACGCCAAGATTCGAGTGTGGCGCGGACCCTACGGAGCCGTGGTTCCAGGTTGTCGACAAGGCACTGTGCAAGCTGGTACTGACTCCGCAATGGTGTGGATTGTGTTTACATAGAATGGTTGGTTGGTTGGTTTGGGGAAGGAGACCAGACAGCGAGGTCATCGGTCTCATTGGAGTAGGGAAGGATGGGGAAGGCTGGCTCTGACCACTATGCGACTTAACATCTATGGTCATCAGTCCCCTAGAACTTAGAACTACTTAAACCTAACTAACCTAAGGACATCACACAACACCCAGCCGTCACGAGGCAGAGAAAATCCCTGACCCCGCCGGGAATCGAACCCGGGAACCCTGGCGTGGGAAGCGAGAACGCTACCACACGACCGATGGGGAAGGAAGTCGGCCGTGCCCTTTGAAAGGAACCATCCCGGCATTTGCCTGGAGCGATTTAGGGAAATCACGGAAAACCTAAATCAGGATGGCCGGACGCGGGATTGAACCGTCGTCCTCCCGAACGCGAGTCCAGTGTCTAACCACTGCGCCACCTCGCTCGGTTTTACATAGAATGGGGTGGGTCACCTGGTCCAATTGGACCGATCATAGACTGGGAACCCTTATGTTCGGCTATGTGGAGACAATTTGTGTGTGTGAAATCTTATGGGACTTAACTGCTAAGGTCATCAGTCCCTAAGCTTACACACTACTTAACCTAAATTATCCTAAGGACAAACACACACACCCATGCCCGAGGGAGGATTCGAACCTGCGCCGGGAGACCATTTGCTGCCATTCATAGACTACTTGTTCCCATGACAATTCCCCATGTCACCAGGTCAGAGTCGTTCGAGACTGGTTTGGAGAACATTCTGGACAATTTAAGTGAATGGTTTGGCTACCCAGATCGACCGACGTGAATCCTTTCGAACACTCATGGGTCAGTTCGTTCACAAAGTCCTGCACTGGCAACCCTTTGGCAATTATGGACGGCTATAGAGGCAACATGGCTCAGTATTTCTGCATTAGACTTCCACCGACTTGTTGAGTCCACGCCGTGTCATTTGCTGCCCTACGTCGGGCAAAAGGAGATCCGGCACGATATTAGGAGCTGCCCTGTAACTTCTATCGTCTCAGTGTGTTTATATTGATAAAACCAGGCTAACTCTTGCGAAGAATAGACTGTCGTTGTTAATACAACTCGAAGCACTGATCGGTGGACATTCTTTCTCATACCACTGTTTGTTCAGTACAAGTACGAAAAACAGGAGAAGTAACACAAGATAGTCGAGAGGTCAAGAACTATGGACAAATGATGTAGATTAGTAAGAATAAGTAGAGGACAATAAGTAACAACTCACAGAGATGAGGGAATTTACAGAAACAGTACTTGAGGTGATGGGCTATCAAGGAGAGGAAACGGAGAAAGACGAGTAGATAGATGGGAACATAGCAAGAGGAATCAGTGAAGAATGGAGAGAAAGAACGAGAGGCACGTTCTAACAGGAGAGGAATACACACATTCTATAAATCCAAATGAGAAGTCGTGGAACGTTCCTTCGGCCGATTCTCAGAGCAACCGTGGAAATGCGGTCACAATTTTAGTTGTTTTTTTCATATTTGGAAAGTAACTTTGTGGAGCAAACAAGCTCACTAGCTGCAGACTTTAGAAAGTTCAGTACAATCTCTTTCTCGTAGCAGTGTTGAAAGATAAAGTTCACAAACAGAGGCAAGGACTTGCAGATTAACTTTAAGAGTGTGATTCGTTCTCTCGCTGCTTGCTGTGGACTAGGCGTTGAAAGAAACATAGCCTGGCGCAGAACTGACCTTGTGCCCGTGTGTCGGTCTGTATCGAGAGAGGCCGACCTCGTGTCCGTGTGTCGGTTTGTATGAAGAGAGGCCGCCGATGGCCACGCCGAGAACTTCCTTGGACGTGCCTCGCTACTTCCGTGTCGTTGGAGTGGCCAGCGCTACCCCTATCAACTACACATGTTGTGTGAGTGGGTGGATCGGTGAAGGGGATAGAGGAAATGGCTATATGGCGAGAGAATGGAGATGTAGAGGGAGAAAAAAATCATGCATAGAAACAAATGGAGACATACAGACAGACAGAGAGAGAGAGAAGGAACTGTGAAGTGTAACATCCGTCTGCATCTGTGTGTGTCCGCAGCTCGTTTTCTCGCGGTCGCGTTCTCGCTTCCCGAGGACGGGTTGCCGGGTTCGATTCCCGGCGGGGTCAGGGATTTTCACCTGTCTCGAGATAATTGGGTTATGGTGTTGTCATTTCATCCTCATTCGTGAAAGTGGCGATATTGGGCTGAGCAAAGGTTGGGAATTTGTACGGGCGCTGATAACCGCGCATTTGAGCGCCCCACAAATCAAACATCATCATCATCATCATCATCATCATCATCATCATCATCACCTGTGTGCTCGTTCTGTTCGCTGTTGTGGACGCCAAAGTCGGTCTCTGCTATCTGGACACTTTTCTTTTTGCCGAGCTTCGAGATGATGGGTCAATCTTTCCCTAGTCCTCCTAAATGGGTTGTGGTCGGAGCCTACCAGGCTGGAGTAAGCGGTCGTCACCTTCCACGGCCGTAGATGTTCTGCGGCACCCGTTGGAAAGGTGCTTCTGGAAGAGCTGTCAGGGAGCAGCACTTTTCACAACAGCACTGTTAGTTCGAGCAGGACGCGGCCAACTAAAATGTCTACATTCTGATTCTGAATCCGAATGGCTGAAAGGGTTAAATGCAAAAGTAATAAAATTTTCTTAAGTCTCTTCCGCATCGAGTTGTTAAGTGTGCACGAGATTTCGTGCAAGTACTCCTCATCCATTTTTATGTGGTGACTGTCGTGAGGCCTCTCGTATAGGCGTGCTAGCTGTTGTGAAGTCACTGGTGCCCAGTCCATCGCCTCATAGGATAATGTTTTCGGTGCACGCCCGCTTCAACCTTCCGATGGACGGGCGCCCAGCAGAAACATTGACTTATATGAGGCTCGAATGCGCCAGTGGCGTCACGCGTGGTAGCACAGGTGCACATGCAGCAACCATACGTCAGTCAGTACTTGACAGTGAGCATGATGATGATGGTGATGATTCAAATGGCTCAGAGCACTATGGGACTTAACTTCTGAGGTCATCAGTCCCCTAGAACTTAGAACTACTTAAACCTAACTAACCTAATAACATCACACACATCCATTCCCTAGGCAGGATTCGAACCTGCGACCGTAGCGTCTAGAACCGCTCGGCCACAATGATGATGATGATGATGATGATGATGATGGTGATGGTGATGGTGATGACGATGATAATAATAATAATAATAATAATAATAATAATAATAATAATAATATGGAGCGGCTCTAGAGCCTGGTGCAAGTCTATTGGACGCCACGGCGGCGACTTGTGTGTTCCTAACCTATCCAGTTCGTCCTAATGGCGAAAGGGGACTTACAGTTTAATCTGGAATCTGAACCACATGTCGTTCCTCGCGAATCTTGAAACCATTTAGAGATGAAGAGAAACTGAAATATTCCGCTGTCCGACAGGTATTCTATCCCGCGACCTTCTGTTTGCCAGGCACACGCTTTACCATCAGACCAGCAGGCCTGGCGAAATGGCCGAGGAGCATTCATCTGAGAGTCGCGGATATTTGAGACGCTGCTTGAAGTTCGAGAAAAATTTTAATAGTCTATATATAGCCGTGAGGTCATGCATTTCCACACAGACATAAAATAACTTCGTGTTGCGATTTGCACGTCACGAGTTCGAGAAGCCGGCTGACGGCCCTCATGGTGTAATGAGGAGAAGTCTTCAGTGTTCTCGGGCGGAGAAAAACTTTGGCCTTGGGCGACTGTTGTTCGTCGTTGCCAAGGGCAAAGTTTTTCTTCCGTTCATTAGTAATGTCACAGATCACATTGGGAAAGCTTTAAGCAAGTATGGGGTGGAAACTATTTTCAGACCCACCAGGAAATTAAAAGAATATTTAATATCGGCAAAAGATGTACGACATCCTTTGGCTACACCGGGGGTACCATATATAAAATTCCTTGTGGTTGTTGACAGGTTTATACCGGTACCACAAAGAGAAGTGTGAACACCCGTCTTGTTGAACATAAGAGGAGTTGGTGCCTGGGTCACACGGATAAATCGGCCGCAGCGGAACGTGTTTACCAGGAAGGTGATTACGAAATAAAATTCAGCGAGGCGAGCGTCATATCAAAAACCTCGCATTATTGTGCACGCATGTATAGAGAGGCTATCGAGATTGATAAACACCGTAATAACTTTAACAGGAAAGACGAAGGCGTTAAACTGGATAAAATTTTGGATGTCAGCGTTGCACCGCAAACGTGACGATCGATTACTTTCAATCGAGAATGTTGGCATTACCAGAGACAATCTCATAGCCGACGCCACGTGATCGACAGTTGCGCCCTCTCTACTGTCTATATAATCAGCGCTTCCTCGAGTTCTCTTAGCAGTTTGCCGCTGTACCTCCGAGGATGTCTCCCGCAGTCGAAACGTCAGGAGAGAGTTTTATACTTCGACCACGGCCTATCACCGCGGAAGTTTTAAGTGAAAACCCATCCACTTACTTTGCTGTGAACTACAACCGTCAATTAGGCATCATTTGATAGGTTGTAGGTCATTGCATGAATATTTAAAGGTGACTCACATTGTCACGTACGCCTTGTAAATAATTGTTAACGCTTATTGCATTAAAGGTGACGGAGTGCCATTATTATCATACTAGTAGAGGTTGGAACGACAGTGGTAATGAAACGGCAGGCGGAACTCAAGCCCTGGGTGGAAGGCCCACACAGGTGTGTTGCTCCTGATTATACACAGGAAGTAGCAAGACGGACGTTGGAACACCTGACCACTGCACGGGAAGGATTATACTTCGGAAACTATGAAAATCTTGGACGCAGCTGAGAGGCACGAGGAAGCGTCATCTCGGAAACCATGCAGGCTGGGTTATTTCAAATGGCTCTAAGCACTATGGGACTTAACATCTGAGGTCATCAGTCCCATATAGAACTACTTAAACCTAACTAACCTAAGGACATCACACACATCCATGCCCCCATAGTTTACTCCTCTGCTCGGCCGTCTATTCTTCGGCGTCTCGACTCTATCCACCACCGTGGATTACGTTTAGTGTCTGGAGATTTTTACACCAGCCCTGTGGAAAGCCTTTATGCTGCGACTGCTGAACCTCCGCTGTCCAATCGACGAGCTGTCCTTCTAAGTCGTTATGCTAGCCATTTGTCTTCCATGCCTGCTAATCCGGCCCATGACATTTTTTTCGACGCCTCTTTGGATTTAGGGTATCCAGGCCGCCCTTCCTCCTTACTACCAACGGGAGTCCGCTTCCGTCAACTGTTCCATTCTCTTTCCTTTCGCTTTCCTAAAACTTTCTTGAAAACTTGGGGTACAGCACCGCCTTGGCTCCGTCCCTGGACCTGCCTGCCCCGTGACCTTTGTCAGTTTCCCCAAGGATGGTACACCTTCACTTGTTTATCGTCGGGCATTTTCTGCTCTGTGTGCCCAAATGAAGGAAGCCACATTTATTTACACTGATGGCTCAAAAACATCGTTTGGCGTATGGAGTGCCTATATTGTTGGCGACACCCCAAATCGATTTCGGCTTCCCGACCAGTGTTCGGTTTATACTGCGGAGCTTTACGCTGTTCTCCAGGCTGTCCAATACATCCGTCGCCATCAGCGGATACAGTATGTTATCTGTTCAGATTCTCTCAGCTCTCTCCTCAGTCTCCAAGCTCTCTACCCTGTCCACCCTCTGGTCCACCGGATTCAGGACTGCCTGCGCTTGCTCCACTTGGGGGGCCCTCTCGGTGGCGTTCGTCTGGCTCCTAGGACACGTTGGTAACTGTGGAAATGAGGCGACCGATATAGCGACCAAGGCTGCAGTCTCTCTTCTTCGGCCAGCTATTCGATCGATTCCCTTCACCGATCTACGGAGTGTTTTATGTCGTCGTGTTGCTCTTTTATGGCACGCACATTGGTCGACACTTCCCCATAATGAATTGCGGGACGTGAAAGCTCTTCCCTGTGCTTGGACCTCTTCCTCCCGAACGCGTCGTCGGGAGGAGGTAATTTTAACTAGACTACGGATAGGGCACTGTCTTTTTAGCCATCGACATCTTTTAAGCGGCGATCCTCCCCCACTCCGTCCCCACTGCTCTCAGCTGTGGACGGTAAGACACCTTTTAATTGAGTGCCCCTATTTTAATCCGTTACGCTCCCGTCTACAGCTATCGCCTGATATATCGTCCATTTTAGCAGATGACACGCGCTCAGCCGATCGCGTCTCGAGTTTATTAGTGCCAGTGAGATGACGTCAGTCATTTGAAGCTCTTTTTGGGGTCAACCAACCCCTTTCTGTAGTGGTTTTTTAAGCTTTTCTTCTGCTTTTAGTTTCTCCAATTTTTTGAGTTTCGTTCCCATTAGTGCTGGTTTCCATTTTAGTTTTTTACCTTTTCCTAAGTCACAGACCGGGCGCTAATGACCATAGCAGTTTTGCGCCCTAAAAAAACAAAAAAAAATCCATGCCCGAGGCAGGATTCGAGCCTGCGACCGTAGTAACGGACTGTAGCGCCTAGAACTGCTCGGCCACAGCGGCTGGCCCTGGGTTATTTCCAAGGATTTTTACTCAGAAGCGTACCATTGTACGAGTATAGGTTTTTCCTCGCTGGACGACAAAAGACTGAAATATGGTTGGTCGGCGTTCGGAAGAATCTGTATAGAGGGAGAATATTCCGTGGTTTCGGGAATATGATTCGTTTTCGGAATTACGATGGTGTGGAGCTGAGCCTTGCTGGGAAGCCAGCGGTGGAGGGACGAGGTCTTCTGTTGTGAGCGCCAGTGCGTGACGGTCGTTCGGTATCAGCTTTATTGGTAGAGACGGACTTGCTGTCTTTGCTCTCAGGAGAGTTTATAGCTAGAACAGTTAGGCACTGTACTGTTCCGAACCTATACGATTCTCGTCTTCACCTCCGGGTTGGAAGTCGTCGTTGAGTGCGCTGCGTTCAGTAATTGAGAGCACTTTCCCTCTCTATACTTGAGACGTTATCTGAACTCCGTTCTTGTGGCTGGGAGTTCGCGTTTCTCGTCTGTATAACACAGAGAGGAGAAGACAGTATTAGAGTATATTAGTTTCCGGCCGTGAAAGCTGACATTGTATGATCAAATGGATGGGTGTTTGTAAGGAGCGAAATTCTACTGAGATGTGAGTGAAGGCCTCTCGTGGTGCCGGCAGACCTGCCGTGGCGGTACCTGCTGCTAGCCCCTGTCTGGTAGTCTAGCGGGGGCGGTGCCCGCCTTTGGGAGCGCGCGTGCCGGCAGCCCCCGCCTGCCCGTGTACTGTGCGCGTATGCGAGCCGGCCGGCGCCTGTCATTTCCAGCGGGCTGTGACGTCACCGGCGAGGAATGCGCGCCTGCTGTGGCTCCCCAGGCTCCAGGGCCGACCGTGAGCGCAGCGCCACGGCCCAGCTTAACAGTCTCGTTTTTGTTAACCCCAGCGATAGCAGCGTCCCAAGCGGCCAGCAAGCAACACTACCGAATACGATCTCGGATGAGAGCGAATACTAACGTTTATGTTGATCTGTAACATGTTGTTGTTGTTGTGGTCTTCAGTCCTGAGACTGGGTTCATGCAGCTCTCCATGCTACTCTATCCTGTGCAAGCTTCTTCATCTCCCAGTACCTACTGCAACCTACATCCTTCTGAATCTGCTTAGTGTATTCATCTCTTGGTCTGCCCTCCAATGCTAAATTGCTGATCCCTTGATGCCTCAGAACATGTCCTACCAACCGATCCCTTCTTCTACTCAAGTTGTGCCACAAACTCCTCTTCTCCCCAATCCTATTCAGTACCTCCTCATTAGTTATGTGATCTACCCATCTAATCTTCAACATTCTTCTGTAGCACCACATTTCGAAAGCTTCTATTCTCTTCTTGTCTAAACTATTTATCGTCCATGTTTCACTTCCATACATGGCTACACTCCATACAAATACTTTCAGAAATGACTTCCTGACACTTAAATCTATACTCGATGTTAACAAATTTCTCTTCTTCAGAAACGCTTTCCTTGCCATTGCCAGTCTACATTTTATATCCTCTCTTCTTCGACCATCTTGAGTTATTTTGCTCCCCAAATAGCAAAACTCCTTTACTACTTTGTCTCAGTTCCTAATCTAATTCCCTCAGCATCAAAAAAATGGTTGGCTCTGAGCACTATGGGACTCAACATCTTAGGTCATAAGTCCCCTAGAACTTAGAACTACTTAAACCTAACTAACCTAAGGACATCACACACACACACCCATGCCCGAGGCAGGGTCGACCCTGCGACCGTAGCAGTCCCGCGGTTCCGGACTGCAGCGCCAGAACCGCTAGACCACCGCGGCCGGCCCCTCAGCATCACCCGACTTAATTCGACTACATTCCATTATCCTCGTTTTGCTTTTCTTGATGTTCTTCTTATACCCTCCTTTCAAGACACTGTCCATTTCATTCAACTGCTCTTCCAAGTCCTTTGCTGTCTCTGACAGAATCACAATGTCACCGGCGAACCTCAAAGTTTTTATTTCTTCTCCATGGATTCTAATACCTACTCCGAACTTTTCTTTCTTTTCCTTTACTGCTTGCTCAATATACAGATTGAATAGCATCGGGGATGGGCTACAACCATATCTCACTCCGTTCCCAACCACTGCTTCCCTTTCATGCCCCTCGTCTCTTATAACTGCCATCTGCTTTCTGTACAAATTGTAAATAGCCTTTCGATCCCTGTATTTTATCCCTGCCACCTTCAGAATTTGAAAGAGAGTATTCCAGTCAACATTGTCAAAAGCTTTCTCTAAGTCTACAAATGCCAGAAACGTAGGTTTGCCTTTCCTTAGTCGTTCTTCTAAGATAAGTCGTAGGGTCAGTATTGCCTCACGTGTTCCAACATTTCTACGGAATCCAATAGTTTTTACAATAGGAACTACAAAATTACACCACGCCTGTGGTTTTAGGTTACGTCATTTAAAAAAGTACCTTTACCGGTTTAGAGTTTTCCAAAATTCAAAAAATGTTCAAATGTTTGTGAAATCTTAATGGACATAACTGCTAAGGTCATCAGTCCCTAAGCTTACACACTACTTAACCTAAATTATCCTAAAGACAGACACATACACCCACGCCCGAGGGAGGACTCGAACATCCGCCGGGACCATCCGCACAGTCCATGACTGCAGCGCCTGAGACCGCTTTTTTTTCTTTTTCTTTTTATTTTCTTCGATATAATTCGTTGCGTTTGATCTGGGCGGACGTCACAAGACATCCGTTCAAGTTGATTGTTGATTTCTTGACTCAGTTCTTTTATTACAAAGGGCACACAGCCCGCTGACCGAACACGCTGAACTGCCGTGCCGGCACCGCTCGGATAATCCCTCGCGGCTTTTTCACAATTCGTCTTCTGACGGTTTTTTATGCTTTTATCAAAAATAAATTATCCGTTGGTTTCCTGTGAGTTGCCCTAGGATCACGGTAATTCACAACTATAAACGTGTAACAAAGTGAGTGCGCTAAATATTTGTGTTGGAATGCAACTTACGTAAAATGTCCATCCGGTGCATTTGTTTTTGCAGTTTTCTTGCAATAAATTATAATGTATTATCATCATCGATGACCAAATAGCACATAAGGATTTTACACACTTCTTGCCCACATCTAAGGTTCAAATGGTTCAAATGGCTCTGAGCACTATGGGACTTAACATCTGAGGTCATCAGTCCCCTAGACCGTAGAACTACTTAAACCTAACTAACCTAAGAACATCACACACATCCATGCCCGAGAGGGGATCCGAAACTGCGACCGTAGCGGTCGAGCGGTTCCATACTGAAGCGCCTACAACCGCTCGGCCACACCGGCCGGCCACATCTAACGGGCCTACATGGCGAGCAGCTGGTACGTACACAGTGTGAGCTAATACTAAATTATTCCCCAATGACTGCTATTGCGAAAAGGTCTCAATGCCTACTGGAAGACAATACTAACTTAAAGTGTTTTACTTTATACACTTGCAAAATAAACGATGCATATCTTATTCAGTGTGCTTACTCAGGATTTTTCCAGTGGAATAGCGAAAAGAAAACCCGGGAGTAAATCTGATGCGGCAAGCAGAAGTTTAAAATAACGACGAACAGCAGGAAGCAGAAATGTATGTAAACATACACTCCTGGAAATTGAAATAAGAACACCGTGAATTCATTGTCCCAGGAAGGGGAAACTTTATTGACACATTCCTGGGGTCAGATACATCACATGATCACACTGACAGAACCACAGGCACATAGACACAGGCAACAGAGCATGCACAATGTCGGCACTAGTACAGTGTATATCCACCTTTCGCAGCAATGCAGGCTGCTATTCTCCCATGGAGACGATCGTAGAGATGCTGGATGTTGTCCTGTGGAACGGCTTGCCATGCCATTTCCACCTGGCGCCTCAGTTGGACCAGCGTTCGTGCTGGACGTGCAGACCGCGTGAGACGACGCTTCATCCAGTCCCAAACATGCTCAATGGGGGACAGATCCGGAGATCTTGCTGGCCAGGGTAGTTGACTTACACCTTCGAGAGCACGTTGGGTGGCACGGGATACATGCGGACGTGCATTGTCCTGTTGGAACAGCAAGTTCCCTTGCCGGTCTAGGAATGGTAGAACGATGGGTTCGATGACGGTTTGGATGTACCGTGCACTATTCAGTGTTCCCTCGACGATCACCAGTGGTGTACAGCCAGTGTAGGAGATCGCTCCCCACACCATGATGCCGGGTGTTGGCCCTGTGTGCCTCGGTCGTATGCAGTCCTGATTGTGGCGCTCACCTGCACGGCGCCAAACACGCATACGACCATCATTGGCACCAAGGCAGAAGCGACTCTCATCGCTCAAGACGACACGTCTCCATTCGTCCCTCCATTCACGCTTGTCGCGACACCACTGGAGACGGGCTGCACGATGTTGGGGCGTGAGCGGAAGACAGCCTAACGGTGTGCGGGACCGTAGCCCAGCTTCATGGAGACGGTTGCGAATGGTCCTCGCCGATACCCCAGGAGCAACGGTGTCCCTAATTTGCTGGGAAGTGGCGGTGCGGTCCCCTACGGCACTGCGTAGGATCCTACGGTCTTGGCGTGCATCCGTGCGTCGCTGCGGTCCGGTCCCAGGTCGACGGGCACGTGCACCTTCTGCCGACCACTGGCGACAACATCGATGTACTGTGGAGACCTCACGCCCCACGTGTTGAGCAATTCGGCGGTACGTCCACCCGGCCTCCCGCATGCCCACTATACGCCCTCGCTCAAAGTCCGTCAACTGCACATACGGTTCACGTCCACGCTGTCGCGGCATGCTACCAGTGTTAAAGACTGCGATGGAGCTCCGTATGCCACGGCAAACTGGCTGACACTGACGGCGGCGGTGCACAAATGCTGCGCAGCTAGCGCCATTCGACGGCCAACACTGCGGTTCCTGGTGTGTCCGCTGTGCCGTGCGTGTGATCATTGCTTGCACAGCCCTCTCGCAGTGTCCGGAGCAAGTATGGTGGGTCTGACACACCGGTGTCAATGTGTTCTTTTTTCCATTTCCAGGAGTGTAGTTCAAGTACAGTGAAACGGCCCATTTCGACATACCGTAGGCTTCTGTCGAGGTGATATTGGACCCTTAAATCTTGAATGTCTCTTCGTCATTTTTATTTTAATGTTGCTTAACGGTAAAAAATAGTTGTTCAGACTTTCTGAAATATTTATAGAACGATGGCACCTCCTCCCTGCAAAGAGTGTAAAACTCCCCTTCACAGTCTCGATTTTTTTAACATTTTTCTAACCCAGTCTCTTTTTCCTCTCTGTTCCTCATCATCAAGTGCAACAGCAGTCATTGCAAACTGCGTTAAACCAAATTTCGACATTTTGTGAGGATCAACCATGAACTACGAAAGAATTTATGAACCACCTGTAACGTCACGACGTTCTTTCGACGTTGACGTGTCGTGTAATGTGAATGCTCGGGAAAACCTCTGACCACGTTCAAAACGGTAAGTGTGAATACACCTTGAAACAACTAGGCAGATCAGCTGTTGCCGATCATGCTCGAATATAGTGAAATTAAGGATTCGACGACACCAGCAGCGCGGTGCTAACGACAAGTTTCTGGAACAGCTTAACTGAGAAGTACATCGAAATTAAAATGTCGGAAAATCTAATAAGTAGGGACGGCTATTTCACTTCGAACTGGGGGTCAGGTATTCAGTTTATTAAGATCTAGCCGGCCTTGGCATACACTCCAGAGCTGGAAAACACAGAGTGTGCGTTTCAAGGAATAGCAGTGTTGGCTCTGAAATACGGACGAGTATCAAAGGTCGCAGTAGGCGTCAAGAGTCGAATTCAGTTTGTAAACACAGGGAGGAGAGCAACAACAGCTCGCAGTGTGATTCGTGTCCAGCCAGCGAGTGTATACACTGGTGAGCCAGAACATTAAGACCACTGCCCACTGCGACGCTGGATGCCGCCCCGTGGCGTTGCGGGAAAGTGACACGGTAACGAAAGTAGTATACAGGGTGTTACAAAAAGGTACGGCCAAACTTTCAGGAAACATTCCTCACACACAAAGAAACAAAATATGTTATGTGGACATGTATCCGGAAACGCTTACTTTCCATGTTAGAGCTCATTTTATTACTTCAAATCGCATTAATCATGGAATGGAAACACACAGCAACAGAACGTACCAGCGTGACTTCAAACACTTTGTTACAGGAAATGTTCAAAATGTCCTCAGCGAGGATGCATGCATCCACCCTCCGTCGCATGGAATCCCTGATACGCTGATGCAGCTCTGGAGAATGGCGTATTGTATCACAGCCGTCCACAATACGATCACGAAGAGTCTCTACATTTGGTACCGGGGTTGCGTAGACAAGAGCTTTAAAATGCCCCCATAAATGAAAGTCAAGAGGGTTGAGGTCAGGAGAGCGTGGAGGCCATGGAATTGGTCCGCCTCTACCAATCCATCGGTCACCGAATCTGTTGTAGAGAAGCGTACGAACACCGACTGAAATGTGCAGGAGCTCCATCGTGTATGAACCACATGTTGTGTCGTACTTGTAAAGGCACATGTTCTAGCAGCACAGGTAGAGTATCCCGTATGAAATCATGGTGGTGCATCGAGGAAGTACAGTACATACTGACGAAACTAAAATGAGCCCTAACATGGAAATTAAGCGTTTCCGGACACATGTCCACATAACATCTTTTCTTTATTTGTGTGTGAGGAGTGTTTCCTGAAAGTTTGGCCGTACCTTTTTGTAACACCCTGTATAAGCGGAGCCGCCACGGACGGGCGATCACCCTAGCGAAGACATGGTCTGCAAACGGGGAAATCCATTGAGATAGGCGACTTTGACAAAGGACAGGTTACTGTTACGAAGTCTTTGTGAAGGAATATCTACGAGGGTAATCCCAAAAGTAGGGTCTCCTATTTTTTATAAGTACAGATCTCTGTTTGTGTGGCAGTTGGTCACACTGTTATGAAGAGTGCTTTGCGCGCTGTGTGTGGACATGCGCACGCCGCGCTGAGGCGCTCAGTCTTGGGTTGGCAGCCGTTGAGAATGGAGCTGCCGTCGGATGTTACCGCCAAGTGCGAATTGCGCGCAGTTATCCGGTTTTTGAACGCAAAGGGCGCTGCGCCGATTGAAATCCATCGCCAATTGGCGGAAGTGTATGGTGAGTCGTTCATGGATGTCAAAAATGTTCATAAGTGTTGTAGAGAGTTTGTAGCTGGTCGGACCGAAATTCAAGACGAACAATGGAGCGGGAGGCCGTCAATTTCTGAGTAGACAGTTGAGGGTTGAGCAAAGCATGCGTGAAGATCGGCGGATCACCCTGCGTGATCTCTGCACGTTGGTTCCTGAGGTTTCTCGAAGCACCGCTCACAGAATTTTAATGGAAACATTGAACTACCGGAAGGTGTGCGCAAGATGGGTGCCACACATACTGACTGAGGACCACATGCGGCAACGAGTTGATGCTTCCTGCGCATTTCTTCACCGAATTGCAGCCGAACAGGGCAACTTTCTGCACTCAGTTGTCACGGGTGACGAAACCTGGGAATGCCACTTTACACCTGAGACCAAGCAACAATCACATCAGTGGCGGCATCCTTCTTCGCCAAAGCCGCGGAAATTCAAACAAACGCAGTCTCCCAGTTTCTTTTTTTTTTTTTTTTTTTTTTTGATCGGGAAGGGGTATTGTTGGTCGACTTTATGCCCACTGGGACCACAATTAACGCTGACAGGTACTGTGAGACTCTGAAAAAACTCAAACGGGCAATTCAGAACAGGAGAAGAGGAATGTTGAGCAAGGGCGTACACATTCTCCATGACAACGCTCGCCCACACATCACTCGGCAAACCGTTGCTCTCCTGCAACAGTTTCAGTGGAACACAATCACTCACCCACCCTATAGTCCTGGCTTGGCACCCCGTGACTATCACCTGTTCCCTAGGTTAAAAGAACATTTGGCCGGAAAGCGATTCAGCTCCGACGACGAGGTGAAAGAAGAGTTTCATAACTTTCTGAACAGCGTGGCGGCGAGCTGGTGTGACATGGGCATACAAAAACTGCCACAGCGCCTACAAAAATGCATCGACAGAAATGGTGATCGTGTCGAAAAACACCTAAATGTCCAAGCTGTAAACTGATGTAAACCATTGTAGAAATAAACAGGTCTATGTACTTATAAAAAAATAGGAGACCTTACTTTTGTGATTACCCTCGTAGAAAACGGCGAAACTGATCGAATGTTCACGTGCTACTGTCGTGAACATCTACGGGAACAGGTAGGACAGTGAAACTACCACTAGGCGCAAAATTGTTGGACCTCCACGACTCTTCACGGAATGTGGGCTTCGGAGGCTTGTCTGCTCTGTAAATTAGGATAGTTGGCGATTAGTGGCACCTCTGCCGAAAGAGCACAATGCTGGTGCTCGCACAAGTGTTTCGGAGCACAGCGTTAATCGTACATTGTTGAACACGCAGCTCTGCAGCAGACCATCCACAGGTTTTCACATGTTGATCCAACGACATCGTCATTTACGACCGCAGTGGGCACGGGACCATCGGGATTCGACTGTCTGTCAATGGAAACGCGTCGCTTCTTCGGATGAATCACATTTTTTCTACACTAGGTCGATAGTCATCTCCACAAATGTCGCTAACCAAGTGAACGGCAGCTTGAGACGTGCAGTACATCGCGGACGCAGGCTGGTGGCAGCTGTATTATGCTATGGGTGACATTGTCCTGTGCTTGTATGGGACCTGCGGTAGTAATCGAAGACACGCTGACAGCTGCGAACCACCTCCATCCCTTCATGCTTAATGTCTTCCCCGATGGCGATGTCGTCTTCCATCAGTATAATTGTCCGAGTTCTCGGAGCCAGAACCGTCCTACAACGGTCTGAGAAGCATTATAGCGAACTCACGTTAATGTCTTTGCGACCAATCTCGAGTGATGTAAATCGTATAGAACCTATCTGGGTCGCTACCGGGCGTCGACACGGAGTACTCAAACGAGCGGCACGTTATTTACGCTAATTACGTGACGTGTGCATAGACATCTCATGCAACATAGCTCCACAAACCTACCAACAAACTGTCGGATTCCTGATACGCAGAATCAGTGTTGTATTTCGCTGCAAAGACGGACAAACAAGGTTAAGCAGGTGGTCATAATGTTTCAGCTCATCAGTGTACGAGGGGCTATTGAAAAGTCCTTGTAAAAATAAAAACTACTCACGTGTTTGGGGTAAACCTTTTTTATTTTTCGATATAGCCTCCTTTTAGACTTATACACTTCGTCCAACGCTGGTCTAATTTGTTGATCCCTTCCGAATAATAGGAATTGTCCAAGTTTGCAAAATAGCTATTAGTTGCTGCATTCACCTCCTCATTTGAATAAAATCTTTGTCCCGCCAGTCATTTCTTCAAGTTGGGGAACAAATAGTAGTCCGAGGGAGCCAAGTCTGGAGAACAGGGGGGACGTCAAACGAGTCGGAATCCTATTTCCATTAATTTTGCCATCACAACTGCTCAGGTGTGTGCTGGTGCATTGTCGTGATGGAAAAGGACTCCTTTGCTCTCCAATCGCCGGCGTTTTTCTTGCAGCTCGGGTTTTAAATTGTCCAATAACGATAAATAATATTCACCTGTAATAGTTTTATCCTTTTCCAGATAGTCGATGGGGATTATCCATTGCAAATCCCAAAAGACAGTCGCCATAACCTTTCCGGCCGCAGAAATGGTCTTCGCCTTTTTTGGTGCAGATTCTCCCTTGGTAACCCATTGTTTAGATTGTTGTTTGGTCCCAGGAGTATAGTAATGTATCCATGTTACATCCACAGTGACGAAACAATGCTTAAAGTCGTGAACAGGTGCAAACCATCCTTGCAGCACTTCACACGATTCCGTTTTTGGTCAAGCTTGAGCAATCGCGGAACCCATCTTGCGGGTAGCTTTCTCATGTCCAAATGTTTATGCAAAATATTATGTACCCGTTCATACGAGATGCCCACAACACCAGCAATCTCACGCACCTTAACCCTTCTGTCATCCATCACCATATCATGGATTTTATCAATGATTTCTGGGGTCGTAACCTCCACAGGGCGTCCAGAATGTTCAGCTTCATTTGTACCCATATGGCCACTCCGAAAATTTTGAAACCACTTATAAACGGTTCTAATCGAAGGTGCAGAGTCACCGTAATGTTTATCAAACTTCTCTTTAGTCTCCTGAGGCGTTTTGCCTTTCATAAAGTAATGTTTAATCACCACTCAAAATTCTTTTTCGTCCATTTTTTGACAATCACTCGACTTCCTTGATTCACACGAATGCCAAACACAAAGAAATAGACAAATATGGGTGAAACTTGGTGTGCGTTCTTTCTAAAAATGCTACTCGATACGCGCCGGTGGTGCCATCTGTCGGACTTTTCAAGGACTTTTCAAACGTCCCTCGCATAAGAGAGCTACTTGCATCATCCGAACACGAAGGCTGGGTCGGTCGTCGAAATATTGCCTTCAAAATGGGAAACACTAACTCGGCAGAACATCCGGAAACCATCCACTGAAGATGGACTTCGTTACCTACCCTCGCGCATCCCGAGGTTACGCTCGTCCGTGAAAAACTGTTCAGCGCACTTGTTCTTCTCCCAAGCATAGAGCGAGATAGTGTGCTGCGATGTGGATTTGGAGTAGCGAAACGTTGGTGGCTGAAGTCTGCGATGCCTGGAGATGAAGCAGCAGCCTCTATGCGCGGAGCCACTGGTGGTGGCTGCGACGCGAAAGCCTCCGAGTCAGGGGAAGCGGCCGACGAACAGGTTGTTCCCGTGAGTCAGCGCTTCCTTTTCCGCCAGCTCTGGGCGCCCAGCAGCTGCGAGTCCGAGAAGCGCCCGCCAGCCTTCCCTCTTAGCATTGCAGATCGGCCCGAAACGCTCTGCTGAAGCAGGCGACAGGCAGCTTGGGGGGGGGGGGGGGGGGAGGCGGCGAGGATCGTTCAGAACACACAGCAGCCGGATTTTTCCTTATTAAATGCAAAGTGCTGCTCCGTGAAGCGTTTTCTGTCCTCCTACATCTACATCTATACACTGCAAACCACCGTGAGGTGCATGGCAGAGGGTACGTTCCATTGTACCAGTTATCAGGGATTCTCCCTATTCCACTCACCTATGGAGCGCGGGAAGAATGATGTTTGAATGCCACTGCACCTGCAGTAATTATTCCGACCTTGTCCTCACGATTCCTATGTGAGCGATACGTAGGGGATTGTAGTATATCCCTAAAGTAATAATTTAAAGCCGGTTAACAGACTTTCTCGGGATAGTTTACGTCTGTCTTCAAGAGTCTTCCAGTTAAGTTTCTTCAGTATATCTATGACACTCTCCCACGCTTTAAACAAACATGTGACCATTGGTGCTGCCCTTCTCTGTACACGTTCAGTATCCCTGTTAGTCCTGTCTGATACGGATTCCACACATTTGAGCAATATTCTGGAACCGTTCACACGAATGATTTCTAAGCAATATCTTTTGTAGGCTGACTGCATTTCCCCAGTATTCTACCAATAAACTGATGTTTACCACCTGCTTTAGCCACGGCTGAACGTTTACGATCATTCGACTTCCTATTCCTAGTAAGTATTAAACACAGGTATTTGTATGAGTTGCCCAATTCCATAGTGACTCACGATACAGTCATATAATACTACGATTTTTTTCGTTTTGTGAAGTGCGAAATTTTATACTTCTGAACATTTAAAGCAAGTTGCCTATCTCTGCACCAAGTTGAAATCTTATCAAGAGCTGACTGAATATTTATGCACCTATGACCGAGCGGTTGTAAGCGCTACAGTCTGGAACCGCGCGACCGCTACGGTCGCAGGTTCGAATCCTGCCTCCGGCGTGGGTGTGTGTGATGTCCTTAGGTTAGTTAGGTTTAAGTAGTTCTAAGTTTTAGGCGACTGATGACCTTGGAAGTTAAGTCCCACAGTGCTCAGAGCCATTTGAACCATTTTATGCAGGTTCTCCCAGATAGCACTTTATTATAGATAACCGCATCATCTGCGAAAATCCTGATTTTACTATTAATATTGTCTGCAGGGTCATTAATATACAATAGGAACAGCAAGGGCCTCAACACACTTCCCTGGGTCACACTCGGAGTTACTTCTGCAGCTTACGATGACTCTCCATCCAAGATCACTAGCTCTGTCCTCCCTACCAAAAAGTCCTCAATCTAGTCGCAAATTTCACTTGATACCCCATATGGTCGTCCTTTTGACAATAAGCATAGGCACGGTACTGAGTCAAATGCTTATCGAAAATCAAGAAATACAGCATCTACCTGGTTATCTTGATCCAAAGCATTTAGTGTCATGTAAGAAAAGTACGAGTTGGGTTTCACATGATCGATGTTTTCGAAATCCATGCTGGTTGGCATTGAGCAGCTCATTCTGTTCAACACCCTACTCCGCGTAAGCAGAACACAGTTTATGCTCACTCGCTCTGGCCATGACACAGATACTGGAGGAACACCCTGTAGTCGATGACGGTCGAGTTCACATAGTGAACGGCTAGTCAGAAGCAGCTGGATGTGGGCGGAGAAGTCGTTTAAGTGGTGGTAACTGGTAAAGTTGTTACCATGCAACTAAAATTAATTCGCAAGCAACTAATTGAACAATTTATCCCTCGGACAGGCAATGCTGATTTCTTTTTCTACTTGCAGGAGAGGTTCGCCTCCTGAAATATTACTGCTAGTGACAGTCGTATCTTGCAGGGCATGAGGTAATTCCTGCCTACACCCCCCCCCCCCCCCCCTTGCCGAACATAATACAGGGTGTACATAAAGTCCGATAACACTTTCAATTATTTATTGAACAAGAACCAAACACTGTACAGATATTATACATATGTCATTTTGAATAGAAACCCTTAAAGTTTTTTTCTTTTTTTTTTTTCTTGTATAGCGCCACAGCGTAGTTTGGCAATTTGCCGATAGTCAGCGCTAGTCGCAAATATGGCGAGTTCAGTGCGGAGAGAGCTTTCTGTATGTTGGAGTTCGACAAAAACAAGTGTGTTACAGCTGTTCAACGGATATTTAGAACCAAGTACGGTAAGAAGCCACCAACAAGGAAGGCCAGAATGAGATTTTTACTCTGCAGCGGAGTGTGCGCTGATATGAAACTTCCTGATAGGTTAAAACTGTGCCGGACCGAGACGCGAACTTGGGACCTTTGCATTTCGCGGGCAAGTGCTCTACCATCTGAGCTACCCAAGCACGACTCACGCCCTGTCCTCACAGCTTTACTTCTGCCAGTATCTCGTCTCCTACCGTCCAAACTTCACAGAGGCTCTTCTGCGAACCTGCAGAACTAGCACTCTTGGAAGAAAGGATGTTGCTGAGACATGGCTCAGCGACAGCCTGGGGGATGTTTCCAGAATGAGATTTTCACTCTGCAGTGGAGTATGGGTTGATATGAAACTTCGTGACAGATTAAAACTGTGTGCCGGGCCGAGACTCGAACTCGGGACATTTGCCTTTCGCGGGCAAGTGCTCTACCAACTGAGCTACCCAAGCACACGACTCACGACCCGTCCTGACAGCTTCAGTTCTGCCAGTACCTCGTCTCCTACCTTGCTCGATGAAGGCAAAGGTCCCGAGTTCGCATCTCGGTCCGGCACACATTTTTCATCTGTCAGGAAATTTCAAGGAAGGCTATTTACCACTGGCACAACAAATTCGTTACGACGGGTTGCTTGTGCCTGGGAAAGAGAAGCGGACGTCCCAGTGTCAGTCAAATGAATGTGGAGCGCGTATGTTGGGACGGCTATGGCAAGAATTCGATTACCGTATTGACGTATGCCGGGTCACTCGTGGTTCGCATATCGAATGTTTGTAAAAAAACTTTCAGAGTCTCCCTTCAGAATGCAATATGTATGACATCTGTACAATGTTTAGTTCTTGTGCAATAAATAATTGAAAGTGTTCCCGGACTTTATGTGCACCATGTATTAAGAGTTAGGGTATTCTCTAAGTAAACTTGGCAAGTCCGGTGAGCTTGGATGGAAGAAGATGAGGCCCTAACAGCCACCATCATTCCTGGCCGAAGCGTTGACAGGAAATGTTTGTAAGGATTCTCGACAGCCCAAACGCGCTGATTGTGAAATGTTACAATGTGATCACGTTGATACGAAGCTTCATCAGTGAATAGCACATTTACTCTGAAGTAAGGGTTGACACATTGTTGAATGAACTATTTGCAGAGGTGTACCCGTGCAGGAAAATCAGCTGCTGGTAGTGCCTGCACACGCTGTAGGTGGTACGGATAGAGCAGGTTCTCTTGTAGCACTCTCCGGACAGACATGTGGTCAACGTTACCTGCTGCAGCTAATTGTCTTAAGCCGACGCTAGGGTTGTCATGAACTCCGCGAAGAACTTCCTCCTCTCGCTGAGGTACCCTCGTCCTTCCAGCAATTAATAGGCTTAAGCGTCCCATGCTCCCAGTTGCTTCAAACGGTCTATTGCCGGGGCACCTTCGTTCGGGAAATCTCTCTCCCAACACAAACTTTGAGCGCCAGGGCGAATACCATCTGCTAATACGTAGGTTAGAACTTAAATAGTGGCAACACTGCTGTGCAGACACTATGCAATGGAATCTACTATTGTCGCTGATATCACACGTTGTTGACATACCTACCTTATCTCCGAGCAAATGTACTCGACCGTCCCACGTCACCGGCGTGCCCAAAATCGAGGGAAACATAGTCACTTGTGAGCGAGCGGTCTAACGTAACAGTGTCACTGTGTTATCGAAACAGGAACAACGTTGGATCAAGATTGAATGTGCCAGAGGTCGTACAGCACGACAGTGTCATCAAGGTCTTCAAGAGGCGTGCGGGGAATCGGCATTGCCGTACAGAACAGTGGCAACCTTCAACGAAGGTCGGCAAACTGTGGCGGTCATGCATCGGGCAGGTCGTCCTAGCGTCTCTGGAGAAGAAGTGCATGCTGTTGCCGCGTTAGTGGACAGTGATCGACGCCATACGATTCGTGAGCTCGCCCACGAAACCGGATTAGCGTATACGGATGTGCTTCGCATCCTGAAGGAACGCCTGGGCATGCGAAAAATTGCATCACGATGGGTTCGGCATGACTTGACGGAAATGCAGATATGGATGAGTTACGACGCTGCTCAGACGCACTTGGAGCGCTATGAGCGCGAAGGAGAGGCTTTCTTACGCCGTATCGTAACACTGGATGAGACATGGGACACATCGTACGAGTCAAAACTGAAACGACAGTCCAACGAATGGCGTCATTATGGGTCGCCGCGAAAGTCGAAAGTGCGTCAGAGCCCCAGTATGGTGAAAGCTATGGAGATTCTCGTGTACAACTGTTATGGTGTTACCCTAACGCATTACGTTCCTCCACGGCAGACCGCCAATGCACAGTATTACTGGTCGTTTGTGAAGCATCACCTGCGACCAGCTTTGCAAAAGAAGCGGCGACACTTTCTCCACAGCACAGCCATCATTTTGCACGACAATGCGCGGGCGCATACAGCGCAAGCTGTGGCTGCTCTGTTCGGCCGATGGGACTGGGAAGTACTGTACCATCCACCATACTCCCCGGGCTTAAGTCCTTGTGACTTTGATTTGATTCCGAAGATGAAGGAACTACTTCGTGGCATTCGCTTCAGAACTGTTCCAGAGATTCGACAGGCAGTAGACCGCTCCATTCGCACCATCAACAGAACAGGCTCTGCTAACGATATACTATACCTTCCACATCGCTGGCAACGGGTTCTACACAACGCTGGTGACTACTTTGATGGACAGTAACAGGTGCAAACATATAACTCTTTTGTATCGGTTGTGAATAAATAGTTGCCACTATTTAAGTTCCAATCCTCGTTCGTACAGCAAATGGGCGTCTGCCAAGTGTCATCTGAGTACACTCTTTTGCACTGTACGCCAAACCAAGCCCCTGATGAACACTAAAACCTGATGCTACGTGCTTCATGCTAGCAGAGCAATGAACGCAGTCGCGTGTCAACAAAAGCAGTGAAGGTAGTCGCATGTAGACATTAACTTCTTTCCATTGTAAAAACAAACACTGGCGTTGACCTAAGAATTACAACTTATTGGTACATTTTAATCAAACATAACCAGTTGGGTATTTTGAACATTTCATGTAAGAAAACGTTTTATATGCTAACAGTACACTCTATTCCTGTAAGCCTCTCTTGATTAGTGTGATTATGAAGAGAAGTAGCAAATGAGCTCTAACATGGAAATAAAGCGTTTCCGAACCCATTTGAATATAACACGTTTTATTCACCTATGTGTTTTTCGCGTTACCTTTTTGTTATACCCTGTAATTGCACCGACAGCTATCGTGGTACACACACTTCAGACCCCAACACCATGCCATTACGCGCTGTGGAAGAAAACACTTTCCGATCAGACGTGCGAACCAATCCTTCGGGGTCTCCCAACCAGCAATAGTACATTGAATTGATGGGATAGCGATATGGGCAAACACCTTTGCGGTCTTTAATGTCACTACCGCCATTAGACTGTTGTTTATTTACAGTGTTACATTTACACTTACAAAATCATGATTTCGGCTTCAAAGTGCCATATCAAATGTTTTCAGTGTTATAAATTGTGGTGTCACCGCCAGACACCACACTTGCTAGGTGGTAGCCTTTAAATCGGCCGCGGTCCATTAGAATACGTCGGACCCGCGTGTCGCCACTGTCAGTGATCGCAGACCGAGCGCCGCCACACGGCAGGTCTAGAGAGACTCCCTAGCAGTCGCCCCAGTTGTACAGCCGACTTTGCTAGCGATGGTTGACTGACAAATTACGCTCTCATTTGCCAAGACGATAGTTAGCATAGCCTTCAGCTACGTCATTTGCTACGACCTAGCAAGGCGCCGTATTCAATTGATATTTATATTGAAGCATGTACAGTCAAGAGCAATGTACACCAATTATGGATTAAAGTTAAGTATTACATCATCTACGTACTTTATTTGCAATTCTCAAGACATTGTCCTGTTCCAGACCTCACGCCAGTCTGCGTGTAATTAAACGCGTGCATTTCGGCCTCCTCTAGCAACACGGTGTTGGCTCTTCCGCCAACACAGCATAAATTGCCTAAGATCGCATACTGTCGTATTAAAATACACTATTAGACACATTGCCTAAGAGTCGATATTTCAGTCAAGATGGTGTACTCAGTAATGAAACAAAGCAGTACGCTCTGCCAGAAATATCGACTCTTGGGCACTGTATCTAATAGTGTATTTTAATATGACAGTATGCTATCTTAGGCAATTTATAACACTTAAAACACTTGATAATGGCACTTTGAAGCCGAAATGATGATTTTGTATGTGTAAATGTAACACTGTAAATAAACAAGTCTAATGGCGGCACTGACTTTAAAGAAATATATTATGACTGTGGCCCCGCATTATGAAAATATTATTATCTATTGCGGTGCCGGCCGGAGTGGCCGAGTGGTTCTAGAGCCCTTCAGTCCGGAACCACGCGGCTGCTGCGGTCGCAGGTTCGAATGCTGCCTCGGGCATGAATGTGTGTGATGTCCTTAAGTTAGTTAGGTTTAAGTAGTTCTAAGTTCTAGAGGACTGATGACCTCAGATGTTAAGCCCCATAGTGTTTAGAGCCATTTGAACCTTTTTTTTTCTGCACTACGCCGGGCAAAAGGAGGTCTGCCACGATATTAGGAAGTGTCCGATGACTTTTGTGACCTTAGTGTATGCGACCTTTCTTCCCAGCCACATGCACATAGGTATCACTTTTGGCGAAGTCTGTCAGAGGCGAGTGGCTACACACGTGCCGTTGGAGACGAGGAGGAACGCAGGACGGCTACACTGCGGCACTGAGAACAGAACCAGGTCTCCCAGGTCTGTCCCGTGCTGTCCTGTCGTGGGAGAGTTCCCACCCAGCTGGCTGATGCGCCGTGCTCACCGCTTCCGTGTGCTCTGCTGCGCAATTATGACTGCTCTGACTTGCAACAGAGCCAGACCAGGAAGCGTGTAACACAAGTATCGTTGCTACTCATAAATTAACCTCTGACTGACCACTAACAAAAGAGAAAAAAATAGAAGTTTTTGAACAGTCCCTACTTACATGTAGACATTTTATCTGTACATAGTCGCCACTTACATTCATACATGTGTCATACAGTGATACCACGTACTTTATCTTCATTTTGAGTTCCAGTACAGCACTCGTGGCTGCCGCATCGCGGTCGCGAAGTGGGGCCGAGGCAGTGCCAGATACGTCGCCATGGGACTTAACTTCTGAGGACATCAGTACCCTAGAACTTAGAACTACTTAAACCTAACTAACCTAACGGCATCACACACATCCATGCCCGAGGCAGGATTCGAACCTGCGACCGTAGCGGTCGCGCGGTTCCAGACTGTACCGCCTAGAACTGCTCGGCCACCACGGCCGGCTAAGTTTTACAGTTTGACGATAATTTATGGATTTGTAGTTTTAGCTTGACGATGTCCACTATAGACACACGGTAGATTTATTCTGAAGAACGTTGGGTTATCCCGACTGAAATCTAGGTAAAAGGTGCAACTGAGCAGTTCGAATCCTGCTTCGGGCATGGATGTGTGTGATGTCCTTAGGTTAGTTAGGTTTACGTAGTTCTAAGTTCTAGGGGACTGATGACCACAGAAGTTAAGTCCCATAGTGCTCAGAGCCATTTTGAACTACCGCTTTCAGTCAAAATCGTGATTTTATTCCAGTGCATGATGCAAAATGGTTCAAATGGCTCTGAGCACTATGGGACTTAACATCTGAGGTCATCAGTCCCCTAGAACTTAGAACTACTTAAACCTAACCAACCTAAGGACATCACACACATCCATGCCCGAGGCAGAATTCGAACCTGCGGCCGCAGTGGTCGCGCGGTTCCAGACCGTAGCGCCTAGAACCGCTCGGCCACTCTGGCCGGCTTGACTTGTCACCTCAGCTGTATGTACATAAACATGTTTACTCACATTGTGCTTCAAAACCATGTATCCAGTTCTGGAAGCAGACCGTAATTAACGTAAATTTGAAAAACAAATCGACGTAGACCTGAAGGAGAGTTGCCACGGCTTGAAATCCACCGTGTACTGAAATAAAATCACGATTTCGACTCAAGTCGGTTCTTCTTTATTTTACATATTCTTTATTCATTAATCGAAGAATGGGACCACCTGGTCCTTCAGCCACTTGTTGACACCACACTGGAATTCGTCAATCGTGAACTGTTGAGTAGCCAGCGAGACCTACATCTTGGGGAAGAGATGAAATTCGCCTTGTTTGCAAGTCAGGATTGTAGGGAGAATGCTGAAAAATCTCGCAGTCAAAAAAGTTTGTTTTGGATTGACCTTCGTAAGTCTCGCAGTAAACCTTTCATGAAATCTTGGGTGACAACAGTGATGGAGGCAGTGATCGAAAGCTTGGGATTTTATCCGAATTTGAAGTGGTAAATTCAAGGCATCAGTCGCGAATGTCTTTGTAACTATCTCGTAAAATCAAGTGGCTCTGAACACTATGGGACTTAACATCTGAGGTCATCAGTCCCCTAGAACTTAGAACTACTTAAACCTAACTAACCTAAGGACATCACACACATCCATGCCCAAGGCAGGATTCGAACCTGCGACCGTAGCGGTCGAGCGGTTCCAGACTGTAGCCCCTAGAACCGCTAGGCCACCCCGGCCGGTATCTCGTAAAATCTGCTGTCAACATTCTTTTACTATCGCAAAAAGAAATTATAATCACCATTTTGGGTTTCACAGCAGCTGCTTGAATTTTTTTGGTTACTGACAGAATGAGGGTGCATCCACTGCTTGGGCTGTTGCTTAATTTCAGAATTCACGTACTGCACCCATGTCATGTCCCCAGTTAGAATTACCTTAATAAATTCCTCCCCTTCTTCATGGCTACGCTGGAGGAACATCAAGCCAGCACCCATTATTTTAGTTTTGTGAACTTCGATTAGGCATTTGGACATCCATTGTGAAGAAAAGTAGTGCTAACGTAACTTCTGTGTGACAATCTGACCCTCGCCCCACCACCCAAACTATGGATACGCGCCTTGGTTCTGGACGGGCTACTTATTGTCTTCGTGGAACACAACATGAGTATGATGTTCAGTTGGCAACCACAACATGTAAACCGCACACAACCGCAACAGGAACAAGTTGTCCAGTGGGCGGTATGAAACGGCGACAGGATTGGAGGAATATTATGGAGGGAGTGTGCCGTTGTACGGTGTCTTTCCCTGCTTGGCGTGTCCTCTTTTCCCTTCTGTTCTTTTGTGGAGCTGGTCCCGGGAGCAGCACGCATTCGCGGTTGGCTCTTGACCTCGCGTGGCCGCCAGCTGGCGTGCAGATGGTCTGCACTGCGGTGGAGGGGCCGGGCAGCGGCCGACACGCACGCTTTGCTCAGACACGGAGGACCAGCGAAACGGGAGAAAGTAAATCGCCTCGTAGCCGCGGGGTTAAAAAACATCCTGAAAGTACTGGATTTCACGGGGTATTACACACCTAGTCTAGAACTCCACCTCAAATGATCATATTAATAAAAAGTAGAAAGCTGACGATTCGATACATCACATACTACTTTAATATACATTATGTTTAATAACACAGGCCAAGGAAATTTAAAAAAAACTGTTTTTACTATGATAGCTGATCTGTATAGATTTTTATGAGCTGAATCCAAATCCAGCCTTAGTTGCTTTGTAGCACCTGTAGTTTTCGAGCAATATCCTCTTTATTATATAGTATAAAAATCCTATGCTATACGGTTGTTGTTGTTGTGGTCTTCAGTCCTGAGACTGGTTTGATGCAGCTCTCCATGCTACTCTATCCTTTGCAAGCTTCTTCATCTCCCAGTACCTACTGCAGCCTACATCCTTCTGAATCTGCTTAGTGTTTTCATCTCTTTTTCTCCCTCTACGATTTTTACCCTCCACGCTGCCCTCCAATACTAAATTGGTGATCCCTTGATACCTCAGAACATGTCCTACCAACCGATCCCTTCTTCAAGTTGTGCCACAAACTCCTCTTCTCTCCAATTCTATTCAATACCTCCTCATAGTTATGTGGTCTACCCATCTAATCTTTAACATTCTTCTGTAGCACCACATTTCGAAAGCTCCTATTCTCTTCTTGTCCAAACTGGTTATCGTCCATGTTTCACTTCCATTCATGGCTACACTCCATACAAATACTTTCAGAAACGACTTCCTGGCTCAATTCTCTCGGCAAGTTTTCAGCGTCTGAGACGGTTTCAGCTCGATGTACTAAGGTCCTCAGAACTGTTTCAGTGCTGGATGATGGAAGCTGGTGGCGTGCAGATACCGATCCGTGTGGGTGGGCTTGCGGTAAGCGCTATGACCTAGACCCAATGGCTTTACGCCGGACATATACGACTAAGAACGGCAGGGAATCCTCCTTCTCTATTTCCATTGTGAAGTCGATGTGGTCATGGATGCTGTTGAAGTGCTCCAGGAACTCTTCTAACTTTTCTTGTCCGTGTGGACAAATGACAAAAGTATCGTCGATGTAACGATAAAAACAACTCGGCTTTGCAGGAGTCGTGTCTGTAGGAATCAACATGGATTCATGAAACAGCGATCGTGTGAGACCCAACTCGCTTTATTTGTTCATGAGATCCAGAATATATTAGATACAGGCTCCCAGGTAGATGCTATTTTCCTTGACTTCCGGAAGGCGTTCGATACAGTTCCGCACTGTCGCCTGATAAACAAAGTAAGAGCCTACGGAATATCAGATCAGCTGTGTGGCTGGATTGAAGAGTTTTTAGCAAACAGAACACAGCATGTTGTTCTCAATGGAGAGACGTCTACAGACGCTAAAGTAACCTCTGGAGTGCCACAGGGGAGTGTTATGGGACCATTGCGTTTCAAATTATATATAAATGACCTAGTAGATAGTGTCGGAAGTTCCATGCGGCTTTTCGAGGATGATGCTGTAGTATACAGAGAAGTTGCAGCATTAGAAAATTGCAGCGAAATGCAGGAAGATCTGCAGCGGATAGGCACTCGGTGCAGGGAGTGGCAACTGACCCTTAACATAGACAAATGTAATGTATTGCGAATACATAGAAAGAAGGATCCTTTATTGTAAGATTATATGATAGCGGAATAAACACTGGTAGCAGTTACTTCTGTAAAATATCTGGGAGTATGCGTACGGAACGATTTGAAGTGGAATCATCATATAAAATTAATTGTTGGTAAGGCGCGTGCCAGGTTGAGATTCATTGGGAGAGTCCTTAGAAAATGTAGTCCATCAACAAAGGAGGTGGCGTACAAAACACTCGTTCGGCCTATACTTGAGTATTGCTCATCGGTGTGGGATCCGTACCAGGTCGGGTTGACAGAGGAGATAGAGAAGATCCAAAGAAGAGCGGCGCGTTTCGTCACAGTGTTATTTGGTAAGCGTGATAGCGTTACGGAGATGTTTAGCAAACTCAAGTGGCAGACTCTGCAAGAAAGGCGCTCTGCATCGCGGTGTAGCTTGCTGCCCAGGTTTCGAGAGGGTGCGTTTCTGAATGAGGTATCGAATATATTGCTTCCCCCTACTTATACCTCCCGAGGAGATCACGAATATAAAATTAGAGAGATTCGAGCGCGCACGGAGGCTTTCCGGCAGTCGTTTTTCCCGCGAACCATACGCGACTGGAACAGGAAAGGGAGGTAATGACAGTGGCACATAAAGTGCCCTCCGCCACACACCGTTGGGTGGCTTGCGGAGTATAAATGTAGATGTAGAAGGCGATGTCTTCGAAATGCCCCATAAAAGGGTTAGCTACTACTGGAGCTCATGGACTTCCCATCGCCACGCCGTCGGTTTAATTAAAATATTCTCCATCATGTAAAAAATATGATGACGTCAGAGTGCGGTTAAATAAATCCTCGATGGTGTCGTCAGAGAGCTGGGACAGCAAGTCAATAGAGTCTGTGAATAAGGAAACCACATCGAAGCTAACCACAATATAACCTTCAGCAAGTCGCAGACCTTTAATCCGATTGATGAAGTCCGCCGTATTCTTTATATGGTGTCCACAGTGTCGAACGTGCGTAGAGAGGAGGCTGGCCAGATGTTTAACAAGTTTATAGGTCGGCGATCCGATGGTACTCACTATCGGCCTCAACGGTGTCCTTCTTATGCACCTTCGGTAGACCGTAGAACGTGGGCGGTCTTGGTGCCTTGGGGAGGAGGTTCTTAATAGTATTCTCGTCCAGCGACGACCATTTGAGAAGTGGCCTGTCTTTCTCTTGGGCCTCGTTACGGTGCGGCTATATAAACACGGCAATGACAACCACACGACAGTCATCCACTTGACAATGGCAGAGGAGATCTCTGCCGAAAGCTCGTGGCCAGTAAACCACTTGACGTGGCTTGAAACCCTAGAGTGTTTTATTAATTTATTGTCTATTTATTGCGATTGCAATTTCGAATATTACCACAAATCGTTAGGCAGTACACTTAATACAAATATCCACAGAGGCTTAAGTACAGCGGCTGGTCCAAACAGTAAGCGAGTACTAACGGTGTGCAAGTCATAGCGTGCGCGAGTAATGGAGTTGTAACTTGAACACCGCTAGTACTCGCTTAGAGTTTGGACTCTCCATTGTATTTACGCTTTTGTGCGTACGAGGTCTGCTCAAAAAATTCTGGAACTTTCGTAATTTCGCGCCAATAGAGCGAAATGCGATTGGCTTCCCTATGCACACCTATGTTTAATGTGTAACTGCCGGTACTTTCATTGTTCGTTATTATTCAGTGCTGTATTGAGTAGAACGTTGTGTCGCACAGTTTGCGAATTTCGAGAGGGCAGACTTACAGGAGCACCGCGTCTGCATTAAATTTTGCGTGGAAGTCAGTTAACCCTTTACAGAGACACACCAAAAGATGCAGGAAGACTATGGTGATGAGTGCTTAAACCGTATTGGTTACGAATGGTTCACTTGGTTTAAGAAAGACCGGAAAGAAGTTAAAGATGACCCTCGTTGAGGACGCCCTTCGACTACCGACGACGCTCGGGTCAGGAACGTAAAAGAAATCGTGCGTGCCGATCGAAGATTGACTGCCCGAGAGATTGCAAAGGAATGTAACATTTGAGTTGGATCATGTCACGAAATCCTGACACAGCATCTAGAAATGGATCGTGGTAGCAAGTGCTTCCCACGGCTCATGACTCAAGACCAGAAAGAACTTCGCTTCGCAGTCCTTGAAGAGCTTTTGGATCGCGGAGAAAGAACGAATGTTCCTTACGGGAATCATAACTGGTGACGAGATGTGGATCTACAGTTATGATGTTGAGACCAAGATTCAATCTTCACGATAGGTCGGGAAAGGTTATCCAAGAGCGAAAGTTTAAAACCTGAGATTTTATCTGTTTTATTCCACAACCATATCAAGTGAATTAGCCTGTTACGCAAATGTTCTCGCAATTACTTTTGACAGAATTATTTTATATAACCGAAGGTACATAGTTTACTGATAACTTGTGCTCAACTCAAGTCTAGTGATTTGTAACACTTGAAAATGGCCTAAGGCTGAAATCTAGATTGTGGAATAAAACCTGTTGTACAATCAAATGGTGGTTATATCTTTCAGAATATTTTGTATGACTGTGGCTCCACACCAAAGTAACATCATTAATTACTGTTATTTGAAACTTATATATTAATAATCGTTTTACAGGTAACGAAATGTTACATCTAGTCTTAATCTCTGTAGAAACTGAATTTGGCGTAATCCTGTATTCCCTTGCGATAAGCATTATAAATTTTCCAAGCACAGCAGCAAATTCATGCAGCAGCGTTTCATTCTAACAACTCTGACACAAAGTGTAAACATTGATTGTAGCGCCTTTTTTTTTTTTTCAACCGACTTCGACACGTGCTCTTGTTCCCATGCACCTGCAGTAGACCACAAGGGCAGTAGTGCATTCGTGGGGACGTACCGCTCCACTTTTATTGATTGGCACATATTTTACATCACACACACACACCATCTTGTATCATAGAGCCTACTTCTGCGTGAAGACAGACGCGTGACTTCCTTCAATTGTCGAACGGCATGTCACTGACCTCCGTCCTGCTGGAATTACCTTTTATCGTGGTTAACATGTGCGTCATGTGTATTCCGGGCAAACAGTGTTTTGCGGTTTTGTCGTCGGTACTTCCGTATGGTTTATATACAGAGAACGCTGGAGAATTGTAGCGAAATGCAGGAAAGCTTGCAAAGGACTGACACTCGCTGCAGGGAGTGGCACTTGATCGTGATCGTAAATAAGTGTAACGTACTGAGGATAAGTAGATGGACACAGCCACGTAAACACCTCAGAGTATGCGCACGAAGCGACTTAAACTGGAACGATCACATGAAAGTAATCTTAGGGAGGAAGACACCAGACAGTTTCATTGCAAGAATCCGAAGGAAGAGTAGAAGGACGTAGCTTGCAAAGCCGTTGTTGAACGAAACATAGAACTGACCAAAATGACAAACGCTCCTAACAAAGCACAAAAGGCGAATATGTCCTGGGCAGAATTAGGAATGTAAAAAGAGGAAACTAAAGGAACTAACTTTTCGACTTATTTGGCAGCTTCAAAGACATTTAAATCAAGGTCTCTTGACATATTAGGACTTTTAATCCACCTCAAAACCTTGCTTAACGTACTGTAACATAGCTACAGTGAGACACCAAGACACCTGTTCGAATGGCTATGCAAATGGCCGCTGATCCGGGCTACGCTATAAATTTTTTCCCCATGTCCCTAGCTGAAATAAGAACCGAGCAGGGGGCAGAAAGATCTTCCTCCCTCTCCCCCCCCTCCCCCCAACGCAAATTTCGATTCTGCGAGTGGCGTTTTCACGCATACTTGTCAGAGTCGTGTAACGATAGAGGAAATAGAGAAGATTCAAAGACGAGCAGCGCGTTTTATCATAGTTTCATTTAGTAAGCGTGAAACCGTCGTGGATATGATGATCCAAGATGGTAGATGCTACAAGGGAGGCGTTGTGGATCACGGTATGGCATACGCTTATAAGTTCGAGCGCGTACGTTCCTAGAAGAGACAACCGATATATTGCTACCTTCTGCTTCCGTCCCTCTAACAGACCATGGGGGTAAGAGTAGAGAAATTCGAGCAGCCTGTCAGCTTTAAATACACGCCGTGACGGTCGCCAGCGTTAGTTACCACTGAGGAAGACGTGGTGAGTTGATGTCAGTCAAGAATGTCTCTAAGGCGACAAAGATGCCATTTCAACATCTCACGGAGATTGAACAAGGTTGTGTAATAGGGCTACGAGAAGTTGGACGTTTCTTCCACGAGAATGCAGAAGACTTGGCAGGACTGTAGCCGCAGTACACGACCGCTGACAGCGGTGAGCACGGGAATGTACGGTCGCGAGAAGACCGGGGGTCCGGACGGCCACGTGGCACTACAGAGAGGGAAGACCATCGTGTTCGGCGTATGGCTCTGGCGCGTCAATCTGAGCAGGTGTTGGCGCGACTGTGACAACGAACTGTTACACATCGCTTACTTAAAGGACAGCTCCGAACCGGAGATGTAGCGTGCATTCTACTGATCTCAAACGGCCGCCATTTTCGTCTTCTATGTTGTCAAGTGAGAGCTCATTCGAGAGCAGAATGGCGGACTTTTGTCTTTTCTGATGAAAGCTGGTTCTGCCTTGGTGCCAGTGATGGTCGTGTGTTGGTTAAGAGGAGGCCAAGTGAAGACCTGCAACCAACCTCTCTTCGTGCTGGACACACTGGACCTGCACCTGGAGTTGTGGTCTGGGGTGCAATTTCGCAGGACAGCAGGAGCACTCTCGTGGTTATCCCACGCACCCTGACTGCCAAATCGTACGTCAGTCTGGTTATTTGATCTGCTGTGCTTCATGAACAGCATTTCAGTGGTTGTTTTCCAACAGGATAACGCTTGTCCACATACTACTGTTGTAATCCAAAATGCTCTACAGATTTTCGGCATGTTACCTCGCCCTGCTCGATCAGCAGACCTGTCTCCAGTCGAGTACATATGGGACATCATCGGGCGACAGCGCCAGCATCATCCAGAAACAACATCAACCGTCCCTGTATTGACGGACTAACCGCAACAGGCTTGGAACTCCAACAAGTTGTCTGGGCCCAGACAACTGGCATCCGGTTCTCACCTGACAAGACTATGTGCGTCAATTTTAATCGTCGGAGTTTTAGCCAACCAGAGCTTACAATGGGGGACCGTATTTTACGTTTTCAAGACACTGTGCGCTTTTTGGGTTTATTATTTGACTCGAAATTAACATGGCTCCCACACCTGAAAGGCCTACGAACAAAGAGCTTCCGGTTGTTGAACATTTTGAAATGCCTTGGCGGAAAAACATGGGGAGCTGACAGGACCCGGCTCCTGCAGTTTTATAGGGCATTTGTTCGATCGCGCCTAGACCATGGCAGCGAGGTCTGCGGATCGGCCCGTCCTTCCTACCTCCGGATGTTAGATGCTGTCCACCATGAGGGCATTCGGATATCGACTGGAGCCTTTCCGACCAGCCCAGTTCAGAGTGTGTGTGCAGAGGCTGGTGAGCCACCACTCCGGATTCGGCTACGTATCCTTTTGGCTCGACAGGCGCTGAAAATCCCAGCGTCACCTCAGTCATTGGCACCTTCGAACGACTGTTCAGGAATCGGCCCCAAGCGACCCAGCCATTTGGTATACGTGCTACGGCCTGTCTCAATGATCTGAATCTCTCGGGCATGAAAATACACACCCAGGGATGGAACGCACTGCCGCCTTGGTGTCTTCAGAGACCCCAAGTGATTTTATGCTGGACAAAGTCTAACATTCTGCATGGTGTCTCCCTACCACTTTCGCGCAGCGACGCTCTGAGCGTGTTTTTTACGCAATTGACTAGTTTGAACCTGGGACCTGTTGCTGGTAAGGAGCCGCCAGGCCACACATGACATGTAGAGTTCAGAAGAGTTCAGTGAGACTAGCGATGATATAATCAAATACTTAATGATTTCAGCGCCAGCTCCACTGCACTCCCTGTAAAAGAATCTTAATACTACTAAATTTAGTGGAAGGGGTTCAAGGCTTTCCTATTTTTAGTTAGCTGGTAAAATAACGTCGAAAAAGCAGTTAAGTTAACCATTGGAATTTTTATTCTACTCACAAAACATTGTATATAAATTGCACTATTGAGAAAAGGAAATATTTTAATACAGGATCATAAAAACCAACTGCGTTCAACAAAAATGTGAACGAATATTCCCTGAATGGGTTTCCAAGTTCTATAATGGATCGAAGGATGACCTATGCCATATCACATCTATAATCTAGGTTTAAGTTAAGTTTCACAACAGAGAAAACTATCAAAATGGTCTATAGTGACCCTCAATTATCTTTAATTACTTATTTAACTTGTCATAAATTACAGTGGCTGATGTGGCTTCTCAATAATTATATAACAGAAAAATCATCGCGTTTCAGATTTTAACTTCTAGTAGAAAATGTGAATACCAATTGTCGACACTAGTATTACGCAAAAAGGGGGCGTAACAGATGAGACTTCTGCACTTCTGAGTGAAGCCTTATGCGGCATCGCTTGCGTTCATTACCTTGTGGGTGGTTAGTCAGCGTCAGGGGGCGGCGCAGCTCCACACACATCGCCATCTCGGAAGCAACTCTCACGTATTTCTCTTTACTAGAATTTACCGAAGTTGGTTTAAGATAAAGGTATCTGGCTGTGTTTTCAACTGTGTTTTCTCAATGTTAACCTTAAGCTCCGCCTACAAAAATTCTGTCTATCCAATGAGAAACGTTATACTTTTCGTGGTGGGGCAATGTTTTTAATGTTTGCTACGTAACAGAGACGCGTATAGTCTCACGCTAAAACTTGCAGCTGGTGTGGCCTTTTTAGTGTTATCTAAGATCTATACTGTTCTTCTGGAGGGCTCTATCTTTTAACATGGGCTGGGGGGTGGTCTTGGCGGTCTACTCTCGGCTTCTGTTCTCGTTTCTCCCCTCGGAACTGTGTCTGTTTCACGATGGGAAGGTATGACATGCATTTAGGCGTTCTTGTGGTATTCCATTTGCTCACTCGTTGATCGTATTACTTTGGTTAATTTAATGACAGGATTTATTCGGAGCTATGTCACATACTGCCGGATTTGCTATCATGCCAGGGTTTTCATGGAAGTTGTAGTCCAAATCTGGTTTTTACAACTCTGTTGTCGTCTATTGTAAGTATGTTCCATAGTTTTATCGTTATTTATACAGACGGATCCCAGCAGGAGAATGCTCTCGGTTGTTTTGTGGTTTCTAAAGTACGTCTTCCAGAACAATGTACAAATTATGATGCGGAGTTATATGCCATTATGATGGCACTGGAAGGGTTCACAGACATCACCACCGTACGAGTTTTCTTGTCTGTTCCGACTCTCTTAGTGCACTGAAAGCACTTCACCAAATGTATCCTATGGACTCGCTGATTCAGCTCCATGACTCCTTACAGCGGCTCCAACGCCGTGGCAAGGAGGTGATGTTTTGCTGGGTGCCTGGCAACATTGAGATACAGGGTAACGACATGGCTGACAAAGCTGCCAAGGAAGCATGTCGGGATGGTGCTGTCCATCAATGTCGCATCCCGCTGCACGCCATTTTCTGACAGATGCGTCGGTGGGAGAGTGAATGGTTGCGGGTGTCGGACAACAAACTGCGGTCGCTCAAACCGACCACAAAGACTTGGCGGACTTCGTGTCAGGCTCACCGCTGGAAGTAGGTTTCGCTTACCAGACTGCACATCGGGCATAGCCCTTTCACACATGGCTTCCTCCATTCTGTGACGATTGTGGCGTGCTGCTTTCAGCATATTATGGCTACGTGTGTCCTGTATACTGCTATTAGGGCAGTCCTCGGTCGCGATGGAGGTCTGCCCACCGTCCTCGCAGATACCGATAACAGTGTTAACAGAGAGGTGAAATTTTGTGAACTGTCAGGCCTCATCCCTAAACTGGCGGCAGACTTTAGTACGTTATAAACTGCTCCGCATGTGGAGACAGCCTTCGTCCCCACCCATAAGGTTTCATGTTGACTTTTCGTCAGGGCGCTGATGACCGTGATTTTGAGCGCCCCCTCAACCCAAATCATCATCATCGTCATCATCCATCCCACAAACTGGCTTCTGGCACCTGTATAACACACTGCGTGCACGTTTGCATGCTTGCATTCAACATTTTGGCGGTTGCAACGGTAATTAATGTACCAGCACTTTCACTTTTGCAAGGGTTACTCTCGCGCTTTAATTAATGCCTTGCATTGTTAATCACTCAAATATTTTACCTAGATAAATGTATTCGCGAAATTTAATTACTCTACATTAATCATTTGTTGGTGTTACAATTTTTTCTGTCAGTGTATGACCAGTATTACGATATACTTTTGTAAATAGATTCTGTGGTATTCCAGTATGTTGATGTGTTGTCACCGCCAGACACCACACTTGCTAGGTGGTAGCCTATAAATCGGCCGCGGTCCGTTAGTATACGTCGGACCCGCGTGTCGTCACTATCAGTGATTGCAGACCGAGCGCCGCCACACGGCAGGTCTAGTCTAGAGAGACTCCCTAGCACTCGCCCCAGTTGTACAGCCGACTTCGCTAGCGATGGTTCACTGTCTACAGACGCTCTCATTTGCCGAGACGACAGTTTAACATATCCTTCAGCTACGTCATTTGCTACGACCTAGCAAGGCGCCATATTCAGTTACTTCAAGAATGTATTCTAAAGCCGGCCGAAGTGGCCGTGCGGTTAAAGGCGCTGCAGTCTGGAACCGCAAGGCCGCTACGGTCGCAGGTTCGAATCCTGCCTCGGGCATGGATGTTTGTGATGTCCTTAGGTTAGTTAGGTTTAACTAGTTCTAAGTTCTAGGGGACTAATGACCTCAGAAGTTGAGTCCCATAGTGCTCAGAGCCATTTGAACCATTTGTATTCTAAACAGATAATATTGTGTTTTCTGAATTCTAATTCCTTGTCATGTTCCAGACCTCACGTCAGTATACTTCTTCCCTCCTCACGCCAGCACGCGTGAGCTAAAACGCGTGCATTTCGGCCTCCTCTATTAACACGGTGTTGGCTCTTCTGCCAACACAACAGTTGATACCATCTGTAACATATGTTTCGAACAGAGTTAATAGCCAAATAGTAATAAATTAAAACTTTATACCTGATGCTGAGGTTTTACTCCACGAGCAGCAATAAACTTTTCTTCGTTTCGTTATTTTGTGGGAGGTGTCAGCGTGCAAAAGTTTCGAAACCGTTTGAAATTGTGGGTTATAGTATGTTGGGATTCGCTAAGCGCTCTCGTTCCCAAACACTGCCTCAGTGCAGTGTGGACACTTTGCGTTCTGTTTTCACGCATCTCAATATATATCCTGAACGATGTGTTTTACAATGGTTTAATGTAGCAGGTAATTAGATACTGTCTGCAAAATTCGTTCTCAATAGAGGAAGTAGAAACAATATAAAAAATTATAATTTCATGTTTCATGTTGAAGTTTTACTACCTGAACAGTGAAAATGTAGAAAACGAAGTCCTTTTTCCTGTCGTCATTTTGTACGGAGTGTCACGGGGAAAAATTTCATTACCTTTTGAAATTATGTGTAAAGTTTGTGGGAAGTCGCTAACCCCTCTGAGTTTCAGATACTAAATGAATAAAGCCAGGGTAATTTCCGCGCCGTAAGTTGCCCTGCTTCGTGACACACACACAGATTGTAACTGCAGTGCTTGTTTTATTGTGTGAAAGCATTAACATATGATTATACCTCAGAATGACTAGATTACGACAACATTTCAATTTTTTTTAAGTCCGTGAAAAATTATACGAAATATTGAAACCTAAATTATTTTTCCCCTGGAAGCAGTTTGATACGCAAACTGCAACTGGACCCGGGTGTATTTAACTGTTTAGTAAATATAATTGGTGTTTCCGTAAAGGTGTGCAAAAATGTAACAGGACATAGGCGAGAATGCTACACTGAAGAATTTGAGGTAGGCAACCTGGAGTCGAGAAGCCAGCTTAAAAAGACATGAAAGTAAACTTGTCTACCACTTCGTCTAGCATTACTATTTCCTAGCTTATTTACGACTAGTCCGCAGCTTGTGGTAGCGTTCTCGCTTCCCGCGCACTGGGTCCCGGGTTCGATTTCCGGCGGGGTCAGGGATTTTTCCTGCCTCAAGATGACTGGGTGTTGTCTCGTCTTCATCAAATGGCTCTGAGCACTATCGGACTTAACTTCTGAGGTCATCAGTCCCCTAGAACTTAGAACTACTTAAACCTAAGAACATCACACACATCCATGCCTGAGGCAGAATTCGAACCTGCGACCGTAGCGGTCTCACGGTTCCAGACTGTAGTGCCTAGAACCGCTCGCCCATCCCGGCCGGCTCGTCTTCATCATCATCGCCGGCCGCGGTGGCCGTGCGGTTCTAGGCGCTACAGTCTGGGACCGTGAGACCGCTACGGTCGCAGGTTCGAAACCTGCCTCGGGCATGGACGTGTGTGATGTCCTTAGGTTAGTTAGGTTTAAGTAGTTCTAAGTTCTAGGGGACTGATGACCTAAGATGTTAAGTCTCATAGTGCTCAGAACCATTTGTACCTTTTTTTTTTATCATCATCCCCATTACGGTCGGAGGAAGGCAATGGCAAACCACCTCCCCTAGGACCTTGCCTAGTACGGCGGTGCGGGTCTCCCGCATCGTCCCATACGCTCCTCGGAGTATCGAACCTCATCATCATTTATTCCTATTATCTCCTTAAGCTGGCTTCTCCGACCCTAGGTTCCCCACTTCAAATTGTGCAGTGGAGCAGCCTCTATCTCCTGCTATATATTTCCACGTTCTTGCGGAATATTCCCTAGAATTCCTTGGTGGCAGTTGCAGAAAAACCTACCCATGGAAATCATAGAATGAAGCATTTACAGTGCCGTTTTAGTACGAGGAGATAATTCTTGTTTTGAGTGCTTAGGAGTACCACAGCCGAGCCGCGGAGCGAACTGCGGTCGACTTCTGGAAAGCCGCTCTGCTGCCAGAGCAGACAGCGCGGATTTATAAGCGCGGCGAGTTGGCCAGCGCGGCGGAGAATTGGGAAGGCGCCGTCGCATACAGATGGCCCACAACGGCCCCAAACCCACCAGTCTGGGGCGGAGCGGCCGCGCCGTTTGAATCCAGGGCGCAGTTACTCTCAGCTGTAATAAAAGTCAGCGCCCACTATCGGCAATTTCGGGAAGCTGCTCGTGGCTGCAGCCAACCAACACTCTGACAAGGGAACCTCCCCATCGCACCCCCCTCACATTTAGTTATAAGTTGGCACAGTGGATAGGCCTTGACAAACTGAACACAGATCAATCGAGAAAACAGGAAGAAGTTGTGTGGAACTATGGAAAAAATAAGCAAAATATACAAACTGAGTAGTCCATGCGCAAGATAGGCAACATCAAGGATAATGTGAGCTCAGGAGCGCCGTGGTCCCGTGGTTAGCGTGAGCAGCTGTGGAACGAGAGGTCCTTGGTTCAAGTCTTCCCTCGAGTAAAAAGTTTAATTTTTTATTTTCAGACAATTATTATCTGTCCGTCCGTCCGATGCGAGGTAACTGCACACGGAAAAATTTGAAAACGTTGAAAACATATGTTTTGACAGAGCACAGGGAAAACTGTGCGACTGTGAAACTGTTGCATTCATTTGTTGCAGTTTATGTGACAAACTCATCACTTTTTTGGGAGTGATTATCACATCCACAAGAAAACCTAAATCGAGCAAGGTAGAAGAATCTTTTTACCCATTCGCCAAGTGTACAAGTTAGGCGGTTCGACAACATATTCCTGTCATGTGACGCACATGCCGTCACCAGTGTCGTATAGAATGTATCAGACGTATTTTTCTGTGGAGGAATCGGTTGACCTATGACCTTGCGATCAAATGTTTTCGGTTCTCATTGGAGAGGCACGCCCTTTCGTCTACTAATCGCACGTTTTTGCCGTGCGGTCGCAAAACACAGACACTAAACATATTACAGTGAACAGAGACGTCAATGAACGAACTGACAGATCATAGCTTTGTGAAAATAAAGAAAGTAAACTTTTCACTCGAGGGACGACTTGAACCAAGAACCTCACGTTTCGCAGCTGCTCACGCTAACGACGGGACCACGGCGCTCCTGAGCTCACGCTATCCTTGATGTGGCCTATCTTGCGCATGGACTACTCAGTTTGTATATTTTGCTTATTTTTTTCATAGTTCCAGACAACTTCTTCCTGTTTTCTCGATTGATCTGTGTTCAGTTTTTCCAGGCCTATCCACTGTGCCAACTGAATCTGAGGGGGGTGCGATGGGGAGGTTCCCTTGCGAGTGCAGACCATTGCTTACCTCAGGGAACAAAACAGAGTCCACTCCGACAAAACGGCTACCTCTGCACGCCTCTACAGTTACATACATATTCCGCGAGCCACCGTGCGTTGCGTGGCGGAGGATACCAGCTCCTTTCCTGTTTTACTCGCAAATGGAGTGAGGGAAGAAAGCTGCGTACACTGAGGTAACAGTCATGGCATACCTCCTAATATCGTGTCGGACTTCCTTTTGCCCGGTACAGTGCAGCAACTCGACGTGGCGTGGACTCAACAAGTTGTTGGAAGTTCCCTGCAGAGATATTGAGCCATGCTGCCTTTATAGCCGTCCACAATTGCTGAAGTGTTGATGGTGCAGGATTTTGTGCACGAACTGACTCCTCGATTATGTCCCATAAACGTCCGATGGGATTAAAAATGGTTCAAATGGCTGTAAGCACTATGGGACAACATCTGCGGTGATCCGTCCCTTAGACTTAGAACTACTTAAAGCTAACCAACCTAAGGACGTCACACACATCCATGCCCTAGGCAGGATTCGAACCTGCGACCGTAGCAGCAGCGCGGTTTCCGCACTGAAGCGTCTAGAACCGCTCGGTTACAGCAGCCGGCGATGGGATTTAAGTTGGATGATTTGGGAGGCCAAATCATTTGCTCGAATTGTCCAGAATGTTCTTCAAACCAATCGCGACCAGTTGTCGCCCAGCTGACTGACAAGTAGCCGAACATAGCCATTTCTAGTCAGCGGTTCAGTTCGACCGGAAGACCCAATCCAATTCATACAAATTCGGCCCGAACCATTATGAAGTCGCCAGCAGCTTGCACAGCGCCTTGTTGACAACTTCGGTCCATGGTTTCCTGGTCTTCGAGCCACGCTCGAACATTGCCATCAGTTATGAAATCGACATTCGTCAAACCAGGCCACAGTTTTCCAACCGTCTAGAGTACAACCGATGTGGTCAGCAGCCCAAAAGAGGCGCTACAGGGGATTTCGTGCCGTTGGCAAAAGATCGTATGCTGCCATAGTTCATTAACGCTGATTTTCGTCGCACTGTCGTAACGGATACGTTCGTTGTACGTCCCACATTGAGTTCTTTCACGCACTGTTGCTTGTCTGTTAGCACTGACAGCTCTAGACAATCGCCGCTGCTCTCGATCGTTAAGCTTAGGCCGTCGGCCATAGCGTTGACCGTGGTGAGCTGCATTGCCTGGAAGTTGGTATTCCCGGCAGACTCTCGACACTTTGGATCTCGGAATATCGACTTCCTTATCGATTTCCGAAATGGAACGTCCCATGCGTCTAGCTCCAACCACCATTCCGCGTTCAAAGTCTTTTAATTCCTGTCGTGTGGCCGTAATCACGTAGGAAACCTTTTCACAGTAATCACCTGACTGCAAATGACAGCTGCGATAATGCACTGCCCTTTATACACTACAGGCCACTAAAATTGCTACACCAAGAAGAAATACAGATGATAAACGGGTATTCATTGGACAAATATGTTATACTAGAACTGACATGTGATTACATTTCCATGCAATTTGGGAGCGTAGATCCTGAGAAATCAGTACCCAGAACAACCACCTCCGGCCGTAATAACGGCCTTGATACGCCTGGGCATTGAGTCAAACAGAGCTTGGACGGCGTGTTCAGGTACAGCTGCCCATGCAGCTTCAACACGATACCACAGTTCGTCAAGTGACTGGCGTATTGTGACGAGCCAGTTGCTCGGCCACCATTGACCAATTGCAATTGGTGAGAGAACTGGAGAATGTGCTTGCCAGGGAAGCAGTCGAATATTTTCTGTATCCAGAAAGGCCCGTACAGGACCTGCAACATGCGGTCAGGCATTATCCCGCAGAGATCGAATGAAGGGTAGAGCTACGGGTCGTAACACATTTGAAATGTAACGTCCACTGTTGAAAGTGCCGTCAAAGCGAACAAGAGGTGACCGAGACGTGTAACCAATGTCACCCCGTACCATCACGCCAGGTGATACGCCAGTATGGCGATGACGAATACATGCTTCCAATGTGCGTTCTCCGAGATGTCGCCAAACACGGATGCGACCATCACGATGCTGTAAAGAAAACCTGGATTCATCCGAAAAAATGACGTTTTGCCATTCGTGCACCCAGGTTCGTCTACACCATCGCAGACGCTCCTGTCTGTGATGCAGCGTCAGGGGTAACCGCAGCCATGGTCTCGAAGCTGATAGTCCATGCTGCTACAAACGTCGTCGAACTGTTCGTGCAGATGGTTGTTGTCTTGCAAACGTCCCCACCTGTTAACTCATGGATCGAGACGTGGCTGCGCGATCCGTTACAGCCTTGCCTGTCATCTCGACTGCTAGTCATACGAGGCCGTTGGGATCCAGCACGGCGTTCCGTATTACCCTCCTGAACCCACCGATTCCATAGTCTGCTAACAGTCATTGGATCTTGACCAACGCGAGCAGCAATGTCGCGATACGATAAACCGCAATCGCGATAGGCTACAATCCGACCTTTATCAAAGTCGGAAACGTGATGGTACGCATTTCTCCTCCTTACACAAGGCATCACAACAACGTTTCACCAGGCAACGCCGGTCAACTGCTATTTGTGTATGAGAAATCGGTTGGAAACTTTCCTCATGTCAGCACGTTGTAGGTGTCGCCTGCTCTGAAAAGCTAATCATTTGCATATTACAGCATCTTGTTCCTGTCGGTTAAATTTCGCGTCTGTAGCGCGTCATCTTCGCGGTGTAGCAGTTTTAATGGCCAGTAGTGTACCTTGTCTACCCGATAGTACCGCCATCTGTATATGTGCATATTGCTATCTAATGACGTATGTCACCTCAGTGCGCAAACCTTCGGACGAGCCGTAATTTTGCTCATCTTACCTTCGTGGTCCTTATGAGAAATGTACGTTGGCAGTAGCAGAATCGTTCTGCAGTCACCGGAAATTTGTCAATTGTTTTACGCGAAAACGATTTACATTGTTGTTCACGAAGCCTGTCCGTAATACTCAGGTGTTGCTCGAACCTACTAGAAACTCTGAACTGCTTCGAATTCTTCATTTAATCCGACTTGGTGTGGGTCACATACACTCGAATAGTACTCAAGAATGGGTCGCTCTGGTGATTTATACGCGGTCTCCTTTGCCGATGATTCACACGACTAAAATTCCGCCAGTAAACCGAAGTCGACCATTCCCCTTCCCCACTATCGACCTTACATTCTCGTTCCACTTTATATCGTTTCGCACCGTTACGCTTAGATGTTTACCCGACGCGACTCTATAGCACATTATTAATGTTCTGTTCTAACATTACAACATTGCTTTTGCTCTTCAGCTGCGTAAAATTACATATTTCAACATTTAGATCAAGCTGCCCTTCATTAAACCAAGTAGAGTGTAAGTAATCGTGTATGCTCCTACAGTCATATAACGTCGCTATCTTTCCGACCACCGCAGCGTCATCAGCAAACAGCCGCAAATTGCTTCTCACCCCACCCGTCGCCGGCTTGTGTGGCCGAGCGGTTCTAGGCGCTTCAGTCTGGAACCGCGAGACCGCTACGGTCGCAGGTTGGAATCCTGCCTCGGGCATGGATGTGTATGATGTCCTTAGGTTAGGTATAAGTAGTTCTAGGGAACTGATGAGCTCAGATGTCCCATAGTGCTCAGAGCCATTTGAACCATTTTTGAACCCACCCGTCTCATCGTTAATATGTACAGAGATTAACAGCCGTCCTGTCACACTTTCCTGGGGAACTCCTGACTCTGATGGACATTCACCGTCGAGGACAACATATGTTACCTAAGGTTCCGTTATCCTCTCTCAGCCCATAAAATAAGCTTAATAATTCCGTTTTAGACTACAATGTATTGTTTATTTAAACGAGCGATTAGGTAATTCGACTATGCGCCATTGTCTAGCACATTTATCACATCTGTAATTTCATGTCATTTTCAAATCACTCTTAATTACAAGAAAAAAGTAGCCGTAGGCCTACTTCGTTATTTTACGACAGGATCCACACTATAGTGACTTCTGACAGGGATGCTGCAGTTACCATGTTGTTGTACGTAGAGCAAAGTTCAGAATACGATCTTAAAAGGTGTCAGTGTAGTGTGCAGCCTTTCGTAAAATGATGGAATGTGGCTACTTTTTTGTTGTAATTAAGACTGATTTGAAAATGACATGAAATACAGATGTTGCAAATGTGCTTTGCAATGACGCTTAGTCGCAATTAGATAATCGCACGATTAAATAAACATCGCATTACAGCCAGCTGTCGAACCATGTTTATGTTTGTTGTGGGTTGGCAGGAGAGCCAACACCGGGTTACTAGAGGAAGCCGAAAGGCACGCGTTTTATCTCACGTAGGCTGGCGTGACATCTGGAACAGGACAAGGAAAGCAGAATTTAGAAAAAGCGGACGTAGCTGGTGGAATACTTAACTTTAATCCATAAATGGTGAACGTCGCTCTTGACTGTACATGATTCATAATATCAATAGTAATTGGTAATGGCGCCTTGCTAGGTCGTAGCAAATGACGTAGCTGAAGGCTATGCTATCGTCTCGGCAAATGAGAGCGTATTTTGTCAGTGAACCATCGCTAGCAAAGTCGGTTTTACAACTGGGGCGAGTGCTAGGAAGTCTCTCTAGACCTGCCGTGTGGCGGCGCTCGGTCTGCAATCACTGATAGTGGCGACACGCGGGTCCGACGTATACTAACGGACCGCGGCCGATTTAAAGGCTACCACCTAGCAAGTGTGGTGTCTGGCGGTGACACCGCAATGTTTATAAAGCATTTGGAGGCTGTCGATCCCCACAAATAAAAACTTTTATAAAATAAGGGATATTTAAGACTTTTGTCGATAAACTATTGAAACAATGAACGTAAATTTATTTGCACATTATTTGTTGATTCTTGAAAAACATTTTCTGATTTTTATAGGAATTCAATCGTTATTAATCCCCTCATCCGAGGAGTTGAAGTTGCTCTGTTCAAAATGTGGTGTGTGTCCATGATGGGAGTCCTCCAGTCTGCTGCAATTAGAAAACAAACAATTTTATTAATCTGTAATATACTGGATAGTTGACTGAAATTTGAAAAAAATAATAAAATTGGGCACATTTGAAACAAACATGTATTTTTGTTGAGTGTTTTTAGTCACGATTTCTGCAATGACTAATGTATAAATTAAAATAAAAACATTTGGTCTATTACTCCTTGCAGACTTGCCCGAGGAATAGTTCAGCCAAATTTCAGAAAGATATCTTTCTTAGTGCGCTCGCTATCCATTCCGTCAGCATGAGATACAGTGGATAAAGCTGATGGAGTGTTAATAATGTCGCCATGGTTCACGTTTCCGCGTTCACTGCACGCACGCCGGAAAGACGTGAATGCTACCGATAATCTCTTGCGTAAATGTCGGTGCTTATACGCCGTATCGGAGCTGAAGCAACGCCCCCAAACGGACAATTTTTGATCGCCGCCTTACAGTTCGTCATAAAGAAGTGCATCATCTGGAAAAAAGTCTGATGTTACGAGTCAGATCGTTTTTAAGAGAGCATTTAAACCTGAGTAGTCATGATTTCTTCTTCTTTCTTCTTTCTTCCCAAAATCTCTTCATAATCTCGCTGTGCTCTCTCGTGCGTTCTTCCAACCATTTACGCTCAAGAATCTAAGAAACTGGTACACCTGCCTAATGTCATGTTGGGCAGCCGCCAGCACGCAGAAGTACCGCGACAAGACGTGCCATGGGCCCGACTGAAGTAGTGCTGGAGGGAACTGACACCATGAATCTGTGCAGGGCTGTCCATAAATCCGTGAGTACGAGGGGATGGAGACCTCTTCTGGACGGCACGTTCCAAGGCACACTAGATATGTTCAATACTGTTCATGTGTTTAAACCCAGAAGAGTGTTCCTGGAGCCACCCTGTAGCAATTCTGGACGTTTGGGGATTTGACAAGTCTGTCTACAATGGACATGAATGGATGCAGGTGATCAGACAGGATGCTTACGTACGAGTCAGCTGTCAGAGTCATATCTAGACGTATCAGGGGTCCCATACAACTGCACACGCCCCACACAATTACAGAGCCTCCGCCAGCTTGAACAGTCCCCTGCTGACATGCAGGGTCCATGGATTCATGAGGTTGTCTCCATACACATTTACGTCCATCCGCTCGATACAGTCTAAAACGAGACTCGTCCGACCTGGCAACATGTTTACAGTCATCAACAGTCCCATGTCGGTGTTGGCGCGGGCAGGCGAGGAGTCGTCAAGGGTACACGAGTGGGCCTTCGGCTGCGAAAGCCCATATCGATGATGTTTCGTTGAATGGTTCGCACACTGAAGCTTTTTGATCGTTCAGTATTGAAATCTGCAACAGTTTGAGGAAGGGCTGCATTTCTGTCACGTTGTACGATTCTCTTCAGTCATCGTTGGTCCCGTTGTTGCAGGATCTTTTCCGGCAACGGCCATGTGGAGATCTGATGTTTTATCCGACGGAAATGGTCGTACGGCAGAAAAATGGTTCAAATGGGTCTGAGCACTATAGGACAACTTCTGAGGTCATCAGTCCCCTAGAACTCGGAACTACTTAAACTTAACTAACCTAAGGACATCACACACATCCATGCCCGAGGCAGGATTCGAACCTGCGACCGTAGCGTTCGCGCGGTTCCAGACTGTAGCGCCTAGAACCGCTCGGACACTCCGGCCGGCCGTACGGCAGAATCCCCTCCTCTGAGATGCTGTGTCCCATCGCTCATGCGCTAACTATAACACCACTTTCAAACTCACTCACATCTTGCCATTGTAACAGTAGCAACCGATCAAACAACTGCGCCAGACACTTGGTGTTAGGCGTTGCGACCACAGCGCCGTATTCTGCCTGTTTACATATCTCTCTATTTGAGTACGCATGCCTATACCGTTTTCTATGGCGCTTCACTGTATATCCTTTCCTTTTCTCGGTTTGTTTTTGTTTAAGTGTATGTTTCTTTAAGATGTTCCTGAACTGTTTTAGATTGTTTGTGTTGTTTTGTGTGATTCCTAGTTTCTTAATGTCTTCTTCTGTCGCAGTGATCCACTTTGTCTACATCTTGCTAGTGTTTGCTATGTCGTAGATTTGCCTTGTGAGCCAGTTCTTGTTCATCCTGCTGACATGTGCGTAAAATTTCATCCTTCTCTTTCTAAAGGTGTCTGTTATTGCTTCCGTCTCTTTGTACATCCCTCTTGTTGGCCTCTTTATCCAAATACCTTGACGAAACACTCAGAAATTTTTCTCTCTTGGTTTTCAGTCTATCTGATTTTGGCATGACCAAGAATCGCTGTATTTGCTGCAGCGTAGAGTGCGTCTGGTGGTGGTGGTGGTTAGTGTTTAACGTCCCGTCGACAACGAGGTCATTAGAGACGGAGCGCAAGCTCGGGTTAGGGAAGGATTGGGAAGGAAATCGGCCGTGCCCTTTCAAAGGAACCATCCCGGCATTTGCCTGAAACGATTTAGGGAAATCACGGAAAACCTAAATCAGGATGGCTGGAGACGGGATTGAACCGTCGTCCTCCCGAATGCGAGCGTCTGGTAGAATCACTGTGTTGTAAAGCCTTTGTTTTGCTTTGACAGAAATAGATTTTTCATTTTAGTGAGTCCAAGTGAGCTGATAAGTTTTTTGTAATTTGGAGATTCTTTCTTGATTGGCTATGGAGTTCAGTCCTGATGGTTCCATTATCTCTCCTAGATACAACACGAACAGCAAGGATCCAAATATCCGTCGCTGGGGAAAACCTGAAGTTATTTTAAATCTGTCGATGACGCTGCATCTCAGATAACATGGTGTGTCCTCCCTACCAAATAATCAACGATAATAAGCGTAGATGTGGTACAGAGTCAAATGCTTCTCGGAAGTCAAGAAATACCGCATCTACGGATTACTTTGCGCCATGGATTTGAGGGTGTCATATAACAAAAATGGAACGTGTGTTTCCCATGACAGATGTTATCGGAATCAGTGTTGGTTGGTCATTCTGTTCGTGGTACAGTATGAACGTGTCGTTGCAGTGTGTAAAGACTATGCTGAGGAACCTGTGCTGAGAGGTTGATGATAAAACAAGAAACACACACGCATGCAAATTTCAGACAGATATCTGTATCAGTGGCATGATTTACAGCTGAGGTGTACTTAATATTTATTTCTGTCAATCTAAAGAGTTCCCTTGAATTTACATCACTGGATACCAAAGTCCACAAATACCTAGGTATTATAATTACAAACAACGAAATTTGAAAGGAACACATAAAAAATGTTGTGGGAAAGGCTAACCAAGACTGAAATTTATTGGCAGGACACTCAGAAAATGTAACAGACCTACTAAGGAGACTGCCTACACTACCCTTATCTGTCCTCTTTTTAGAATACTGCTGCGCGGTATGGGATCCTTACCAGACAAGACTGACGGAGTACATCGAAAAAGTTCAAAGAAATGCAGCACGTTTTGTATTGTCGCGAAATATGGGAAAGAGTGTCACAGAAATGATACAGAATTTGGGCTGGAGATCATTAAAATAAAGGCGTTTTTCGTTGCGACGGAATCTTCTCACGAAAATCCAATCACCAACTTTCTCCTTCGAATGCGAAAATATTTTGTTGACACCGACCTACGTAGGGAGGAACGATCACCACGATAAAATAAGGTAAATCAGAGCTCGTACGGAAAGACATAGGTGTTCATTCTTTCCGCGTGCTATACGAGATTGGAATAATAGAGAATTGTGAAGGTGGTTCGATGAACCCTCTGCCAGGCACATAAATGTGATTTGCAGAGTATCCATGTAGATGTAAATGTACGGATATAATTACCTTCGTTCGCTTTTTTTTCCCTAAATGTGCAGGATCACGCCTTGTCTTCAGGCCAGTTATTTCGCCAAATCTGTTAATGACCTAGTAATTTCCTGTAATGGAGGAACTTTTGGAATGTTTTATTACAAGAACTGTTTCAGTAGGGAGCTGTTACCTTTCATATGTTTAGCTGTTTCCAGCATACCAATAATGGTGTGTGCTGGTAAGTCTGAAAGTACATTCCTACATGATCGCGGCATTTAAGTCGAAGCGTTACGCAGCTGCTGTACGTTTAAATGAAACCTAACAGAGGCACAAAGGGCACCACCGAACTGTGTGGCCTTTAATGCCCTTTAAACCACAAAACATACTGCCCGTTGTTAACAGTGGAACTCCTGGAAAATAGCCCCCTCAAGCGATTTTTTTTTTCTGAACCGCACGAATGGAGCTTTTGTTGGAGGGAGCTGCGTGTTATTCTATATTCCGCAAAAAATCAGCCTCTCTCGTTTTCCAGCAACACACAAAGACGCGGCGTACAGAACAGTGTTAAACAGAGAATCCACTGAAAATAGTCTGCAGTCCAAACACAATTAAAGAAATATCATTTGCTTATGATTATGCAGAGAATAAAAACCACACACAACAACAGGAGCGCGAGTACGCACGCACAAGACGGCGGTGGGGTGGGTGGACTGCTGTGGCCTGTTGTGGGGTTATGAACCACTGAGGGCTACAGCGGGACGAAGCCTCTCCGTCATTTCTTGGTCCCCGGTTCAATACAAAATACACACACAATCTAAAGGCTGCCCCGTGTAATATGCGGGTCAAGATATCGGTACCAGGGTTTCAGCAAATGACAGGAGGCAAAGGGGATATAAATTTGTTACATGGTTAATACTCTCAACCGAGATCCTGAAGGTAGAATAATGGTTCAAATGGCTCTGAGCATTTGAGTTCATCAGTCCCCTAGACTTAGAACTACCTAACCTAACTATCCTAACAAGGGAACCTCCCCATCGCACCCCGCTCAGATTTAGTTATAGGTTGGCATCGAGCGAACTGGGAGGACCATGGCGTCGTGGCTGTGTGGACACGCTGTGAAAATGTAAAGGGGGGAGGTCCGTGTGTAAATCTCCCTTGTGCCAAACTTTTTTATCCCTCCACAGAATTATGAACTCTCCATCTGGTCATCGACGTGTCTGTTCTTCTTCTGTTGTCTTGGCAGTTGTCATATTATACAATGGCTATGCAACGTGAGTCATGTGGTAAGAATATATTACCGTCGCAATGCCATAAAAAGTGATAGCAGGCGAGACGCCAGTTAGACGTCTCAAAACATCCCACAAGTGTTCTATAGGATTCAGGTCAGGACTCTGTGCAGGCGAGTCCATTACAGGGATGTAATTGTCGTGTAACCACTCCGCCACGTGCCGTGCATTATGAACAGGTGATCGATAGTGTTGAAAGGTACAGTCGCCATCCCCGAATTGCTCTTCAACAGTGAGAAGCAATAAAGTGTTTAAAACGTCAATGTAGGGCTGTGCTGTGATAGTGCCACGCAAAACAACAAGGGGTACAAGCCCCCTTCATGAAAAACACGACGGCGCCGTAACACCACCGTCTCCGAAATTTACTGTTGGCACGACACACACTACAGTCTGGAACCGCGCGACAGCTACGGTCGCAATTTCAAATCCTGCCTTGGGCATGGATGTGTGTGAAGCCCTTAGGTTAGTTAGGTTTAAGTAGTTCTAAGTTCTAGGGGACTGATGACCTCAGAAGTTAAGTCCCATAGTGCTCAGAGCCATTTCAACCATTTTTTCTTAACTACAGTCGCTGGCAGATGACGTTCACCGGGCATTCGCCATACTCACACTCAGCCATCGGATCGCCACATTGTGCACTCCACACATCGTTTTCCACTCTTCAGTCGTCCAACGTTTACGCTATTTACACCAAGCGAGTCGTCGTTTGGCATTCATCGGCGTGATGTGTGGCTTATGAGCAGCCGCTAGACCATAAAATCCAAGATTTCTCACCTCCAGCCAGTCACAGTACTTGCAGTGGATCCTGACGCTGTTTGGAATTCCTGTGTGATGGTCTGGATAGACGTCTGCCTATTACACATTACGACCCTCTTCAACTGTCGGCGGTCTCTGTCAGTCCACAGACGAGGTCGGCCTGTACGCTTTTGTGCTATACGTGCCCCTTCTCGTTTCCACTTCACTCTCACATAAGCAACAGTGGACCTAAGGATGTTTTGTTAGTGTGGAAATCGCGCGAACAGAAGTATGACACAAGTGACACCCAATCACCTGGCCACGTTCGATGTCCGGAGTACCGCGGAGCGCCCCATTCTGCTGTCTTACGATGTCTAATGGCTACTGAGGTCGCTGATATGGACTACCTGGCCGTAGGTGGCAGCACAATGCACCTAATATGAAAAACGTATGTTTTGGGGGTTGTGCGGATACTTTTGATCACATAGTGTACGTCTGGAGGTTCCTTCCTTACACCTCGCTGTTGGAAATGACGACAAGACACAAATTTGAACACAGCGAACACAAATGTGAATGACTGGACGGACAGTCCATACATAACTGTGGGAAAAAAAATACGGGGCATAAGGGAGACTTGAACACGGATCCCCCTTCCCCTTTCGGAGTGCAACACCGTGACGACATAACCACGTCGAGGTGACTGTTCTAGTACTCTCATTGTTGCACATCTTGAGCTGTGAGCCTTCAGTGTTACGTTTCTGCTTCCTTTCTCACAGCGTAGTAAACATTTTTCGTGATTTCATGCTTGATTTAAGTTCAGTTTTTGACGGGCTATCCACTAGCCCATCTAGGCGCTACAGTCTGAAACTGCGCGACTGCTACGGTTGCAGGTTCGAATCCTGCCTCGGGCACGAACGTGTGTGATGTCCTTAGGTTAGTTTAGGTAGTACTAAGTTCTAGGGGATTGATGACCTCAGAAGTTAAGTCCCATAGTGCTGAGAGTAATTTGAACCACTGGCCCTTCTTACCACGAAACATAAGGGGGGGGGGGGGGGGGGGGTTGCGACGGTGAGTTTCCCTTGCAAGATAAGAACGTAAGAGGCCTTGTCTGTGCTAACAAGTGGTTATGCCGGAGCCCGGGACCCTGGTTTAGTTGCGGGTTGCCTGTCTAACTACTTCCACGGCATCCAAAATCTGATTTTCAGTATTTTATATAAATAAAGGCGGAATTCAAAAATTCAAAATGCTGCCGTAATCTGCTCTTTAAGAGGTACAGTCTACGTTATAGGTTTGATACAATGAATCAAATATTAATATTACAAACTCTGCAAATGTCTCAATGTAGCGTAGCTCCTGGCGACTTCCAAAAAACTTGACAGATAATTTCAAACTTTTTCGAAGCTTTTTCTCACTGACCTTCCCCCCACCCTCCTAAAAAAGTAATGAAAGGAAAACAATTTTATCGGCCATTACATTTTCGCTGTTCAACTTCCGTAGCAGGCGTGATGGTTTAATTTATTACTTCTTTACTACTAACTCTTTTCGCAACACATTTGCAAACAGTATCCATGTGTACCACTGAAGATACCAACACAATTATATAACTTTACACATGTAAAGGGGTTATCACTTTTTTGTTGTACCAGTTTTGGTCCTGGTTTTTTCATTAATCTGTGGGTGAATAATCCGAAAATAACAAAACAAACCGTTTTAGGTTTTGCGTCTCTAACCATAAATGTTTCACATTCTTAATGCCAAATATTTAACAGTTTAACTCATTTTTAATCAGACATTTGAAGCCATTTTATGCTTTGAGTCGCAATCTTTAAAGAATTGGGAGTGCGGGCTGGGGAGGACGGATGTTAATGGAACGACAAAATTACGTGCCCCTCTCCGTAATATAATTCGGTGAAAATCTCATTTTTTTGGTATCTTGAACAGTTTACGAAATGAAAGGTGCGTTACGTCTTACGTGACTCACCATCTACAGTATATAATTGCTGCAACGATCTGAGCGCTTTTGTTTTAGTCTGCTTGAATCGTGAGAGCTTCTCTAGGAAATTACAACCATATTCCGGCGATACGGCATCAGCACAGCATTCTCAGCACCAAGCGCTGCAGAACGCAAGGTCGAGCGCACGGTAAACGCAAACACAGATAAGTACGTACTCTGCAGTATACACGAGTGTCCATAATATTTGCGAAAGACTTCCGAAGAGAAACTTTTCCACGATCTATACACGCAACTCATTAAAGCCTGCCGCCTAAACAACGATTAAGAATCAACGCTTGCGGCAAACATCAAAGAAGTCCTTTCAGTAGCCTGGAACGTGATCTAATCACAACACACAAGACTAAAGTAAACATTATTTTGGACGGAACTAGGAAGCCGAGAGTTTCATAAACTTAAAAACTACAGTAAGGTGTTAAAAATATTTAAATTGTTATGAGATAAGAGTACAAAATTTGAAAACAGAAAATTTGTCGTGAGGAAACTATGTTGCATTTATGTGCGCTGACATAATTTCCGAGACACTACAGTTCACACATTTGCATAAGAAGTCAAACAAAAAAATCTCACTGCCGACAAGTTCCAGAGATGACTCAGAGAAAACTTGTATGACTGACGTTTAATAGCTACCTATACATTTGCTGCTAACAAATATGTGAAACGTTAACACATTTATTTGACAACCAGTTTGGCTCTAGGATAGGTGAAGGCACCACATAGGCAGTTCTGACGCCATGGAAGCAAGACTTAAGAACGATCAGGAAACTTTCATAGGATTTGTCGACGTAGAAAAAGTATTCGACAATGTGGAATGGTATACTACCTTCCGAACTTCTTTAAAAAAATGATGTAAACTTGAGGGAAAGACAGCTGTTATACAATGTGTACAGAGTGGGGCAAATAAAATTGGCCCGGAGGACAGGGCACAAAAAAAAAAAAAAAAACACCAGAAGAAAGGAAATACAGTACTAAACTGACTATAGTAGATGTTGAAATTGAGCACCAATCATCTCTAGGCACTTTCGGGCTCTGGTCAGCAAGCTTCTGAAGGGAGATCGCAGTTGGACTGCTTGAATTGCTGCAGCATCATCCGAAATGTCCTGCTGCGGTTCTTGAAGACTAGGAGGGTTGTTGCGATACACCTTAGACATAGGGTTCTCCCCACACAAAGTAATCTGACACTGACTGATCGGGGGATAAGGGTGACCAGCTAGGACCACGACCAGAGTGACCTCTGCTGACAACTGTGTCAGGCGTGAGGATTGTGCAAATGTGCTCCAAGGTTCGGCCGGCTGTATGGGTAGTTGCACCATCTTGTTGGAAGTAACTGTAGGTCTTTTCCATCTCCGTTAATGCTGCCGCAAATGGTTTCAAAATGTTGGCGATGTAACGCGCCGAAGTCGGCGTCTGATGGAAGGAGATAGGACCAATAATGCGGCGTGCAGACACTGTACACCAAACCCCAACCTTCTGACCATGCAATGGTGTTTAGTGAAAGTAATGCGAATTCTCCACTGCCCAGAATCCGTAATTTTGAGAGTTGGCGTAACCAATCAAGTGAAACCAGGCTTCATCAAACATAAAGAACAGATCTGTAGCCGGTCGCTGTAGCGGAGCAGTTCTAGGCGCTTCAGGCCGGAACCGTGCTGCTGCTACGGTCGCAGGTTCGAATCCTGCCTCGGGCATGGATGTGTGTGATGTCCTCCTTATGTTAGTTAGGTTTAAGTAGTTCTAAGTCTAGGTGACTGATGACCTCAGATGTTAAGTCCCATAGTGCTCAGAGCCATTTGAACCATTTTGAATTTGAACAGATCCGTGTCCAAGCCATTCATTATCTCAGTGCACAGCCACTCACAAAACTGGAGACACTGAGGAGCGTCCTCTTGTTTTAATGCATGAACAACAGACACTCAGTAGTGATTATTTGTTTATTTATAGACGCAATCACATTCTTATGACACTGTCATAACCGGTTTCGTCCATACAACGACCATCTTCAGATTATAAAACAATATAAAAGAAAATATATATTAAAACCTTATTTTTAGGTTTTAATATAAGTTTCCTTTTGTGTTGTTTTAGAATCTGAAGATGGTCATTGTACTTATTTTTGGGTTTTAATATAAATTTTCTTTTGTATTGTTTTAGAATCTGGTCATTGTATGGCACAGTTATGACTGTGTCATAAGAACGTGATTGCGTCTATAAATAAAAAAAAAATTTACAAAATAATCTATCACTCACTCCTTGGACAAACTGTGGTTTCTTTTTTTAAAACAAAAATTCAGTAGCGATGCATGTGCAGGTCGAGGTGGAGCATTCGTCCGCATGATAGACGTGATATGCCGGTCTCTTGCAACAGGCGTATTGATTTGGTAGGACTTTGAAGCATTTTCTGGTGAACTGCATTCACATTTTCTGATGTGCGGACACGTTTCGCAATGTTTTTTGGCTTGTTTCAAAACAGATCCTGTCGGACTAAGCGTTACATGGCACTTTGATACTATTAAACTTCTCAGCAGACAACTGACCATACTGTTTCCACGACTTTGTTGTCACGTAACTTCCCACAAAGAACACCCGCTGCTAAACTGAGAGTACCATCGTCCTCTTCGCACTGCTCCACTCACACTGACACAGGCCGCACTACGCCTTGAACCGGTGTGAATCACGTGGCAGCGTACACGTGGTGGGCTCGTCACGGGGTGTGGTTACATGCCTACATTCACGTCCAATCGTACCCATTCGTCCGGGCCAGTTTCATTTGCCCCACTCTGTTTAACAACCAAGAGGGAACATTAGCAACGGAAGACAAGGAGCTCGGATTACAGGGGGTATAAGACGGGGTTGCTGTTTTTCCACGCTGTTGTTGTAACCTTACATCCAAGAAGCAATGAAGGAAATAAAGGTTCAGGAGTGAGATTAAAATTCAGTGTGAAACAATATCACGGGTAAGATTCGCTGATGTTGTTGCTCCCCTCAGTTAAATTGAGGAAGATTTACAGAGGTTAGTGAATAGAATGGACAGGCTGCTGAGCAGAGAATATGAACCGAGAGTGAACCAAAGAAAGAGGGAAGTCATGACGAGCATCAGAAATGAAAATAGCAACAAATTAATATCAAAATTGTGGACTACAGGTATTCTGCCACCTCGGAAGGAAAATAACGTATGACGGGCGAAGCGAAGGGGACATTCAAAGCAGACCGGCACACGCATGGAGGACATTTCTGACCAAAAAAGTCTACTCGTGTCAAAGAGTAAGACGTTTCTGAGAATTTAAGTTTGGAGTCAGCATTGTAGTTAGTCAATAATGGGTTGTGGTAAAAGCGCATAACAAGAGATGTGATGTCACAGAAGGATCTTAAAAATTAGGTGGACTGATAAGGTTCGGAATGAGAAGATCCTCTGCAGAATCGACGAAGAAAGGAACATATGGAAAACACTGACAAGATAGGACGTGATGATAGGACATTTGTTAAGACATCAGCGAATGACTTTCATGGTACTAAGGAGCGACAGATGGTATAAACTGTAGAGGAAGACAGAAACTGGAATACAGCCAACAGATAATTGAGGACGTAGGGTGTAGATGCTACTCTTGCCGACTCGCCATACACGAAGCTGCATAGATGCACAGTAATAAATAATAATGGATTACAGTTTAAACTGTAGAGAAAGTTTTGCGAGATGAAGCTTTTCTTCGTTTTTATATTTTGCATTTGCGCCCTCCTCCTCCTGCTTTCTCTTTCCATCCTCCCATTCCCTTCTCCGACACCTTCCTCCTCCCCTTCCTCCACCTCTCATCTCCTCCTTTTCCTGCTCGCACATGCTCCATGTTTTCCTGTTCATGCCCCTGCTTCTTGTCCCGCCTTTAGCCTGCCATTCCTTCTTCCTGCTTCCTCGTTCATTTTCCTGTTTCCTCACCCCCCTGTCCATCCGTCTTGTCTTCATCCTTCACTTCACTTCTTCTGCTCCTTTTACTTCACATTGTCATCTTTTCCCAACACCTTTCCTACTACATCAGCTTCTCCTCCACCTCATCTACATTAACTTTTTCCACCGAAATCACGAATCAGGCTGGCGGAATCTGTATAGGAATGGTTTTCTTGATACTATAGTCCGTAACTGACCTGCTTCGCAACTCGGTGCGCGTGACATGAGAATGCCGGAAGCACAGTGGTACATAAATACGCAACCAACACCAAAAGAATGAGCAAATATTGGCATGTTGTCCTTGAAGAAATTTCGCAGTCACTAGTGAAACATGTTCTGTTTTCCGTCTAGATAGTTTTTTTTTCTAAAAATGACCTGTTTTGGTTTATTTGAACCATCCCAAGACCTGAAAATTCCTGGCAAATGGAAACTCGACGCCGAGACCCCTGCCTTTCGGAGACAAGTACTCTAGCGGTTGAGCTGCCCCACCACCAGTGACCACCCGCCTTCGCAGCTCTTACTACTGACAGCAGCTCATATCGCACTTGCAAAACTTCACAGAAGTCCTGCTGCATACCTTGCGGGACTAGCATTCCTGGCGGTAAAGAATTTGCGTACACGTGACTTAACCACAGCCAGGGGGTTGTTTCCAGGCTGAAGTTTCATTGCAGCGGAGTGTGCGCTGGTTTGAAACTTACCGGTAAAATTGAAGCTGTTTGTAGGACCGCGACTCGAACGTAGTACCTTCGCCTATCGCCAGACTGAGCTATCCATGCACGACTGGCGATCTGCCCTCACAACTTTAGAGTGAAATTTAGTTCAGGTTGGTTTGTTGGTTGATTTGGGGGAGGGATCAAACAGCTCGGTCATCTGTCGCACAGGATTGGACAAGGATGGGGAAAGAATTCGGACGTGCCCTTTCAAAGGAACCATCCCGGCATTTGTCTGAAGCGTTTTAAGGAAATTACGGAAAACCTAAATCAGGGTAGCCTGACGCGGGTTTAAACCGTTGTCCTCCCGAATGCGGCTCCAGTGTACTAACCACTGCTCCACCTCGCTCAGGCTGTGGCTAAGCCATGTGTACGCAGTAACGTACTAGTAATACAAGTCAGGGAGGAGAACTTCTGTTAAGTCTGAAGGTAGGAGGTGGAGTACTGGAGGAAGTAAAACTGTGAGGACGGACTGTTGTTGGGTAGCCCAATCGCTATATAAAAAATGAAGAAAGAAAATTGTCGATGGAGCACTTGCCGGCGAAAGGCAGACTTCCCAGGTTCGAGACCCGGTCCGGTACACAGTTTAACCTACCAGGAAGTTTCGAACCAGCGCTCATTTCGGTACGGAGTGAAAATTCATTCTGGAAGTCCTCAGACCCGAGTGTGTCCGTTGCAAGGATAAGCTGTGGAATATAGCAGCAAAATTCTACATGTTACGTCACAGGATACCCCTTTACTCTTGTAACCGATACAGCCAGACACGAGGATATACATGAAATATCGACTGCCATCAGCTGTATAATGGAACGACGGCAGAAACAATTTGTGCCAAACCGGGACTCCAAACTGGATTTGCCGGTTATCGCGAGCGGTCGACTTATCATGAGGTTATCCGAGCACGACTCAAGACCACACCCGACCTTCCATGTATCTGCTGTAAACCTTTCGGGATGTGAGGTCGTGGTCCAAGAAACTCTTCTGTTCCTAACGTTTCATCCAGGACTGCGCTGGACATCCTCAGAAGCGATCCTCCACTGAGTCTTGCCGTTGGCGGAGGAGCGCTTCTGAGGATGTCCAGCACAGTCCTGGACTAAACGTTGGGAGCAGAAGAGAACTGAGGGTGTCTAACGCAGTCCTGGACGAAACGTTAGGAACAGAAGAGTTTCTTGGACCACGACCTCACATCCCGAAAGGTTTACCAGCAGCTTTGTCATCCGGTAGTGAAAGCCTTCCTTCCATATACCGTCAACCACGTGTCTACAGCCTGTACTCGTACATCCATTCTGTATATTCCCGTACAAGGGATACATTTTAATGGAAAGTGGCTTGCCCGGTGTCGGTGGATAAATATGATATTGCAGTGCCTGTGTTATATTCTGAATTAGGATGAAAGTAGTTCGGAATAATACAGGCACTGTAATGTTGTACAATCTGAGGATGGTTCATGTGAGCGGAAACCGGTCTTTTAAAAGAAATTAAAGCGATCTATACGAACAACAGAATTTGTTTAGAAAATGAAACAGCTCGGGAAGGTGATGTGACAAGAACGAGGAACGTACAGAGCAGGGAATGGTGCGATGGCGCCGCTGTGAGACGGTCTGTGGAGGCAGAACGCCAGCTGGATGGATGCTGGTGCGGCTCCTCGACTTCTCCAAGGCCCGGCCACTCAGCCACCAATTGAATTCATTCGTGTGGAGGCAGTAAATCGAACGGCAAGCAACGCACTGAATGAGCGCAATTGTCGGGCTGCCGCCGCCAGTAAACACGCACCAATTAGTGGCCAGCGCCCATGCGGGTCTGGCTGTACTGCTGCTACAGCGGCGGTCAACCTTTCTGTGGCGAAGACGTGGTGGGACGGGACTAAAGCGGCAGCATTTCTGAAGTGAGTTGATCCATTCGCGTGTGGTAATAAACTCGCAACAACTGCGCCACCCAGTAGTGACTGAGTACGGCTTAATAACAGACAGTGATCAGCCAGAACATTATAACAATCAGCCTACAATCGATATAAAGCCGTCCAGGTCATAGTAGCTTCACCTGGCGAGGAATAACTGCTAGTCAGACACAAGCACCGGCGTGTAATATCAGTGAGAATGGGGAATACGCCTGATCTACATCTACATCTACATCATACGCCGCAAGAAACCTAATGGTGTGTGGCGAAGGGTACTTTCGGTACCACTATCTGATCCCACCAATCCTATTCCACTCGCGAATAATGCGTAGGAAGAATGATTGTCGGTAAGCCTCTGTATTGGTTCCAATTTCTCGAATTTTCTCCTTGTGGTCAATACGCGAGATGTATGTGGGGGGAAGTGATATGCTGTCCGACTCCTCCTGAAAAGTGCTGCCCCGAAATTTCAATTGTAACTCTCTTCGTAATGCACAATGCCTCTCTTGTAACGTCTGGCAGTGGAGTTTGTTTATCATCTCCGTAACGCTCTCTCGCCAGCTAAACGATCCCGCGACGAAACGCACCACTCTTCGTTGGATCTTTTCTATCTCCTCTATCAGTCCTACCTGGTAGGGATCCCAGATAGATGAAGAATACTCAAGAACCGGGCGAACAAGCGACTTATAAGACACTTCTTTCGTGCATGAGTTACATTTCCTTAAGATTCTTCCGATGAATCTGTGTCTACTTTTCCCACTGTATGCTTTGTATGGTCATTCCACTTAAGGTCGCTCTGGATAGTTACGCCTAGATATTTTACGGCAGACGCTGTCTCCAGCTGTTTGTCATCAATAGTGTAGCTGTACAGAGTGGATTTCTTTTTCTATATATTACATTTACGTTCAGGGTTAAGTCTCAGAGTCTGCACCATTCATCAATTCTCTGCGGGTCGTTCTGCAAATTCTTACTATCTTTTGGCGTTGCTACTTTGATATAGATAACTGCATCACCTACGAATAGCCTTAACGCGCATCCGACGCTTTCTACATCATTTATACACACGGTGGTCCATTGATAGTGACCGGGCCAAATATCTCACGAAATAAGCATCAAACGAAAAAACTACAAAGAACGAAACTCGTCTAGTTTGAAGGGGGAAACCAGATGGCGCTATGGTTGGCCAGCTAGATGGCGCTGCCATAGCTCAAACGGATACCAACTGCGTTTTTTTTTAAATAAGAACCCCTATTTTTTATTAAATATTCGTGTAGTACGTAAAGAAATATGAATGTTTTAGTTGGACCACTTTTTTCGCTTTGTGACAGATGGCGCTGTCATAGTCACAAACGTATAAGTACGTGGTATCACGTAACATTCCGCTAGTGCGGACCATATTTACTTCGTGATACATTACCCGTGTTAAAATGGACCGTTTACCAGTTGCGGAAAAGGTTGATATCATGTTGATGTATGGCTACTGTGATCAAAATGCCCCACGGGCGTGTGCTATGTATGCTGTTCGGTCTCCTTCACTTCATCCAAGTGTCCGGACTGTTCGCCGGATAGTTACGTTTCTTAAGGAAACAGGAAGTGTTCAGCCACATGTGAAACGTCAACCACGACCTGCAACAAATGATGATGCCCAAGTAGGTGTTTTAGCTGCTGTCGCGGGTAATCCGCACATCAGTAGCAGACAAATTGCACGAGAATCGGGAATCTCAAAAACGTAGGTGTTGAGAATGCTACATCAACAACGATTGCACCCGTACCATATTTCTATGCACCAGGGATTGCATGGCGGCGACTTTGAACGTCGTGTACAGTTCTGCCACTGCGCACAAGAGAAATTACGGAACGATGACAGATTTTTTGCACGCATTCTATTTAGCGACGAAGCGTCGTTCACCAGCAGCGGTAACGTAAACCGACATAATATGCACTATTGGGCAACGGAAAATCCACGATGGCTGCGACAAGCGGAACATCAGCGACCTTGGCGGGTTAATGTATGGTGCGGCATTATGAGAGGAAGGATAACTGGCCCCCATTTTATCGATGGCAATCTAAATGGTCCAATGTACGCTGATTTCCTACGTAATGTTCTACAGATGTTACTACAAGATGTTTCACTGCATGACAGAATGGCGATGTACTTCCAACATGATGGATGTCCGGCACATAGCTCGCGTGCGGTTGAAGCGGTATTGAATAGCGTATTTCATGACAAGTGGATTGGTCGTCGAAGCACCATACCGTGGCCCGCACGTTCACCGGATATGACGTCCTCGCATTTCTTTCTGTGGGGAAAGTTGAAAGATATTTGCTATCGTGATCCACCGACAGCGCTTGACAACATGCATCAGCGCATTGTCAATGCATTTGCGAACATTACGTAAAGCGAACTACTCGCTATTGAGAGGAATGTCGTTACACGTATTGCCAAACGCATTGAGGTTGGCGGACATCATTTTGAGCATTTATTGCATTAATGTGGTATTTACAGGTAATCACACTGTAATAGCATGCGTTCTCAGAAATGATAAGTTGACAAAGGTACATGTATCACATTGGAACAACCGAAATAAAATGTTCAAACGTACCTACGTTCTGTATTTTGATTTAAAAAACCTACCTGTTATCAACTCTTCGTCTAAAATTGTGAGCCATATGTTTGTGACTATTACAGCGCCATGTATCACAAAGCGAAAAAAGTGCTCCACCTTAAACATTCATATTTCTTTACGTACTACACGAATATGTAATAAAAAATGGGGGTTCCTATTTAAAAAAACGCAGTTGATATCCGTTTGACTTATGGCAGCGCCATGTAGCGGGCCAACCATAGCGCCATTTGGTTTCCCCCTTCAAGCTAGACGAGTTTCGATCTTCATAGTTTTTTCGTTTGACGCTTATTTCGTGAGATATTTGGCCCGGTCACGATCAATGGACCACCCTATATATTGTGAACAGCAACGGCCCTATCACACTTCCCTGTCGTACTCCGGATATTACCTTTACATCTGTCGATTTTACTCCATTAAGAGCGACGTGTTGATTCTATCTGCAAGAAAGTCTTGAATCCAATCGCAAGTCTGCTCTGATACTCCGTAAGTTCGTATTTTTTTCATTAAACAGTAATGCAGGACGGTGTCAAATGTCTTCCTGAAATCAAGAAACACGGTATCAACCTGAGCGCCGTTGTCCACTGCGCTGTGGATCTCATGGAGGAACAGAGCGAGCTGAGTTTCGCAGAATCTCTGTTTGCGGAATCCATGTTGATTTTTACAGAGGAGATGTTCATTTTCCAAAAACTTCATAATTCTTGAGCATAAAAGACGTTCCATAATTCTACAACAGATTGAATTCAACTGGGCGGCCGTGGTGGCCGAGCGGTTATAGGCGCTTCAGTCTTGAACCGCGCGACCGCTACGCTCGTAGCTTCGAATCCTGCCTCGGGCATGGATGTGTGTGATGTCCTTAGGTTAGTTAGGTTTAAGTAGTTCTATGGGACTGATGATCTCAGATGTTAAGTCCCATAGTGCTCAGAGCCATTTTAGATTGACGTCAACAATACAGGTCTATAATTGTGTGGATCTGTCTTACGCCCTTCTATGTGAGTTTGACAGATTTGATGGCCCGGAGGCTCGGCAGGAGCAATTCTGAAACTGCACTACTTGTCGGGTGTTCGAGCAGTCCTTTAGTAAGTGTTTCAACACGTGGCGAAACGAAGGTGAAACCACGCCCAGACGTCGTGGGGTTGATCGACCACCGCTCATTACAGATGTCGGACGTCGTAGGCTGGGCAGACTGGTAAAACAGAACAGGCGGCGAACTTTTGCGGAAGTATGTCTGAACACACAGTGCATCGAACTAGGGGCCTCCGCAGCCGACGTCCCATGCATGTGCTTCGGCAACTTCGACTGAAATGGGGACTGGACGTTGGCACAGTGGCAGAGCATCATCCGATGGGAGGGCGCGAATCCGTCGTCTTCAAGATCTGGTCGACACCTGTACTGCGGGGATGAGACAAGTTGGCGGCAGCTCCACTACGCTCTGAGGAACATTCAGGTGCTCATCCGTGGGCTCAGTGGAGCTCGTGCAAGGCGCCGTGCCGGGCAAGGAGTAACGTACACTGGTTGAAGACCACTCACGACCCTTCATGACGATCATATGTCCCGACAGCAGTGGCATTTTTCAACAAGATAATGCTCCATTTCACCTTCGCTAGGAGTACGATGGAGTGGTTCCAGAAACACAGCAACGAGTTCCAGTTGATGTGCTGTTCCGCCCCCTCTCCCCCCCCCCCCCCCCCAGCTTGCCAGACCTGAACCCAATCGAACACATCTGGGATGTGACTGAACGTGGCGTCAGAACTCATCACCCTCCTCCTCGGAATTTACGGGAATTAGGTGGTTTGTGTGTGCAGATGTACCAACTTCCTCCAGCGACCTACCAAGGTCTCTTCGCCAATACCTGGAGAGTGTTGCACACCACAATGTATAGTGACGAAATAAATCTCGGGTGAACAGCCTGGTATGAGTGTGCATAGGACACACTATTTCGGCAGTCGACCACGTTGCCATCACCAGGTGCGCTGATGTACTGACCGGCGGTGCACCGGCACCATGTATATACAGGGTGTTACAAAAAGGTACGGCCAAACTTTCAGGAAACATTCTTCACACACAAAGAAAGAGAATATGTCGACATGTGTCCGGAAACGCTTACTTTCCATGTTAGAGCTCATTTTATTACTTCTCTTCAAATCACATTAATCATGGAATGGAAACACACAGCAACAGAACGTACCAGCGTGACTTCAAACACTTTGTTACAGGAAATGTTCAAAATGTCCTCCGTTAGCGAGGATACATGCATCCATCCTCCGTCGCATGGAATCCCTGATGCGCCGATGCAGCCCTGGAGAATGGCGTATTGTATCGCAGCCGTCCACAATACGAGCACGAAGAGTCTCTACATTTGGTACCGGGGTTGCGTAGACAAGAGCTTTCAAATGCCCCCATAAATGAAAGTCAAGAGGGCTAAGGTTAGGAGAGCGTGGAGGCCATGGAACTGGTCCGTCTCTACCGATCCATCGGTCACCGAATCTGTTGTTGAGAAGCGTACGAACACTTCGACTAAAATGTGCAGGAGCTCCATCGCGCATCAACCACATGTTGTGTCGTACTTGAAAAGGCACATGTTCTAGCAGCACAGGTAGAGTATCCCGTATGAAGTCATCATAACGTGCTCCATTGAGCGTAGGTGGACGAAACTAAAATGAGCTCTAACATGGAAATTAAGCGTTTCCGGACACATGTCCACATAACATCTTTTCTTTATTTGTGTGTGAGAAGTGTTTCCTGAAAGTTTGGCCGTACCTTTTTGTAACACCCTGTATAGGACAATCCCCCTCCCGCTCCTCCCTCATACGCTTCCTATGAGTCGGTGCGGTCCAGGTACTGCGTCCGTCTTCCCGCCTGCGTCCTAGGTCTCCTCGTTCAGGAGGGTCTGCAGGGGCCGCTCTCGTTATTCTTCCCTCCTCCCCCGAAGTCGGTACACTCTGGGAAATTTTCTTCTTAATCCGGGCGATCGCGGGTTCCCACGCCTTGCTAAGGATGTAACTGCTATTTAGTTGTGGCTCCCTTACCCTGATCTCTATGGCTGCTTTCATAACACAGTCCCAGTATTTGGAAGTCTGTGTCAGGACTTTGGTTTGGTCATAATCCATGCTGTGGAGTTCCGACAGGCAATGCTCTTATCCGGAAAAATTGGACGCACTTTACGTAAACACCAAGTGAAAACCATCTCCAAGCAAAACCAAGAGCCTTCTTGATAGTGTCAAGGACAACCTTGGTCTACGTAAATCAGGGGTTTATCACATACCGGCAGTGTATACATAGAGCAGACCATTCGTACCATTGAGGAACGATGTCGGGAACATCAACGGCACACTAGACTGCAACAGGCCATAAGTCGGCAATCGCAGAGCATTGCCTGTCGGAACTCCACAGCATGGATTATGACCAAACCAAAGTCCTGACACAGGCTTCCAAATACTGAGACTGTGTCATGAAAGAAGCCATAGAGATCAGAGTAAGGGAGCCACAACTAAATCGTGACAGCGGTTACAACCCTAGCAAGGCGTGGGGACCCGCGATCGCCCGGATTAAGAAGAAAAAGGATATTTCCCAGAGTGTACCGACTTCGGGGGAGGAGGGAAGAATAACGAGAGCGGCGCCGGCAGACCCTCCTGAACGAGGAGACCTGGGACGCAGCGCCCAGACGGCGGGAGGACGGACGCTGTACCTGGACCGCACCGACTCATGGGAAGCGTATGAGGGAGGAGCGGGAGTGGGATTGTCCTATATACAGGGTGTTACAAAAAGGTACGGCCAAACTTTCAGGAAACATTCCTCACACACAAATAAAGAAAATATGTTATGTGGACATGTGTCTGGAAACTTAATTTCCATGTTAGAGCTCATTTTAGTTGCGTCAGTATGTACTGTACCTCCTCTATTCACCGCCAGTTGGTCCAGTTGAAAGAAGGTAATGTCGACTTCTGTGCTTGTGTTGACATGCGACTCATTGCTCTACAGTACTAGCATCAAGCACATCAGTACGTAGCATCAACAGGTTAGTGTCCATCACGAACGTGGTTTTGCAGCCAGTGCAATGTTTACAAATGCGGAGTTGGCAGATGCCCATTTGATGTATGGATTAGCACGGGGCAATAGCCGTGGCACGGTACGTTTGTATCGAGACAGATTTCCAGAACGAAGGTGTCCCGACAGGAAGACGTTCGAAGCAATTGATCGGCGTCTTAGGGAGCACGGAACATTCCAGCCTATGACTCGCGACTGGGGAAGACCTAGAACGACGAGGACACCTGCAATGGACGAGGCAATTCTTCGTGCAGTTGACGATAACCCTAATGTCAGCGTCAGAGAAGTTGCTGCTGTAGAAGGTAACGTTGACCACGTCACTGTATGGAGAGTGCCACGGGAGAACCAGTTGTTTCCGTACCATGTACAGCGTGTGCAGGCACAATCAGCAGCTGATTGGCCTCCACGGGTACACTTCTGCGAATGGTTCATCCAACAATGTGTCAATCCTCATTTCAGTGCAAATGTTCTCCTTTCGGATGAGGCTTCATTCCAATATGATCAAATTGTAAATTTTCACAATCAACATGTGTGGGCTGACGAGAATCCGCATGCAGTTGTGCAATCACGTCATCAACACAGATTTTCTGTGAACCTTTGGGCAGGCATTGTTGGTGATGTCTTGATTGGGCCCCATGTTCTTCCACCTACGCTCAATGGAGCACGTTATCATGATGTCATACGGGATACTCTACCTGTGCTGCTAGAACATGTACCTTTACAAGTACGACACAACATGTGGTTCATGCACGATGGAGCTCCTGCACATCTCAGTCGAAGTGTTTGTACGCTTCTCAACAACAGATTCGGTGACCGATGGATTGGTAGAGGCGGACCAATTCCATGGCCTCCACGCTCTCCTGACCCCAACCCTCTTGACTTTCATTTATGGGGGCATTTGAAAGCTCTTGTCTACGCAACCCCGGTACCAAATGTGGAGACTCTTCGTGCTCGTATTGTGGACGGCTGTGATACAATACGCGATTCTCCAGGGCTGCATCAGCGCATCAGGGATTCCATGCGACGGAGGATGGATGCATGTATCCTCGCTAACGGAGGACATTTTGAACATTTCCTGTAACAAAGTGTTTGAAGTCACGCTGGTACGTTCTGTTGCTGTGTGTTTCCATTCCATGATTAAAGAGAAGTAATAAAATGAGATCTAACATGGAAAGTAAGCGTTTCCGGACACACGTCCACATAACATATTTTCTTTCTTTGTGTTTGAGGAATGTTTCCTGAAAGTTTGGCCGTACCTTTTTGTAACACCCTGTATATACCTGGCGCCGGCCCACCGCCGGTCAGTACATCAGCGCACCTGATTATGGAAACGTGGTCGATTGCCGAAATATTGTGTCCTATGCACATTCATACCAGGCTGTTCACCCGAGATTTATTTCGTCATAAAATATGCCTGGAGAAATTGAAGAATCACATCACAATGTATAGTGTCAACAGTTAAGTACAGAGGCAGTGGTGTCACAGTATGGGGGTCTTTTCCTTGTTTAGGTTCCTATTCTCTTATTGCGCTTTAGAAAATGTTAAATGCAGAAAAATATGTAGACATTTTCCAGCGTTGTGTGCTGTGTACAGTGGAAGGACAGCTGGGAGACGACGACTGTATCAGCATTAGGATGCACCGTGTCAGAGAGCAGCGTCTGTGAGACAAGTGCTTTGTGGACAATAACATTCCTGAAATGGCCTGCACTGTCCTGGGTCCTGGTCTGAACTCAATGGAACACCTTTGGGATGAGCTACAAAGCTGACTTCTCTCCAGACCCCTGTGTCGAACTTCACTGCCTTCTCTGAATTGGGATCTTGAGCAAGTATGGGCTGCCGTTCCTCCACAGACAATCACACACCTCATTGAATACGTCCTCGGCAGAGTTCAAGCCATGATGAAGGCGAAGCATGTACGCAGTGCATATGAATGCCCACCAACGGGTGTCCGGATACTTTCGATCAAATAACAGTAATACCATCGACATCAGTATATAATGAAAGATTAGACAGCTGGTTTCTCATCGAGAAATCGCCTTGGGATGTTGTTTTGTTTGTGAGAATATCGTCTCATGCCTCATTTAAGGAGTAGGAACATGGAAATGTAGAAATTTGATAGGACACACACATTGATCGCCCGGCTGTGCAGGGTCGTGCAGCTACGCCACGCGCATTCAGTGAGGAAATGCGGTTGTTTGCAGCAAGACGAACAGCACAGCGGCGTCTGGAGCAGCATGTTCTGTCAAACTGTCAACATGCAGATAAATTTTGCGGCTTCCCTTCATACCGTGTTTTCAGACGAGTTCCACAGCACTGCGATGGACGTAGTAACTGCGTGTGGAGTCTCCTAGGTGGATCGTTTCCCCAAGCGCGTCGTGGAGGATGTAAACCAAAGAAAATCGTGATGTAACAGAGTAATAAATAAGCCTTTTTATCGCTTTTATAGAATTCTTGAAGAGCAGTGATTCACAAGCTGGGGATAATTACAACGTGATGGGTAAAATGAAATTTTCTGAGGGGTAAATACTAATCGATTCGATTCTGTTTGTCACGAAACTACATTATTTTCAAAATACCACTCCCGGGTTCGATTCCCGGCGGGGTCAGGGATTTTCTCTGCCTGGTGATGGCTGGGTGTTGTGTGTGATGTCCTTAGGTTAGTTAGGTTTAAGTAGTTCTAAGTTCTAGGGGACTTATGACCATAGATGTTAAGTCCCATAGTGCTCAGAGCCATTTGAACCAAAATACCACTACTATTGTCACAATTTTATAAGACTCTAACATTATATAAGCCATCAGTAATTAAATTTTCTCAATTAGCAGCATTAATGCGGTGGAGGTTGCAGGTTCATCACAAGTCCACCCATTACAGACAAATGTTGTGATTTGTCCCGTACATTGCTGATGATAAAAAGGTGGGAAATATACGTAACAGTTGCGAAATATCTCAAGAAAATGCCTTCTCCAGGTTCTACATAGTGCCTACAGTAGTCCAGCAATTGCTTCGTTACTCGTTTTGGAACTGTTGAATGAATTGTCAGCACAACGCAGCAGTAACTACGTAACGCCTCCTATATTGCTGTACAGAGTACTATTATTATTATTATTATTATTATTATTATTAGAATGGTCAGACGCAAAGCATTGACGGCCTGAAGTCATCCAACTTCTGCCAGTTCAGAAGTAACGAGTTCAGCAATCAAGTGTGATTTACATACAATTAAGTACAGTGCACACGTCTGAACTTGTTTGATTTTAAATGAGGTTGCAGTGCGCACGTCAAACAAGTGCCGCAATGGAGAGCAGTAACGCAGGGGAAGCATGTTTTGTAGCAATTGTCTGCCCTCACTGCGGATAATTAGCTGTCTTCTCTGAGAAGGAGTTGTGCGTAGCACTTCCGATGCACCACGAACTGCTTCATCATTCATTCTAACAAACACACACACACACACACACACACACACACACACACAATACACACGCATCATTCATATTTCATCATTTAAAAAATAAAAGTGTCCCAAGATAAGTCTTTCATTCTACAGTTTACCTAGGAGCTAAATTCGGTGATAGTGGAGGGGACGGAGCAGAAATGCCGGCCGGGGTGGCCGAGCGGTCCTAGGCGCTACAGTGTGGAACCGCGCGACCGCTACGGTCGCAGGTTCGTATCCTGCCTCGGGCATGGATGTGTGTGATGTCCTTAGGTTAGTTAGGTTTAAGTAGTTCTAAGTTCTAGGGGACTGATGACCTAAGAAGTTAAGTCCCATAGTGCTCAGAGCCATTTTTGAACGGGGCAGAAATTGCAGAATGTGGGGGGAGGGGGGGGGGGGGGGGGGAGCGGAAGGGGTACTAGGTAATGTCTGATTGCACTCGGAGGTAATGGTCTAAGAAAGGTTGGGAACCACTGTTGTAGAGCAATTCTGATGACTGTAGCTTGCTCCTTCCAGACACGCCCATCTAGTGCTTTTGTAAATTTGCAAATTTGTGGTAAGGTCTTAATGGGACCAAGCTGCTGAGGTCATCGGTCCCCAAGCTTACACACTACTTAATCTAACTTAAACTACAACTGAAAGAAAAACAGCCCTCGGTCACTATTTTTAACAAATTAACCTGGTTTCAACACTGCTAGGAGTGTCTTCTTCAGAATTTAAAACAAAGAATGGTCTATATTCTATAACATGGTCACAGAATAATGACTAAAAACGTATGATAGGGTAGAAGTACGGAGTCATCGTAAAAGACTGACAGTACTTATATGTCATTTATAAAATAATAAATATGCCAAAAGGGCATTAGTCACAAAGATATTTAAGGTAAAGAAAACTGTGATGGTGAACCACTAAGGGCTGCTCGTTACTTGCGTGGTGCAGGTTGCAAAACGGACTGTTTTAGTTATAATTTTGTGACCATATTATAGAATATAGACCATTCTTTGGTTTAAATTCTGAGGAAGGCACTCCTAGCAGTGTTGAAACCAGGTTAATTTGTTAAAAATAGTGACCGAGGGCTGTTTCTCCTTCAATTGTGACTATTCACGGACTCTGAACGTGCAGCCATGTACAAAATTTTGCATAACTTAAACTAACTTATGCTAAGGACAACACACACAGCCATGCCTGAGGGAGGACTCGAACCTCCGACGGGGGCAGCCGCACTAACCGTGACAAGGCGCCCATAGACCGCTCGGCTACCCCGCGCGGCTAGTGCTTTTGCACTGCGGATGGTGGTGCAGTACGCATTGCCTTTAACAACCACGACTTCGTATCCATCGCGGATAAAATCGAACATCCTAACATACACTCCTGGAAATTGAAATAAGAACACCGTGAATTCATTGTCCCAGGAAGGGGAAACTTTATTGACACATTCCTGGGGTCAGATACATCACATGATCACACTGACAGAACCACTGGCACATAGACACAGGCAACAGAGCATGCACAATGTCGGCACTAGTACAGTGTATATCCACCTTTCGCAGCAATGCAGGCTGCTATTCTCCCATGGAGACGATCGTAGAGATGCTGGATGTAGTCCTGTGGAGCGGCTTGCCATGCCATTTCCACCTGGCGCCTCAGTTGGACCAGCGTTCGTGCTGGACGTGCAGACCGCGTGAGACGACGCTTCATCCAGGCCCAAACATGCTCAATGGGGGACAGATCCGGAGATCTTGCTGGCCAGGGTAGTTGACTTACACCTTCTAGAGCACGTTGGGTGGCACGGGATACATGCGGACGTGCATTGTCCTGTTGGAACAGCAAGTTCCCTTGCCGGTCTAGGAATGGTAGAACGATGGGTTCGATGACGGTTTGGATGTACCGTGCACTATTCAGTGTCCCCTCGACGATCACCAGTGGTGTACGGCCAGTGTAGGAGATCGCTCCCCACACCATGATGCCGGGTGTTGGCCCTGTGTGCCTCGGTCGTATGCAGTCCTGATTGTGGCGCTCACCTGCACGGCGCCAAACACGCATACGACCATCATTGGCACCAAGGCAGAAGCGACTCTCATCGCTGAAGACGACACGTCTCCATTCGTCCCTCCATTCACGCCTGTCGCGACACCACTGGAGGCGGGCTGCACGATGTTGGGGCGTGAGCGGAAGACGGCCTAACGGTGTGCGGGACCGTAGCCCAGCTTCATGAAGACGGTTGCGAATGGTCCTCGCCGATACCCCAGGACCAACAGTGTCCCTAATTTGCTGGGAAGTGGCGGTGCGGTCCCCTACGGCACTGCGTAGGATCCTACGGTCTTGGCGTGCATCCGTGCGTCGCTGCGGTCCGGTCCCAGGTCGACGGGCACGTGCACCTTCCGCCGACCACTGGCGACAACATCGATGTACTGTGGAGACCTCACGCCCCACGTGTTGAGCAATTCGGCGGTACGTCCACCCGGCCTCCCGCATGCCCACTATACGCCCTCGCTCAAAGTCCGTCAACTGCACATACGGTTCACGTTCACGCTGTTGCGGCATGCTACCAGTGTTAAAGGCTGCGATGGAGCTCCGTATGCCACGGCAAACTGGCTGACACTGACGGCGGCGGTGCACAAATGCTGCGCAGCTAGCGCCATTCGACGGCCAACACCGCGGTTCCTGGTGTGTCCGCTGTGCCGTGCGTGTGATCATTGCTTGTACAGCCCTCTCGCAGTGTCCGGAGCAAGTATGGTGGGTCTGATACACCGGTGTCAATGTGTTCTTTTTTCCATTTCCAGGAGTGTAATTTGCAAGTTCTGAAGGGCAGGTAGCACACAATTTCGTAATTTAGTGCCCACACCGTTCTATTCAGTTGGGTTTCCGTCCACTATTGGTTGTGGGGCATCACTTTGCGTATGGCAGGTGTAGTGTAGGGAGGGTGAGCAGACTGCTACGCAGGTGTGGAGCAGCAGCTGGCGCTCAAGGTCGCTTCCAGCGATCTGCTGGCCTCGCACGTTCTGGAACTCCGCAGTTCGACCTCCACACTCCGTGCTTTCCTTATCCGCACACACCAGCCACAGAGCTGATATCCACAGGTACGTCTGTACTCCACAGTCCACATCACAGTGTGTGGCGGAAGGTGCTAGTCGTACGGGTATCGGATTCCGCCTTCCCTGTTCCATTCGCGAGTGGCGCGTGGGAAGACTGATTATCGGTCAACCTCCATATTAGCTTTAATTTCTGTAATTTTCTTGTTGGGTCATTTCGCGAGACATATGTAGGAGGGCATGATATGTTGTTTGACTCTTCCCGGAACGTACTCTTTCGGAATTTCGACAATAAACCTATCCGTGATGCGCAATGCCTCTCTTGTAGCGTCTGCCACTAGAGCTTTTTGAGCAACGCTCTCGCTGCGAGTAAATGATCATGTGACGAAACGCGCCGCTCTTCTTTGAATCTTGTCTGTCTGTTCTATTCTGGAAGGAGCGACTTACTTTTACTTTTATTATTAGTGACTAGCACTATGGAAATCAGGCAGGTGTCCTAGCACTGTATGAGGTGCGACAATAAAGTAATGAGACTGATTTTCTTTGCAAGATGTGGCAAACCTGCAGGCTTGTATAGGCACAATATCTTTGACCTTGGTCTATAAGCTGCTTCTAGTCCAAGCGGCACATCGATGCAACTGCTCTCTCGTCAGTTTTTGCGTTAAACTGGGTGAAAACGCGACGACAACTTACGGTAAGCTTCAGAAGGCTTTTGGAGAGGGGGTTATGTCCTCAAGTTTTTCGTTGGCATAAAATGTTTAGTGAAGGCAGAACGAATGTTGAAGACCGCAGTGGACGACATTCAACCTCACGGACGGATGTTAACTTGGCCAGGGTGCGTGAACTGGTACGATCTGATCGAAGATTATCCGTGAAAATGATTGCAGAAGAACTGAACATCAATCGAGAAACGGTTCATCTAATAATAACTGAAGGTCTTGGTATGAGTAAGATGCGCCATCCCATACTTCTCTGTCAGTACAGCAAGTTTTAACCTCAAAACAAATTTAAGTACTACCACAACCACCTTATTCACCAGATATCGCTCTGTGCGACTTGTTTCTATTTCCAAGAGTCAAAACGTCGGTCAAGGGACACCGTTTGCAAACAACACAAGATGTCCAAAAAGTTTTAACGAGGGTCTTGGAGGATATTACAGAAGATGAGTTCCAGAAATGTTACCATCAGTGGCAGGAGCGCTGGAAAAAGTGTGTGCAGTTAGAAGGGAACTACTTTGAAGGAGACAACACTAAACTTGACTAAAACGGTAAGCAACATTTTTTTCTCATCAGTCTCATTACTTCATTGTCGCACCTCGTAAGCACGCTTCTAAGCGTACGCAAGTACAAGTAAATAAAAAGTAACATAGGCCTAATAATAAAATACAGTGAAAGGAACACATAAGCTGGTTCGCATGATCTCACGGGCATAGAAATGGAAGTTATGGTTGCTTTTCACGAAGATAATCTGAACTTTATGCCAGATATCTAGCTTCTACAACAAAACAGGATGTTTAGGAGGAAAATGAATTGAATTTACGGAACTAAATAGTCTTCGCTCGGCCCGGTGTGTTTCAGAAACAAAATTAACATTAGCAAAAAATTGCAATATTTGACGAGACAACGTTTCACATTTGGGAAATCATACTAGGGCAGCATAATTTCATAGATGCTGAATGAAACCGTCACAAAATATATTGTTGGGGCAACGTTCATATGTTTTCGTTCCAAAAATAAATACTGAGAAGTATTAAATTAAAAGCACTGTACAGAATACCTGTTAATTATGGCAGGTCTGACCGTAAGTGGGTAACGTTCGTACCTCACGCCTAACAGCAAGGTAAGAAATGCGGACAGTAATAATGGGAGATACGGTATTTAAGCTACGAAGTGAAACGGACTCAAGCCGGCCAGGGTGGCCGAGCGGTTCTAGGCGCTACAGTCTGGAACCGCGAGACCGCTACGGTCGCAGGTTCGAATCCTGCCTCGGGCATGGATGTGTATGATGTCCTTAGGTTAGGTTTAAGTAGTTCTAAGTTCTAGGAAACTGATGACCTCAGAAGTCAAGTCCCATAGTGCTCACAGCCATTTGAACCATTTGAAACGGACTCACCTGGCGAGGAAGGAAAGCGGCACAGCCGGAAAGGAATTTGTTTCTTGGAACCCTTGGGGGTAAAGGGGTGCCAAAACAGCTGGGCATGAAACGGGTAGAACAGTCACCTGGTATTCGTAGTACTGGCTAGTAACTATACTGAACTGTCAGCGCTGCACTCACTTATTAATGAAGTCCTGATACAGGGAGGACGAACCGGGCGTCCGGCATCAGACTTTACTGCAGATGTGTGAAGTCTTCTGAGAAAGTGCAGCTCAGGACCAGGGCGTGGAAGACGAGGTACAATACCTTTCGCCTGCGGGATAGCGAGGATTGACCGGCCGGAAGATGACTTGATGAAGTAAGAGCGAAGACTTGAGTCTCGTGATCGTTATGAGAGCGTGGCTTTCTGAAGGCGTTGGTGTCAAAGGTCTGTCGTAGCGAAGCAAGCCCAAGATAGTTCGGCTCAGTCGGTCAGGGTCAGTGAGACGCCCGCTAAACCCGCTGGGCGGAACAGGTAATTATGATTGTGGAAAGGACCAGATAAGGTTGGGGTCAGTTTCACCTTCTAATCGTAATTTATTGTAATTTAATAACACTTTTACAACCAAAGCGGCACATAGCGGCCTGTAGTTCAAATGGCTCTGAGCACTATAGGACTTAACATCTGAGGTTATCAGTCCCCTAGAAGTTAGAACTACTTAAACCTAACCTAAGGACATCACACACATCCATGCCCGAGGCAGGATTCGAACCTGCGACCGTAGCGGTCGCGCGGTTCCAGACTGAAGCGCCTTGAACCGCTCTGCCACTACGCCCGGCCCAAATACAGCCGATAATAAAATCTTACTCGCCGCCCCACAGCGGAAGTCACCAGCGACGGTACGGTGGCTGACCGCAACTTTCCCGGCCACCTATGTTTGGCAAGCTGAGCGCGTCGTCGGCTGCGTGAAGGCGAGCGAAGGGTGTCGCCACCATCTAATGTAGGATCCCAGACTGGTGATGAATACTCAAGAATCCGTCGAATGTTGTGTGGGCACTGAGCTTCCAAATGTACAAGTATTAAGGAAACAGCAGTGGGCCACACCGTATTATCCCCGTGTTAAACTACTTGTTCCGTGTGAGATGCTGGCTATCAGAAGAGGAAATAAATATCAAGCGCCAAGCTCTGTTTGAAAATTTTGTTTGGATGTTTTGAAAAGGAACTCAAAAGTGATAAAATATGAGAGGGCAGACGGGTGGGGGTAGACGTCATTATTCATTCCACAAGGTGGCTTCCCTCGGCTGCACTCGAAGGCGACGTTTGCAAGAATTACCGCCGTTGCCACCAGAAAGTCACGCCGGCGCCGTTATAAATTAAGAGTCATAAGGCGCGCCCCGCGGGAAGAATGCAATTAATCGTTGCCGGAGCGGGACGGTAGGAGGACAAGACGCGACGACACGAGAACGAGGAAGCGGGGACGGCTCGCGGTGAATGCGAGCGCAGCCGTGCAGGCAGAGGCAGCCCGGCACGGCAGGAATAGCAGTGCGGGCACACCAACCCTGGCCTCGGCCGTGAATATTTCGTCCGCGGGCGCTCTTCCCAGGGGACACGGCAGGGGCTGCTCGTATTGCTTTTAATACCCTCCGCCTGTCGCCCCAGGATTTAGGGGCAGGCTGCGAGGGCGCCTCAGGCGCGGCGTCTCACAGCGCACCCCGGGCTGCTCCACTCTGCAGCGCCTCGCGACCGCGAGACACCGCACCCCACCTCAGGCCTGCCGGCAGTAACTGTTCAAATCATTCTGCTACAAGAGCAGACGGGCTCTACGAAAGCTAGGTCGCGCACGGACAATCGCTATTACACAAACCATTGAGAAACAGAGAGGTCAGCAGAGACACACATCTGCTATTCATGAATGAGATTTTCACTCTGCAGCGGAGTGTGCGCTGATATGAAAGTTCCAGGCAGATTAAAACTGTGTGCCGGACCGAGACTCGAACTCGGGACCTTTGTCGCGGGCAAGTGCTCTATCGACTGAGCTACCCAAGCACGACTCAAGCCCAGTCCTCACAGCTTTACTCCTGCCAGTACCTTGTCTCCTACCTTCCAGTTGTGGCATGTCCTATACTGATCAGACTACTAGGGTCGTAGAAGACAGGTGTACTGAGCATACGCGTCACACACGCTTACAATAGCCGAGAAAATCGGCTATTGCACAACAATGTCTTGGCACCGGTCATCAAATGGAATATAGCATAGACATTGAAACGTCCGCTTAGAAAAATTAATTAATTACTGTGCTGATAAACATCTTATGCCGGCCGGTGTGGCCATGCGGTTCTAGGCGCTACAGTCTGGAGCCGAGCGACCGCTACGGTCGCAGGTTCGAATCCTGCCTCGGGCATGGATGTGTGTGATGTCCTTAGGTTAATTAGGTTTAAGTAGTTCTAACTTCTAGGCGACTGATGACCTCAGAAGTTAAGTCGCATAGTGCTCAGAGCCATTTGAACCATTTGAAACATCTTATGTTATTTTCAAACAGCTGAGCAAAACTGAACGTACTCAGACATTCACTAAAGTGACACACAATATTTTTAGCGCAACGCAATCTGACTTTCAGTAATCCCTACAAAAGAATGGCCCTAACTAACAATAACCTATACCTTTCATGAATGACTTACCTCACAAAAATCTTCGTTACTCTAACTACTGCAATACAGCGAGCGCCACTACTGCCAGCTAAATAAAAGATTCAAACTACTGAAGGCACTAACTACTAATAGGCATAGCATATGAAAGATTTTGATAGAGAACAAACAATGTATTTACCTTAATAGTGTTCAAAAGTCATAATATATATAGCAGTGGCATCCAGTCTTACAAATTTACTGTCTCTGATGGACACACGTCCAGATCATCCGCTCTCAAAACTCCGCCATTTCTCTCCCCACATCGACACTGCTGGCGGCTCACCTCCAACTGCGCAACTCTACGCGCTGTTAACAGCCAACTGTCCAACACTACAATAGCGAATATTACAACAATGCTAACCAGCCACAGACTGCATACAGCACAGCCAGTGATTTTCATACAGAGCGCTACGTGGTGTTATCAATATAAAAACCTGAACAGCCTACTTACAACATTATAAAATATGACATTATTTGAACATGTTTCACATAGCTTATCCCCGATATTATTCGGTCTGTAAATTGAGCACGCAGCGAAGGAAACCAAAGAACAATAAGGCGTAGGAACTAAAGCTCAGGCAGAAGTAATAAAAACTCTGAGGTTTGCTGATGACATTGTAATTCTGTGAAAGACAGCAAAATACTTGGCGGATGCAAGATGAACGTCAATAAATGCAGGACAAGGATAATGGAATGTAGTCCATTTAAATCAGGTGATGCTGAGGGAATTAGATTAGGAAATGAGACGTTTAAAGTAGAAGATGAGTCTTGCCATTTGGGAAGCAAAGTAACTGACGACGGTCGAAGTACAGAGGATACAAAATGTAGACTAGCAATGGCAAGGGAAGTGTTTCTGAAGAAGAGAAATTTGTTAACATCGAATATGGATTTAAGTTTAAGAAGTCTCCTCTGAAAGTATGGTTGGAGTGTAGCCATGTGTGGAAGTGAAACATCGACGATAAACAGTTTAGATGAAAAGATGAACCTTTGATCAGTCCAAACTCGCCACTTACATGAATGATGATGAAATGATGAGAGCTCTCCTGCGAAACTTGCAGAACTAGCACTCTTGGAAGAAAGGAAATTCTAGGAGTGCTAGTTCTGCTGAACCTTTGATCAGTCCAAACTCGCCACTTACATGAATGATGATGAAATGATGAGAGCTCTCCTGCGAAACTTGCAGAACTAGCACTCTTGGAAGAAAGGAAATTCTAGGAGTGCTAGTTCTGCAAGGTTCGCAGGAGAGCTTCTGTGAAGTTTGGAAGGTAGACGAGGTACTGGCAGGAGTAAAGCTGCGAGGACGGGACGTGAGTCGTGCTTGGGTAGCTCAGATGGTAGAGCACTTGCCCGCAAAAGGCAAAGGTCCCGAGTTCGAGTCTCGATTCGGCAGGAAGTTTCATCTGCTATTCATATTGTTGTTGTGGTGGTCCTCAGTCCAAAGACTGCTTTGATACAGTTCTCCACGCTACTCCATCCTATGCAAGTCTCATCATGTCCGTATAACTACTGCAGCCTACGTCCTTCTGAACCTGTTTACTGTATTCATCTCTCGGTCTCCCTCTGTGATTTTACCCCGCCCCCCGCCCGACTCCCCACATTTCCGCACTTCCGTCTAATACTAAACTGGTAATCCCCTGATGTCTCAGAATGTGTTCTATCAATTGATCCCTTCTTTTATTCACAAATTTCTTGTCGTCCAATTTCTGTTCAGTACCTATCTAATCTTCAGCATTCTTCTGTAGCACCACCTTTCAAAAGCTTCTAGTCTCTTTTCATCCAGTCCGCAGCTCGTGGTCGCGCGGTCGCGTTCCCGCTTCCCGAGCACGGAGTCCCGGGTTCGATTTCCAGCGGGGTCAAGGATTTTCACCTGCCTCGAGATGACTGGGTGTTTGTATTGCCCTCTCATCATTTCATCATCATTCGTGTAAGTGGCGAGACTGGACTGAGCAAAGGTTGGGAATTTGTACGGGCGCTGATAACCGCGCAGTTGAGAGGCCCACAACCAAACATCATCATCATCTTTACATCTAAACTCTTTATCGTCCATGTTTCACTCCCACACATGCCTACACTCCAACCAATACTTTCAGAGAAGACTTCTTAAACTTAAATCCATATTTGATGTTAACAAATGTTTCTTCTTAAGGAACACATTCCTTGCCATTGGCAGTTAACATTTTGTGTCCTCCCTACTTCGACCATAATCAGTTATTTTGCTTCCCAAATAGCAAGACTCATCTACTACTTTAAACGTCTCATTTCCTAATCTAATCCCTTCAGCATCACCTGATTTAAATGGACTACATACCATTATCCTCGTTCTGCATGTATTGACGTTCATCTTACATCCACCTTTCAAGACACTGCCCAATCCGCTCAACTGCTCCGCCAAGTATTTTGCTGTCTCTCACAGAATTACAATGTCATCCGCAAACCTCAAAGTTTTTATTACTTCTACCTGAGCTTTAGTTCCTACGCCGAATTCTTCTTTGGTTGCCTTTGCTGCATGCTCAGTTTACAGAGCGAATAATATCGGGGATAAGCTATGTGAAACCTGTTGAAATAATGTCATGCGTTATAATGTCTGTGTTATATTCCATATGATGACATTGTTCTGCAATAGCCGATTTTCTCGGCTGTTGTAAGCGTGTGCGACGCGTATGCTCAATACACCTGTCTTCTACGATCCTGGTAGTCTGATCAGTATACGACATGCTGCAACTGCAAGGAATTCAGTAGACACTCGCCTTAAGCAGCCCAGGATCATCCTTGACGGAATCTAAATGGACCCTCATCTTAGATGGAGATCGGAAAACACATTTCCCATCATACGAGGGTCACTCCAAAACAAATGCACACTATTTTTGTAAAAATACATTTTTCATTCTGCGTTTGTGAAAGTTTTACAGTGTGTAGATATATCCTTGCCGCTTGTTGTCAAACTTAGTTCAACCTGTTCCCGTGAGTGGCGCCGTCACAGCACGTCTTCGAGATGGCTGCTACACGTGACGTTTGTCAGAAGCAACATGCTGTCATAGAATTCTGTGCTGTGAAAACGAGACAGTGGGAAACATCCACAAGATGTTGAATAAGATGTATGGAGACGCTGCTGGCGATCGCAGTACAGTTAGTTTGTGGGCAAGCCGGTTACGTGACGAAAGCGGGCACGGCAATATTGAGGATTGTCCTCGCAGCGGCAGGCCTCGTACTGCGCACACTCCAGAATGTGCAGAGTGTTAACGAACTGGTGACTGCTGACAAACGCATGATGGAGCCATGTTTCATCACCTGCCACAATTCTTCCAAGAAATTCATCTCCGCCATTCTCGTACTGTTCCAAAAGTTCGTTGCATACCGTTTTTCTTGTTTCTTTGTGAGCCACTGTCAACATCCAGGGAACCCACCTGGCACAAATCTTTTTTTAACGCCAACACTTTCAGTATTCTGCAAACATTTCCTTCCCCTATCCCAACGTAGCGTGACAATTTGTTCACTGTGATGCGTCTGTCAGCAGTCAGCAGTTCGTTAACTCTCTGCATATTGTCTGGAGTGTGTACAGTACGGGGCCTGCCGCTGCGAGGACAATCCTCAATACTGCCGTGCCCGCTTTCATCACGTAACCTGCTTGCCCACCGACTAACTTTACTGCGATCGACAGCAGCATCTCCATACACCTTTTTCAACTTCTTGTGGATGTTTACCACTGTCTCGTTTTCACAGCACAGAATTCTATGACAGCATGTTGCTTCTGACGAACGTCAAGTGTAGCAGCGATCTTGAAGACATGCTGTGACGGCGCCACTCATGGGAACAGGTTGAACTAAGTTTGAACTTAAGCGGGACGGATGTATCTACACACTGTAAAACTTTCACACATGCAGAATGAAAACTGTATTTTTACAAAAATAGGAGTGACCCTCGTACATTTCATACGAGGCATCACAAGACCTAACATGCACGAAACGCAAATTGATAGCGACCCTTATTTTTCACTGCAAACTTTAAGAATCTCTTGCTGTAGTTTACCGAATATCGAAATATCACAATACCTGCGAGTTTTGAACCATTTTTTGAGAACCTGTGGGACCACCTAGGTCCGTCTTCCTCGCCATGGATCCTCAACTGAGAAACCTAGCTCACGTATGTCTGCAGACTTTCGCAGCTGTTGCCACCAAAGTTAAAATCTTCTGGGGTGTTAGAAACGGTTCATCTAATAATAACTGAAGATCTTGATATGGTCTCCAAAAATCTACCACAACAGCGACAAACACGGGAAAATGTGGCAGCCGATCTGTTAGAGCGAACGGAAATCAATCCAGAATTGCTGAGCCGTGTTATCACTCGTGATGAAACTTGTTTGTTTCAGTACGATACAGAAACAAAACGCCAAAGCTCGCAATGTTGCTCAGAGGGATCACCCAGACCAAAAAAAGCTCGTATATCAAAGTCAAAAGTGAAAAGCATGCTTGTGTGCTTCTTTGATTCCAAGGGAATTGTTCATAAAGAGTGGGTGCCTCCTGGACAAACAGTTAACCAATATTACTACAGAGAAAATTTAGAAAGACTTCGTAAAAGAGGTCTTCCTGTGCGTGCCAACATTGCTGATAATTGTATTCTGCATCACGATAATGCGCCATCCCATACTGCTCTGCCAGTACAGCAATTTTTAACCTCAAAACAAATTTCAGTACTACCACTGCCACCTTATTCACCAGATATCGCTCCGTGCGACTTTTTTCTATTTCCAAGAGACAAAACGGCGGTCAAGGGACACCATTTGCAAACAACACAAGATGTCCAAAAAGCTGTGACGAGGGTCTTGGAGGATATTACAAAAGACGGGTTCCAGAAATGTTACCATTAATGGCAGAAGCGCTGGAAAAAGTGTGTGCAATCAGAAAGGAACTATTTTGAAGGAGACTACTTGACTAAAACGGTAAGCAACATTTTTTTCACATCAGTATCATTACTTTATTGTCGCACCTCGTATATGGAACAGGTAATAGTACATTTATTACAGTACATTTATTACAGTACATTTATTACACAGTCATCATTACTTATTGTTATGAATTGTACTCGTATACAAATCCCTTACCTTGAATAGGGCTGTCTATTAATGAAGACCGTATCAAAGTCTCTTCAATAGTTCCTGACGTTTAGTCTTTACACTTAGACAGAAAAACGCGGTGAGGGAATTTTAATTCATAAAATGTGTATATGTGCAACCCGTAGAAATTACGCCGTCATCTTCAGTTGTACAACTTCTGTGAAGGGCACTAGAGTTTGTTGGTGAATGTTGCTGGGATAAACGGTTCAAATGGCTCTGAGCACTATGGGACTTAACATCTGTGGTCATCAGTCCCCTAGAACTTAGAACTACTTAAACCTAACTAACCTAAGGACATCACACACATCCATGCCCGAGGCAGGATTCGAACCTGCGACCGTAGCAGCCGCGCGGACTGGGATAAATGAACAGACTATCATGTACATCAACACACACACACACACACACACACACACACACACACACACACACACACAAAGAGAGGAGGGAGGGAGGGTACACATAATCTGGTTGATTTGTTACCCACAGCTTTCCGTCTCATTGTACTATTTTGTGTGTTTTCTCGGACACACGCGGCACTGTTTTGTGCAATTTATTACGACAGACGTTAACAAGCGACGGATTTTACTGTATGCGGATAATTCTCGTTCACTCGTGTTTGGTAAAACCTACGTATTTGCCTACGGCTATAAATTAACTCGTCCTATTCCGCATGGAGCAACACTTGCAATCCGATTAATTGGCAGTCACGTCATAACGAAAATTATGCAGTTTAATTTGTATTTAATGTTTGACGGGGTTCGGTGAAAATGGGCGAAACACATCGCTAGCCACATTTGCGTCTACATGATTACCCGCTTGTTTCCCGAACAGATAATCGGGGCCTTTTTAAAGATTTTTTTCTCTTTCCGATTTTCTGATAGCTGTCCAATAAAATACTTGTGCTCCTCCCATCTTCCGGACTACAACTTCATTGCCTGACATCAGATGACTAGAAATAAATTTGTTCTCAAAACTTGTTTACGCTGATTTGAAAACTGTTGTCAGTTTTCTTCTTCATTTTCTAAATACCTGCTGAGTTTCTACGTATAAACTGATCTCGAATCTCAATGCTGCAAACTTCTCACGCGTCTCATTCCGCGTTTCAGGCTCTAGAGCACATCGCGTCGTTGTGACGTCACAAACATAGACTGGCTCGACGACCACGCTGGCTGCACTGCTAAAGCCGCCCTCACACGGGGCGCGTTTGTCATCGCGAAGCACACCAGACATCGTGCCCGCTCTGAAACGACCTTCTACATCTCACGGAACGTGCTCCTCACCGTGATGGGCGATCACAGCGCTTTTCATCAAAATAGTTGTCGGCTGCATCTAGATGCGAATCGTACATTTGTTTACGAAAATGAACACTCTTGAAGCAGCTAACACTGTTAATGACGATCGGACAAACAAAAAGTACTACAACACACTTCGTCAAAAATTATATTTCAAAAGACCCTATTAATTGTAAAATATGTACGAGGGCAGTTCAATAAGTAATGCAACACATTTTTTTCTGTAACAGGGGTTGTTTTATTCAGCATTGAAATACACCAGGTTATTCCCCAATCTTTTAGCTACACAACACTATTTTTCAACGTAATCTCCATTCAATGCTACGGCCTTACGCCACCTTGAAATGAGGGCCTGTATGCCTGCACGGTACCATTCCACTGGTCGATGTCGGAGCCAACGTCGTACTGCATCAATAACTTCTTCATCATCCGCGTAGTGCGTCCCACGGATTGCGTCCTTCATTGGGCCAAACATATGGAAATCCGACGGTGCGAGATCGGGGCTGTAGGGTGCATGAGGAAGAACAGTCCACTGAAGTTTTGTGAGCTCCTCTCGGGTGCGAAGACTTGTATGAGGTCTTGCGTTGTCATGAAGAAGTAGAATTTCGTTCAGATTTTTGTGCCAACGAACACGCTGAAGTCGTTTCTTCAATTTCTGAAGAGTAGCACAATACACTTCAGAGTTGATCGTTTGACCATGGGGAAGGACATCGAACAGAATAACCCCTTCAGCGTCCCAGAAGACTGTAACCATGACTTTACCGGCTGAGGGTATGGCTTTAAACTTTTTCTTGGTAGGGGAGTGGGTGTGGCGCCACTCCATTGATTGCCGTTTTGTTTCAGGTTCGAAGTGATGAACCCATGTTTCATCGCCTGTAACAATCTTTGACAAGAAATTGTCACCCTCAGCCACATGACGAGCAAGCAATTCCGCACAGATGGTTCTCCTTTGCTCTTTATGGTGTTCGGTTAGACAACGAGGGACCCAGCGGGAACAAACCTTTGAATATCCCAAGTGGTGAACAATTGTGACAGCACTACCAACAGAGATGTCAAGTTGAGCGCTGAGTTGTTTGATGATGATCCGTCGATCATCTCGAACGAGTGTGTTCGCACGCTCCGCCATTGCAGGAGTCACAGCTGTGCACGGCCGGCCCGCACGCGGGAGATCAGACAGTCTTGCTTGACCTTGCGGCGATGATGACACACGCTTTGCCCAACGACTCACCGTGCTTTTGTCCACTGCCAGATCACCGTAGACATTCTGCAAGCGCCTATGAATATCTGAGATGCCCTGGTTTTCCGCCAAAAGAAACTCGATCACTGCCCGTTGTTTGCAACGCACATCCGTAACAGACGCCAATTTAACAGTTCCGTACAGCGCTGCCACCTGTCGGAAGTCAATGAAACTATACGAGACGAAGCGGGAATGTTTGAAAATATTCCACAAGAAATTTCAGGTTTTTTCAACCAAAATTGGCCGAGAAAAAAAATGTGTTGCATTACTTATTGAACTGCCCTCGTATATTACCTGGCCCAGCTCCACTTCTCTTGTTCTGTGTTATTTTTCTAATGTCAAAGTTTTAAATGTTCTGCATATTTAAAAGTTTTGTTTGGGATTCCTTTGAAGTCAGTACTTCGGCCTGATGCATTCCGCTTTGTCAGACACGTGGGATAGTGCCTCGGCTCGACAACGTCGTAATTCTCTCTTTTAACGTAATGTTAGCGCCACTCCTCCTTGATTGAGTCTATTAAGACGCACATTTATTCCCATCACCATAAGCTAGCTCCCTTTGTAGTATACAATAAGGTAGTTAAAGTTATGGGATTCATATCGCGTCAAACCTTTTGTCTGGCGTAGTATAGCAACTCGACGTGACATGGTCCCGACAACTCACTGTAAATTCTCTGTAGAAATAATGAGCCATGCTGCCTCTATAGCGACCTATAATTACGAAACTGTTGCCAGTGCAGGATTTTGTTCACGAACCGACCTCTCGATTATGTCCCATAAATGCTCGATGGGATCGAGTGTCGGCTGATCTGCATAGCCAAATCATTCGCTCGAACTGTCCAGAATGCTCTTCAAACCAGTCGTGAACAGTTGTGGCCCAGTGGCATTACGCATTCTCATCCGTAAGAATTACATCGTCGTTTAAGAACATGAAGTTAATGAGTGGCTACAAATTTGTCTCTAAGTAGCCGAAAAACCGTCTCCAGTCAACGATCCACGTAAGCGTTACACGCTCCGTTCTGCACTTGACGCCAGTTCAGAGATGAGTCCCCAAAAATTTCTGTCTTGTCTCACTCATAACCGAACTGTCTCCCCACCTGGGCTCTTTCATTCTTCACATCACGGCTTTTTTCGACTAATAGGAGAGTTCCTCTTATTTTGTGGAAGCTCTCTCTAGCAATCGCAAGGTTCCTACCATTAAATTGCGTCGAAACTTTGGCTCTTTTCTCCTTCCTAGCGCGTTTCCGCCAATCGGAAGTTTTGTGCCCGTTTCAGGCGCCTAAATGAGTACATTGACTCTCTCACGTGTGTACCACTCACTGGACACGTGGTCGAAAATGCGTCACTGGTCCTGTTTCGTATCCATTTTGAATTCTGAAATGAAGTTTTCTAAAAGCCTTCTTTCCTGTCCTCCCTCAGATGGGCTGTTGTACTCGCTCTCCCCGTCTGAGTCACCTGGTTGGTTGTTGACTTTCCGCCTGGGACGCCCCTTTAAGTGGTTTTCTTGGTACCCCCTGTAGTGCGGCCTTGCCTCTGCCGTCGTCCCTCTGAAATCCATACTGAAACGCCTCTCGCTGCTTGTTTCACCTTCCGCTCAAACATGCATTATAGGAACGGTGTGTTAATTACCGTTGATTAAGTGTCATCCCTTTTTGCATTACATACTGCTAGGCAAATTTGCTGATTACCGCCGAATTAAGTTAGGTGTCATATTCACCTTCCCGTTGCGATGTATAAAGCTCTCATGTAAGGTGCAAATCTGACCTTCATTCTATTCTGCCACCTTACAAGCTCTCCACCCCCTCGTACTGTTAAGAATTTATTGGCAGCGCTGCAGGCTTTATGGTGTCAATTCCCTCCTGCACTACTTCAGACGTTAGTCGAGTCCATGCCACGCTGTATCGCAGCAGTTCTGCATGCTCGCGAGGCCCTACAAGATATTACCCAGTGTACCAGTTTCTTTGGCTCTTCAGTGTAAATTTTACTGCTGGTAGCAATATAATGTAAATCCAGAACAACAGTTATCAAACTTAACATAATAATCTGCCAAAAGGTACCGAATCTATTTTTATTCATGCAAAAACAATTAAATAAATAAACATTTAACAGAGATACTTGGCGTAATGTGTTTCAACATGTCTCAATATAACAACAAAGCTACAAAACGTTTTGTGATGCTACTGTGATTGTAAAACGTTTTTTGTTTCTACCGTTAAATTAGAAGTTAGGGATATTTACTATCAAAAGCAGTCTTGATCACAATTTAATTATCACGGTGACCGGTTTCGACCACTACTGTGATCATCTTCAGACCTACAAGTCGTATACAAAGCTTTAATTAGAGGGCTACATACATTAAAGAAAATACATAAAGTTTTAAAGCTATAAAACGATGAATTACCAATGAGTAAAAACCCCCTTCTGCTAGAGAATCACTACTGGAGTAAACCAGTGCACGTCTTACTATATATAGTGGAGGCTCCGCCCACTTCTGACGGAATGATGTCATTACTAACCAATGGGTTACGGGTCGATAACAATGTAAGATTTGTAAAACTTCTTAGTTAAAAGAACATTGTCAAGAAAGAAAATAAACACACACTAACCTTAGCTTATTTAACAGCTATTGTCAATTAAGAAGCGTTAAAAATATTTAAACATGTAGGATAAATGAACTTCGTTTTGACAGAACATGGGTTGCCCTCTCAAGGCATGTTAGTGAACCATTTCGAACCACTGGTTGCCATGGTGAACTTGATCGCCGTTCCAAAGATGTGACAGCAGGCTTCTTTCCACTGAAGTTGTTGTAAAGTCGATAGGCAAACTAGTGGTTGCCATGGTGAGGTTCAAAAATGGTTCAAATGGCTCTGAGCACTATGGGACATAACATCTGTGGTCATCAGTCCCCTAGAACTTAGAACTACTTAAACCTAACCTAACCTACGGACATCACACACATCCGTGCCCGAGGCAGGATTCGAACCTGCGACCGTAGCGATCACGCGGTTCCAGACTGAAGCGCACGGCCACACCGGCCGGCGCCATGGTGAGGATAAACGCCAGTGCGAAGATGTGGCAGCAGGCTTATTTCTAACGAAGCTGTTGCGAAAGTGGAATGGCAAAGACTGTCACGTCAGACGATGTACTATTGAGCAGCAACATGTCTTTATTGAAACGATTTTCAATGAGTTGTTGTTGTTGTGGTCTTCAGTCCTGAGACTGGTTTGATGCAGCTCTCCATGCTACTCTATCCTGTGCAAGCTCCTTCATCTCCCAGTACCTACTGCAGCCTACATCCTTCTGAATCTGCTTGGTGTATTCATCTCTTGGTCTCCCTCTAAGATTTTTATCCTCCACGCTGCCCTCCAGTACTGGTGATCCCTTGATGCCTCAGAACATGTCCTACCAACCGATCCCTTCTTCTGGTCAAGTTGTGCCACAAACTCCTCTTCTCCCCAATTCTATTCAATACCTCCTCATTAGTTATGTGATCTACCCATCTAATCTTCAGCATTCTTCTGTAGCACCACATTTCGAAAGCTTCTATTCTCTTCTTGTCTAAACTATTTATCGTCCATGTTTCACTTCCATACATGCCTGCACTCCATATAAATACTTTCAGAAACGACTTCCTGACCCTTAAATCAATACTCGATTTTAACAAATTTTTCTTCTTCAGAAACGCTTTCCTTGCCATTGTCAGTCTACATTTTATATCCTCTCTACTTCGTCCATCATCAGTTATTTTGCTCCCCAAATAGCAAAACCCCTTACTGCTTTAAGTGTCTCATTTCCTAATCTAATTCCCTCAGCATCACCCGACTTAATTCGACTACATTCCATTATCCTCGTTTTGCTTTTTTTGATGTTCATCTTATACCTGTAGGCTGCAATAATCTTTCGCTGACATGTATAGTACATGCTGCGCAGATACGATTTACTGGTGTAATAAGATACTTTCATTTACATAGATTACATAATAATTCTTACAGATCAATACACAAAAAAAAAAAAAATCGAGAGGGCACAGTAGTTGTGCATATTTATGAAATATTGTCTATGAAGTACATATGTAGATTCCATCGTTTTATAGCTTTATAACTTTATGTATTTTCTTTAATGTATGTAGGACTCTAATTAAAGTTTTGTATACGACTTGTAGGTCTGAAGATGATCACAGTAGAGGTCGAAACCGGTCACCGTAATAAATAAATTGTGATCAAGACTGTTTTTGATAGTAAATATTTATACCACATTTATCACTGTTCACTACCATAATTTATTCAAAAGTAATAGAAGTAGGGATTTGGTACCTTTTGGAAATGAACTTCTCATATGGCATCCGCCAGGTCAAGCATGTGCCGTAGAACGCTATCTTGCGCCTGACTGCCCACGTTCCTGTCCATTAGAAATATGTGACCTGTCCTCTTCAGTCGTGAGTTCCGCGCTGCGGCGCCACAATACCGCTCTAGCCCCTCGTCCACCCACGCTCCCGCGTCTCTCACGTACGCGGCTTCGCCCGACCCCTCGCCGCTGCCTGCTCTGGGGCAGGGTTTCCGGCCGAGCAGAGCCGCCGCGTCCCTGCAGCGGCAGCCCACGGCCTTGCAGTGGCCAGTATTTTTAACGCGGGCCAGGCAGGCTCTCCCCTCTTCCGCTACCCTGCCTCCGTAACGAACCACCCGCTGTCTCGTCCCGGTGCCCCAGGTCAGTCCACAAACCGTCACACGCGGCACGCGCTATTTTTTACCTCTTTTTGAGCACGCGCCAGTCTTTCGACAGCTGTGGGGTTCCCGTCTTTTCCTGTCTGGCACTAACCTTTCCATATCTGCATATACATGGTGTTACAAAAAGGTACGCCCGAACTTTCACGAAACATTCCTCACACACAAAGAAAGAAAATATGTTATGTCGACATGTGTCCGGAAACGCTTACTTTCCATGTTAGAGCTCATTTTATTACTTCTCTTCAAATCACATTAATCATGGAATGGAAACACACAGCAACAGAACGTACCAGCGTGACTTCAAACACTTTGTTACAGGAAATGTTCAAAATGTCTTCCGTTAGCGAGGATACATGCATCCACCCTCCGTCGCGTGGAATCCCTGAGGCGCTGATGCAGCCCTGGAGAATGGCGTATTGTAACACAGCCGTCCACAATACGAGCACGAAGAGTCTCTACGTTTGGCACCGGGGTTGTGTAGACAAGAGCTTTCAAATGCCCCCATAAATGAAAGTCAAGAGGGTTGAGGTCAGGAGAGCGTGGAGGCCATGGAATTGGTCCGCCTCTACCAATCCATCGGTCACCGAATCTGTTGTTGAGAAGCGTACGAACACTTCGACTGAAATGTGCAGGAGCTCCATCGTGCATGAACCACATGTTGTGTCGTACTTGTAAAGGCACATGTTCTAGCAGCAGAGGTAGAGTATCTCCTATGAAATCATGATAACGTGCTCCATTGAGCGTAGGTGGAAGAAATTGGGGCCCAGTCGAGACATCACCAACAATGCCTGCCCAATCGTTCACAGAAAATCTGTGTTGATGACGTGATTGCACAATTGCGTGCGGATTCTCGTCAGCCCACACATGTTGATTGTGAAAATTTACAATTTGATCACGTTGGAATGAAGCCTCATCCGTAAAGAGAACATTTGCACTGAAATGAGGATTGACACATTGTTGGATGAACCATTCGCAGAAGTGTACCCGTGGAGGCCAATCAGCTGCTGATAGTGCCTGCACACGCTGTACACGGTACGGAAACAACTGGTTCTGCCGTAGCACTCTCCATTCAGTGCAGCAGCAACTTCTCTGACGCTGACATGAGGGTTGTCGTCAACTGCACGAAGAATTGCCTCGTCCATTGCAGGTGTCCTCGTCGTTCTAGGTCTTCCCCAGTCGCGAGTCATAGGCTGCAATGTTCCGTGCTCCCTAAGACGCCGATCAATTGCTTCGAACGTCTTCCTGTCGGGACACCTTCGTTCTGGAAATCTGTCTCGATACAAACGTACCGCTCCACGGCTATTGCCCCGTGCTAATCCATACATCAAATGGGCATCTGCCAACTCCGCATTTGTAAACATTGCACTGACTGCAAAACCACGTTCGTGATGAACACTAACCTGTTGATGCTACGTACTGATGTGCTTGATGCTAGTACTGTAGAGCAATGAGTCGCATGTCAACACAAGCACCGAAGTCAACATTACCTTCTTTCAACTGGACCAACTGGCGGTGAATCGAGGAGGTACAGTACATAATGACGAAACTAAAATGAGCTCTAACGTGGAAATTAAGCGTTTCCGGACACATGTCCACATATTTTCTTTCTTTGTGTGTGAGGAATGTTTCTTGAACGTTTGGCCGTACCTTTTTGTAACAGCCTGTATATGAAGATGGTGTCTGTTCTTTCGCACGTGTCCGAAAGGAGAGATACGATCTTCATATATAGGATACTCTTTGTCCCTCCGTCCCGCATTTCAAGTTTTCTCACGCGGCAGGAGATTAGAGGAGTTCGGTAGGCCTGGCTCACCGCTGTGGCGTCCTTGCTCTGCGGTTCGGCCGTGGCGCGGGACCTGCTACGCGGGCACGTGTCGCCTTGCTGGCCCGGGACGCCGTTTCCTTCCGTCGGAAGTGCGCTGTTTGCCGACGGCAGGTCTCCGGCCGACTTCCATTTCCTCGATTAATTTCCAGAGCGCGGCCAGAAGCTTCGGCTGTGGAACACGGCCGACAACCTCACCGAGCGCAAATCACAGCTCCTGCCTTTTTCATAAAGGATGTTGTTGTCTGCGTAGAAAGACGCCGTCCGTCTAAAAAGTTCCGAAACTGGGTTCATTCCTAGCGTAATAAGCGATGTCGGCCCAGTAATGCTATGGCAGCTTGAACAACTGTGAGCAACGAGAGAGCATCCGACAATTCATTTCTGAGGAGTCTTTGTTATCCAGCGAGCGTGCGACCGTAGTGTGTCAGTTACGGCAACAAAAAGGAATAAAAGTGTGATAGTGTTAATACTTTCATCCTTCTTTACCTCCTCTGCATTACTGCAGATGACGTGTCACTGAGCACATGTGTACTGTGCATGCAGTACGCGTGAGGTGCCTAGTTGTTTCCACTGCCCTGTGTGGAATACGTAAGTTCTTGTACACTTCACTAACGTGCTGTCTTCATGATGATGATGTCCCCAGCGCAGAAAACAGCACGCAGGTCGTGGATTCTTTTTCTTGAGGCTGAAATTAACTTCGCAAGGAACTGCTGCTACGAATAAACTATAACTCATTTGGGATGCCACTAGCGTTTTTATTGATGTAGACACGAGAAACTATTCTTGATCACAACGTATTGATCTTTCCACAGTCATTATATCTGGCTAAAATAACATGAAATACATCCTGCCACAGACAACATGTCTGTGTACTGGAACCGTCAGAACTGGAGAATAAAATTACATGAATCAAATACTACTATTACAGACAACATGTCTGTACCTAGCGACGGTCGGAACTGTAGTAAATAAAATTGCATGATACAAATACTGCTATAACAGACAACATGTCTGTCTATTGGAACGGTCAGAACTGGAGACCCAGACTGCCCGAGACATTTCGCGCGTAAAGCCAGCAAGGCGTGGCCCGAACGCCACCGAAGTGCATCGGCAGTAATATCCTCAGTCTTTTGTTTTACTAATACTTTGATTTCAATAATTTTGAAATGACTGATTGATAGCTGGCTGTTGAGATATGTTTATTTAAAAAATGAAGTAAAGTGGATGACAGGTTTAATTAATAATAGCAACTAAAGTTTGACGTTTTGGCGCCCTACCGCCGAACACAGCAGCCAATCACAGAGCAGCAGCATCATGCAGGCGGTCTTTCTCACGGGAATGGTACCGAATCTAACATCTGTCACCGGTACCTCATCCCACGTTGCGTCATCTCTATGCTTCTTGCATCTCCACTGCCCTGGGAATAGCTTCCTGGAGCATAATACAGGGTTATTACAAATGATTGAAGCGATTTCACAGCTCTACAACAACTTTATTATTTAAGATATTTTCACAATGCTTTGCACACACATACAAAAACTCAAAGTTTTTTTAGGCATTCACAAATGTTCGATATGTGCCCCATTAGTGATTCGGCAGACATCAAGCCGATAATGAAGTTCTTCCCACACTCGGCGCAGCATGTCCCCATCAATGAGTTCGAAAGCATCGTCGATGCGAGCTCGCAGTTCTGGCACGTTTCTTGGTAGAGGAGGTTTAAACACTTCACCATTAAGAAAAAATGTTGCTTCATCACTGAAAACAAGTTTCGCACTGAACGCATCCTCTTCCATGAGCTGTTGCAACCGCGCCGAAAATTCCAAGCGTTTGACTTTGTCATCGGGTGTCAGGGCTTGTAGCAATTGTAAACTGTAAGGCTTCTGCTTTAGCCTTTTCCGTAAGATTTTCCAAACCGTCGGCTGTGGTACGTTTAGCCCCCTGCTTGCTTTATTCGTCGACTTCCGTGGGCTACGCGTGAAACTTGCCCGCACGCGTTCAACCGTTTCTTCGCTCACTGCAGGCCGAACCGTTGATTTACCCTTACAGAGGCATCCAGAAGCTTTAAACTGCGCATACCATCGCCGAATGGAGTTAGCAGTTGGTGGATCTTTGTTGAACTTCGTCCTGAAGTGTCGTTGCACTGTTATGACTGACTGATGTGAGTGCATTTCAAGCACGACATACGCTTTCTCGGCTCCTGTCGCCATTTTGTCTCACTGCACTCTCAAGCGCTCTGGCAGCAGAAACCTGAAGTGTGGCTTCAGCCGAACAAAACTTTATGAGTTTTTCTACGTATCTGTAGTGTGTCGTGACCATATGTCAATGAATGGAGCTACAGTGAATTTATGAAATCGCTTCAATCATTTGTAATAGCCCTGTATGATGGCTGAATAAGCCAGAAATATTACACAGTGTCGTGTCACAAAGTGCGGTGGGGCAACAAATTTAGCATTTCTAAATCAAACGTTCAAGACCTTCTCCAGAAAAGTGCGCCGAGACCTTTTTTTAAACTGACTTTTATGATTTTCACGTACACTGAAGCGCCAAAGAAACTCGTATAGGCACGCGTATTCAAATACAGGGATATGTAAACATGCAGAATACGGCGTTGCCCTCGGCAACGCCAATATAAGACTACAAGTGTATGGCACAGTTGTTAGATCAGTTACTGTTGCTACAAGGCAGGCTATCAAGATTTAAGTGAGTTTCAACGTGATGTTACAGTCGGCGCACGAGCGATGGGACACAGCATCTCCGATGTCGCGATGAACTGGGGATTTTCCGTACGATCATTTCACGAGTGTACTGTGAATATCAGGAATCTGGTAAAACATCAAATCTGCAACATCGCTGCGGCCTGAGAAAGATCCGACAAGAACGGGACCAACGACGACTGAAGAGAATCGTTCAACGTGACGGAAGTGTAACCCTTCCCCAAGTTGCTGCAGATTTCAATGGTGTGTCATCAACAAGTGTCAGCGTGCGGATCATTCAATGAAACATCATCGATGTGGGCCTTCGGAGCCAAACGCCCACTCGTGTCGCCATTATGACTGCACTACACAAAGCTTTACGCCTCGCCTGGGCCTGTCAGCACAAATATCCGACTGTTGATGAAACTGGAAACATGTTGCCTCGTCGGACGAGTCTCGATTCAAATTGTATCGAGCAGATGGACGTTTACGGGTATGGAGACAACCTCATGAATTCATGGACCCTGCATCTCAGCAGGGGACTGTTCAAGCTGGTGGAGGCTCTGTAATGGTGTGGGGTAAGTGCAGTTGGAGTGATATGGGACGCCTGATATGTCCAGATACGACTCTTGACAGGTGACACGTACGTAAGCATCCTGTCTGATCATTGTGCATTCCAAAGGATTTGGGCAATTCCAGCGGGACGATGCGACACCCCACTCGAATTGCTACAGAGTGATTCCAGGAACCCTCTTCTGAGTTCAAACAACTCCGCTGTCCACAAAACTCCCCAGACATGAACATTATTGAGCATATCTGGGATGCCTTGCAACGTGCTGTTCAGAAGAGATCTCCACACCCTCGTACTCCTATGAATTTATGGACAGCCCTGCAGAATTCAAGTGTCAGTTCCCTCCAGCACTACTTCAGACTTTAGTTCAGTCCATGCCACGTCGTGTTGCGGCACTTCTGCGTGCTCGCTGGGGCCCTACACGGTATAAGGCAGGTATGACAGTTCTTTTGGCTCTTCAATGCATATATTTATTAGTGACCACAGACAACAGCCGTAACAGTAATTTGTAGTTATGAGTTCGAAAAACAGATTTCTTCCAGTTGGGCGACAATAACCTCAAGCGCACATAAGGTCGTAACACTACTGCGAATCAGCAATAATGAAAATAAAACATATTTTTCGCTAATCATAGTTTATATTAGGGATTTGTTAATCGGCCTTCATTATTACAAGTTAGGAACAGCAGAGTGATATTATTAGGTAGGTAAGGAACATAAAACATAATGAAATTTTCTGGCAGATTAAAACTATGTGCCGGACCGAGACTCGAACTCGGGACCTTACCATCTGAGCTACCCAAGCACGACTCACGAGCCGTCCTCACAGCTTTAATTCTGCGAGTACCTCGTCTCATACTTTCCAAACTTCCCGAGTTCGAGTGTCGGTCCGGCAAACAGTTTTAATCTGCCAGAAAGTTTCGTATCAGCGCACACTCCGCTCCAGAGTGAAAATCTCATTCTGGATAAAACATAATATCATTATGCATCACATTCTGCAAAGTATTTGTCATGCAAATTTAGGTAACATTTGCGGTTCATTTTGACAATTCTGTTTTTACGTAGCGCACACCGTTTCCTGATCTGACCAGGGGCAATAATATGATGACAGTGTTCGGTCGCAACAGGGTCGTTATCGACCCTATGGACGTGTATGGCTTATCCCGCACATTTTGGCGGTTCATGTGGCTGTCGACAGGGGTTGCCTGGTGCTGTTTGTTCCATCCCACGCTCGCTCATTACCCAGTGGCCGGCAAGTTGAGATGGCTACAAAATCAACAACAACAACAGTTTGCCTTCTCCATTTCAACAACAGATACAATCCAGTCACAACTGTGTGGCGTGATTTTCATTTAGAGACGGCCCTGCAGCTCCTACAGATATCAGTTATTTATGATGGTATGTTTACGTCTCCCGTGCATTCTACATCTGGTCGTCTGCATACGTCAAACGTTTTCTGCTTTTCGTCCGCTTTAGGCCGAAAATCGGTATATTATATCGCATTATTTAACGTATTACGGTTTGTGATCCTGTAGTTTTGCTTTCGTTCTGTGCGAGTCCGAAATAATAATGTTATCTTCAAGGTCTTATCATGAAATGTAGCTAGGAGGAACCGATATATTGCTTACATCTTCTATTATCATACGGCCGGCCGCTGTGGCCAAGCGATTCTAGGCGCTTCAATCCGGAATCGCGCTGCAGCTACGGTTGCAGGTTCGAATCGTGCCTCGGACATGGATGTGTGTGATGTCCTTAGGTTAGTTAGGTTTAAGTAGTTATAAGTCTAGGGGACTGATGACCTCAGATGTTAAGTCCCATAGTGCTCAGAGCCAATTCCTGGCTGCAAGAGACACGAACAGTTGAATATATCGAATGATGATTGGTTGATTTCTAGAGAGGGGACCAAACAGCGAGGTGGTTCAAATGTCTCTGAGCACTATGGGACGTAGCTTCTGAGGTCATCAGTTCCCTAGAACTTAGAACTACTTAAAACTAACTAACCTAAGGACAACACACACATCCATGCCCGAGGCAGCATTCGAACCTGCGACCGTAGCGGTCACGCGGTTCCAGACTATGGCGCCTAGAACAGCTCGGCCACCTCGGACGACGCAAACAGCGAGGTCGTCGGTTGCACCGGTAGGGAAGAATGGGGAAGGAAGTCGGCCGTGCCATTTCAAAAGAACCATCTCGGCATTTGCTAGGAGTGATTTAGGGAAATTGCGGAAAACCTAAATCAGGACGGCCGAACGCGGGTTTGACCCGTCGTCCTCCCAAATGCGAGTCCAGTGTGCTAACCATTGCGCCACATCGTTCGGTTTTAACGATGGAAAGTACTGTCCGCCATGCATTTCAGAATAACGTTCCAGATAAAACGGAAACAAAAAGCTCCACCTTTGTTCTAAAACTGCTGAAATCGAATGCTGGGTGCTCGGATGTTTATTCGTCTCTGTTCCGATGTTTCAGTCATATGACTTCATAAAAAGAAATCCTTAGAACAGTTTACCTCGAAGCAAGAAAAAGGACTATCGTTCCTTGTAGTTGAATTATAAGTACTATGAATACAACGTGGTCTGCGGTATTTTGATGGTGTTTAATTCATAAATTCATATTGTGAACATATATGCGTTCGCAGAAGAATTCGAGAGAGCAGAGAAAAATCGTTATTCTGTGTCCATCGGAGTCCCTTTAAGTTTTCTGCGGCACACAATTCCTAATTGTAGGATAAGAGTGGAGTGTAATGTCTGTACATATTTGACTACGAAGCGCTCTGTTTCGCAACAGAAGCAACAATCGGCACAGAAACTCCAGCCGTGCCGTATGTTGTGCAGTGACTTTCTGTCCGAACGGTTGTATGTGAGTGGAAATATATAGTGAAATGTCCGTTGCCTACGGTTTACTGTTTGTCTGCTATCGTTGAAGTGCCTTGCCCTCATTGATCTTTCCCTTCAGGTAATATCGATAAGCATTTTTTTGATCGAGTAATTTGTGTGCGAGTGTCGTCAGCGAATATAGCATCTTGTACCACAGTTATCTTAAAAACCGTTATGTTTTTTCACTCACTTCACAACTTCGCACAACATTTACTTGTGTGTGTGTGTGTGTGTGTGAGAGAGAGAGAGAGAGAGAGAGAGAGAGAGAGAGAGAGTGAGAGTCTGATTTAGGTGACAATAAAAGAAAGGAAATAATTTCCATATGGACTTCTCTACCATGTAAAGGCCCCCGTACACTATCCAACAATTTCTAGAATTTTACAGTGTTTGTCAAATATGTGACCATGTTTGACGTGTCTGTCAAACATAAAGCGCGTTTGACAGGAATTTTAATTTGACGAAAGATTTGACAACATACCGGAAGTTCTTTATATTAATGTTTCTCAGCAATATTTAGTGCGAAATAGTTTTATAATTATTTATTAATTATTTATCTCATAGTATTGTGAGTTTTTATAACAATGGAAGCGACGACGAATTATAAAAACAAAATAGCTAGGGCTATTGTAAAATTGGTAGAGATGTCGTATCTTTTCCCAGACATATGTTACGCAATATTCTGCGCACAAAATACAAGCGAGAGTACAATGAATAAAAAAAATGACGTTACCTGGTTCTTCCACGGACGATGTTGGGTACATGTTTCGACGTTGTCGTATTTTAATGAACTACCATTAGACGACCAGGTAGAAGAGAATAAAATTTCGCACACTAATGTCTTCTTTTTCAATGTGAGGGCGAAGCAACTCTAAACAAGATATACATTTCACTGTCCATTCGCAGAAAGTTGATATAATCATCAGGTTCCAAGAGGCACATTGCCTTTAACTGGTTTTTGCGTGTGTATTTCTCTCTGATTTTAAACAATACACTGGACCAGCGCCCAATTTTTTGTGCTGCTTCTTCTTCTTCGTTAACTTCAGTTGCAGTCATTCCCACCAGTGTCAAAATACACCATATACGAACAGCGTCCTTTCAAATGTGAGGTTACACTGATAAACTCTGCTTGTTTGACAAATCCGTCGCTATAGATAAGAGCGTATTTCACAAACAAGACAGATCGTTTAGATGCTCTTAAATGTGTGTACCAGTGGAAAAAATATTCAACTAACGGCTTACCGCTGAAGCTGAAAAACAAGGCGGGTGGAGAATCCTTTGTAATACTGGGTAGTTATAATTACTTGTTTTCAATAGTGTATTTTGTAGTACGAGCCGTTTCTAGTTATGCTTAACTTTCGCTTTATCACTTCCACGGCCGGCCGCGGTGGTCTCGCGGTTCTAGGCGCGCAGTCCGGAACCGCGGGACTGCTACGGTCGCAGGTTCGAATCCTGCCTCGGGCATGGATGTGTGTGATGTCCTTAGGTTAGTTAGGTTTAACTAGTTCTAAGTTCTAGGGGACTGATGACCTAAGATGTTAAGTCCCATAGTGCTCAGAGCCATCACTTCCACTGAAGCTTGCTGGTTTATCTGTATCGCCCGTGACCAGTATTCGATACTACCAAGCCTATACTACCAGTATTACTAAGTATCGGTACTTTTGTTTCGATACGTATGCTATTGCTATCGATACCATGTAGTCGACAACTGCTTAGTTTGATAAAGGGCGCCGCTCACGAGCGTCTGATCAAGCGATGAAGCTGCAATCAGCCGTAGCGTCAACCCCCCCCCCCCCCCGACCTCCCCCCCCCCTTTTCAGGACATGAGCGATTTGCTAAGCAATTTCAACCAATATCACGAACGCCAGAGGGAGTAAAAACTATGTTATGGAAAAAGGTTTGCTATGTTTAACAGCGGTCGCAGTTGATCCCCACGAATACTTGCAAAAAATAGATTTAAAAAACTGGAGTTTTAATTTACTAAATGTGTTTTGAAACGCTTTTCTGGGGAACTGTAGATTACTTTACAGAATATATTGCATTTTTCACTGCGGTTTTTCAGTGGGTTGTGTACGTATGCTAATACAATTAGTTTTTCATTTATTACTCCTCAATTCCTCTTTTTCATAGTTTGACTGCACTTGCGAACAGTAGGCATGTGGACAGTAGTAACACTGCTGATTACCAAAGCTCTTGTTATAAATTGAATGAGAGATTATATGAAATGAGAAGAGACTTGAGTATAGCTGTATAATGGACTTCCCCTGAATATTTAAACTAAGATCCCACTTAATATTAGGGAACGTCATTCTGTTTGGAACTTAATAGCCAGTTTATTGCGACTATTAACTTTTTATGTTGGTATTCCTCCTCAATTTCACTTTTCAGAGTGGTTGGTGGTCCTTGAATAACTTGTTTCGCTCATATGAATTCCTTCCCTTTCGATGTTCAGTCTGTTGCCGTAGAAATATGAATTATAGCGATATCGGTATAAATTTCCGTATAATCAAATAGGACTGAAATAGTTATTCCTTGAGTAAATTAAATGCCCGTTTCCCACTGAAGTCGTAATATTTCATTTTCTGAAGAGTTACGCCTTGTGTACTAATGGCATCTTCAGTGGATTTGTAGTTTTTTGTCGATCCTGAGAATGTTTCAATAAAAAGAAATATATTTTTAATTGGCAATCACCAGAAAATGCGAGTGTTCATAGTAAATGAAAATTTCGTACTAAATTTTCGAAATATCAAATAGAAATTAAATACATTTTTATTCCTAGAGATTATGAATGGGTACAAAAATAATATTAAAAAGAGTAATGTGTGTATATTTTTTCCATTTAAGTACGTAGGTTGGAACTTAGCGGCAACACTGCTGTGGAGACACTATGCAATGGAATCTACTATTTTTGCTGATCACACGTTGTTGACATACCTATCTTACCTCCGAGCATATAGACTCGCCCGTCCCACGGCGTGCGCACAATCGAGGGAAACACAGTCATTTGAGAACGAGCGGTCTAACGTAACGGTGTCGCTATGTTTTCGAAACAGGAACAGCGGAGTTGGATCAAGATTGAATGTTCCAGAGATCGTACAGCACGGCAGTGTCATCAAGGTTTTCAGGAGGCGTGCGGGGAATCGGCATTGTCGTACAGAACATTGGCACGTCGCGTAAAAGCCTTCAACGAACGCCGGCAAACTGTTGAAGACATGCCTCAGGCAGGTCGTCCCAGCGTCTCTGAATAAGAAGTGCATGCTAGTGCCGCGTTAGTGGACAGTGACCGACGCCATACGATTCGTGAGCGCGCCCACGAAACCGGATTAGCGCATACGACTGTGCTTCACATCCTGAAGGAACGCCTGGGCATGAACGCCTGGGCATGCGAAAAATTGCATCACGATGGGTTCCGCATGACTTGACGGAAATGCAGAAATGGATGCGCTACGACGCTGCTCAGACGCACTTGGAGCGCTATGAGCGCGAAGGAGAGGCTTTCTTACGCCGTATCGTAACACTGGATGAGACATGGGCCGCATCGTACGAACCAAAACTGAAACGCCAATCCAGCTCTGTCGCCGCGAAAGTCGAAAGTGCGTCACAGCCCCAGTATGGTGGAAGTTATAGTGATGTGTACGACTGTGTTATCCTACCGCGTTACGTTCGTCCACGGCAGACCGCCAATGCACAGTATTACTGTTCGTTTTTGGTGCATCACCTGCGACCAGCTTTGCGAAAGAAGCGGCGACACTTTTCTGCGCAACCCACCCATCATTTTGCACGACAATGCGCGGGCGCATACAGTGCAAGCTATGACTGCTCTGTTCAGTCGATGGGTCTAGGAAGTACTGTACCATCCACGATACTCCCCGGACTTAAGTCCTTGTGACTTTGATTTGATTCCGAAGATGAAGGAAGCACTTCGTGGCATTCGCTTCAGAACTGTTCCAGAGATTCGATAGGCAGTAGACCGCTCCATTCGCACCATCAACAGAACAGGCTCTGCTAACGGTATACTACGCCTTCCACATTGCTGGCAACGGGTTCGACACAGCAGTGGTGACTACTTTGAAGGACAGTAACAGGTGCAAACATGTAACTCTTTTGTATCGGTTGTGAATAAAGAGTTGCCTCTCTTTAAGTTCCAACCCTCGTATAAAACACTAGCTGATAATCCCGGAGTTGCCCGGGCCTTCATTTTGCCAATTTTCTAGTTGAAGCAAAAACAAAAAATGAACTGTGTTTGTTGTGAAATATGGAAAAAATTTCGTTTCCAGTTACTCGTAAAAACGCCTTTGAAATTATGAAACAGCTATACAAAGAAATATGCATGTGTACTACTGTGTAAGTACAGTATCCCGAACAGTTACTGTGTGCTGGGTGCAGCTGCTTCCCGGGTCTGCAACGCGATTCTGTAAACGTCCCTATGGCAGCGCATCTTCATAGATATTGACGGCCACTCTTTCTCCTACAGCCGTTTGCGCTTCCTAGTTGAAAGCTGTCAACAGCGCTGCCAGGTGTCAGTTTTCCTGAGGTGACTCGACTGTAGGAGTATCTTAGTAGTAAAGAATAAATGTATTAAAACTTCATGTATGATGCGGCAGTCATTTCACGAATCTCAGTGTTTATTACGTCATATCTGTTGAACTATGTGTCGTACAGTGATATATTTGTGTCGGTACTTTCAGCGGCATATCTGGCTACTATATCCAAAATGTGTTGCGAATTGCGTTAGTAGCGAAGAAGTATTAAACGTCATGCATGATGCGTCAGTTTCTCACGCATCTCGTTGTTTGTGACGTCATACCTCCTGAACTATAATATGTAGGTAGTTATTACTCCCACATCGATTGTTGCCTGACAGTAAGGGGTATGCGTACCAAGTTTGGTTGAAAGCGGTCCAGTGTTTTAGGAGATGTTGAACAGACAGATAGATACATATACACCCTTTTTCGAAGTGAACACACAGTGCGTAGTGGGGCGATCGCTCGTGTAGAAATAATTCAAAAGCCAAGATCGCTTAAATACTGTTTACTGGATAACCGGTTTCAACACACTAAAGGTGCCATCATTACATTCAGATCTGATGATGGCACCCTTAGTGTGTTGAAACCGGTTATCGAGTAAACAGTATTTAAGCGATATTGGCTTTTGAATTATTCCTACACATACATCCATTTTTATAGTATGTACAGATATCTGATTTCGTGTGATTAGTAGTCTACTTACAAATAAAAGATGTTTTTTATTAGAAATTTATGATTCGTTATTAATTATCATATCTATTGCATAATAGATATAGAATTCGATAAAAAGTAAAAGAAAGTTGTGTCGAGCGAGGATAGAATGCCGGCCGAGAATAGAAGGCCGGCCGCTGTGGCCGAGCGGTTCTGGGCGCTTCAGTCTGGAACCGCGCGAGCGCTGCGTTCGCAGCTTCCAATCCTGCCTCGGGCATGGATGTGTGTGATGTCCTTAGGTTAGTCAGGTTTAAGTCAGGGCTTCCCAACCTGTTGTCTGCGGACCCCTTAGGGGTCCGCCTGCTCTTTCTAGGGGGTCGGCGGCCACCCTTCACCAAATCGTGTAAAATAATGAGTAAAATTATTGAATAAAAATGTGAAAACCAAATTCATCACTATTTTTTTCGTGTGAAAAAATGTGTACTTTTAATTCGGGTCATATTCCCAAGCAGCCTTTGCGGTTCCTAGGTGAGAACGCGTACACAGTTTAGTGCCGGAGAATGCGGCTTCTCTGATCGACTCTTTAGCAACAATACGGGGGTCGTTTGTGGGCCGGCTCACGGCGGTAGATGCGCCGAAACCTTTTACGCATGCGCGGAGCGGGCTTTGTCGACCAATCACAGCGCTCGCTGGCACGTATGCGGCCCCAGGCATCATTAAATGTTAAACTTGCATTGTCAGTGCACTACCTATTTCATGAGTCGATTTTTGACCTTCAGGTTGTTTTCATTCATCTCTAAACCAAAGACTATTAATACTTTGGGGGGGGGGGTCATTGGGAACATGGAACTTGCATTAAGAAGCTTTCAGTCCCCATGGGTTTAAATTTACTGTGCTCTTGACTGACTAGGGATCCGCCATGGATTTTCGACTGAAGAAGGGGTCCACCAGCTGAAAAGGAAGCCCTGGTTGAAGTAGTTCTGTTCTAGGGGACTGATGACATCAGATGTTAAGTCCCATAGTGCTCAGAGCCATTTGAACCATTTTTTAGAATAGATTGGGCAACCTCGCGATTACAAAATTAGTGTACACTAGACAGACAGCCACGGACAGCTCTGTCAGAATCCACGGAATTTTTCATACGATACCTGACTGCGCTCGGAAAACGTTAAAGTTGATATTTTTGAAGAACGCTTCAGGAAATTGATGTCTGGGCACTGACTATCAAATGGTGTTAAGTATGAAAGAAATCAAAAAGAGCCTGTCCGTAGCTTTCCTTTGTTAAACGATTCACGGTTTTAATTAACAGCTCTGGGGCTTAACCTTCACGATTCACGAACTGTTTTGTCCGCAGCTCGTGGTCTCGCGGTCGCGTTCTCGCTTCCCGAGCACGGGGTCCTGGGTTCGATTCCCCGCAGGTTTAGGGATTTTCACGTGCCTCGAGATGACCGGGTGTTTGTGTTGTCCTCATCATCATCATGAAAGTGGCGAGATTGGGCTGAGCAAAGGTTCGGAATTTGTACGGGCACTGATAAGTGAGCAGTTTACGCCCCACAAACCAAACATCATCATTATCATCATCACGAACTGTGGGGCCTTACGTTCGCGGCTGGTTTCGCGTGTTGTCTCACCTGAGCGCCACACGGGACTCGCAAGAGCGCTTGTAAACAGTGCGCTTTGTGCAGCCCTGGCGCTGCTGGGGACGCGTCTCGCACGGCGGCCTCTCCCTCCCACTCCCCCCCCCCCCCCAACTCCTACGCTAGACGCCCACGCGCCAGGAGTGCTCGGCAATTTCGCGCACTCGCGGCGCCGCATTAAAAATACCCGCCTTCCCAGGGGACTTACCTACACTGCAACTGCGTCTTATGCGGGACGCCTCTGCCGTAACCGGCTAATGTCTCTTTCTACAGAATGAGCCGTGGGGGCGTGCTGACGCCTGCACTGCGTAGAATAGAGGCACGTCGTAACAGCACTCTGCACACAGTTGCTGCGTATTGAGGGCAAGTATTTCACTAAACACAGCCACCAACACTAGGTACCAGTTGCGTGTTGCCTATCCAACGCCTTCCAGAAGCAACAATAATTTGTTCGAAAGAACAGATACCATCGGTGACCTTGCAGCCCATTGTTTTAGAATGAAATTACCATTAAATCACTACACTTAGCTGCACACAGGCGTTGATATACGTCAACGGGGACAGGTGAAAATGTTGTGCCGACCGGGTGTCGAACCCGGGATCTCCTGCTTACGTGGCTGCAAGGTCACCGTGGTATCTGCTCTTTCGGATTCTGTGCTGATGCACGAACAGTGCCCGAACTCTCACGGGAATCGGCAAAAAGCCGCGAGTAATGAGTATAATGGGCAGGGCCACTATGAATATAATGCGGGACAATAAGTTGAGATGTAGGTCTCACGGGAGGCGTGCCAGAGTTAAGTCCCGGTAGTCGCGCTATCCCCTTTGTCCTCAGTGGCTCAGATGGATGCCGGCACGGTAGCTTATAAAATGACTTTTTTTAAAATAATAATATGAATATTTATATATGTGTTTGGAGAGAGAGAGAGAGAGACTGATTTTTGATTGAGATTTTTACTTTAAGTCGTAACTGGTACCTGAATTTTGGTTGCTGCATCCTTGAATGATCAGCTTCTGCACCAGTTGTTGACGTATTACAATTTGGAGGAAGTCATTGTTCTTTAAGGTTTAAAATACAACTCTGTTAGTTACTTGGCCGTATTGGGGATAGCTTTGAGCCCAAGTTTTCGTAGCTTTTCATACATAAGGGGCCACTGTTGTAAGTAAATAAGATCAAACAGCAGTCTGCTTTTTGTGAGAAAAGGAGATTGCTTAGCACACAAACTTCCTTCAAACTACACGTCCTGCTACATCAAAATTGGTCAGTGGAGTTCCCCGTTGACGTATATCAACGCCTGTATAGAGCTAAGCGTAGTGATTTAATTGTAATTTCAGTAATTTGATTATCAATATTTTTCGTATAATTATTTACCGAATTTGAACATAATCCAATTACTGTAATTAAGAAATTATGAGAGGTTGTTACGTATTGAATGAAAACTATAGAGAATGCATTTCTTTTCCAGTATTTTAGTGAACTTTGTACACTTACAATTCTGTCAACTGATATACGGCAACGACAATGAAGTTTACCTCCTTTTCCAAAAACAAGATATTTCTGTTCTTCACTTTCAGAAAAGTTGTATACACGAATGTTTGGCAACTCGTACACATACTTTACTCGGTTTTATCACTAAAATATCAATTTTCGTTAAATGTAACAATACGTTCTGAGCGACGGCCTAGCAACACGTCCTCTTTCCACAAGATACAGATTAACAGTCCTCTTTTTTTTTAGTCCATACTCAAAGGTTCTCTAATACTATCGTTGCGGTGATTGCGCGCTAAGGAGTTTCTTGCTGTCCATCTGCCTTTCACTTCAAGTACTTTTTGAATCACATTATCACATTTACATTTACGGTATTTACATACATTACTGAGCTTCTCAGAATAAAATCAGGCACACATTCGTTAAAGAGAAAAAGCAGTGAGGCACACATAACATTACAAGCTCAGCGTGTTCGGTCAGATGCTTAGCCACTCACTGTAATAAGAAACTCAGTGAACGCATCAACGAAGAACCTAAACGGGTGTCATCGGGCGTTCACCCAGAGCAAATTCAACGAACAATATAGAACAAAATGAGATCAACAACAACAAAAAATGATGGATAGAGCGTCCGCCATGCAAGCAGGAGATCCCGGGTTCGGGTCCCGTTCGGGGCACACATTTTCACCTGTCCCCGTTGACGTATATCAACGTCTGTATAGAGCTAAGCGTAGTGATTTAATTGTAATTTCAGTAATTTGATTATCAATATTTTTCGTATAATTATTTACCGAATTTGAAAATTTAAGCTCTGCTTATTAAGGTATGCTAAAAGTTTGTCAGTAGATTTCAAGTATCCCAGTTAGAAACTTTGCATATGCCGTGTGGCAGCGTAGGTCACGGCAGCAAATTGCCCAGACTATTTTCATCCAGAATTTGTGAGTGAGAGCACCTAGCGACTTCCAACAAACTTTACACGTAATTTCAGACCTTTTCGAAATTTTTTCTCGCTAACTCCCCTCACACAGTAATTAGACGAAAAAATTGTGACGGCACGGAGTGGCCGCGCGGTTAGAGGCGCCATGTCACGGATTGCGTAGCCCCTCCCGCCGGAGGTTCGAGTCCTCCCTCGGACATGGGTGTATGTGTTGTTCTTAGCATAAGTTATTTTAAGTCGTGTGTAAGACTAGGCACCGATGACCTCAGGAGTTTGGTCCATTAGGAATTCACACACATTCTGAAAAAATTGTGGATGAGAACAGACGATACTGGTGTAATATTCACAATATTTATTATTTATTTTACAAACCGTTTTCTGCTGTTACGCCTTCATCAGGTACAAATATAAATGTGCGTGACTGTGAAATTTTTGTAGTCTCAAATATTTTAAACCAGCGCATCTACGCAGCATCTCAGTTTGTATCCAGCGATGACAGTTGTTAATATTTGATTTAGGGCTAAAACAAGACGAAGCGATGTAAAATTATTGAACTTACGTAAAATATATGACGCATTGCATATGGAACTATATAACAGATTACAACAATTGCTTTTGAGAAGACAATAAACTGAACAGTAAACTTTGGTGATATAATACAAGGGAGTGGCTCAACAAAATAAACCTGTCTTTAACAGGTCCAATATTACAGACAGGGAAAACATACAAATGCGATCAAGCAGGTAAGTGAAGCAGTTGTGATTACACAAAGTGTACCGGTTTGTAAAATAAATAAATAAAATACTGTACAATATCACACCAGCGTCGTGTTTGTTTTTATTCGTAATGTATAAAATATTCCAGCAAGAACCAACGGCGAAGTCAGTCAGTGACAGGAAAGAAGTTAATACCTTACTACATTTTTTGCAGTTGATATAGTAGAATTTAAAAAATTGGCATGACGTTTTAATTAATTACTTATTTACTACTAACTCTATCCGCAACACATTTTGCAGACTATGTCCATATACTGTATGTGATAAAAAGTATCCGGACACCCGCGAAAACATATGTTTTTATATTAGGTGCGTTGTGCTGCCACCTGCTGCCAGGTACTCCATATTAGCGACCTCAGTAGCCATTAGACATCGTAAGAGAGCAGAATGGAGCGCCCCGCGGAACTCACGGACTTCTAACGTGGTCAGGTGATTGGGTGTCACTTGTGTCATACGTCTGTACGCGAGATTTAGACACTCCTAAACATCCCTAGGTCCACTGTTTCCGATGTGATAGTGAAGTGGAAATGTGATGGGACACGTACAGGAAAAAAGCTTACAGGCCGACCTCGTCTGTTGACTGACAGAGACCGCCGACAGTTGAAGAGGGTCGTAATGTGTAATAGGTAGACATCTTTCCAGACCATCACACAGGAATTCCAGACTGCAGCAGGATCCACTGCAAGTACTATGACAGTTAGGCGGGAGGAGAGAAAACTTGAATTCCATGGTCGAGCGGCTGCTCATAAGCCACCCATCACGCCGGTAAATGCCAAACGACGGCACGCTTAGTGTAAGGAGCATTGTTGCTGTTGTGGTCTTCAGTCCTGAGACTGGTTTGATGCAGCTCTCCATGCTACTCTATCCTGTGCAAGCTTCTTCATCTCCCAGTACCTACTGCAACCTACATCCTTCTGAATCTGCTTAGTGTATTCATCTCTTGGTCTCCCTCTACGATTTTTACCCTCCACGCTGCCCTCCAATACTAAATTTGTGATCCCTTGATGCCTTAGAACATGTCCTACCAACCGATCCCTTCTTCTAGTCAAGTTGTGCCACAAACTTCTCTTCTCCCCAATCCTATTCAATACCTCCTCATTAGTTACGTGATCTACCCATCTAATCTTCAGCATTCTTCTGTAGCACCACATTTCGAAACATTGGAAAAACGTTGTGTGGAATGACGAATCACGGGACAGAGTATGGCGATTCAATGGCAGGATGTGGGTATGGCGAATGCCCGGTGAGCCGGCCGCGGTGGTCTCGCGATTCTAGGCGCGCAGTCAGGAATCGTGCGACTGCTACGGTCGCAGGTTCGAATCCTGCCTCGGGCATGGATGTGTGTGATGTCCTTAGGTTAGTTAGGTTTAAGTAGTTCTAAGTTCTAGGGGACTGATGACCACAGCAGTTGAGTCCCATAGTGCTCAGAGCCATTTGAACCATTTTGAATGCCCGGTGAACGTCATCTGCCAGCGTGTGTAGTGGCAACACTAAAATTCGGAGGCGGTGGAGTTATGGTGGGGTCCTATTTTTGATGGAGGGGGCTTGCAGCCCTTGTTGTTTTGCGTGGCACTATTACAGTACAGGCCTACATTGATGTTTTAAGCACCTTCTTGCTTCCCACTATTGAGCAATTCGGGGATGCTGATTGCATCTGTCAACACGATCGAGCACATGTTCATAATGCACGGCCTGTGGCGGAGTGGTTACACGACAATAACATAGACTGGCCTGCACAGAGTCCTGATCTGAATCCTACTGAACACCTGTGGGATGTTTTGGAACGCCGACTTCGTGCCAGGCCTCACCGACCGACATCGATACCTCTCGTCAGTGCAGCACTCCGTGAAGAATGGGCTGCCATTCCCTAAGAAAGCTTCCAGCACCTGGTTGAATGTATACCTGCGAGAGTGGTTCAAAATGGTTCAAATGGCTCTGAGCACTATAGGACTTAACTTCTGAGGTCATCAGTCCCCTGGAACTTAGAACTACTTAAACCTAACTAAACTAAGGACATCACACACATCCATGCCCGAGGCAGGATTCGAACCTGCGACCGGAGCGGTCGCGCTGTTCCAGACTGTGCGAGAGTGGAAGCTCTCATCAAGGCTAATGGGGGGCCAATACCATATTGAATTCCAGCTTTATCGATGGATGAGCGCCAAGAACTTGTAAGTCATTTTCAGCCAGGTGTTCGGATGCTTTTGATCACATAGTGTATAGGCCATTGAATTGACGGGGTGCAACGTCGTACTGATAAGTGTGTTCTTTTGTAATGAGTGCAATATCGCATACGCTCTCAAGCCGCGAAGTTTCATTTCGCTGCCTCCTCCCCGTGTGGACCATTCTCCTTGTTTGTGAGGCAGTGTATGTAAATCACGTCCGATGTGTGTGTGCAGCCATCACACAATGTGTCGTCGAGCGGACGGCGCGTGGTGCCGGACGCAAGGTGCGTGGGCTGGCTTACGCAGCAGAGCTTTAATTGCCGTCTTTGTCGGCGACTTCGCGCCGCGCAACGCAAGCGCCGATTGTACGGCCGGTCGGCCATTGTATGCAAATGCGATGGGGATATTCACCTCGGCGCCCAGCACGTGGAACCTCGCCGCTCAGATCGCTCTCTTTCTTCTGTTGCAGGTAAGCCACGTTTGAGCTGCAGGCCTACTTCATATGACCAGTCCGTGCTGCGCGGCACGGGTCCAACGTGCAGCCAACTGGTAAGTGACGTTTCAGCTGCGTTGGTCAGCCCATACGGACGTTTCCAGAACGCCGCCCGGAGCATCGACGCCACACAAAATATCGCGATTCTGACAAGTATGCTTTTCCCGAACGTAGCCTTACAAATATACGGCGGCGCGGAAATCGTGCATGTGTTTCAATAGTCTACAATTTTTTTGTTTGGAAATGAATGTACACTACTGGCCATTAAAATTGCTACACTAAGAAGAAATGCAGATGATAAACAGGTATTCATTGGACAAATATATTATACTAGAACTGACATGTCATTATATTTTCACGCAATTTGGGTGCATAGATCCTAAGAAATCAGTACCCAGAACAACCACCTCTGGCCGTAATAACGGCCTTGATACGCCTGAGCATTGAGTCAAACAGAGCTTGGATTGCGTGTACAGGTACAGCTGCCCATGCATCTTCAACGCGATACCACAGTTCATCAAGAGTAGTGACTGGCGTATTGTGACGAGCTAGTTGCTCGCCCACCGTTGACCAGACGTTTTTAATTGGTGAGAGATCTGAGAATGTGCTGGCCAGGGCAGCAGTCGAACATTTGCTGTATCCAGAAAGGCCTGTACAGGACCTTCAACATGCGGTCGTGCATTATCCTGCAGAAATGTAGGGTTTCTCAGTGATCGAATGAAGGGTAGAGCCTCGAGTCGTAACACATCTGAAACGTAACGTCCACTGTTCAAAGTGCCGTCAATGCGAACAAGAGGTGACCGAGACGTGTAACCAGTGTCACCCCATACCATCACGCCAGGTGATACGCCAGTATGGCGATGACGAATACACGCTTCCAATGTGCGTTCACCGTGATGTCGCCAGTTGTAGGTGTCGCCACCGTTGCCAACCTTGTGTGAATGCTCTGAAAAGCTAATCATTTGCATATGACAGCATCTTCTTCCTGTCGGTTAAATTTCGCGTCTGTAGCACGTCATTTTCGTGGTGTAGCAATTTCATTGGCCAATAGTGTAGTTGTGTCTACGATATGAGGTAAATGGTTCGGAAATGTGGAAAACACAATGCGTGAAAAATTGTGACTTTCAAATGACCATCATTAGCAACCCTACTTATACGCCCTGCTGAACCCGCAGGACAGGACAGGTGATTTAAATTGTGGAAAACGGCCCAGCCAAAGTAAGGGGCTGTCAGTTAAACATACAACTTTATTATTCGATCAAACATTACAAGAGCCCAAAAAAATTTTTTTTAATGCATAGCTTTAATCTTTGGGACTTCATTACCGGCTGAAAGCCACTTTAGTTTAAAAACGGCTGAAGGCCAATAACTTAAAACGCAAGCATAATCAGAAATTTAAAAGGCAAGCCTTATCTTACAACAGTTCTTTATTTAGGCTGAAGGCCCAAAGAATCTGAGATTTTCAGAGCAAACAATTTGAATACAAAATCGGTTAAAACCCCAACACTTAAAGCTAAACAACATTAATTTTTTTAAAAGAAAAAAAGAACATGGCCTTACTTAAAACAGGTTTTAATTAGGCAAAACTAAACCAAAACAGAAATTTAAAAGGCAAAGGCTTATCTTAAAACAGTTCTTTAGTCAGGCTAAAGGCCCAAAGAATCAGACACTTGAAGAACAAACAAGTTAAAACTCCACAACATTATTTTTTTTTAATACCAAAGGCCTTACGTGAAACAGTTCCTTAATTTAGGCTGAAGGCCTTAAGGGCAAAACGAACTCAAATCGGATGAAGGCCCAACACTTAAAATTCAACAACATTAAAACGTTTAAAATGTCAAACAGTTCTTTAAATTAGGCCGAAGGCCTAATGAATCTTACGCCTTAAGGGAAAAACAACCTTAATTTAAATTTAAAAAAAAATCGGCTAGAAGCCTTACAAGTACAAACAACAAGAAGCAATAAAAAAAAAAGGCAGTACACCCAATGGCGCTCAGATGTTCGAGGATCGGCCTGGAATTCAAACGCTCACGCTCGCTTAGGTGAGACAGGTAGTCGGGCCAACCATTCACGATCTGACGACAACCCAATCGAGAGACAGTCAACGGACTAAGCGACAGGATAACTAATTCAAACGACACAATCTGGCCAGTTGGGGCTGCCTGGTAGATTAAGCAAAGACTCAACCTTCGTGTCCGGGACCGGTGAGCCACGGACCTCGTAGCAGTGGGAGCAGCCCCTCACACTCCGACCGCGCGTGGACGCCGCCAGACCCCGGCTAGACACGCGCCACGGATACTCCCTCGCTGCTCCACGCCAACCGACCAACTCCCCAGGCCTGGAAATGGCGAAAGGACCAAATATACGTCGGCCGCTGAGACGACCAACCAACGGTCGTCCCGCTCCAATCTCCCACCGTCGGACAGTTCATGTGTGTCCTCAGTGGTGGGATAGCACTGGCTGTCGGCGCCTCACCGGCGCCCCGTCCCCGACTTCACTGCTGCCGCGTCCCCACTCCACTCCTGGCCCGTCGCGAACTGACTGCCAGACACACGACGACTCGGAAATACTATCGGTCGCTCCAGAGATAGTACGACAGTGCACTTATCGATACGCGCTGCTGCTGTCGATCATGGGCAAGTAAGGCAGGAAGTTAGTGACGCCAGTAAATGGAATAAGAAAACGAGGCGGGAGTACCGTAATAGAAGATGACAAACAATAAAAGGGATAAACGCGAGCCGTGTACGGCTCACTGACAAAGGGCGTTGTTCATAACTTTGCGGACAACTGCTGGCTGTAATTCGTGAATCTCGTCTCTTATATTGTTTTTGAGCTGCTGTATGGTTGCTGCTTTGTTGACGTACACACACCCTTTGAGATGTCCCCAAAGGGAAAAAAATCATTTCCGAAGCGTTTAGGTTTGTAAACTGTCCACGTGCCGCCGTGAGTTAAAGTACAGAGTGCACGGCAAAGTGGCGGTATCCAAAACACGTGCGAACGACGGCTGCGGAGATGTGTACAGGCGAATAGACGTGCGACTGTCGAGCAGTTGACCGCTCAGATGAACCAAGAGGCTACCAACAGTCTCTCCTCAACGACCACTGTCCGCAGCTCGTGGTCTAGTGGCTAGCGTTGCTGCCTCTGGATCACGGGGTCCCGGGTTCGATTCCCGGCCAGGTTACGGATATTCTCTGCCCGTAACAGTGGATAGATTGGACTGTGTAAACATTGGGACTGTGTAAACATTGGGACTTTGTACGGGCACTGATGACCGCGCAGTTGAGCGCCCCACAAACCAAGCATCATCATCAACGACCATTCAGCGAACGTTGCTGCGTACGGTCCTCAGCAACAGACGCTAGGTTGATGCACCCATGCTGATCATCGACGAAGAAGGTTGGGGCTCGCATGCCAATATCCCAAATATTTCTCCAGTGAGTGGCAACAGATGGCATCTTCAGACGAATCATGCTTTATGCTCCATCGGGCAGATGGCCATTGGTGTGTACGGTGTGAAACTTCTGAAAGAAAAGGGTGCAGGCTGCGGGACGAGCATTACGGTCTGGGGAATGTTTTCGTGGCATTCCCTGGTTGATCTCGAAATCGTGGAAGGCACAGTGGATGAACACAAGTATGCATCTATTCCTTCGGACGATGTCCACTCATACATGCATTTTGTTTTTCCGCAGCTCGAGGGCATCTACCACCAGGACAATACAACATGTCACACAGTTCGCAGTGTACATTCGTGGTTCGAAGAGCATCAGGATGAGTTAACCGTATTGTATTGAATGGAACCGGGGACCTAGAAACGACGGAGAGGCTTCGTCCCCGTCGGAGCTCTCAGTGGTTCAAAACCCCACAACAGGCTGCAGCAGTCCACTCACCCCACCGCCGCCCCCCACCGAAACCACGGTTATTGTGCGGTTCGGCCCCCAGTGGACACCCTGTAAATATGAACGTCCTATTTCTAGTCGTTCAAGATATTCTGTTTTTTCTGAACACGAGTCTAGATAAATTAGATGTCGTGGCGTACATTTGTTCTAGTGCCCGGACGCAAAATGCTAACTAGAAGCAGGAATTTATTTCTGAGCTGACGAAAACAAATAAGCAGGTGGAGGAGACCTGTGACGCAGAGGTTGGGTTCTTTGGGGAAGGAGACCAGACAGCGAGGTCATCGGTCTCATCGGATTAGGGAAGGACGGGAAGGAAGTCGGCCGTGCCCTTTCAAAGGAACCATCCCGGCATTTGCCTGGAGCGATTTAGGGAAATCACGGAAAACCTAAATCAGGATGGCCGGACGCGGGATTGAACCGTCGTCCTCCCGAATGCGAGTCCAATGTCTAACCACTGCGCCACCTCGCTCGGTCTGTGACGCAGAGCAGCCTCGTTTAATAGCAGGAAATGCCTTCGCGTGACTGGAGCGCCCGCTACGGAGAAGTCGCCCGCTCGGACGAGTTGAGTTTCCTTGTACGGCCGTAACCTTGAGGTGGCGCGGTGCCGCCTGAAAGGTCCACTCACACTTGACGGCACGGAACGGAGCGTCAAGACATTCCACAGTGCGTTTCAAGTGGAGGCATTCACTCAGCACGTCCCCAGAACGTTCACGTCAGCGTTTCCCGGGAAGAAACTTGTAACGTCGGCCGGGAGACGGAGGCGCCGTTTGCTAGCATCGGACGTTAACCTATTATCGTTGCCTTCACTTGTATTGTACTGAAGCCATTTACCAGGAATAGTCATAAGGATCTGACTGTCATCTAATTTTTCTGTTTGTATTGTATTGTATTGTATGTTTAGCGGGTGCCTAGAAACAACGGAGAGGCTCCATCCCCGCCGCAGCCGCAGCGGTCCACAACCCCACGACGGTTACTGCAGTCCACTTCACCCCTCCGCCGCCCCACACCGAACCCAGAGTATTATGCGATTCGGCCCCCGATGGACCCTCCAGGGAACGTCTCACACCAGACGAGTGTAACCCCTATGTTTGCGTGGTAGAATAATGGTGATGCACGCGTATGTGGAGAAGTTTGCGCAGCAATCGCCGACATAGTGTAACTGAGGCGGAATAAGGGGAACCAGCCCGCATTCGCCGAGGCAGATGGAAAACCGCCTAAAAACCATCCACAGACTGGCAGGTTCACCGGACCTCGCCACAAATCCGCCGGGCGGATTCGTGCCGGGGACCAGGCACTCCTTCCCGCCCGGAAAGCCGTGCGTTAGACCGCATCGCCAACCAATTTTTTTGTTTACTTGCAGGAACGTTTCTGCATTCCTGGTACACATTTAAATCTTGCTGGTCAGAGTACCATAGCACGTCGCTAGAAAAGACAGAACAAAATTGCGCAGCCGACTCGTAGAGCGTAATATCATGCGGTAAACGGGTTCTAGCAGTAGCTGAAATAATGGTTCAAATGGCTCTGAGCACTATCAGTCACCTAGAACTTAGAACTACTTAAACCTAACTAACCGAAGGACATCACACACACCCATGCCCGAGGCAGGATTCGAACCTGCGACCGTAGCGGTCGCGCAGTTCCCGACTGTAGTGCGTAGAACCGCTCGGCCACCCCGGCTGGCTAGCTGAAATTTGCACCTATTTCGGGCCATTCCCGATCACTTCTTTTTCCATGCGTATTGGTGTTGCTTTCCGTACTCTGACTCAGCTGATCATGGGTGTGCGCCATTTTATTTTGGCTCCCATAGCGGCGTGCTGGGGTACTGTGGCGCAAGGAGTTCGTCGCGTTTTCTCAGTATTGCTGCACTGTTTTTTTCTTCTTTTACGACACGTTGCAAGTGTTCCACGACTGGAGTATGTGGTGTACATAGTTCCGCGTAGTCAGCGCGTACACAACTTTCCCACTAGAGCGCGCCCTGCTAAGCACAACAGCGCAGGCGCAGCGCTCGTCCGTCTCCGCACTACGAGATGGGGCTGTCTTAGAGACGGACCAAATTCTGCTTGCGCCGATCCGCGTATTAATATGTAACGCAGCCAATGAGATTGCTGCTAACGTAGAACCTTCTCTCCTCGCGGATCACACTCGCGCAGTGATACATGAACGCACGAGGTATTATAACGAGTGTACAGACCTCCGATTAGTCAGTCTGCATTAGTCTGTAGTCAAGTTTCAGTCTGCGCCTAATAAAATTATCATATTCCTGTACATATCCATGAAGAGAAATGTATAGACACTTTGTCAAGTATCAGAGATATGTGAGAATAAGATTAACATACCAAGACCAAAGGAACTTCAGATTGTCAATTGTAAACAGCATCCACAACGAAGGTAAGTAATTTTTATGCTTGTTATTATTTTAATAAAACTGTGTGAAAATTAATCAAGTTCTGTTTAAAGTTGGTCACCGTCAATCTGCTACTCTAAGTGTGCAAGTGGCATCTCTATCGTCTGACCTAACGGCAGAAGATAAACACGCCACGATAAGACCACGAGACATATTGCTGACACTCGCCTACTTCGTTAGAGCGACAAGTCAAATAATGTGATGGTGTGTGTACCGAAGGTCTTCTACGAGTAGTACGCACACCACAGAGTATTTGAATTCCATGAGTGTTCTTCCACAGAAGAGGCCAAATATCCAAAAATGATTTACGCTGATTTGTCTAAAACTGACATTTTGACACCAGGACTGCGTACAAAACACAAATTGATTCTCGCAATGAAGAAACCAGCCTATTTTAATAATGCTATTTATTTACACAAATATCGTTGTTCTGTTGACTGCTTGTGTTCACAAAAATCAAAAAATGTGTATAAAATTTTTTGATAAATGAATATTTAGATACAGTGGAGCACTACATAGAAGGGATTTTCGCCAGGAGGAGGGAAAACATCCGATAAGTAATGTAAACAACAACAGATGTTTTCAAAAATGGCTCTAAGTACTATGGGACTTAAGGGGCTCCGGAAAGGCTCAAAATCATGAAAAGTTCAATTTTTACTTTTTTGCGTTTTCTGAATCTGCAGACTATTACCTTTTAATAGATATATAATTTATTCAATTCGGAAGACTACAACTATTTTTAAATTTTTTTTGAAATGTGTTCTACATGGGCGTGACCCACTGTGGCGCTGTTAAACTGCTGTCAAATGGTGTTATTATTAACGTCCGTGTTCATCAGGTACATTTTAGTGATGTGAGATAAAGTATGTGTTGTGGCTAACCTGTGATGGTTCAATATATATCGCTGGTGTGATTGTCGATTGTTTCATGTTTATTTACTCTGTCGTTATCTCGCAAATATTCGTAATTAATTCTGTTTCTTGAGTCTCTGTTTTGTTGAAGTATAATAATGAGTAAAAGTAAAGTTATTAGAAATCCTCTGAAGGCTTTTAAGAAAAGGAGAAATGTTGGAAAGCCAAAGGTATGTGTTATTACTGTAAACAATAAAGACGATGAAAATCCCCAACATAGCTTGTGTCCCAAAGAAGAAGACAGTTGGTGTAAATATAACAAAGGATTGCTAACTGGTGAAGTGTACACCCATAAGCATAGTCTGCCTCATGCAATAATGGAGGTGATAAAACCTATTTTCAGAGACTTAGCAGCACCTGAACTGTTGAAAAAGTGTATTCACGGAAAAACTCAAAAACCCCAATGAAAGTGTAAATAGTGTTATATGGTCGAGAATCCCCAAGACTGTATTTGTTGGAATAGAAACACTTCACTTTGGTGTGTATGATGCTGTTGCGACTTTCAATTATGGCAACATTGTAAGGTGCAAGGTATTTAGAAATATGGGAATGAAGATAGGTTCTAACATGGTACGAGCGATGCTTGCTTTAGACAAGGAACGCCTTCGGGCTGCAGACAGGGCTGTAAAGAGTCTAGAAATACAAGCAAGAGTAAACAGGAGGAGGAACAAGAGGAAGCTGGAGGAGGAGTTTGCAGAGCATGAAGATAATCCATCCTATGGACCTGGAATGCACTAAAAAGTTAATCCAATCTTTGTCGCTGGATTCCCAAAACTTTTATTTTCTCATACTAATTACATGTTTTCTAAGGATCTTCCAAACATATTTGTTTCAAACTTTCAGTAAATGTTACACAGTACCTTCTGCATAATTTAACACAGCCTTTTTCCAAAAAACTGTATATTTTTGAATATATAAATAAAAAATTGCAAAAAAATGTTGTGAATTTTCATTACAATTGAAAAAAAATCATCTTTAATAACTGAACTAAAATTTTGGAAAATCCCTGTGTTGAGTTGTAGCCCATATTCCAATAAATAATCTGTAAAAAGTTCAACTTCCTACCTCAAATACTTTGTGAGGAAAGATGTAATTTATAAGCGTTATTTTAACATTGCAAGTATAGGGCGTTCCGGAGCCCCTTAATATCTGAGGTCATCAGTCCCCTAGGTTTAGAACTACTTAAACCTAACTAACCTAAGGACATCACAGACATCCATGCCCGCGGTAGGATTCGAACCTGCGACCGTAGCAGCATCGCGGTTCCGGACTGATGCGCCCGCTCGCCACAGGGGCCGGCAACAGATGTCTTCTGAACGTGAATTGCCGTCTGGAGATAAACCTGTTTGTGTAAATAAACAATGCTGCTAACTGTGTTTGGTTGCCATTTTCTTCTTTGGAAGAACCAGCTTGGTGAATGATTTAAGATTTACGATAAGTGGACAAGAAAAACTCTACAGCTGCCCTATATTTAGCTTCATTACAAATACAATAATAACAAAGTCAGTGTCCTGATTCGACAGCTATAAAAGATGGACATTGCTGGCGTTCGTCAGAAAATTCGCAACATTATCTGCTATCGCCTAGCGACAACCAAAAAATGGTTCAAATGGCTCAGAGCACTATGGGACTTAACATCTATGGTCATCAGTCCCCTAGAACTTAGAACTACTTAAACCTAACTAACCTAAGGACAGCACACAACACCCAGCCATCACGAGGCAGAGAAAATCCCTGACCCCGCCGGGAATCGAACCCGGGAACCCGGGCGTGGGAAGCGAGAACGCTACCGCACGACCACGAGATGCGGGCTAGCGACAACCGCTCGTCGCTGTACGATAGTCACTCCAAATTAAATGTATGATTTTTTTCTCAAGCATCCAATTTATTTGCCATACCTTTGATATTTTTAAAGTACGTCGATACTGTCTTGAAAGCAATCATTTTCCCAGATAACCTGCGTTCCTTTCAATTGACTTACGCCATAGTGTAACTGAGATCTGTCTACCGACACGGCAGAACCAGCACGCCTGAGCTATTGTTTATAAGCCTTCAAAACTCGGCCCGTTAAGCGCTTTCTTCAGCCTATCGAATGGTAGTAATCACACAGTGTCAGAGCAGGACCGTAGAGTGGGTGTTTTCGAGCCATGCTCTGTTATGTCGGTGGTGTTTCTCTCATGGACATGTGGTCTGGCGTTATCATACAACAGCGAAACATCGTGGCTTTGCCGATGTTGTCGAAAGTGACACGTTCCAGCATCAAATTTCTTAATGGCTCCCACACACTCGTCAGAACTGACAGTGTTTACCTGTGGCATGATGTCCACAAGCAACAGTCATTCTGAATCGAGAAACAAGAGTAGCCATCACTTTTCCTGCTGAAGACACAGTTTTAAATTTCTTCTTCTTCGGCGAATTTGCGTGGTGCCATCCCATCGATTGTATTTTAGTCTCTGGTTTAAAGACGCGCAACCATGTTTCATCTCCCATCATGCAACCATGTTTCATCTCCCATCATAGTTCTTGCAAGGAAATCATCTCCAAAATTCTCATACTATTCTAAAAGTTCGCTGCTCACTGTCTTCCGCGTTTCAACTATCTCGATAATCTCCTATTCCAAATGGTTCAAATGGCTCTGAGCACTATGGGACTTAACATCTGAGGTCATCAGTCCCCTAGAACTCAGAACTACTTAAACCTAACTAACCTAAGGACATCACACACATCCATGCCCGAGGCAGGATTCGAACCCGCGACCGTAGCGGTCGCGCGGTTCCAGACTGAAGCGCCTACAACCGCTCGGCCACACCGACCGGCTCTCCTATTCCCAGTGACAGTTCGTTCACTGTTGTGAGTTTGTCAAAGCGAGATCGTGAATACGGCGCACACGGCCAGGAGTCTGAGCAGTGCTCGGTCACGCGCTGTGAGGGATGTTGCGAGTATCGACGTGCCCTCTTCCACAACACAACACTTCTATAACTGCTCATTGCTGCAGATGAACGTAGTGCTGAACCCAAGTTGACAGGGTGCTACGACAGCGCGGCTTGCGAGAACAGGTTGAAGTAAATTTGAATACAAGCGGGGAGAGAGTTTCTATGACCTCCGTAAATAACAAATGCCTACACCTACATGACTTCTCTGCATTCACACTGAAGTGGATGGCAGACGGTTCATCGAACCACCGGACTGATTATCTACCGTTTTGCCCTGGAACATTGTGCGAGAAAAACGAACACTTAAGTCTTATCGTGCAAGCTACAATTTCTGTTATTTTATTACGATGGTCGTTTCCCGAGATTTACGTTGTCGCCAAGAAAATATTTTCGCATTCGCAGAAGGCAGTTCCTGATTGAAATTTAGTGAAAAAATCTGGACGTAGCGAATAACACTTCAGTTTTAATTATTATCTGCCGAACTTGTGTAACGTATTCGTCACACTCTCTCGCCTATTTCGTGATAATACAAAACGAGCAGCCCTGATTTGAACCTTTTCGATGTCCTCCGTCAATCCTATCTAGTAGGGATCCCATATCTCGTAACAATATTGTAGAAGAGGACGGACAAACCTACGATAGGCACTAGGCAGTCTCGTTACATAGTCTTTGGTTCGCCTTCCCGACAGTATTTCCTATTGATGGTTCAACTTAACGTTGTTCGTTACTGTAATCCCTAGGCATGTAGTTGAATTGAGAGCCTTTAAATTTGTGGGATTTATCACGTAACAGACTTCTTTTAGTACTCACGTGAACGCAGTACTGTGTAGCGTCAACTGTCACTTTGTCCGCCCCCGTAGCTGAGTGGTCAGCGCGACAGAATGTCAATCGTAAGGGCCCGGCTTCGATTCCCGGCTGGGTCGGAGATTTTCTCCGCTCAGGCAGTGGGTGTTGTGTTGTCCTAATCACCATCATCATTTCATTCTCATCGACGCGCAAGTCGCCGAAGTGGCGTCAAATCGAAAGACTTGCACCGGGTGAACGGGAGGCCCTAATCACACGACATTTACATTTAACTGCCACTTTTCGCACCATACACATATCTTGTGTAAATAATTTTTGTGGTTCAAAGATGGAGAACAAAAGTTTGATTATTTTAAGAATTTCTTTTGGACTGACACTCACTGGTTGTGGATATATTTGGGGGCGACATGGAGGTTAAGTAAAGTCCTACTGCGTGACTGGCTGGGAGACCACGAAGGGCAGCAGGTTCAGCTGGCTGAACTAGAGAGGTGCTTTCTATCCTTGTCTCCCTAGCCCCTATTCCTTCGCGAAGTGTGTGCGTTGTATGTGTTTTAAGAATCACTGTTAAGAGTACGTGTCTGTAATGGACGTGTGTGTAGCGCGGCATCATGTGTTCTGTTGTGTTGCTGGTGATGATGGTGATGATGATGATGAGGGAAGGGAGAGGCCGTCACACGACCTACTCCTCTCAAATAACAACAACGGGGATGCCGGGCTTAAAACATCGCCGGCCGACAGTTTTTTTTTTTAATTTAAACGTATGGCTAGACCCCCCCCCCCTCACCTCCCCGCCGGGCATGCCGTTCACCGGGTGCCGGTCTTTCAATTTGACGCCACTTCAGCGACCTGCAGTCGATGAGGATGATAGGATGATGATGACGACAGCACAGCACTGAGTCCCTGGGCGGAGAAAATTCCCTGACCCAGCCGGTCACGCTGACCATTCAGCTACTGCATGATGATGATGATGATGATGATGATGATGATGAGGGCCGAATGGAGAGGATGAAAACCGGTGCCGTGACACAAGACTCCTCCTACCGAATGCTGAACTTAAAACATCCCCATCCGATGGACGAATCATGATGATGATGATGCGGAGGAGGAAAGGAAGGGGGCCGCCGGGCTTAAAACATTTCCATCCGACGGATGAATCTTCGTCAACAATGTAACGTACCCTCACTTCACGAGACACTACGGAGGGGTTCGAAATTTAATTCAGGACTTTGTGGTGCAAAGACAGCTGATCCGGGACTTAAAGGCCACCACCCCTGCAGTCACCTCCGCCATAAACAGCACACAGCATACCCAGACACCCATCCAACACTGGCCGCGTCCGGCAGTGCTCAACTTCAGCACCTTACAGGAAACGGTGTATCCTCAGCAGCACGGCCGTAGACAGACGGTAAAGTAAAGGTAGAGGGATTCGAGCTCCCACGAGGGCTTAGGAACAGTTTTTGTCCCCGCGCAGCATTCCCGACTGGTACAGGGAATGCGCGTAGTGGCGGTGGTACCGTTCCACCACACACCTTCACGTGCTTTGCAGAGTATAGACGTAGTTGTAGATGTATGTACGTCTGCAGGCTTTCGTGGCCGTTGTCACTGAAGTTAAAATCTTCTGGGTTATTAGGCCGCGTCATGTCTCTTCTAAAATGTTCGACGTTTCGACGCCTTTGCTGGGATCTTCCTCAGGATCTTTTGGTATCTAGCAGTAGTGGACACCAAAAGATCCTGAGGAAGATCCCAGCAGAGGGGTCGAAACGTCGAACATTTTAGAAGAGACATGACGCGGCATAATAACCCAGAAGATTTTAACTTCAGTAGTTGTAGATGTTTACTTGGGCGGAAGAGTACAGTGTTTTCGTTAAGGGCGTGTGAACAGAGGCTGGAAGGTGGTCTGTATAGTTTCTCGGCCCGGTCGGCAGCAAACCCACGCGGCACTAGTGGGGCCTCGCGCAGCAGGAAGGCTGTAAACAGCCGCTTGTGGCGAGCGTTAACCTCGGCGTGGCAGGTGGACGAGCCGCAGAGGCCGGCGTGACGTCACCGCCGCTGGCCCGCCTCCAGCGAGCAAACGTTTACCTCTCCGGACACGGAGCAGGGAGGCGGTAGCCGTCCGCCGGGATTCCCATTCGCTCCCGTGCGAAGTACATCATCCTCATCTCAGGAATTAGGCTACTGCCTGTTCCGAACTCGCAAACCAATCATCCCAATTTCTGAAGTCTTCCAATCTTTTTTCCATTCGGCTTGCAGTTCAGGATCCTGTGGGCAGTTCCATGACTTCGCATTCTCATGTGATGTCTCCAATCTTCGCGACGTTTTTAAAATTTTTTTTCATTCGTCATGAAAATATTTATTTCTGTTCTAATATCTTCATTTCTCCTCGCGGATCACACTCGCGCAGTGATACCTGAACGCGCGGGGTATTATAACGAGTGTACAGACCTCCGATTAGTCAGTCTGCATTAGTCTGCATTTATCTGCACCTGTCTGTACCCGTCTACATTAGTCTGTACCAGTCTATAGTCAAGTTTCAGTCTGCGCCTAATAAGATTAGCATATTCCTGCACATAGCCATGAAGATAAATGAATAGACACTTTGTCAAGTATCAGAGATATGTGAGAATAAGATTAACGTACCAAGACCAAAGGAACTTCAGATTGTCAATTGTAAATAGCATCCACAACCAAGTTAAGTTATTTTTTATGCTTGTTATTATTTTAATAAATGTGTGTGAAAATTAATCAAGTTCTGTTTAAAGTTGGTCACCGTCAATCTGCTACTCTAAGCGTGCAAGTGGCATTTCTATCGTCTGACCTAACGGCAGAAGATAAACACGCCACGATAAGATCACAAGACATATTGCTGACACTCGCCTACTTCGTTAGAGCGACAAGTCAAATAATCTGATGGTGTGTGTACCGAAGGTCTTACGGTACGCACACCACAGTCTGTTTTTTGTCATGTGTATGTGTGCGTGCGTGCGTGCGTGCGTGTGTGTGTGTGTGTGTGTGTGTGTGTGTGTGTGTGTGTGTGTGTGTGTTAACCCAGCGTTCGATTCTTTAGGATAACACACGAGCCGCCATCACTTTATAGAATTTCGAGGTTGTTTCTTTTTGTGCTTCATGGTCCAGTGTCACGCTAATGGGACCACAGAAAACTTCTTGGCAATTACTTTCGAATAATTATTTTCAATATTGGAGTCAAACTCTAAACTTACACCACAGAATATGTAACAGAATCGACAGGTTTGTTGTAAAACCTAATTATGTAAAACAATTCTTTATTTCACTATGTATTTCACTATGTATGGAACTCTAGAAAGCTTCTTGGCAATTATTTTCGAATAATTATGTTCAATATCGGAGTCAAACTCAAATCAAAATGGTTCAAATGGCTCTGAGCACTATGGGACTTAACATCTGAGGTCATCAGTCCCCTAGAACTTAGAACTACTTAAACCTAACTAACCTAAGGACATCACACACATCCATGCAGAGCTGCTTAAACCTAACTAACCTAAGGACATCAAACACATCCATGCCCGAGGCAGGATTCGAACCTGCGACCGTAGCGGTCCCGCGGTTCCAGACTGAAGCGCCTAGAACCGCTTGGCCACACCGGCCGGCAGTCAGACTCAAAACTTACATCACAGCCTATGTAACAGATTCGACAGGTTTGTTCTACAACTGAATGATCTAAAGCAATTTTTGATTTCACTATGTATTTTCCTTGGAGGCCCATTGTTTTCGTTGTATTACTATAAACTGTCTGCCCCTGGTCTGAGTGGTAGGCGCGACAGAATGTCAATCCTAAGGGCCCAGGTTCGATTCCCGGGTGGGTCGGAGTTTTCTCCGCTCAGGGACTGAGTGTTGTGTTGTCCTAATCATCATCATTTCATCCCCATCGACGCGCAAGTCGCCGAAGTGGCGTCAAATCGAAAGACTTGCACCCGGCGAACGGTCTACCCGACGGGAGGCCCTAGTCGCACTACATTTACATTTTGATAGAAACTTTTAAATTACATTCCTTACACATTTCGCTGAGCAGGGTAGCGCAGTGGTTAGCACACTGGACTCCAATTTGGGAGCACTACGGGTGATTAGGGGGGGGGGGAGGGGGAGGGGTGCAAAGACAGTGACACATCAGCACATCTATGTAACGCCTCATGCAGTTTCTAACAAACAAACCCGCGTCCGGCCATCTGATTTAGGTTTTCCTTGATTTCCCCAAATCGCTTTAGGCAAATGCCGGGATGGTTCCTTAGAAAGGGCACGGCCGATTTCCTTTTCCATTCTTCTCTAATCCCAGCTTGTGCTCCGTCTCTAATGACCTCGATGTCGACTGGACGTTAAACACAAATCTCTTCCTCCTCCTTCCCCTTGCATTTTTCGTTCAGCTTGTATATAGAATTTTGGAAGTCATCTTTATAGCAACAATATCATATGCAAATAGAAGCACATTCGTATACCCGATTTCTTTGTTTTCTGTACACTTCCTTTTACGAAGAGTATAAATGTTAAAAACAGCTGGCGATCGCCCACGCAATTTTCTTACACTTTGGTTAAAAGCTATGAGGCGCATCCAGACAACAAGTTCCCTTTTTTTGAAACAAATAGTTACACGAAAAACTTTATTGGCAACAGATATAGCAATGTCTGAGCTATTTTTCGACACAATCACCAAAAGGATTGAGACAATTGAGTCTACCGCCAGATTTTTCGGCACCCATCTGGCACACAATTTCTTGAACAGCAGATGCTTACAAGGGAACCTCCCCGTCACACCCCCCTCAGATTTAGTTATAAGTTGGCACAGTGGATAGGCCTTCAAAAACTGAACACTGATCAATCGAGAAAACAGGAAGAAGTTGTGTGGAACTATGAAAAAAATAAGTAAAATATACAAACTGAGTAGCCCATGCGCAAGATAGGCAACATCAAGGGTAGTGTGAGCTCAGGAGCGCCGTGGTCCCGTGGTTAGCGTGAGTAGCTGCGGAACGAGAGGTCCTTGGTTCAAGTCTTCCCTCGAGTGAAAAGTTTACTTTCTTTATTTTCGCAAAGTTATGATCTGTCCGTTCGTTCATTGACGTCTCTGTTCACTGTAATAAGTTTAGTGCCTGTGTTTTGCGACCGCACCGCAAAACCGTGCGATTAATAGACGGGAGGACGTGCCTCTCCAATGGCAACCGAAAACATTTGATCGCAAGGTCATAGGTCAACCGATTCCTCCACAGGAAAACACGTCTGATATATTCTATACGACACTGGTGACGGCATGTGCGTCACATGACAGGAATATGTTGTCGACCCACCTAACTTGTACTCTTGGCGAATGGGTAAAAAGATTCTTCTACCTTGCCCGATTTAGATTTTCTTGTTGATGTGATAATCACTCACAAAAAAGTGATGAAAACGAGTTTGTCACATAAACTGCACCAATGAATGCAACAGTTTCACAGTTTTCCCTGTGCTCTGTCAAAACATATGTTTTTAACGTTTTCAAATTTTTCCGTGTGTAGACCGTCAAATCCTGCATATGTCCAAGCAAATCTGAACATGTCCTGGAATTTTGGAGAGCGAAGTTGATTAGGTGTGAGTGCCTGAACTTTGATAATCGTCTGAAAATAAAAAATTAATCCTTTGACTCCAGGGAAGACTTGAACCAAGGAGTTCTCGTTCCGCAGCTGCTTACGCTAACCACGGGACCACGGTGCTCCTGAGCTTACACTCTCGCTGATGTTGCCTATGTTGCGCATGGACTACTCAGTTTGTATATTTTGCTTATTTTTTCCATAGTTCCACACTACTACTTCCTGTTTTCTCGATTGCTTTGTGTTCAGTTTTTCAAGGCCTGTCCTCTGTGCCAACTTATAACTAAATCTGATGGGGGTGCGATGGGGAGGTTCCCTTGTTAGTAACAATTTCATGCAACAAGGATCGCGATATCTGGGGAAAATGGCTGCTGAGCTCCGTAATCGTGAAGCGACGATTCTCCAGGATGCGCTGCCGCACCAGCTCAACCAGGTATCATGACGAGGGACGGTCGCCCACTGCGCTCTCCATCGTGGACTCTTTGACTACCTTCGGAATAAAGCCTACAGCAGCGACGCACCGTCTGTGTTTTTGCCTGTAGACCTGACAGAGCTGACGATGAATTTCGGTGCTTTGTGAATCAAGGAACCTTGTCACTGACCGAACCTCGCGGTGGGAGAACGAATAAGAGACGCTATTTCGGCGCACAGCTGCCGCGGTATTGGTACGAGGCAGGACCAGTCTGGCTGGCATTTGTCACGTCATAGATCTGTTGCGCATGCGCAATTTTCGCTGCTAAATACGCCAATTTTAAGTGAAACAACATCGGACAGACAGTAAGTCTGGATGCGCCTCGCATTTCTTCTACAAGGTGTACAACTTTGCTTCCGCGGTTTGCCGATAGGTGGCGACAACGGTAAGTAGCGGTCGTAAGAAACAGATCGCAGACGTCAGGCAGTTAGCCTGGACCTCGGTCAACATATTCTCATTCAAACGTTGGTCGATTAGTGTCTGCATCATAAAGTTGTTCTTGATTGAAAATGTCAGTTTACGAGCCTTATTCTCGTCATTTGCGAAAAGTGTTACTGTTTTGTTTCAGTCTGAAGAAAACAGGGACTGAGTCTCATCGAATGCTCTCAAGTACGTATGGTTCAAAATGGTTCAAATGGCTCTGAGCACTATGGGACTTAACATCTGAGGTCATCAGTCCCCTAGAACTTAGAATTACTTAAAGCTAACTAACCTAAGGACATCACACACATCCATGCCCAAGGCAGGATTCGAACCTGCGACCGTAGCAGTCGCGCGGTTCCGGACTGAAGCACCTAGAACCGCTCGGCCACCGCGGCCGGACAAGTACGTATGATAATGACGTTATTAGTGAGAGAACGTGTCGTGAGTGGTTTGAAGGCTTCAAGAACGCTGGTTTTAACGTCGTAGACTGGCATAGTGGTGGAAGAGAGAATGTTTTCTAAGATGCAGAATTGGAGACATTGCTGACTGAAGAGTCGCGTCAAACTCAAAAAGAATTGGCACGATTAGTGTGAGTGACACAGCAAGCCATTTCAAAGCGTCTCAAAGCTATGGGCGTGATTCAGAAAGAAGGAGCCTGGGTCCCGTGTGAGCTGAAACCAAGAGACGTTGAACGGCGTTTGTGAACAGTTGCTTCAGAGGCAAAAACGGAAGGGATTTCTGCATCGCTTTGTGACCGGGGACGAAAAATGGATTCATTACCATAACCCTCAAGGCAAAAAATCATGGGGATATCCCGGCCATCCTTCCACGTCGACGGCCTAACCGAATATTCACGGCTCCAAGATCATGCTCTGCGTCGGCGTCGTGTACTATGAGGTGTTAAAACCAAGTGAAACAATCACAGGTGCTCATTATCGAACGAAATTAATGCGTTTGAGCAGAGCATTAAAAGACAAACGGCCGCAATACAGCGAGAGGCACGATAAAGTGATTTAGCAGCACGACAACGCTCGACCCCACGTTGCAAAAGAGGTCAAAACGTACTTGGAAACGTTAAAATGGGAAGTCCTACCCCACCCGCCGTATTCTCCAGACGTTGCACCCTCTGACTATCACCTGTTTACATCAACGGCGCATGGCCTGGCTGACCAACACTTCCGATCTCATGAAGAAGTCAGAAGTTGCATCGATTCGTGGATCGCTTCAAAAGATGAACAATTTTTTCGACGTAGGATTCGTACACTGCCTGAAAGATGGGAGAAAGTAGTGGCCAGCGATGGAAAATACTTTGAATGATACATGTGTAACAAATCTGTTTTATTAAAGTCTCAAATGGTGTAAAAACGGCGTAAGCAAAGTTGTACACCTTGTAATGAATTCCTACCTGTGTTTATTACAGTCCATATATTTTTATGAACACTTTTCACTACCTCTATTCAGTGATAATGATATGGCGAATACACTGCCACGAAATTAAAAACGAGCACCCTGAAGCAACGGCCTGACACGACTGAACCTCCATTCAGTGTTAAGCAAACTGTGAGTTGTACACGATGGTAACCACAAGTTGGTGCGCTTATAAATAGACGGTTTTCAGCGAGAATTCGATGTCTTAATACAGCCCGCGTTAACTGCAGCATGGTCGTACATGTAGAAGATTGCTGAGTTGTCGGACGTACTCTGGTAATTAAAATGCCGAGTCCAGGAAGAATAGCAAATAACGAAATTACACGTATTGTGCACACTGAATTAAACAGGTGAAGGTGAAGGAATTAGACCAGGAAATTATTAAAAGTACGAAGGGACTTCGAAAAGTTAAATATGTTGTTCCAAGCTAAGACCAGGAGTGGCTTATTGTCATAACAGGGTACATGGTCTGGATTTGCTGCCAACATAGTTCTGCTGCAGTCCTGATAGCAGGTCCATCACAATGTGGAAATGAATTGCCACGGCAATGGGAAACATACTGCATAGTCGAAGTACACTGTTCAGTACTATTCTTGGGTGCAAAGTCTAAATTGCTATACCACAAGATTAGTACGGCAAACTTCGTTGTTACACATTTTGTTAGTGTGGGTTGCCTACATCAGGGGCAGGTTTGCACTCAGGGTCAAACCTATTGCTTTCCTTTGATTGACAGGTACTTAACCTATTGATCTCCTTTGATCGACAGGTACTTAACGTATTGTTCTGCTAAAAGGATCCTTTTATCAAAACAATAGGTGAAGTGCCTGTCAGTCAAAAGGAAGGATCCTTTTAGCAAAACAATAGGTTAAGTGCGAGTCCATCAAAATGAAGGATCCTTTTAGCAGAAGCAGAACAACAGGTTAAATACCTGTCAATCAAAAGAGAACAATAGGTTAAGTACCTGAGTGCATACCTGCCCCTGATCTAGGCAACCCACACTAACAAAATGTGCCACAACGGAGTTTGCCCTACTACTCACAAGGTCCGACATGTGGGTGATGCTGATCGGCAAGCAATGCCGTCGACTTCAACCACAGACGACACTATCCAGGCAGTCGCAGATGTGTATATGCAAAGTGGTGTGACTGATGCAGGTATGCACTGAGGTGACAAAAGCCGTGGGATAGCGATATGCGCTTATACAGATGGCAGTAGTATCGCGTGAACAAGATATAAAAGAGCAGAGCATTGGCGGTGTAGTCATTTGTACCCAGGTGATTCGTGTGAAATGGTTTCCCACGTGATTATGGCCGCATGACTGGAATTAACAGATTTTGAGCGCGGAATGGTAGTTACAGCTACACACATGCGACATTCTGTTTGCGAAATCGTTAGGGAATCCAATATTCCGAGATCCACAGTGTCAAGAGTGGCCCGAGAATACCGAATATCAGGTATTACCTCACGTCACTGGCAACGCAGTGACTGTTGTTTTCACTTAACGACCGAGAGCAGCGGCGTTTGTATAGAGTACTCAGGGCTAACAGACAAGCAACACTGCGCGAAATAACCACAGAAATCAATGTGGTAAGCACGATCAAACTGTTAGGACTATGCAGCTGATATGTCTGCGCAAGCAGAAGAAACTAACGATCAAAGTCCGAAAACAATTTATTGGACTGTTCAATTAACAAAAACAAATTCTCCAAGTATAGCACCAACACGAAATAGAGATCCGTCTTCGAATCACAACTACATACAAGAATAAGATGGAAAACAACTGAAATAATTTCCTACTAGTCTCCGCCAGAGACTTCTCCGATATACCAAGCCTAATCCAGAGATCAGCGAGAAGATCCAAGCCGGGCTGCTGGGACGGCAGCTATCCAAGTCTGCTGGCGGTCGATGAACTGCCGATGTGCCCTTCGGCGGATGAGTACCTCGGAACTATTTTCCATCACGTGGGTTGACGTGTGAAAATAGTTCCGGGATCTGCAGCGACCTCTTCCTTATGTTTATGTGGGCCGGTAGTGGCCCCTGGTGTCTTTGCTGTGGTGTTGTTGTTGTGATTGTTGCTGTGGCCGTTCATCAATATTGCCTGTCGGTTGTGTAGTGCTTCGGTGTGCCCGCGACACGGGGAACCCGCGGCTGCAGGCTGTCAGTTTGGTTGCTGATACTCTAGGTGCCGTGATGTCTGGTGGGGAACGCCACAGCAGCAGCGAAATCTGGCGTAATAGGGTACGGCTGCACACGACCGACGCGAGTGCCTTTGCTGACAGCACGACTTCGCCTGGGGTGCCTCTCCAGGACTAGTGACCATATCGATTGGACCCTAGATGACTGGAAAACCGTGGCCTGATCAGATGAGTCCCGATTTCAGTTGGTAAGAGGTTCGAGTGTGGCCCAGACCCCACGAACTTATGAACCCAAGCCGTCAATGAGGCACTGCGTAATCTGGTGTTTGCTGCATGAAGGTGTTCACACAGCACAGTATGAGTGCTTGTCCAACTGAACCGGTAATCGATTGGAAGTGGTTAAGTTTCGCTACGTGGAGACCATTTGCACCCATTCGTGGATTTCATGTTCCCAAATGACGATGGAATTTTTATGGATGACTGTGCGCCGTGTCACCTGGCCGCAATTGTTTGCGGTCGGTTTGAAGAACATCGTGGACAGTTTGAGCGAATGATTTGGCCAGCCACATCGCCCGACATGAATCCCATCGAACATTTATGGGATATAATCGAGAGGTGAGTGTTACTTAGGAAGTGGGGATGAGGCGTACACTTAGGATGGAAGGTCAAGGCCTCTGTAATGCTACTCCTCAAACAACTGCCAAATACATTGCCGGCCGGAGTAGCCGAGAGGTTCTAGGCGCTACAGTCTGGAACCGCGCGACCACTACGGTCGCAGGTTCGAATCCTGCCTAGGGCATGGATGTATGTGATGTCCTTAGATAGGTTTAATTAGTTCTAAGTTCTAGGCGACTGATGGCCTCAGAAGTTAAGTCGCATAGTGCTCAGAGCCAGCCAGCCAGCCTTTGTTACTTTAATGTAGTGGCGTAGGCGATCCACGTATGTGTCGTCTCAGGGCAATAACGTGCAGCACCTCGAATGCTTGCACAGTTCACCCCAGCCCTCCCAGGGTCACGCAGTGCCCCAGCGGCAGCCCGCTGCGTTGGCTTGTGGGCCGTTAAGAGAGCGGCTGTCGTGTAATTAAGGACCATCTGTCTCCCGGATACAATCTGCGCCGCTGCAGAAGCTCCCTACTGTGCTATCTCTCTCTCCGCCATCGCTTCATCTGCCTATACATCCTCCCCTTCTGCTCTTTATGTATCGCTTCTGATCAGAGCCAACCGCCTTGATAATTCTGCCCTGCCGGTAGAAATATAGTGACAGAGAAACAACTCAATTCACCTGGCGTGCAGTAGCGGCGTAATAGGAACTTCATCACAACACACCTGCCTGCATTTTCCCCAGAAGAAAGCCCTCCCCACCCCCTGACACCGCTCCCCCTTTCTCTCTCTCTCTCTCTCTCTCTCTCTCTCTCTCTCTCTCTCTCTCTAGGACTCCACAGAGCGTTCCTTGAATACAAACAATACAAAAATGTCTCTCAGCAAAGTGTTATACCGCGCACGTTTTCTGTAGGAAACGGACGACAAGAAAAGGGAATTTCACAACACTGTACTCACAAGTCCGACGAGTATCTTTATTCGCTGTTGCACAGCTGTTCTGATGAGTCAGTGCAGAGAGCACAGTTTCCCATTACAATACTCCTTTTCGACAATTTGATTCTGTATTTATATGTAAGAATTTTTTTAAATTTTGATCTGCCCGGTGTTTTGTAGTGTACAATGTTTCTCGATAGTATCTTAAACTGTAATATTTTAACGGTGAACATAATGATTATTGGTCAGCTTATCAGAGATATTAGTGAAAAGTAATAATCAGTTGAAAATAAATTACCCATCATGGAACAGAAATAACTACAAAACTTATGTATGTGTAGATGTCAAATGTTAAAGACGCAGTCAACAAGTAACGAACCAGAGACTGTAAATTTAAAACCACTACAGGGGTCGCAATGCCATTGCCAACAGTGTAATGTCTGGCCACTATAAGAGGGCTGAGGCTCCAAACTCCCCTCTGTTCCTTATGCTTTGATGGGCCACGTTGTTTATGTTAAAGGTTAATAAATTTTTAAAAAAATAGCAAATTGGTTTTATTCAGTGATTATTTCGATTTTTTAAAAACTAATAACACAGAAATCATAATAAAATGAAAGCAAAAAATAGTATCATCAGAATATTAGTCCGCCCCGGGTAGCTGTGTGGTCAGCGCGACGGCATGTCAACATAACAGCCCGGGTTTGATTCCCGGCTGGGTCGGAGATTTTCTCCGCTCAGGGACTGGGTGTTGTGTTGTCCTTATCATCATCATTTCATCCCCATCGACACGCAAGTCGCCGAAGTGGCGTCAACTCGAAAGACTTGAACCAGGCGAACGGTCTGCCCGACGGGAGGCCCTAGCCACACAGTACAAAAACTGACACTCAAATCAAAATCCTGTAACAGAGAACGAAACTGACCTCCTGTTACTCCTGCATATAACAAACCTAATGTGCATCCACTCTATCGAATTTAAAAATGTATTATCGAAAGAAAAGAAACGCGATGTCATTAACAATCTTTCGCGGAGTACTGATTCACACCAGTGTTCCGCGAAACACAGTTTGGGAAACCCTGCTCTAGAGGGACACAGGCGCACACCTATGTCACGACAGAGCGAACACGGTCCACCATCCACTGTACTCAGCCCTGCTGAAAACAGGCTTAAGAATTAGAGCAAAGCTGTGTAGGTCGCTTCTTAACAGCGGAAGGACTACCGGGAACGGAAATTCATCAAAGAAAGGCACACCTGTGTGAAGGGCACTGCATGTCCATTGCAACAGTCAAGGCGTGACAGTTCAAGAAATGACTTTATCGTTGACCGATGATACACGGTCTGGAGCACCGCACAGCATGGCCGATATCATTGCCCAATGACGTTTGATGCCCTCATTAGTCAAGACCAGCGAGTTACGGCGACAGCCATTGCCCAAGATATCGGACTGAGCGTCAGAATGGCAGCAGTCGTGCAATGCTCAAAATGGACAAAACATGCATACATGCATGCATTTGCGTAGAAATTCGGGCTCTATCCATGACAGTATGGGGCAGATGGCTTCGTGAGCACCACACTCAACGTCATGCAGCATTTCAGCGGCCCCACTCGACTAGCACCTGAGTGGACAGAACATTGTTCGACTGTGGAGGATCGTGCAGCCACGTTACGTACCGTGTGTCAGGAAATGAGCTTGTTCGCAGCAAGATGAGTATCAACTCGGACAGGCGGCGACTTCCGGAGCGCCACATGCTGTCAGCTCGGCGACCATTGCTGCGACTGCTCTGACGGGGCAGCAGAGGGACATAGCAGCGCTGGACATAGCAGTGCCACCACTTCACCCTTTTAGACCAGTCTCAGTTCTCCGTACAGCATCATAATGGACTTGTCTGAGTGTGGAGGCTCCGAGTTAAACGAACGTTTCGAGATCGCATTCGTCATCGTCATACCAGGCCAGCACATGGCCTGAAGGTATGGAATGCCACCAGGAACACAACATGATCACCTCCGGCTCACATAGCCGCTAAATTAGACCGCAGGTTTTATATTTCTGACGTTTTACAGCAGGTTACAGTGGCCTACCCTAAAGGTCTCCGTGACATTTATCTTTCAGCAAGATAACACAACACCGCAAATTACCCTTGATGTCTGATCAACCTCGATACAGAGGGCGTTAGAGTTTGGCCGGGCGGTTCTAGGCGCTACAGTCTGGAACCGTGCGACCGATACGGTCGCAGGTTCGAATCCTGCCTCGGGCATGGATGTGTGTGATGTCCTTAGGTTAGTTAGGTTTAAGTAGTTCTAAGATCTAGGGGACTGATGACCGCAGCAGTTAAGTCCCATAGTGCTCAGAGCCATTTGAACCATTTGGCGTTAGAGTTTGTCCTGGCCAGTACGTTCGGCAGATCTCTCGCCAACTGGAATAAACATCTGGTGACGGGTTGTCGAGATTCTGGTACGCCACCAGTCACCACAGTTCTGACAGACAGTTGAAGCAGCATGGAATGATGTACCCGTATCTCTCACCCAAGCTCAGTCCGACTCGACGCTTAGCGGAGCTAGAGCTGTTGTTACTGCCAGACTTGGCAACAGCTCTGTGTACTGAAGAATTTAACGTCCTGTATACCCACAAATGACTTAACAAATTTAAACATATACTCTTCCTATTATATTGCATAAACAATCTAGGAATAATCCGAATGGGACTGAAGTCGGTAGATGTGATGCACACATACAGACAAACAAATGATGTGTCTCCAGACGTTTTCGCTGGTCACATGCACTGGTCGTTGGGGCTCAGTTCGAAGATAATCACTGAAGATAATTTTATTCCAGTCAATGAGACTTCAGGCTGAAGATGTGTCTGGACACGCCTCGGATAGGAGTGGGATATCAACCTTACTGTCACCCAGCAACCAGGAATTACCAACTGGGGTGCCAACTTCATTACGTAGCAGGACCCCTCTGGTTGTCATCCGCCGCACCCTTACAGAACAGCGGAACGTCGACGATATTCCACGCCAAGTTTTGTTGTCTTTCACGGCAAGCCATCATGGGCTTACATTTCATCAAGACTATGCCCGCTCGCAATCGGCAAGAGTTTCTACTGCTTGTCTTTGTGCTTGCAAAACCCTACCTTGGCCGAATCTCTCCACAACAGAGAAAGTTTGCAATATTATGGGCATGGCCCTCCAACGAGCTCGGGACAGTCGACGTAATACGCCACCTGGACAGAATTCGGCACCATATCCGTCAGGAGGAAATCCAACAGCGCTTATCAATCAACGCCACGCCGAATACATGCTAGCATAAGGGCCAGAGGTGGACCAATACGTTATTGAAGTGCTCGATTTGTGAAGTTCTTTCTCTTGAAAAAAATCGTCCAATTTTCGCGACATCGTGATAATTTATCTGTACGTACACCATAAGTAAAATTTCGCAATATCCCGTCCTTCCTTGTGTTGCAGTTTTGGTGGCTTGCACAGTAATTGCGAAATGAACAATTATTTTTCATGGTACCGTATTAACAAGCTAGTTTGTCGTGTTTTTGAATCATAATTCCCAACTTATATTTTTGACGTATGTTGGAAAGAAATACACATACACAATATATGTGGACAAATGTGGACAATGACAAGCTCGTTCAGCCTTACGGTTTCAGATCTAGTTGCGTGATGCATTCGGTCACTTCTTCAGATCTGTGGTTCCTACACTGGAAGTGGCGGTATGGCGTATTGACTGTAAGGAAGCATCTTAGCCACAAAATGGTTCAAATGGGTCTAAGCACTGTGGTACTTGACATCTGAGGTCATCAGTCCCCTAGACCTAGAACTACTTAAACCTGCCTAACCTAGACAGCACACACGTCCATGCCAGAGGCAGGATTCGAACCGGCGACCGTAGCACCAGCACGGTTCCGGACTGAAGTGCCTAGAACCGCTCGGCCACAGCTGTCGGCTCGCAGCCACAGTTTTCAGAACCAGCCCATTCCCTGTTGTGCATTTGGTGACCACACCTATCTCGCCCGGTTAGAGTATGGTTAAAGATACTCCATTGACGTCTGGGGAGATGGAATCCTTGCATCCACATGGAAGAGTCCTAAACTAGATGTTTGTTGAGCGCAGATGAATGCCTCCACTGGATTTTGAGTGAAAGAGGATCCAACTAGGCTGTTCGCTGTGCACCGTGACGGTTTCCTCTATTTCAAGCGTAGGCGTTATGCTTTTGCAATACCTCGATGAACGGGTAGCCGAGGATTGCTCAGAATGTTGTTGTGTACCTTCTGGAGAGTTTCTGCTCTTCTTAGAGCTGGAGGTGGGATAGTGCTGATCAGGAAGCCATAGGGTGTTCGTGCTCCGAATACATACTGTAATTATTCGCATTGCCTGATAGTTGTACGTCTGTTTTCCTGGTGCGAGAATTGTTGGTCCAGGTCGAACGGCCTCTCCATGAGGTACCAGCAAGCTTTTTAAGAATGCTGTTTCTCCTTTTTGACATTAGCAGCTCAATTTGAGAGATGCAGCTTACGAGTTAGTGTTTTATTAAGTGTTTTTCCTAGCTATTTTGATGCACTACAGTATCCCAAGATCTTCGATTATACGTTGTATTGTATTGTATGTTAACCGGAGACCTAGAAACGTCGGAGAGGCTCCGTCCCCGCCGCAGCCGCAGTGGTCCACAACCCCACGACGAATACCGCAGTCCACTTCACCCCTCCGCCTCCCTACACCGAACCCAGGGTTACTGTGCGGTTCGGCCACCGGTGGACCCCCCAGGGAACCCCTCACACCAGACGAGTGTAACCCCAATGTTTGCGTGGTAGAGTAATGGTGGTGTACGCGTACGTGGAGAACTAGTTTGCGCAGAAATCACCGACATAGTGCAACTGAGGCGGAATAAGGGGAACCAGCCCGCATTCGCCGAGGCAGATGGAAAACCGCCTAAAAACCATCAAAAGACTCGCCGGTTCACCGGACCTCGACACAAATCCGCCGGGCGGATTCGTGCCGGGGACCAGGCGCTCCTTCCCGCCCGGAAAGCCGTGCGTTAGACCGCACGGCCAACGGGGCGGGCTGAGTATACGTTACTTCACTTCCGTAAGTATAACCTTTAGCTACACGTGAGCCCCGCGTGGTGCTAAGAATCCAACAGTAATGACACCAAACAGGCTGAAAAGATCTCTCGGCCATACAAGAAGTTGGAAGATTTTTCACCACAAGTTAGTAGAGTTGGATCACCCTTGCGCATAATTCAGAAAAATCGTGTCGCCCTCCAGAGAGATTTGATAAGCGATTTTTTGGGTGAAACGGAACGCTTACCGGATCACTTCGTTGTCCTATCTGTCTGTCTGTCTGTCCAACTGTTAAAAACACTCTTACTCAGGATCGAGTATACGTATCAAGTTGAAGTTTATATCACGCACTAAGGTCTTTGGCCCCTTGGTAGTGTAAAAAGTGTAAGCTTCTAAGTCTTTGCTGTCGAAGGATACGACCATTCTTGTCACATACTTCGATACTCGCAAATCCACTCACCATAACCTGTAGAGTACATCCTGTTGACCTAGTGTCATAAAATTTGGCAGGAACTAAGGATTAACAAAGAAGTAAAGGAAAAAAACCAGAATGCTGCTAATTTGTAATTACATCACACGAAAAACATTTCTGTCGTAGTTTATTTTCCGACTTCAAAAAAATGGTTGAAATGACTCTGAGCACTATGTGACTTAACATCTTAGGTCATCAGTCCCCTAGAACGTAGAACTACTTAAACCTAACTAACCTAAGGACATCACACACAACCATGCCCGAGGCAGGATTCGAACCTGCGACCGTAGCAATCCCGCGGTTCCGGACGGCAGCGCCTAGAACCGCACGGCCACCGCGGCCGGCTTCCGACTTCAGACTTAAAATTAAAACGTTCTCGAAGGACTTGGAATTTCCGGGACCGATGTCTTGTCAGTGTCCTACTCGAACTTGGCCATTTTTCCAGTCTCTGATAAGCGGTTGACATTATTTTGTGACAAAAAATGGTTCAAATGGCTCTGAGCACTATCGAACTTAACTTCTGAGGTCATCAGTCCCCTATAACTTAGAACTACTTAAACCTAACTAACCTACGGACATCACACACATCCATGCCCGAGGCAGGATGCGAACCTGCGGCCGTAGTGGTCGCGCGGTTCCAGACTGAAGCGCCTAGAACCGCTCCGCCACTCCGGCCGTCTATTTTGTGACACCCCGACTTAGTGCAGACGAATGTTCTAATGCGCTGCTGCATTTTTGTCGTAAGTTAGAGACGCGATGCCAGCGGGGATTTAGTCAGAGAGCCTGCGACGGCCTCAATGGCGCCACTGTTCTCCTAGCATTAAGTCAACTTCGCAGAGGATACGGTACGCAGCCGCACCAAACCGAGATTTCCTTGCGGCTTTGCGCGGGTTGCGGGGTTGGTAGCCCTGGCGCAATAACGGCAGCCAACCCGCGGCGTCTGGATTTATTAGTTTCATAGGGGCGCATGCCGCGCCGCCAAGATTGGACTCGTAAATTCGGCGCGTGTTGCCGCCGGAGCAGCCGACCCCTGCGCCTCTCGGAGGTTGGCTACCCTGCACAACCTCGCGGCATCGCTGGTTGTCTATACGGAGCGGATAAGGCGGTATCGGAAATTACTGTCTTAACGAGATGCTCAGGCGCCTCTCTCGCGGATTTAAATTTGCATCGCACCACAAAAAAGAAACAGAATACTGAAAAATACAAGGTTTAATTTCGCAGTATTTCCTTTAGCTAATGTAGGTTTTACTTTCGGGATCCGACCGAAGCGATATGTAGACCCCATGGAAAAAAACGGGGCAAGTCCATTTAATTAAAAAATGAGTTTATGGAAAATTCTGATGGCCAGCCATTGGTACCACAAGGCAATTGATTGGTGAAAACACCGAGATACAAAGTACATTAAGTATGTGGTAACACGATCGTGCAAGTTAAGAGTATGCTGTATGACCTGAGCCTTACGCTGCATGACGTTAGCCTTTAATGAATACGGTTTTATGCTTGCGCTGTCAATGCTTTTTATACATTTTTAAATTCGATAGAGTGGATGCACATTAGGTTTGTTATATGCAGGAGTAACAGGAGGTCAGTTTCGTTCTCTGTTACAGGATTTTGATTTGAGTGTCAGTTTTTGTACTTTTTAGATCTTTCACATGTCAACTGATCGTTTCTCCCCACGTAGGTCGGCGTCAACAAAATATTTTCGCATTCGTGATTGAAAAATCGTCTTGCCATTTGTTTTAATTTTACGATGACTTTACTAGCCGATAAACGACACCACCCTCTGCAAATAACGTAAGACGGCTGCTCAGATTGTCTCGTAAATCGTACATACGAACGACAGAGGGCTTATAACACTTCTGTTCTATTCGATGACTTTCCGTCAATTACTACGAACTGTGACCTCTCTGACAGGAAGTCACGAATGTCGTCACATAACAGAGACGATATTCCATAAGCACACAATTTCACTACAAGCCGTTTGTATGGTACAGTGTCAGAAGTCTTTCTTCTTTTGCTTGTGCCCCTGTCCGGCATCTATGCACGGTCGGCATGGTTACTATTGGATTTGGTAATGTTAATTTAACGGGTACTTCTGTACCCCCTGGGACAGAAGTAGTGTACCCCAGCTGTCTGTGTCTAGTGTAAGCAATGAAACAGTGCGACATTTTTCAAGTGTCTGCGAGTCGAGTAATTGAGGCGGGCCCAGCCCGATATTCACCTAGCGGGATGTGGAAAACCGCCTAAAAACCACATCCAGGCTGGCCGGCACACCGACCCGCACCGTTAATCTGCCGGGCGCGCCTACCATAGTCCAGGAAGCAGCGCATTAGCGCTCTCGGCTAACCTGGCAGGCGGTACAGTGTCAGAAGGACGGAATCAATTTGAAATCAATAGCAATCAACACTTCGTGTGGCGTGTAGAGAGGTAGTTGTGTTCCACAAGAACAATGTTTTCTAAATCCGTGTTGACTGTGTGTCAATAGACCGTTGTCTTCGAGCTAATTCATAATGTTCGAGCACTATATACAAGGGTCACTCCAAAAGAAATGTACATTATTTTTTTAAAAATCCGGCTTTTATTCCACATATTTGAAAGTTTTACAGTGTGTAGATACACCCTTTAGGAACAATATTTTCATTTCTCCACAATTTCCATCCCTCTTGGAACCAGCGCCTGTATACCCGCACGGTAAAATTCTGGACCAACCTGTTGGAGCCACTGTTTGACAGCGTGCACAAGGGAGTTATCATCTTCAAACTTTGTTCCACGAAGAGAGTCTTTCAGTTTCCCAAAGAGATGATATTCACGTGGAGCCATGTTGTCCATCCGAATTTTGTGATCGCTTCCTCGGTTTTTGGACTGACATGTGGCCGTGCATTGTCGTGCAACAGCAAAGCATCCTGCTTTTGCCGATGTGGTCGAACACGACTCAGTCGAGCTTGAAGTTTCTTCAGTGTCGTCACATATGCATCAGAATTTATGGTGGTTCCACTTGGCGTGATGCCCACAAGCAAGAGTCCTTCGGAATCGAAAAACACCGTAGCCATAACTTTTCCAGCAGAAGGTGTGGTTTTGAATTTTTTTTTTTTTTTTCGTGGGTGAATTTGCATGATGCCACTCCCTTGATTGCCTCTTCACCTCTGGTGAAAAATGATGGAGCCATGTTTCATCACCTGTCACAATTCTTCCAAGAAATTCATCTCCACCATTCTCGTACTGTTCCAAAAATTCGCTGCATATCGTTTTTCTTGTTTCTTTATGAGCCACTGTCAACATCCTGGGAACCCATCTGGTAGAAACATTTTTTAACGCCAACACTTTCAGTATTTTGCGAATATTTCCTTCCCCTATCCCAACGTAGCGTGACAATTCGTTCACTGTGATGCGTTTCTCAGCAGTCACCAGTTCGTTAACTCTGCACATTGTTTGGAGTGTGTGCAGTACGAGGCCCGCCGCTGCGAGGAAAATCCTCAACTTTGCCGTGCCCACTTTCGTAACGTAACCAGCTTGCCTACCGACTAACTGTACTGCGATCGACAGCAGCATTTCCATACACCTTTTTCAACCGCTTGTGGATGTTACCCGCTGTCTCGTTTTCACAGCACAAGAATTCTATGACAGCACGTTGCTTCTAACGAACGTAAAGTGTAGCAGCCATCTTGAAGACATGCGATGACGGCGCCACTCACGGGAACAGGTTAAACTAAGTTTGAAAACAAGCGGGAAGGATGTATCTATACACTGTAAAACATTCACACATGCAGAATGAAAACTGTATTTTTACAAAAATAGTGTATATTTCTTTTGGAGTGACCCTCGTGTGTTCCAGAATCCTGCTGCATGTTGTTGTTGTTGTTGTTGTGGTCTTCAGTCCTGACACTGGTTTGATGCAGCTCTCTATGCTACTCTATCCTGTGCAAGCTTCTTCATCTCCCAGTACCTACTGCAACCTACATCCTTCTGAATCTGCTTGGTCTCCCTCTACGATTTTTACCCTCCACGCTGCCCTCCAATACTAAATCAGTGATCCCTTGATGCCTCCGAACATGTCGTACCAACCGATCCCTTCTTCTAGTCAAGTTGTGTCACAAACTTCTCTTCTCCCCAATCCAATTCAATACCTCCCCATTAGTTATATCATCTACCCATCTAATCTTCAGCAATCTTCTGTAGCACCACATTTCCAAAGCTTCTATTCTCTTCTTGTCCAAACTAATTATCGTCCGTGGTTCACTTCCATACATGGCTATACTCCATATAAATACTTTCAGAAATGACTTCCTGACACTTAAATACACTCCTGGAAATGGAAAAAAGAACACATTGACACCGGTGTGTCAGACCCACCATACTTGCTCCGGACACTGCGAGAGGGCTGTACAAGCAATGATCACACGCACGGCACAGCGGACACACCAGGAACCGCGGTGTTGGCCGTCGAATGGCGCTAGCTGCGCAGCATTTGTGCACCGCCGCCGTCAGTGTCAGCCAGTTTGCCGTGGCATACGGAGCTCCATCGCAGTCTTTAACACTGGTAGCATGCCGCGACAGCGTGGACGTGAACCGTATGTGCAGTTGACGGACTTTGAGCGAGGGCGTATAGTGGGCATGCGGGAGGCCGGGTGGACGTACCGCCGAATTGCTCAACACGTGGGGCGTGAGGTCTCCACAGTACATCGATGTTGTCGCCAGTGGTCGGCGGAAGGTGCACGTGCCCGTCGACCTGGGACCGGACCGCAGCGACGCACGGATGCACGCCAAGACCGTAGGATCCTACGCAGTGCCGTAGGGGACCGCACCGCCACTTCCCAGCAAATTAGGGACACTGTTGCTCCTGGGGTATCGGCGAGGACCATTCGCAACCGTCTCCATGAAGCTGGGCTACGGTCCCGCACACCGTTAGGCCGCCTTCCGCTCACGCCCCAACATCGTGCAGCCCGCCTCCAGTGGTGTCGCGACAGGCGTGAATGGAGGGACGAATGGAGACGTGTCGTCTTCAGCGATGAGAGTCGCTTCTGCCTTGGTGCCAATGATGGTCGTATGCGTGTTTGGCGCCGTGCAGGTGAGCGCCACAATCAGGACTGCATGCGACCGAGGCACACAGGGCCAACACCCGGCATCATGGTGTGGGGAGCGATCTCCTACACTGGCCGTACACCACTGGTGATCGTCGAGGGGACACTGAATAGTGCACGGTACATCCAAACCGTTATCGAACCCATCGTTCTACCATTCCTAGACCGGCAAGGGAACTTGCTGTTCCAACAGGACAATGCACGTCCGCATGTATCCCGTGCCACCCAACGTGCTCTAGAAGGTGTAAGTCAACTACCCTGGCCAGCAAGATCTCCGGATCTGTCCCCCATTGAGCATGTTTGGGACTGGATGAAGCGTCGTCTCACGCGGTCTGCACGTCCAGCACGAACTCTGGTACAACTGAGGCGCCAGGTGGAAATGGCATGGCAAGCCGTTCCGCAGGACTACATCCAGCATCTCTACGATCGTCTCCATGGGAGAATAGCAGCCTGCATTGCTGCGAAAGGTGGATATACACTGTACTAGTGCCGACATTGTGCATGCTCTGTTGCCTGTGTCTATGTGCCTGTGGTTCTGTCAGTGTGATCATGTGATGTATCTGGCCCCAGGAACGTGTCAATAAAGTTTCCCCTTCCTGGGACAATGAATTCACGGTGTTCTTATTTCAATTTCCAGGAGTGAATATACTCGATGTTAACAAATTTCTCTTCTTCAGAAACGCTTTCCTTGCCATTGCCAGTCTACATTTTATATCCTCTCTACTTCGACCATCATCAGTTACTTTCCTCCCCAAATAGCAAAACTCCTTTACTACTTCAAGTGTCTCATTTCCTAATCTAATTCCCTCAGCATCACCCGACTTAATTCGACTACATTCCATTATCCTCGTTTTGCTTCTGTTGATGTTTATCTTATATCCTCCTTTCAAAACACTATACATTCCGTTCAACTGCTCTTCCAAGTCCTTTGCTGTGTCTGACAGAATTACAATGTCATCGGCGAACCTCAAAGTTTTTATTTCTTCCCCATGGATTTTAATTCCTACTCCGAATTTTTCTTTTGTTTCCTTCACTGCTTGCTCAATATACAGATTGAATAACGTCGGGCAGAGGCAACAACCCTGTCTCACCCTTCCCAACCACTGCTTCCCTTTCATGTCCCTCGACTTTTATAACTGCCATCTGGTTTCTGTAGAAATTGTAAATAACCTTTTGGTCCCTGTATTTAACCACTGCCACCTTCAGAATTTGAAAGAGAGCATTCCAGTCAACATTATCAAAAGCTTTCTCTAAGTTCAAATGGCTCTGAGCACTATGGGACTCAACTGCTGAGGTCATTAGTCCCCTAGAACTTAGAACTAGTTAAACCTAACTAACCTAAGGACATCACAAACATCCATGCCCGAGGCAGGATTCGAACCTGCGACCGTAGCGGCCTTGCGGTTCCAGACTGCAGCGCCTTTAACCGCACGGCCACTTCGGCCGGCCTTTCTCTAAGTCTACAAATGCTGAAACGTATGTTTGCCTTTCCTTAATCTATCTTATATGACAAGCCGTAGGGTCAGTATTGCCTCATGTGTTCCAATATTCTACGGAATCGAAACTGATCTTCCCCGAGGTCGGCTTCAACCAGTTTTTCCATTCGTCTGTAAAGAATTCGCGTTAGTATTTTGCATTAAACTGATAGTTCGGTAATTTTCACATCTGTCAGCACCTGCTTTCTTTGGGATTGGAATTATTATATTCTTCTTGAAGTCTGAGGGTATTTCGCCTGAGTCATACATCTTGTATATGGACGCTAATTATATGAGCCTGTGGATTACTCCTACTACCCAATTCAGAGAAATAAATTCACCATGTTCTTGAGAGAAGTGTTGAGGATGGAGAGGGCTGTGCCGGCCACAGAGTCCATGTCAATACCGCTTTCTGGCGGGGACGCCAGGTAGTGAGCCGTGTTCTCGAGAATCCAGATGCCGGGTAGTTGCGCCAGCGCCCTGCTCGCGGCTGTCGAAGTGGTCCCGTTCTCCCCGTGGCGCGCTGCCTTGCTACGGGGCTTCCCCTCGCCTCTTATAACGAGCACGTGACCTCGGACGGGCCCTGTCCCGTCACGCCTGCTCGCCGCAGGACGTGCTGCAGTCACCGCGACCGGGACACGTGGACGCGTCTCGCAGACGGCCCGGCCTCCGTCTTCACGGTGAGCGGCGGTTGCTGCCTGTCTGCGGCCGCTGGCACCGGAAAACCGCGGCGCCTCCGCAGCCAGAGGTTTTCCAGGCACGCCCGAGGTGCTGGAGAAATTCGTCGGACAAGGGGAACGAGTGGTTGCGTACAGTCTGCCATCACCAGCGTCACTAGCTCTTTACTAGCACGAAGTTTTTTTTTTTTTGTTCTAATTAACGCGAATTTTTTTACAGACGAATGGAAAAACTAGTAGAAGCCGACCTCGGGGAAGATCAGTTTGGATTCCGTACAAATATTGGAACACGTGAGGCAATACTGACCCTACGACTTATCTTGGAAGATAGATGAAGGAAAGGCATATACCTACGTTTCTAGCATTTGTAGACTTAGAGAAAGCTTTTGACAATGTTGACTGGAATACTCTCTGATGATGGTCGAAGTAGAGCGGATATAAAATGTAGACTGGCAATGGCAAGGAAAGCGTTTCTGATGAAGAGAAATTTGTTAACATCGAGTATAGATTTAAGTGTCAGGAAGTCGTTTCTGAAAGTATTTGTATGGAGTGTAGCCATGTATGGAAGTGAAACATGGACGATAACTAGTTTGGACAAGAAGAGAATAGAAGCTTTTGAAATGTGGTGCTACAGAAGAATGCTGAAGATTAGATGGGTAGATCACATAACTAATGAGGAGGTATTGAATAGGATTAGGGAGAAGAGAAGTTTGTGGCACAACTTGACTAGAAGAAGGGATCGGTTGGTAGGACATGTTCTGAGGCATCAAGGGATCACCAATTTAGTATAGGAGGGCAGCGTGGAAGGTAAAAATCGTAGAGGGAGACCAAGAGATGAATACACTAAGCAGATTCGGAAGGATGTAGGTTGCAGTAGGTACTGCGAGATGAGGAAGCTTGCACAGGATAGAGTAGCGTGGAGAGTTGCATCAAACCAGTGTGAGGACTGAAGACCACAACAACATGGTTTTAGGGCGCAAAACTGCTACGGTCATTAGCGCCCGGTCTGTGACTTAGGAAAGGGTAAAAAAACGAAACTGGAGACCAGCAGTAATGGGAGCGAAACTCAAGAAAGTGGGGAAACCAAAAACAGAAGGAAAGTTTAAAAACCACTATAGAAGGGGATTTGTTTGTCCCCAAGGGAGCTTCAGATGACTGACGTCATCTCGCACTAATGAACTCAAGAACGCGATCGGCTGAGCGCGTGTCATCTGCTAAAATGGACGATATTTCAGGCGATAGCTGTAGACGGGCGCGTAACGGAATAAAATAGGGGCACTCTAGTAAAAGGTATCTCACCGCCCACAGTTGAGAGCAGTGGGGACAGAGTGGGGGAGGATCGCCGCTTAAAAGATGTCGATGGCTAAAAAGACGGTGCCCTATCCGGAGTCTAGTTAAAATTACCTCCTCCCGACGACGAGTTCGGGAGGAAGAGGTCCAAGCACAGGGAAGAGCTTTCACGTCCCGCAATTTATTATTGGGAAGTGTCGACCAACGTGCGTGCCATAAAAGAGCAACACGACATAAAACACTCCGTAGATCGGCGAAGGGAGTCATCTGAATAGGTGGCTGAAGAAGAGAGACTGCAGCCTTGGCCGCTATATCGGCCGCCTCATTCCCACAGATACCAACATCTCCTGGGATCCAGAGGAACGCCACAGAGATGCCCCCCAAGTGGAGCAAGCGTAGGCAGTTCTGAATCCGGTGGACCAGAGGGTGGACAGGGTACAGAGCTTGGAGACTGAGGAGAGAGCTGAGAGAATCTGAACAGATAACATACTGTATCCGCTGATGGCGACGGATGTATTGGACAGCCTGGAGAACAGCGTAAAGCTCCGCAGTATAAACTGAACACTGGTCGGGAAGCCGAAATCGATTTGGGGTGTCGCCAACAATATAGGCACTCCCTACACCAAACGATGTTTTTGAGCCATGAGTGTAAATAAATGTGGCTTCCTTCATTTATGCACATAGGGCAGAAAATGCCCGACGATAAACAAGTGAAGGGGTACCATCCTTGGGAAATTGACAAAGGTCACGGAGCAGGCAGGTCCGGGGCGGAAGCCAAGGCGAGTCGCACGAAGTGTTGAGCGCTATTGACGAGGGATTTCAAATGGACTCCGTATTTCTAGATTTCTAGAAGGCTTTTGACACCGTACCACACAAGCGGCCTGTAGTTCAAATGGCTCTGAGCACTATGCGACTTAACTTCTGAGGTCATCAGTCCCCTAGAACTCAGAACTAATTAAACCTAACTAACCTAAGGACATCATACACATCCATGCCCGAGGCAGGATTCGAACCTGCGACCGTAGCGGTCGCTCGGCTCCAGACTGTAGCGCCTAGAACCGCACTGCCACTCTGGCCGGCTCATCGCCAGTCCTGACACATTATCACGGCTTATTTCGTCGCGTCCCCTGCGTAACACGTTATTGATATGGACTCTGCGGCCAGCGTAGAAGGTGTGCACATATAGACTCGGATGGGTACTGGGGCCACCCATTCTGCGAGGAACCGACGCACCAAGACACGCCAACGAAAGTGGATACTGAAAAAAATCGTTTTCTTTTACTCTTTGTCCTGTCTGAGGAATCATTTAATGGTGCGGTCTAAATTAAATGTACCGTATTGCACATATAGAAGGAAATACACTGAGACGACAGCTCATGGTATAGCGATAAACACATGCAGAGTGGCGCTAGTATAAAAGTGTAGTGCCTTGACGGAGCTACCATTTGTACTCAGGTGATTCATGTGAAAGGGTTTCCAATGTGCTTATGGCCACACAACAGGAATCAACATACCGGGTGATAAAAAGTCAGTATAAATTTGAAAACTGAATAAATCACGGAATAATGTAGATAGAGAGGTACAAATTGACACACATGCTTGGAATGACAAGGAGGTTTTATTAGAACAAAAAAATACAAAGTTCAAAAAATGTTCGACAGATGGCGCTTCATCTGATCAGAGTAGCAATAATTAGCATAACAAAGTAAGACAAAGCAAAGATGATGTTCTTTACAGGAAATGCTCAATATGTCCATCATCATTCCTCATCAATAGCTGTAGTCGAGGAATAATGTTGTGAACAGCACTGTAAAGCATGTCGGGAGTTATGGTGAGGCATTGGCATCGGATGTTGTCTTTCAGCATCCCTAGAGATGTCGGTCGATCACGATACACTTGCGACTTCAGGTAACCCCAAAGCCAATAATCGCACGGACTGAGGTCTGGGGACCTGGGAGGCCAAGCATGACGAAAGTGGCGGCTGAGCACACGATCATCACCAAACGACGCGCGCATGAGATCTTTCACGCGTCTAACAATACTTTTTTTGTTTTTTTTTCTTTGTAATAAAACCCCATGTCATTCCAAGCGTGTGTGTCAATTTTTACCTCTCTATCTACATTATTCCGTGGTTTCTTAAGTTTTCAAATTTATACTGACTTTTTGATCAGCCAGTACTATTGAGAAGCAACATGTCTTTATTGAAACGATTTTCAATGAGTAGGCTGCAATAATCTTTCGCTGACATGTATAGTACATGCTGCGCAGATACGATTTACTGGTGTAATAAGAGACTTTCATTTACATAGATTACATAATAATTCTTTCAGATCAATACTAAAAAGAAAAAAAAAATGGAGAGCACACATTAGTTGTGCACATTTATGAAATATTGTCTATGAAGTTCATATGTAGATTCCATCGTTTTATAGCTTTATAACTTTATGGATTTTCTTTGATGTATGTAGCCCTCTAATTAAAGCCTTTGTATACGAGTTGTAGGTCTGAAGATGATCACAGTAGTGGTCGAAAACGGTCACCGTAATAAATTAATTGTGATCAAGACTGTTTTTTATAGTAAATACCGGGTAATCAAAAAGTCAGTATAAATTTGAAAACTTAATAAACCACGGAATAATGTAGATAGAGAGGTAAAAATTGACACACATGCTTGGAATGACAAGGGGGTTTTATTAGAACAAAAAAAAAGTTCACAAAATGTCCGACGGATGCGCGTCGTTTGGTGATGATCGTGTGCTCATCAGCCGCCACTTTCGTCATGCTTGGCCTCCCAGGTCCCCAGGCCTCAGTCCGTGCGATTATTGGCTTTGGGGTTACCTGAAGTCGCAAGTGTATCGTGATCGACCGACATCTCTAGGGATGCTGAAAGACAACATCCGACGCCATTGCCTCACCACAACTCCGGACATGCTTTACAGTGCTGTTCAGAACATTATTCCCCGACTACAGCTGTTGATGAGGAATGATGGTGGACATATTGAGCATTTCCTGTAAAGAACATCATCCTTGCTTTGTCTTACTTTGTTACGCTAATTATTGCTATTCTGATCAGATGAAGCGCCATCTGTCGGACATTTTTTGAACTTTTGTATTTTTTTGGTTCTAATAAAACCCCATGTCATTCCAAGCATGTGTGTCAATTTGCACCTCTCTATCTACATTATTCCGTGATTTATTCAGTTTTCAAATTTATACTGACTTCTTGATCACCCGGTACTTTGAACGCATTCCGGTAGTTGGAGCTAGACACATGGGACATTCCATTTCGGAAATCGTTCAATATTCCGAGACCCACAGTGTCTAGACTGTGCCGAGGGTACCAATTTACCTCACAGCACTGGCATCGCAGTGGCCGACGGTCATCGCTTACCGAGCGAGAGCACTGGCGTTTGCGTAGAGCTGTGAGTGCTAACGAACAAGCAAAAACTGCGTGAAACAGCCGCAGAAATCTATCTCGGATGTCGGCGAACGTAGCCGGTAGGACAGTGCCGCGAAATTTGGCATCGCCTGCAGCACCCCTCCTGGGCTCGTGATCATATCGGTTGGACCATAGAAGATTCAGATGAGTCTCGATTTCAGTTGGTAAGAGCTGACAGTAGGGTTCGAATGTGGCGCTGGCCCCTCGAAGCCATTGACCTAATGTGTCGGAAAGGCACTGTGCTAGCTGGTGGTGGCTGAACAATGGTGTGGGACGTGCTTACATGCAACGGTCTTGGTCCACAGGTCCAACTATACCGATCATTGACTGGTAGTGGTTATGATCGGCTATTCCCAATGGACGATGGAATTTTTGTGGATGATAGTCTTCCATGTCATCGGACGAAGATTGTTCGTGACCAGTTAGAAGAACAATGTGGACAAATCAAGCGAATGATGTGACTGGCGAGGTCGCCCGACATCAGTCCCATCCAACATTGATGGGACATAATCGGGAAGTCAATTCGTGCACAAAATATTGCACCGGCAACGCTTTCGTAATTGTGGACGCGTGTAGATGCAGTGTGGCCGAATATTTCTGCAAAGATGTTCAGTTCATGCCGTGTCGAGTTGCTGTACTACGCAAAAGCAGGTTCGATACAGTATTAGGAGGTATCCCATGACCTTTGTAACGCCAGTATAGATCCACTACTGTATAACTACACTCTCTCTTTCCAAGCATTAATCCCGACTTGCGGGGTCTGTTGTTATGGTTTACCGGATTTGGCGAGTTAATTTGAAGGGGTGGCCGGATGCTCTTCATGTCGTCACGCCTTATTCCCCCCCCCCCCCCCCCCAGGACGGAATGTGTGTACCCCAACTGTCTGTGTCTAGTGTAATCCATGGAATGGTACGAACGTGTTTCAAATGTCTGTGAGTCGTGTAACTGAGGCAGAACTTGGATTGGATTGGATTGTTTGGGGGAGGAGAGCAGACAGCGAGGTCATCGGTCTCATCGGATTAGGGAAGGAAGTCGGCCATGCCCTTTCAAAGGAACCATCCCGGCGTTTGCCTGGAGCGATTTAGGGAAATCACGGAAAACCTAAATCAGGATGGCCGGCCGCGGGATTGAACCATCGTCCTCCCGAATGCGAGTCCAGTGGCGGAACGTGGGGACCAGCCCGGTATTCACCTAGCGAGATGTGGAAAACCGCCTAAAAGCCACATCCAGGCTGACCGGCACACCGGCCCTCTTCGTTAGTCTGCATTGCGGATTCGATCCGGGGCCGGCGCGCCTACCCGAGTACAGGAAGCAGCGTGTTAGCGCTCCCGGCTTACCCCGGCGAGTTACTGTATAACTACACTATTGATGATAAACTGCTGGAAACAATATCCTTTGTAAAATACCAAGGAGTGTAATGACCACATAAATAGCAGGCAAAGCGGATGCCAGGCTGAGATTCATTAGAAGTATCGCGAGGTAATGTAATTCATCAAGGAACGAAGTAGCTAACAAAACAATTCTCGAATACTGCTGTTCAGTTTGGAGTCCTTGCCAGTTTCGGTTAAAAGTATAGGTAGAGAAGATCCATGTAACAGCGGCACGTTTCGTCACGGGATCGTGTAATTGCCTCGAGAGTGCTACGGAAATGTTCAACAAATTGCAGGGGCAGACCTTGCAAGAGAGGCGCTTTTCATCACGGAGTGGTTTACTGTTGAAATTCCAAGAGAGTACGGTACGGGAAAAGTAGGATTCCAACCTTGTCTTTCGAAATGAGCAGAACGAGAAACTTTGAGAAATTAGAACTCGTACGGAGAGTTGCTGACGTTCTTCCGAAGCACCATTCGCGAATTGAACAAGCAAGGAAAAGAGGGGGGGGGGGAGGAAGGAGAAGAATTGTACACAAGAAGTACCGTTCGCCACACACTTCAAGGTGGATAGCGGAGTGTAGGTATAGACAGATGTGGGAAATGCACAGATCTCTGTATAGCGAACGATGGTGCACATGCATATGTCGTGGATAAGTATTCGGAAAGATCAGTTTGTATTCCGTAGAAATATTGGAACACGTGAGGCAATACTGACCCTACGACTTATCTTAGAAGCTAGATTAAGAAAAGGCAAACCTACGTTTCTAGCATTTGTAGACTTAGAGAAAGCTTTTGACAATGTTGACTGGAATACTCTCTTTCAAATTCTAAAGGTGGCAGGGGTAAATTACAGGGACCAAAAGGTTATTTACAATTTGTACAGAAACCAGATGGCAGTTATAAGAGTCGAGGGGCATGAAAGGGAAGCAGTGGTTGGGAAGGGAGTAAGACAGGGTTGTAGCCTATCCCCCATGTTATTCAAACTGTATATTGAGCAAGCAGTAAAGGAAACAAAAGAAAAATTCGGAGTAGGTATTAAAATTCATGGAGAAGAAGTAAAAACTTTGAGGTTCGCCGATGACATTGTAATTCTGTCAGAGACAGCAAAGGTCTTGGAAGAGCAGTTGAACGGAATGGACAGTGTCTTGAAGGGCAGATATAAGATGAACATCAACAAAAGCAAAACTAGGTAATGGAATGTAGTAGAATTAAGCCGGGTGATGCTGCCGGAATTAGATTAGGAAATGAGTCACTTAAAGTAGTAAAGGAGTTATACTATTTGGGGAGCAAAATAACTGATGTTGGTCGAGGTAGAGAGGATACAAAATGTAGACTGACAATGGCAAGGAAAGCGTTTCTGAAGAAGAGAAATTTGCTAACATCGATTTAAGTGTCAGGAAGTCGTTTCTGAAAGTATTTGTATGGAGTGCAGCCATGTATGGAAGTGAAACATGGACGATAAATAGTTTGGACAGGAAGAGAATAGAAGCTTTCGAAATGTGGTGCTACAGAAGAATGCTGAAGATTAGATGGGTAGATCACATAACTAATGACGAGGTATTGAATAGGATTTGGGAGGAGTTTGTGACACAACTTGACTAGAAGAAGGGATCGGTTGGCAGGACATGTTCTGAGGCATAAAGGGATCACCAATTCTTTATTGGAGGGCAGCATGGAGGGTAAAAATCGTAGAGGGAGACCAAGAGATCAATACACTAAGCAGATTCAGAATGATGTAGGCTGCAGTAAGTACTGGGAGATGAAGAAGCTTGCACAGGATAGAGTAGCATGGAGAGCTGCATCAAACCAGTCTCAGGACTGAAGACCACAACAACAACAACAACGTCTTTTGTATATCTTTGTAAGTATGTCGTTGGCTGAGGGGTACGGGGACTTGTCGGACGCAGTATACAGTCGGGGCGTGCATGTTCAGCGAAGACAGTTCGTGTGTTACCGGAACGACTCCGCACCCGAGCACATCTGGCACGCTACTGGTCGTCGACGCCGGCAAACAGCGCATGCGTAGGAATGCAGCGATCCTAGCGGCGGATGCTGCAGTTCGCAGACGACAACCAACAAGACGCGCAGCACGGGTCAGTCGTGCGTGGGTAGTGTCGTCGTGCGGTTGACGTCAGCGTTAAGCCGTCACAGTTTTAGCCAGCTGCGTGTGTCGCTGATCATACGCGCGGCTGCTAGTGTTTCACGTTTGCGAGCAGTTCGTCACTTGTTCACCTGCAACAATTTGCAGCGGAGTCTTTTAAAGGCAGCCTCCGCACGCTCTTTACAAAGTAAACCCAAGGCGTTCACCCGTGCAGTTAACGGCAAGATACGGTCGTTTTCTACAAACAGCATCTGACGCTAAAGAAAGTGCGAGACAGGCGTTTGAAACGTCTTCTTCAATGCCTGTTCCTCTACTCTATTGGTAAATATTGGCATTTGTTTATCTTCCTCCTTATTATCCTCTTGTATTCCACAATTATTTAGAATCCATCCCTCTCGTTTCATTTTCATAAACAATTTCGCACTTCTGTAAATCCCCTTCACCATTCTTCTGTAGATCATGCTCTGTTAAGGGTTTTATAATTCCATAACATTATAAAGATTATTCCGTTGTAGGTTTCGTCCCTTTCGATATCGCAAGAAAATCTAAACTGCCCATGCACATTTTTATAGAAATGTCGTGCAGTTGTGGATTGTTTATGATAAAACTAGGCACCCAACTGGAGCCGAATATGTGATGATCAAAAAACACGGGAAGTAATAATATGCATCTGCTGATTAGAGCACTTTCAGTAAACGCTGAGTGCAGCACCTTTTTCTTCTGTCATTTGCTCTCACGAAAAAGCTGGAATTACAGCTTTTTCTTCGACACCTAACGCTATGTCGATGATACTGCCGTTAGCGGGAGCCGTAGGTAGCTCTTCTTGACGAAATAATTAAAGAGAATGGACGACAATATTTTTAGAGGAAATAGCCCAGATGTCATTGCAGGTGTTGTTGGAAAACACTGAAAATCCAATCAGGATATTGTATGAAAGGCGTTTTTGTATGTGTATTCTCAGCTGCCTTTTTTTTCTTATTTTATTTGACACTTGTTTCGAGTATGGTTCATTTTCAAGCTATCATAAACGTATCTGCAATCTCATGTATATAAACAAAGTAGTACGTGTCAAGAAAGTTTATTTGTGCGCAGTACTAAAACGTAGCAGTATTAAAAAACCGCTAGGGTGAAATCCCGATTGAACTATTCTTCTTGTATATGATACAATAAGTTGCATGAAATGCATTTTTTAAAATATGTCTTCCACCAGTGCCGGAATGTATTCCTTTGTTGTGTTATGTTTTTCCACAGGTTTTGAGTGTGCTTCATTTTCACCCTGCATAAAATGAAACTATTCCTAAACAGAGTAGATAGCAACTCTGGTCAAATAGACGTATAAACTTGCATTACATACAATTTGTTGTAGCTGCGAGACAGCATATACAAAAGATATTAAACCAGGATAGTTCAGCTGGGATCTGAACCTAGCATTTTTTTAATATTCTACCTTTTAGTACTGTGCACAGTCCTAGTAAGAAATACTTCTTGACATGTACGAACTGCTGCAGGTGAAAGCTCGGATCAGCGAGAGATGTGGCACGGAGCGTTACACCACTTTGAGTAGACCGGTTCGGAACCTCGTTTCGGCACCGTGATTTAAATTTTTCCATGGTTTCGCTGAATCACTCGACGCTAATGCTGGAATGTTTGCTGAAACAGGGGACTGGCCGGTTTGCTTTCCTACCCTGCTCCAGTTCTAGCTTGTTCTCCGCCCCCTACTGAACGCGTCGTCGACGGAATGTTAAAACCTCATTTTGCTTCCCTTTTTTCCGAGAGTGACGTGATGAACAATCAGCTTTCACAGTCTTGTGACGAAATAATATTTATGTTCTCTTTGTGAAACATGCGATGAAGAGAGAAATGAAACACCTGTAACGTGAGCAAGTCAAGAGATCCCTGCGCCTAGACCCGACTCCCCTGTGCTTCTACTGTCATAGAACAAGATGGCCTAGTGGTTAAAAGATATTTAAAATGTCTCTGTACAAATACAAAAAAGTATTTTTATCATCATACGCGATTCCGTCTTTTTTTACATAAAACATCAGATTCTGAAGCCATTTTGACTATTTTTCGACCGTGACTGTCTCAAGAAATATGTAAAGGTTTCTTTTTAAATTACCGCTACCAGTCACAAACTTTGTCAACTATTGTATTACTTATTTATTTAGCGACATGGTTCGAGGGTTAAAACGTCATCTTCAGGCTAAATGGCATTACAAAACAACTTTACAATAAGGTCATACTGATGTTACGTAGTCTTTTCGTAAATGCTGTGGTCATCTTTGTTCTGGCGTGGCAGTCTCGCTGTGATGTGTTGCGGTGTATCCATTTCCGTGGCTCTCTTGGTCACTGTTCACAAATTGTCATTAATATAGCAGTGACTTGGAAACGCAATCACAAACAGTTCTGTAGTGCATAGCATTTACGAAAAGACTATGTAATATCAGTATGACCTTATTATGAAGTTGTTTTTGTAATGCCATTTAGCCTGAAGATGAGGTTTAACCCTCAAAACACGTCGCTAAATAAATAAGTAATAGTTGACAAAGTTTGTGACTGGTAGCAGTAATTTAAAACAACCTTTACATCATCAGATTCCTTTAATGAAACATTTACAATATAGTTTGATTTCCAGATCTAAAAATGACTCTGAGCACTATGGGACTTAACATCTGAGGTCATCAGTCCCCTAGACTTAGAACTACTTAAACCTAACTAACCTAAGAACATCACACACATCCATGCCTGGGGCAGGATTCGAACCTGCGACCGTAGCGGTCGCGCGGTTCCAGACTGAAGGGCCTAGAACCGTTCGGCCACACTCGCCGGCTGTTTCCAGATCTAAAACAGTTCGTTGCAGAAGGTGGTGTGTGATTTGACTTACTGTAGCAATCATATGAAATCAGCGGAAAGAATCACTAGTGAGTTTCAAAATGCTACCAGTTGCCCTGGTAGCACAGCGACTGCATGGAATTAAAAAAACGGGGTACGATGGTGTAGTAGCTTCTGATAAGCCACAAATTTCCGTAGTGAAACCTAAGCGACGCCACTGGAAACGAGTGATTTGGAGAGCTGAGTCACGCTATACGACATTGTTTATATGCTACAAAATGAAAATAGTGCCTGTTAAAAGATTAAACTTGTGCTGAACAGACATTGAAACGATTCGGACCCATAAATAATATCGTCTAGTGAGAACTGAGAAGCTTAGACATTGTAAGGCCCTGAGACATACTTATAATTTGTCAGACATTAACAGCAAGGAACAGTTTTAAGGGAAAGCGTATCTTTGGTGATAGGTACACGAAGGAATGTAGTACTGACACTGTTATCATACCGAAGCAATACACACTAGGATCAGTTCGGCTTTAATTGATCCCCCGGTGCCATCTCTCATTAAGAACTTATCTGTGTCAATAAAACAGAAATATACGAGACATTCCCAGTGTTTACTAAATTCCATAATCAACTAGTACATAGGCAATAATATCTGTGAACATTCAAGGGTTATTGAAGGAAGCTGATACATCTTTTTACAAACAGATTTAATAGGATTCAACGAATGCATACAGACTGCTAAAGTAACTAAATCAAATTACTCAGGAAAACAAATAAGTAAAAATGGACTGGAACTCAATTGCTATCTTACTTCAGAGTAATAAAAAAGAACAAAAATGTCTTTGGATCCGTCGTGGTTAAAGGTGTGTGAAATATCTCTGGAAAAACGCGATCAATTTTCAAGTGATAGTTCACACGACTAGATGGACAACGTGATTCAGCGATGTTTTATGCCCGATCCACACGGCAGGGAATGGTTCTTAACTAGCCGGGACAATATATACACAAACGTTTGAGGTCAACTCCGCTGCCGGGGGTGGGGGGTGGGGGGGGCGGTACGGCGAAGCGATATCCGATACATCTAATTGCAGTCTGCTAATATGGTTCAAATGACTCTGAGCACTATGCGACTTAACTTCTGAGGTCATCAATCGCCTAGAACTCTAGAACTTAGAACTAATTAAACCTAACTAACCTACGGACATCACACACATCCATGCCCGAAGCAGGATTCGAACCTGCGACCGTAGCGGTCACGCGGTTCCAGACTGAAGCGCCTAGAACCGCACGGCCACTCCGGCCGGCAGTCTACAAATAAAAATAAAATCATTTCATCTAGATATTGTTTTACGACACCTTCTGTGACGAGCATTTTGTTTCCATCTCTCATGACATTTCTGTAAAACTTTTTGTTTTACTACATGACGCTTCTTTAGTATGTTCTAAGCATTCGATTATGTGACTGAAGATGCGCCGTAGTATGGCGCCGTATATTTAATCTAGGAATTGTTTTATGACTTTTGGTGTTGTGAGTGTTATATGTGTTATTAGTCGGTCGCAATTTGATGTAGGTTTTATGAATTTAATTAATTATTTGATTATCGCTAGTTAGTGATACCGTTGGCAGATCGTGTCTTAGAACGCGGGCAGGTTCTCTTGCTACTACGGTACTTGCAGCCTCTAGCGTATTTACTTTTAAACTGTTTTTATCCTGGTGCTGTTTGGCAAGAAGCGCTGTGGATGAGCTCGTAGATCTTACTCATAAATGCCGATTGTGACTGTTTGTAAATGTACCGGTTATATTGCGTGTCGATACGTACCGTGAAGGCAAGTAACTGTTTCTGTATAAAAGCGAGAAATGTGAAATTGTTTGAACAAGTGCTGTGATTTGTTTATAGGCGATGGTTTGATAATGTACGTCGTGTCCGAAACTAGTCACCGCAAATAAAGGATTTTTTCGTCGTCGGGAAGTTAAACACTAATCCCATCCTCATCGATACTGATGAAGCATGCTTTCGAATACGAAGGATAAGCTAGAGAGGGAAACCCTAAGGGAAGAGAGAAAACGGAAACAGATCCTTCTAGATCAGACCAAAAATTACGTTCTGCAAACAGGAAATTGTTCTTTGTTCGCCAGAAAACTGATTCCACAAAAGCCGCGATGTGAACCCTAATGTCTGTACCCATGTCTAAGCTCTCATTACGCGAAATCTACGTCGGCAACAGTAGAGTCGTACTACTAAAAGCCTGTTGTCTAAATTTTCTCATTAGTGTTTCTAGACAGGAGAAGGAAAGCAAAAGAAGAAATATTCGCGAAAAGAATGTCACTTTACCTCCAAGGATTCCCATTACAGTTCACGAAGCATCTCCATAATAACCGCGTTTGATCGGACCTACCGGTAACAGATCTAGCAGTTCGCCTCTGATGAATTTCTTCGACGTCTTCCGACATATTAGGGCACCAAACACTCGACAGTACTCAAGAATGGGTTTCACTTCGTGTTTTGTACGCTGTCTGCTTTATAGATGAGCTAGGCTTTCCTAGCATTCTCTCAGTAAACAAAAGTTGACCATTCAACTTCCCTTCGTGTATCCATTCCATAGACCTCTCACCTTATAGCGTTATCCCTTGATATGTAATCGGAGTATAAATATTTAGATTACAATAAAAAATTAGATATCCGCATATATTTCCTTAACTGTTTACTCTTACCTGAAAATCCCTTAGGTATTTTTAGCAACTTGCCATCCGACGTATGGTTCAAATGGCTCTGAAAAGGGAACCTCCCCATCGTACCCCCCTCAGATTTAGTTATAATTTGGCACAGTGGATAGGCCTTGAAAAACTGGACACAGATGAATCAAGAAAACAGGAATAAATTGTGTGGAACTATGAAAAAAATTAGCTAAATATACAAACTGAGTAGTCCATGCGCAAGATATGCAACATCAAGGATAATGTGAGCTCAGGAGCGCCGTGATCTCGTGGTTAGCGTGAGCAGCTTCGGAACGAGAGGTCCTTGGTTCAAGTCTTCCCTCGAGTGAAAAGTTTACTTTCGTTATTGTCGTAAAGTTATGATCTGTCCGTTCGTTCATTGACGTCTCTGTTCACTGTAATAAGTTTACTGTCTGTGTTTTGCGACCGCACCGCAAAACCGTGTGATTAGTAGACGAAAGGACGTGCCTCTCCAATGGCAACCGAAAACATTTGATCGCAAGGTCATAGGTCAACCGATTCCCGCACGGGAAAACACGTCTGATATATTCTATACGACACTGGTGACGGCATGTGCGTCACATGACAGGAATATGTTGTCGACCCACCTAACTTGTACACTTGGCGAATGGGTAAAAAGATTCTTCTACCTTGCCCGATTTAGGTTTCCTTGTGGATGAGATAATCACTCCCAAAAAAGTGATGAAAACATAAGTTTGTCACATAAACTGCAACAAATGAATGCAACAGTTTCACAGTCGCACAGTTTTCCCTGTGCTCAGTCAAAACATATGTTTTTAACGTTTTCAAATTTTTCCGTGTGTAGACCGTCAAATCCTGTATATGTCCAAGCAAATCTGAACATGTCCTGGAATTTTGGAGAGCGAAGTTGATTGTGTGAGTGCGTGAACTTTGATAATTGTCTGAAAATAAAAAATTAAACTTTTCACTCGAAGGAAGACTTGAACCAAGGACCTCTCATTCCGCAGCTGCTCACGCTTACGGCGGGATCACCGCGCTCCTGAGCTCACATTACCCTTGATGTTGCATATCTTGCTCATGTACTACTCAGTTTGTACATTTAGCTTATTTTTTTTTTTCATAGTTCCACACAACTTCTTCCTGTTTTCTCGATTGATCTGTGTTCAGTTTTTCAAGGCCTATCCTCTGTGCGAACTTATAACTAAATCTGAAGGGGGTGCGATGGGGAGGTTCCCTTGTGAGCACTATGGGACTTAACATCGGAGGTCATCAGTCCTCTAGAACTTAGAACAACTTAAACTTAACTAACCTAAGGACATCACACTCATCCATGCCCGAGGCAGGATTCGAACCTGCGACCGTAGCAGTCGCGCGGTTCCGGATTGGAACGCCTAGAACCGCTCGGCCACCACGGCCGGCATCCGACGTATCCTGTTCAACGTAGCGAGTAGCATTTCCTATGATGTCCAGTATATAGACTGCGCATACAACAACTGCAAATATGAACTCGTTTGTTTAAGCGTAGTTTTGGTAGTGACTGATATTATGCGCGCGTACTTTGTGTGTGTGTGTGTGTGTGTGTGTGTGTGTGTGTGTGTGTGTGTGTGTGTGAGAGAGAGAGAGAGAGAGAGACACACTGTTTATTTGTTCTGTTGAATTTTATTTTGTGGTCGAAGGGATACGTATTTGCTTGCTCCATTTGTACCAGTGCGTGCCTGAGTCTCGTTTGATTGTCACCGATCGTCGGTGGCCGCACCTCCTGTATTTGCGAGCCCTGATTTAATTGGTCGCTGTTCGGTGTCCGCTGGCGCGTTGTCCAATCAGTGCGTCGGGTTTGCAGGACGCCCGTAGCTGGTGCGTGTAGTCCATGTTCGTAACTACTCTAACACTGGTTTTCACATATTTATTTGGTTACAGTATTAGTCTCTGCCTGGTGAGTTTCATCTACAGCGCTGTTATCAGCACGTAACTGGTACCTCAATATGTTAGTGGCAGTAGAGATCATCGCTGAACACGTACTAGCGTGCAAAATGCTATTCTTTGCAGCCAAGCGGTGTATAACGTGTTTCTCTCCTCGTGAATGGTGGTTTGTGATAAGTATGTGTGTTGATAATTAGGACAGATGGAACTATTATTTGTATTTCTGTCGAGATTGTGGTGAAAAAATCACTTCTTTGCGGTGACTAATTTCGAACACGATGTCCATTATCATTCCATCACCTATAAACAAATTACAGCACTTGCTAAAACTTTATTTGCAGCAAACAAGTTCACATTTCTCGCTTTTATACAGAAACATTTACACGCCTTCATCGTACGTATTGACACGAAATATAACCGGTACATTGGCAAATAGCCACAATCGTCAATCATGAGCAACATGTGCAAGCTCATCCACAGTGTGTTATCAGTGCTTCTTGGCAAACAGCAGCAGCACAACTGATACGCGCCATTATGACGGCTTAAAAGAAAATACGCAAGAGGCCGCAAGTACCGTAGCAGCATTACAACCTATGTGCGCTCGAAGGCACTATCTGCCAAATACCTTATAATGATATTACTACCTAGCGTTAACCAAATAATAAATTACGTTCATAAAAGCTATATCTAATTAAGTCCCCTAATAAAACATAAAATCATTTAATCTAGGTATTGTTTTATGACACTCTGTGTGGAGAGCATTTTATTTCCATTTATCACGATATTTTTGTAAAATTTTTTGTTTTACTACATGACGCTTCTTTAGTATGTTCTAAGCATTCAATTATGTGATTAAAGACTCGCTGTAGTATTGCGCTGTATATTTAAGCTAGGTATTGTTTTATGACTTTTGTTTTATGAGTATTTTATGTGTTACTAGCCGGCCGTCATTTGAGGTTGGTTTTATGAATTTGATTTATTTTCTTAACGCTAGTTAGTTATAGCATTTTACGACAGCTGGCAGATCGTGCTTTAGAACGCGGATTGGTTCTTCTGCTACTACGGTACTTACGGCCTCCTTCAGCAGAACAAGCTGAAGTGAGCAACCGCTTCCAGCCATCCTGACACAGGAGGTGTAACAGTTTTGTGACGTCACTTTCTTCTATTTCGTGTTAAGCAGGAAACGCGAAACAGGCTCTGCGATATTTCTGCAACGTGCTGCGAAAAGTTGAACAAATAAGAGGCAATAACTTGAAGATCTCGTATCATATTTCGTCGTTTTCAGTTGAAGCCCATATTTGATGCATTTTGTGTTATAGCTTATGTCTACTGAATATATGCTATTTCAGAGCACCAGCACACTGAGGAGTGTCTCTCGAAAACGCATCGTTAGTGGTATAATTCGCTGTAATAAAATGACGGGGAACTTGATATTGGCGGTTAAAGAATTTTCGTATTTGCCTATTTGCGTGTTACGAAAAGTATGCTGTTTTACGGCAACAGCACAGTGCGAATTCATCAAAAAAAGTTGTTCTTGGTAGGATTTGTTATAACTAAATGTCATTTAGTAACATATCGGCGATGAAAGCCTTGAGAACATCGTGAGCTAAAATAAAATTTCGCCTCTTACGCAAGTTTAGTGTAGCGTAGAGGGCAGAGACGTCGAGTGAAATTAATATGTAGCTCGCAAGGGGTTTGCGTCTTGCTTCTTTCATTCGTCTCCGCCATTTTTAAACGGTTGTAAAACTTTATTGATAATATAATACAAATATTTTCTGTAATATTCCATGTTATGTAAATGTAAGTATGCTCGCTCTCAGGAATGCGTTTCTACGACTTCGTCAACTTTTATAAGCTGATATCCTTACTGACAGGACATGGATCTTACATTTCTGTCTCATAACATGTTTATGAGTATTTAAATTTTTCTTTATGTATAGTACAGGTACAACAGCTTGACAAGTATATGGAAAGAGGAGCAATTACGTCTTTTAATTGAGTTAACTACGGTTCGGTAGTTTTCGTACCCTATAAAAATGTCGTAGTTGATAGTAGCATTACCGGAAGTTTTGGTAGCACTCGTAGGGGGAAAAAAGAAGTGAATGTGTAAGAGAGAAACTGGGAGCCGCTGATTTCTCTTTGGGTTTTGTAGTTTGATTGATTGTTTTTTACGTAATTAGAACAGCACGTCCTTCATCGTTAGTCCATTGTGTATTATATGTTTTTACAAATATAAATTGCATTCTGTAAGCAATAAAAATTACTGGACTGCTTAACTACTGCACTTTTATGTATCCAAAGCAGTTACTTTTGATGCAAGTACAGTTTGCATCCACAAACAAAAAAATATATAAATTATTGTTGCTATTTTGTATTCAGTAGAACGTTCTTCATCATGACCGAAGGCAAGAGTTTCCTGTTATCACAGATAAATGGGAAAGTTGTTCATGGTCAACAAAAACATGAAAAACATGTACTATGGAAGTTCGACGAAGTATAGAAGCGGTATTTGATATATTTTTCTTTTGCGTTTTTCATTTTACCCTTTTGTTGAGGAAATGGCGTTTTGTAGCTCTATATGATAAATCTGTTTTTTTTTTTATTTTTACTACAACATTCCTTTTTTTCACGTCAATCAACAATTTTCGAATAAAACCTGAATTAAACATGGACAAGTTCAGTATTGCAGTAAATACTAGTTATTTTTAATTAACAGGCAAGAGGATAACTATGTATAACAAAAAAGTTACACACACAAAATGTTGCACCACCCTTTACATATACGGGGTGTTACAAAAAGGTACGGCCAAACTTTCAGGAAACTTTCCTCACACACAAATAAAGAAAAGATGTTATGTGGACATGTGTCCGGAAACGATTAATTTCCATGTTAGAGCTCATTTTAGTTTCGTCCACCTACGCTCAATGGAGCACGTTATCGTGATTTCATACGGGATACTCTACCTGTGCTGCTAGAACATGTGCATTTCCAAGTACGACACAACATGTGGTTCATGCGCGATGGAGATCCTGCACATTTCAGTCGAAGTGTTCGTATGCTTCTCAGCAACAGACTCGGTGACCGATGGATTGGTAGAGGCGGACCAATTCCATGGCCTCCACGCTCTCAACCCTCTTGACTTTCATTTATGGGGGCATTTAAAAACTCTTGTCTACGCAACCCCGGTACCAAATGCAGAGACTCTTCGTGCTCGTATTGTGGACGGCTGTGATACAATACGCCATTCTCCAGGGCTGCATCAGCGCATCAGGGATTCCATGCGACGGAGGGTGGATGCATGTATCCTCGCTAACGGAGGACATTTTGAACATTTCCTGTAACAAAGTGTTTGAAGTCACGCTGGTACGTTCTGTTGCTGTGTGTTTCCATTCCATGATTAATGTGATTTGAAGAGAAGTAATAAAATGAGCTCTAACATAGAAAGTAAGCGTTTCCGGACACATGTCCACATAACATATTTTCTTTCTTTGTGAGTGAGGAATGTTTCCTGAAAGTTTGGCCGTACCTTTTTGTAACACCCTGTATTCACTTAGTTTCTACACGGATTACCGCTTCAGGTTTTTATGGGAATCTAGTAAGACACTGATCGCATACGTAAAGAAAGCGATCGTTGTGAGGTAATGCGGTATAGGTATGCAACCCACCTCACGTACAGGTCACGCGGCTACGACCTGAACTGACCAAAGCTACTAGGAAAACTGCCGAAGTCTGCGCATGCTTATGAGAGTTCAGGACAGCCTACGGTAGTTTTACAGCTCTAAACGGTGCGGTTTGCGAGCGACATACAGCTGGCATCTGCCGCCAGAGAGCGCTGCAGTAGTAAATCACGCCAACCAGCACGTTCCGTGTGATGAAGGCACCGTGTCTCGCGAGGCTGGATTTCCTGTCCGCGCCCACGGTCACGTCCGCGTCAGCTGTGAGGACGGCTTCAGTGTTTTGCGGTACGTGACGTGCGCTCCCGCGACCCTGCCGGCCCACGCCCGTGGTGGCTTATCGCTAAACGGTACACTGGAAACACCGGGAACTTCGCAGATAACCTCGACCGCAGCTCTCCCTGGTGAAAGCCACGTCGCCGACAATGTCCTTTCGCATCTACCGTTAGCTTCCTCCAGCGTGTACATTCCGTGTATCTTGTCAATTCAATTGCCGAAATCGTGGCTTCAACAGTGTCAAGGATTGTGACAGATACTGAAAACAAAAGTGACTTAAGGATGTCTTTTGACGGAGACTGGATGTCCGCATAAATATACGAGTACATTCGAGCATCTATCGGTAGGTTTCATGATGCCATTCTTTATATGCACTGAATCTCTGCTCACACTGCCTGACGAAACATCTCAAGCGCCAGAAGACATGGTCGGATGTCAATAAGTACCTTCACCTACACACCATGGAGGGGGGGGGGGGGGGAGGAGGCATGCACCTAGCTGATTAGAGCTGCAATTCTCAACGGCCAGCAGAGTGCATTACTGTTATTTGTCTTCAGTATTGTTACCAAACCTGGTAGGTTATATAAAGGATATAAATAGCGCCAAATGTTGAGTGACGACTAAGAACACACAGATGCTGCTTACTCGTCTGTTACCTCTCATTACCTTCCATGTCCTCCTTACGGCGAGGAAGAAGAAATGGTTCAAATGACTCTAAGTACTATGGGACTTAACATCTGAAGTCATCAGTCCCCTAGAACTTAGAACTACTTAAACTTAACTAAGCTAAGGACATCACACACATCCATGCCCGAGGCAGGATTCGATCATGCGACCGTAGCAGCGCGGTTCCGCACTGAAGCGCCTAGTACCGCTCGGCCACAGCGGCCGGCTCACACACACACACACACACACACACACACACACACACACACACACACACACACACACACACACACACACACAGAGAGAGAGAGAAGCGCGTGCACACACACACACACACACACACACACACACACACACAGAGAGAGAGAGAGAGAGAGAGAGAGAGAGAGAGAGAGAGAGAGAGAGAGAGAGACAGAGAGGCGCTGTCCCTTTCTGCATGTTAAAGAAGTGGTGTACGTAGCGAGGCAGATGATCGATGTCGCATTTCCTGTCTTTCGTCTTATTACTCTCGGGCGAGGAGGACGCGGAAGGTGAAGGCGCTCTTTGGAATAAATCGGAAAAGTCCTACTCGTGACCGAGCGAGGTGGCGCAGTGGTTAGCACACTGGACTCGCATTCGGGAGGACGACGGTTCAATCCCGTTTCCGGCTATCCTGATTTAGCTTTTCCGTGATTTCCCTAAATCGTTTCAGGCAAATGCCGGGATGGTTCCTTTGAAAGGGCACGGCCGATTTCCTTCCCAATCCTTCCCTAACCCGAGCTTGCGCTCCGTCTCTAATGACCTCGTTGTCGACGGGACGTTAAACACTAACTACCACCGCCTCCTACTCGTGTACTTACTGTGCGTCGTGTGGCGTGACCCGTAATACGAACCAGATATGTAGTAGCGTTTGTCATTGCTGGTGTAGAGAGCTTTTGTCCATTTGATAAATTGCCTTTTTTGTTCTTATTCCATTATGCGTTTGACTGAGGGACACACAAGTATACTACGAACCTGTCGAAATATTTTAAAGGGACTAAAATGGGGAAATCAATGTAGTCTTACGATATTGCAGGGACCGTGCCATTCCGGATTACGATAAAAAAAATGTCGTGTGACTAAGGCCTCCCGTCGGGTAGACCGTTCGCCGGATGCAAGTCTTTCGATTTGACGCCACTTCGACTTCCGCCTCGTGTGTATGAAATGATGATGATTAGGACAACACAACACCCAGTCCCTGAGCGGAGAAAATCTCCGACCCAGCCGGGGATCGAACCCGGACCCTTAGGATTGACATTCTGTCGCGCTGACCACTCAGCTACCGTGGGGCCGGACTCCGAATTACGATGCAATGTTCGTTTGGACACAGCGGCGATTACAGCCGTTATGAAATACATAAAACGTATTCGCAGTTGCGAATATGGACAACCATCGGCCGTATAATGGATTGACGACAATGAAAATTTGTGCCGAACCGGGACTGGAACCCAGATCTCGCGCTTATCGCAAGCGGTCGCCTTACCATTTGGCTGTGATTGGCGACGGGATAGAAGTCTGGGTCTGGCCGTGAGTGGTGCTCGCATAGGCAAAATGTTAAGGAGGCCGTTCGCGATAAGCGGGAGATCTGGGTTCGAGTCCGGTTCGGCACAAATTTTCATTGTCGTCACTCTATTGTACGGCTGATGGTTCTCCATATATTCTCAACTGCGAATACATTTTATGCGTGCACGAATGTAGGCTTGTTTTCGTAACAGGCAAAAATGGGCGACATTGGACATACAATTGTTCTTTAATTGCTGTCAGCCTGTGTGGTGTCTGCACGAGATTCGAAACGTATTGCGCGGTGACTAAAAATGTTTGTGTTCAATCACTGAATTTTAGATAGGGAGATAAACAGTTCTGAAAATCTTTTATTGCATTTCTGAACCTGTGGTCACACGACTGGTATCTTGACCGGTTTCTGCTTATTACCTAGTTACCTTTTTGAAAAGAAACAAAAGTGGGTGTAGGAGAAAATTAGGGAACTGAATTTGAAGTCAGATTGCCTTGTGTACACAATCAGAGAAACTTGAGTCCTCACTAGGACAGGAGTGCCCTTTAGTGTGTAGAAACAGTACCACTGCGCAAAAACGATACACAAGTTGTATAAAAAGTGATTTTTGAGGATTTACAAATTATAGTGCGTAGCAATCAGTCGTCCTTTTTAGATTTTATTATGCAAATCCAGATTTCGGCTAGTAGGCTGTGAGCACTATGGGACTTAACATCTGAGGTCATCAGTCCCCCCAGAACGTAGAACTACTTAAACCTAATTAACCTAAGGACATCAAAGACATTCATGCCCGAGGCAGGATTCGAACCTGCGACTGCAGCGGTCACGCGGTTCCGGACTGAAGCGCTAGAACCGCTCGTCGGCTTGTAGCTAGCCATTCTCAATGCGCTATTTTTTCAAAGAACTGTAACTGACGCGTCTGACACCTATTGAGTTTTCTCGTATACGTTGGTGGCACAGTGAGTTTGTTTCGCGAAAATCAAATCGAATCACCATCTCCTCCTTTCCAAGACTGTCTGAAGTAACTAATTGTGTTTTCCTTTACACCAAAGACATTATTTTGAAATATTACTATACACATAAGTAGTTATGTTGGAGCCGGCCGAAGTGGCCGCGCGGTTCTGGCGCTGCAGTCTGGAACCGCGAGACCGCTTCGGTCGCAGGTTCGAATCCTGCCTCGGGCATGGATGTGTGTGATGTCCTTAGGTTAGTTAGGTTTAAGTAGTTCTAAGTTCTACGGGACTAATGACCTCAGCAGTTGAGTCCCATAGTGCTCAGAGCCAATTATGCTGGTTTGTACATAATTTGTGGGACTATATCCTCCAGAATGTAGCGAACATAGCTGTGTGGTCAAAGCCATCTTCCGTCATTCATTGTCATGACAATAAATGTGTTTTGTTATTGATTTGTTATACTTCTCTCTACAATTCCCATCCTGATAAAATCATTTTAAAATAAAAAAATTCACTCTCAGAATCCTGGGTTCACATGAAAGAATTTCAAAATCGGTCAGCGCTGGTGGTGAAAGTGCGTTATTTACCACAAAGGAAGACAGTTTCTGACCTTTTCAAATAGGAGCAAAATAAATTTTAATCATGAAAGTGTTAAACACTGATGTTTTTCATTTTTGTATTTATTTCGTTTATGAAACAATAAGACTGTTCACATCGTGTTACTGTACAGGTGCTTCATTTTAAGTACAGGGTAGGCAAAATAAAAGCACACCAGAAAATATGTAATGCGCCTTATGATAGACGAGCCAACTTATCATCCACCCTGGGTGGAGGTAATGTAAGCTGTACGTTATACGGGATGTTAGGGGTATAAATGCAGATATTTTCATTGGTGACTGAGGACATCGTACTGAGCAACATGACATCAGTAATTACTTAATCTGCAGACTAATAATTAAAGTGATTACCAGTATATTGACAATGTTGACTGGAATACTCTCTTTCAAATTCTAAAGGTGGCAGGGGTAAAATACAGGGAGCGAAAGGCTACTTACAATTTGTACAGAAACCAGATGGCAGTTATAAGAGTCGAGGGGCATGAAAGGGAAGCAGTGGTTGGGAAGGGAGTGAGACAGGGTTGTGGCCTCTCCCCGATGTTATTCAATCTGTATATTGAGCTAGCAGTTACCGAAACAAGAAAAATTCGGAGTAGCTATTAAAATCCATGGAGAAGTAGTAAAATCTTTAAGGTTCGCCGATGACATTGTAATTCTGTCAGAGACAGCAAAGGACTTGGAAGAGCAGCTGTATGGAATGGACAGTGTCTTGAAAGGAGGGTATAAGATGAACATCAACAAAAGCAAAACGAGGATAATGGAATGTCAAGATTTTAAACATGGCTGCAACAGCAACTGTTGAAATTCTTCACGATAAAGGATGACAGCCAAAAACAGTTGCAGGATAAAAATTTATTAAAATTCTTGACCAAGGTTTCGGTACATATAAATATATCTTCATCAGAAGTAAAAACTCTAAAATTACATCATGCAATGGAGATTAATTAAACAATTGTGCCAAAGGCGTCGTCAATAATTAAGACACCTCCATTTGTACAACATGACTATGGGCACAGGCGCTAAACTGTTCGCTTTGACCCTGTGCCCATAGTCATGTTGTACAAATGGAGAAGATGTCTTAATTATTGACGGCGCTTTTGGCACAATTGTTTTATTAATCTCCATTGCATGATGTAATTTTAGACTTTTTTCCTTCTGATGAAGGTATTTTATATGTACCGAAACCTTGGTCAAGAATTTTAATAAATTTTTATCCTGCAACTGTTTTTGGCTGTCATCCTTAATCGTGATGATAATGGAATGTAGTCGAATTAAGTCGGGTGATGCTGAGGGAATTAGATTAGAAAATGAGACGTTTAAAGTAAAAGATGAGTATTGCTATTTGGGAATCAAAGTAACTGATGATGGTCAAAGTAGAGAAGATATAAAATATAGACTGGCAATGGCAAGGAAAGCGTTTCTGAAGAAGAGAAATTTGTGAACATCGAGTATCGATTTAAGTGTCAGGAAGTCGTTTCTGAAAGTTTTTGTATGGAGTGCAACCATGTATGGAAGTGAAACATGGACGATAAATAGTTCGGACAAGAAGAGAATAGAAGCATTCGAAATGTGGAGCTACAGAAGGATGCTGAAGATTAGATGGGTAGATCACATAACTAATGAGGAGGTATTGAGTAGAACTGGCGAGGAGTTTGGGGCACAACGACTAGAAGAAATGATCGGTTGGTAGCACATGTTCTGAGGCATAAAGGCATCACCAATTTAGTACTGGAGGGCAGCGTGGAGGGTAAAAATCGTAGAGGGAGACCAAGAGATGAATACACTAAGCAGATTCAGAAGTAGGTTGCAGTAGGTACTGGGAGATGAAGTTTGCACAGGATATAGTAGCATGGAGAGCTGCATCAAACCAGTCTCAGGACTGAAGACCACAACAACAACCACCAGTATATTTTTAGGTTGATTATTATCCCCACGTATGTGTGGCGAGAGCAAGCCATTAATTCCCGGGGAAGCAGGTCAGTTACTGAAGTGTAGACGCATGGACGCAAAGCGGATAGTCTATACTGACAGGCGTAGTTCACTTGGTAGCGCAGATAACACCCAGTAGTAAATTATGTGACATGCTGTGCGGGAAGATTGTTAGACGCAGAGAAAAATGGGTACACATTGAGGTGCCAATGATCACGATATCTCTACCTATACCGGTAACACCCTAAATTTTCCATGCCAGTATTATTTTTCGTAGTTCTTTACTTTAAAATGTTAACTTAGTATCAAGATGGTTTTATTGTATCCAGGTAGTGAGGCATGTTGCAGCTTCTTGACGATACGTGTGGAACTTTCTTTGCAGTTCAGTTTCCTTAACGATGTAGTTTTAACTGAATCCTTGCCAACTGGCGACCTGCACTTCACGATAAGTCGGCGTGATTTGCTTTGTGTATTTTTATTTCTGTTCCGCATATGGCTCTGTATGTAACAGACATGTTGCCCACAAAGTGCTACTATAATTTGAAAAAATAAGTTGCAGACTATTACACCTACATCTACGTGATTACTCTGCTATTCACAATAAAGTGCCTGGCAGAGGGTTCAATGAACCACCTTCAAGCTGTCTCTCTACCGTTCCACTCTCGAATGGCACGCGGGAAAAACGAGCATTTAAATTTTTCTGTGCGAACCCTGGTTTGTCTTATTTTATCGTGACGATCGTTTCTCCCTATGTAGGTGGGTGCCAACAGAATGTTTTCGCAATCGAGGAGAAAACTGGTGATGGAAATTTCTTGAGAAGTTCCAGTCGCAACGAAAAACGCCTTTCTTTTAGTGATTGCCACTACAATTCACGTATCATGTTTGTGACACTATCTCCCCTATTTCGCGATTAAACAAAACGAGCTGCCCTTCTTTGTATTTTTTCAATGTCATCCATCAGTCCCACCTGATGCGGATTCCACACTGCACAGCAATGCTCCAGAATAGGGCGGACAAGAGTAGTGTAATCAGTCTCTTTAGTAAACCTGTTGCACCTTCTAAGTGTTCTGCCAATGAATCGCAGTCTTTGGTTCGCTCTCCCCACAATATCATGTATGTGATCGTTCCAATTTAAGTTATTCGTAATCGTAATCCCCAAGTATTTAGTTGAATTTACAGCCTTCGGATTTGTGTGAGTTATCGCGTAATCGAAATTTAGCTGATTTCTTGTAGTACTCATGTGAATAACTTCACACTTTTCCTTATTGAGGGTCAATTGCCACTTTTCGCATCATACAGATATCTTATCTAAATCATTTTGCAAAAGACGGTAAATGACAGCGTCATCTGCAAACAATCTAAGACGGCTACTCAGATTGTCTCCTATGTCGCTAATATAGATCAGAAACAATAGAGGGCTTATAACACTTCCTTGGGGAACGCCGGATATTACTTCTGTTTTACTCGATGACTTTCCGTCTATTACCACGAACTGTGACCTTTCTGACAAAAAATCACAAATACAGTCGCACAACTGAGGCGATATTCTGTAGGCACGCAGTTTGATTAGAAGACGCTTCTGAGGAACGGTGTCGAAAGCCTTCTGGAAATCTAAAAATATGGAAAAATCTAAAAATATGGAATCAATTTGACATCCCCTGTCGATAGCACTTAATACTTCATGAGTATAAAGAGCTAGTTGTGTTTCACAAGAACGATGTTTTCTGAAACCGTGCTGACTATGTGTCAATAAATCGTTTTCTTCGAGGTACTTCATAATGTTCGAATACAGTATATGTTCCAAAACCCTACTGCAAATCGACGTAAGTGATATAGGCCTGTAATTCAGCGGATTACTCCTACTTCCCTTTTTGGGTATTGGTGTGACTTGAGCAGTTTTCCAGTTTTTTTGGTACGGATCTTTCTGTAAGCGATTAGTTGTAAAATAATTGCTAAATATGGAGCTATTTTATGAGCATACTCTGAGAGGAACCTGACTGGTATACAATCTGGACCGGAGGCCTTGCCTTTATTAAGTGATTTAAGCTGCTTCGTTAAAAGAGAGAGAATCTTGGTTTGTTGTAAAAAAAATTTGCAGATCTAATAGATTTTGTCCTGTTGCGACTGAATTTCAGTGTGTGCCCTACCCGTTGTTTGTAGAATGTAGAACATGAAGCGGATACTACAGTTCTGCCCATGTACGGGTAACCGTTATGGACGGTTGACGTTGCATCCTGAAATTTGCGTGACACACCATGAACTGACTTTTGGGGGCTGCGTTGGATGCAGCTTGCACCTTTGACAACACGTGCTGTAGAAGTTCTACAAAGTCTTTGGCAGCGGCTTTCTCTTTAAAGTCTTTCTACCATCTCATTATGCGTTTTGGTCCGTAGTACTGCCCCCCCCCCCCCCCCTTCGGCTTCGATAATTCATGATTTCCCTTAAATAGTAGCGGGACATTGTGGAAACCCTGTGTTTTTATGTCACATTACGATTTTGTTTCTCTCGTCCTCCGTTTCTTTCCCCTGTAATACACTACACCACGAAGATGACGTGCTACAGACGTGAAATTTAACCGACAGGAAGATGATGTTGTGATATGCAAATGATTAGCTTTTCAGAGCTGGCGCCAGTGGCGACACCTTCAACGTGCAGACACGAGGAAAGTTTCCAACCGATTTCTCATACATAAACAGCAGTTGACCAGCGTTGCCTGGTGAAACGTTGTTGTGATACCTCGTGTAAGGAGGGGAAATGCATACCATCACGTTTCCGACTTTGATAAAGGTCGGATTGTAGCCTGTCGAGATTGCGGTTTATCGTATCGCGACATTGCTGCTCGCGTTGGTCGAGATCCAATGACTGTTAGCAGAATATGGAAGCGGTGGGTTCAGGAGGGTAATACGGAACGACGTGCTGGACCCAAATGGCCTCGTATCACCAGCAGTCGAGATGACATGCATCTTATCCGCGTGGCTGTAACGGATCGTGCAGCCACGTCTCGATCCCTGAGTCAACAGATGGGGACGTTTGCAAGACAACAAGCATGTGCACGAACAGTTCGACGACGTTTGCAGCAGCATGGACTATCAGCTCGGAGACTATGGCTTCGGTTACCCTTGACGCTGCATAACAGACAGGAGCGCCTGCGGTGGTGTACTCAACGACGAACCTGGGAGCACAAATGGCAAAACGTCATTACTTCAGATGAATCCAGGTTCTGTTTACAGCATCATGATGGTCGCATCCGTGTTTGGCGACATCGCGGTGAACGCACACTGGAACCGTGTATTCGTCATCGCCATACTGGCGTATCACCTGGAGTGATGGTATGGGGTGCCATTGGCTACACATCTCGGTCACCTCTTGTTCGCATTGACGGCACTTTGAACAGTGGACGTTACATTTCAGATGTGTTACGACCCGTGGCTCTACCCTTCATTCGATCCTTGCGAAACTCGACATTTCAGCAGGATAATGCACGACCGCATGTTGCGGGTCCTGTACGGGCCTTTCTGGGTACAGAAAATGTTCGACTGCTGCCCTGGCCAGCACATTCTCCGGATCTCTCACCAACTGAAAACGTCTGGTCAATGGTGGCCGAGCAACTGGCTGTACACAATACACCAGTCACTACTCTTGATGAACTGTGGTATCGTGTTGAAGCTTTGAAGCTACATGGGCAGCTGTACCTGTACACGCCATCCAAGCTCTGTTTGACTCAATGCCCAGGCGTATCAAGGCCGTTATTACGGCCAGAGGTGGTTGCTCTGGGTATTGATTTCTCATGATCTATGCACCCAAACTGCGTGAAAATGTTATCACATGTCAGTTCTAGTATAATATATTTGTCCAATAAGTACCCGTTTATCATCTGCATTTCTTCTTGGTGTAGCAATTTTAATGGCCAGTAGTGTAATTAATAGACGCGAGGTATACGCGTAAAGGACCGAAACCGCTTACCTAATAAAATTTTAAGAAAAGCGTCTTGGAGGTTGTTTGTCTTTATGTACGTTGGAAGCCTTCGCCGTGCACTGTGCGCATTATATCTTCAATTCTGTTACACTGCCTGTCCGCAAGTCCGCCAGTTCATTCTGTAATGAGTTGCGGCGTTCCGCTTTCGCTCCGTCCGCCCACCAGCGGTCACAGCCGTGATTGGCTGTCACGGCCAGATGACCGCACGACCCGTGGCCCCTCGGTCGGTTTCCGGTTCGTCACACACGCCCCCCCCCCCCCCCCCTCTCTCTCGTCCTGCTTGCCGAATCAGTTTGAACAGTTTGCCAAGTCCGCCACAGAGGTAGGCAGCCCGCGTAGCCGCTCTGTCCGTTGTGTTGCATACTAGAGTAGGCTGCGATTTCCTACAGCTGGTGCTGCAACCAGTCTCTGCAACACACAAAAACACGTGTCGTATGGACTAATAATAATAATAATGGCGTGTGACGAGGGCCTCCCGCCGGGTAGACCGCTCGCCTGGTGTAAGTATTTCGATTTGACGCCACTTCGGCGACTTGCGCGTCGATGGGGATGAAATGATGATGATTAGGACAACACAATACCCAGTCCCTGAGCGGAGAAATTCTCCGACCCAGCCGGGAATCGAACCCGGGCCCTTAGGATCGACACGACAGTTCGCGCTGACTGCTCAGCTACCGGGGGCGGACAGTCGTATGGACTAAATCTCAGAACAAAACCTCACTGACTAACCGGCTTGTATTACAAGCATGCTTATATAATTTGAATATCACTGCCTGGACATTTTATAAAAACAGAACGACGTAGTTTCCATTAACTTTATAACTCACTTTCTTCAGTTTCTTGGCCGTAGACTAACTGATCGAAACATTTGTATCTAAAACTGAAAAAAAAAAAAACTGAACTCCTCCCGAAAAGGCCATGAAGGCCCAACGGTACCGACCGGCCGCCGTGTCATCCTCAGCCCACAAGAGTCACTAGATGCGGATGTAGAGGGGCATGTGGTCAGCACATCGCTCTCCCAGCCGTATGTCAGTTTCCGTGACCGAAGCCGCTACTTCTCAATCAAGTAGCTCCTCAGTTTGCCTCACAAGAGCTGAGTGCACTTCGCTTGCCAACAGCGCTCGGCAGACCTAATGTTCACCCATTCAAGTGCTAGCCCAGCCCGACAGCGCTTAAATTCGGTGATCTGACGGGAACCGGTATTACCACTGCGGTAAGGTCGTTAGCGAAACATTTGTATCACAGAAGAGTATTTCCACAAACATTACCAAGCAACAGCGACCGACAGTGTTAGCAAACATGTAGCTGCAACTCTCGTAGCCGACAAAGTTTGCGTGCTGTATTGTTAGCAGAATGCACTATCTGATCAAAAATCTCCGGACACTCCTATGTAACGGGAAATTGACGCTAGGTATCACAAAAAGTTCACTGAAGAGCCGAAGGAACTGGTATACCTGCCTAAAATCGCGTAGGGCCCCCCGGGAGCACACAGAAGTGCCTCAACACGACGTGGCTCTCGAGTAATGTTGTTGTGTTGGCAGAAGAGCCAACACCGTGTTACTAGAGGAGGCCGAAATGCACGCGTTTCAGCTCACGCAGGCTGGCGTGAGGAGGAAAGAACTATACTGACGTGAGGTCTGGAACGTGACAAGGAATTAGAATTCAGAAAGCGGACGTAATTAGTTTGATACTTAACTTTAATCCATTAATGATGAATGTCGCTCTTGACGGTAAATGAGTCACAATATTATCTGTTCAGAAGACATAGTAACTGAATATGGCGCCCTGCTAGGTCGTAGGAAATGACGTAGCTGAAGGCTACGCTAAACTGTCGTCTCTGCAAATGAGAGCGTATGTAGGCAGTGAACCATCGCTAGCGAAGTCGGCTGTACAACTGGGGCGAGTGCTAGGGAGTCTCTCTAGACTAGCTAGACCTGCCGTGTGGCGGCGCTCGGTCTGCAATCACTGATAGTGGCGACACGCGGGTCCGACGTCTACTAACGGACCGCGGCCGATTTAAAGGCTACCACCTAGCAAGGTGGCGGTGACACCACAAATGTCTCAAGTAGTGCTGGAGAAAACTGACACAATGAATGCTTCAGGGCTGTCCATAAATTTCTGCTGAACAGCATGTTGCAAGGCATCCCAGATACACTCAATAATGTTCATGTCTGGGACGTTTGGTGGCCAGCAGAAGTGTTCAAACTCAGAGGAGTGTTCCAGGAGCCAATCTTTAGCGATTCTGGAAGAGTGGGGTGTCGCATTGTACTGCTGGAATAGATCAAGTTCGTAGGAATGCACAATGGAAATAAATGGATGCAGGTGATCATACAGGATGGTTACGTACGTGTCACCTGTCAAAGAGTTTTATCTAGACGTATCAGCAGTTCCATATCGCTCCAACTGCGCTGCCCCACACCATTACAGAGCCTCCACCAGATTGAACAGTTCCATGTTGATATGCAGCGTCCACGGGTTCATGAGACTGTCTCCATACCCGTATACGTCCATCCGCTCGATACGATTTGAATCGAGACTCGTCCGATCAGGCAATGTGTTTCCAGTCATCAACAATCCGGTGTCGGTGTTGGCGGACCCAGGCGAGGCGTTCAGTCCCGAAAGCCCAAATCGATGATGTTTCGTTCAGTGGTTCCCACGCAGATACTCGTTGATGGCCCAGCACTGGAATCTGCAGCAATTTGCGGAAGAGTTGCACATCTGTCACGTTAAACGATTGTAGTCAGTCGTCGTTGGTCCCGTTCTTGCGGGATCTTTACCGGCCGCAGCGATGTCATAAATCTGATGTTTTACAAGATTCGTGAAATTCACGGTACACTCGTTAAGTGGTCGTACGGGAAAATCCCCACTTCATTGCTACCTCGGAGATGCTGTGACCCTTCGCTCTCGTGCGCCGAATATAGCATCATGTTCAAACTCACTTAAATCTTGATAACCTGCCACTGTACCAGCAACAACCGATCTAACAGCTGCCCCAGACACTTGTCTTCTATATGCGTTGCCGACCGCAGCGCCGTAGTCCGCCTGTTTACATATCTCTGTATTTTAATACGCATGCCTATACCAGTTTATTTGGCGCTTCAGTATATACAGGGTGTTTCAAAAATGACCGGTATATTTGAAACGGCAATAAAAACTAAACGAGCAGCGATAGAAATGCACCGTTTGTTGCAATATGCTTGGGACAACAGTACATTTTCAGGCAGACAAACTTTCGAAATTACAGTAGTTACAATTTTCAACAACAGATGGCGCTGCGGTCTGGGAAACTCTATAGTACGATATTTTCCACATATCCACTATGCGTAGCAATAATATGGCGTAGTCTCTGAATGAAATTACCCGAAACCTTTGACAACGTGTCTGGCGGAATGGCTTCACATGCAGATGAGATGTACTGCTTCAGCTGTTCAATTGTTTCTGGATTCTGGCGGTACACCTGGTCTTTCAAGTGTCCCCACAGAAAGAAGTCACAGGGGTTCATGTCTGGCGAATAGGGAGGCCAATCCACGCCGCCTCCTGTATGTTTCGGATAGCCCAAAGCAATCACACGATCATCGAAATATTCATTCAGGAAATTAAAGACGTCGGCCGTGCGATGTGGCCGGGCACCATCTTGCATAAACCACGAGGTGTTCGCAGTGTCGTCTAAGGCAGTTTGTACCGCCACAAATTCACGAAGAATGTCCAGATAGCGTGATGCAGTAATCGTTTCGGATCTGAAAAATGGGCCAATGATTCCTTTGGAAGAAATGGCGGCCCAGACCAGTACTTTTTGAGGATGCAGGGACGATGGGACTGCAACATGGGGCTTTTCGGTTCCCCATATGCGCCAGTTCTGTTTATTGACGAAGCCGTCCAGGTAAAAATAAGCTTCGTCAGTAAACCAAATGCTGCCCACATGCATATCGCCGTCATCAATCCTGTGCACTATATCGTTAGCGAATGTCTCTCGTGCAGCAATGGTAGCGGCGCTGAGGGGTTGCCGCGTTTGAATTTTGTATGGATAGAGGTGTAAACTCTGGCGCATGAGACGATACGTGGACGTCGGCGTCATTTGGACCGCAGCTGCAACACGGCGAACGGAAACCCGAGGCCGCTGTTGGATCACCTGCTGCAGTAGCTGCGCGTTGCCCTCTGTGGTTGCCGTACGCGGTCGCCCTACCTTTCCAGCACGTTCATCCGTCACGTTCCCAGTCCGTTGAAATTTTTCAAACAGATCCTTTATTGTATCGCTTTTCGGTCCTTTGGTTACATTAAACCTCCGTTGAAAACTTCGTCTTGTTGCAACAACACTGTGTTCTAGGCGGTGGAATTCCAACACCAGAAAAATCCTCTGTTCTAAGGAATAATCCATGTTGTCTACAGCACACTTGCACGCTGTGAACAGCACACGCTTACAGCAGAAAGACGACGTACAGAATGGCGCACCCACAGACTGCGTTGTCTTCTATATCTTTCACATCACTTGCAGCGCCATCTGTTGTTGAAAATTGTAACTACTGTAATTTCGAAAGTTTGTCCGCCTGAAAATGTACTGTTGTCCCAAGCATATTGCAACTAACGGTGTATTTGTATCGCTGATCGTTTAGTTTTTATTGCCGTTTCAAATATACCGGTCATTTTTGAAACACCCTGTATAAACATCACTACCTTCTCCGGTTTCGGCTCTTGAGGAAGAATGGCGCGCCATTCCTCCACAAACTTTCAGACATCCCACCGGAACTAAAGTGTCTGCAGCAGAGTTGAAGCCGTCATAAAGGCAAAGGATGGACACACCCTATATAGAATAGATGTCGGTATAGTTTTGGTCAGATAGTGTAAATTGTGTATGGCCCATGTAAACGCCCGTTACGGACCACTTACAACGTCAACCGTGGGGACATCTCCATCCATGCCTGCTCCCGTGTTTTGCTTCATCTGTGATGTTCTCCACATGGACGGCACGTTGATCTCTAACCTTCCTGCGATGTCATTTAAGCGCGCCCTGTTATCAGAATGATTACCATCTCGTCCGTTCCTACTTGGAAAGAGGCAGCCAACTCGAGTTTACGGGAGTCCCTGATACAAAATTTACTGCGCCCCCTATCAGCTATACCAGATATCTCGGTTCACACTTTCCATTACGATTTTTATGGCTGCTGGTAAGATAAGGTTTGTGAAACGGTAATAAACTAGGGGGGGGGGGGGGGGAGATGTTTGTTGAAGAGGAGGCGAGATTCTTATGGTGTCTCTGTACTTGGAGAGAATTGCGGGGAAGAGATAAGAGGATGGAAAGGCGTGGGGGAGAAACCGGTGGAGGTTGTGGTGAGTTTTACTTTTGTTGACCTTGGGCAGCATCTCTCATCCGCCATTTATTTTACAGTGGTTTTCTTTCGTAATACATCGCGCAGCCGTGTCACAGGTTTGTCAGCACACAGAAAAACCTAGGAATTTAGACGTCCCACGGTTCTACCACCGTACCGAATTGACGGGTGAAGCATTGAATATGTCTCCATTAGTTTGAATTTCTAGCCGTGCTTTCAGTGCCTCATATTTCTCTTGGTAATGATACCACCCCTTCAATTTTCCTAATCTCTCCCGATCTTTACACAGCTACATAACTGCCACACACAGTCGTTCATAATATAGGCTGGAGAAATACAACCTGACGGTGAATTAAGAGCAGGCAGTTTGTTACGTGTTCCACAGATCATTTGAATTATCCTTTTATGGAACTGATCTGGAACCATTCATTTACAGGATATTTATACAAGATAATGTTAATGAACAAATAATTTTTCTAAGTAGAAATTCGTTACTAGAATAGGAGGAATTGTCCAGGAGAAATGATTTTAATTTAGAATGAAAACTTATTTTGCTACCAGCCAGACATTTTATATAACTGGGCAACTGATCAAAAATTTCTGTTGTTGCATTTTGAGCTCCTTTCTGAGCCACTGACAGCTATAATAATGGGTAATAGAGGTCGCTTTCCCTTTAGTTTTGTAGGTAAGGGCTTCATTGTTCTTTTCAAATTGTGATGGATTATTTATGACGAATTTCATATATATATAATCAGTTAAAATGCCTAACTCCTTGAAGAGTTCTACATGACATGTCCGTGGGTGAACATCACGTATTATTCTTGGTGCCCGCTTTTGTGAAATCAGTACTTTCTTTCTAAGTGATGAGCTACCACAGAAAATTATTCCAAGAGACGTTATTGTGTGGAAATACGCGAAATATGTCAGAAGGTTAATTCGCTATATATACGAAGAGCAAAAGTAGCTGAACTTAATTGTTTTGAGAAGCTCACTAATATGCATCTTCAAGTTTTCATCAATATGTACACCCAAAAATTTAGAGCATTCTACCCTATTACTGACCGCTGCTCATGTGCCACATCAGTTGTTGGTATGACTTTATTTATTGTACAGAAATGAACATAGTGTGATTTCAGAATGAGATTTTCACTCTGCAGCGGAGTGTGCGCTGATATGAAACTTCCTGGCAGATTAAAACTGTGTGCCGGGCCGAGACTCGAACCCCGCTGCAGAGTGAAAATCTCATTCTGGAAACATCCCCTAGGCTGTGGCTAAGCCATGTCTCCGCAATATCCTTTCTTTGAGAAGTGCTAGTTCTGCAAGGTTCGCAGGAGAACTTCTGTAAAGTTTGGAAGGCAGGAGACGAGGTACTGGCAGAAGTAAAGCTGTGAGGACAGGGCGTGAGTCGTGCTTGGGTAGCTCAGTTGGTAGAGCACTTGCCCGCGAAAGGCAAAGGTCTCGAGTTCGAGTCTCGGCCCGGCACACAGTTTTAATCTGCCAGGAAGTTTCATTGTGTGTTTTGTCAAAATTTAGCCAGAGTCCATTTTCTGAGAGCCACTTTATAATCCTTTGTAAAAAAAAAATGGTTCAAATGGCTCCGAGCACTATGGGACTTAACATCTTAGGTCATCAGTCCCCTAGAACTTAGAACTACTTAAACCTAACAAACTAAGGACATCACACACATCCATGCCCGAGGCAGGATTCGAACCTGCGACCGTAGCAGTCCCGCGGGTCCGGACTGTAGCGCCCAGAACCGCGCGGCCACCGCGGCCGGCCCTTTGTAAAAACATCATTCACAATTTCTTCTGCTGCTTTTCTCTAAGGGAGTTTATTATAACCTTAGTATAGTCTGAAAGAACTACCAATTCTGCTCGTTAAATGTTAAGCGGAAGGTCATTCACCTATTTCAGGAATAGGAGTGGACCCAAAGTTGAACCCTGTGGGACTCGCTTTGTGATACTCTTGCAACATTGTTTGAATTACTCAGCGCAACCTTTTGCAATCTACTTGTTATGTATGATTCAGACCAGCTGTGCGTAAAGCCATCAGCTCCGTAAAATTCGAGTTTTTTCTAAGAGAGTATCACGATCTACACAGTGGGACGCCTTGGAAAGATCACAAAAAAGTACCATTTGCCGATATATATTTTTTAAGGCTTGTACTATTTGATGAGTAAATGTATAAATAGCATTCTGAGTCGAGCAACTCGTCTGGAATACAAATTGTGTTATGCCAAGTAAACTGTTTCGATGTGTGTGTGTGTGTGTGTGTGTGTGTGTGTGTGTGTGTGTGTGTGTGTGTGTGTGTGAGGCTACCCTGGAATGCATTACATTTTCGAATATTCTGGAAAAAGATGTCATTAGGGAAATTTGACGAAAATTATTTATGTCTGTCTTGTCACCTTTCTGATGATGTTTAACAATTGCATATTTTAACTTGTGTAAAAAAAATTCCGTGCCAGTGATGCATTGCATATAGCACTAAGTACACTTGCTTATGAAGTCGGAACAACTTTTCAGAACTCTTATATTTCATTAACGCCAAATGGAGAAGATTTCTCCAGACAACCAGCGACGTGCGCCCGGAAGCGTGCGCGTTTAAACTAATGTGGCACACTTATCCCTGAAGATGATGTGCACCAGCCTTTCACCGTGTAGTGTTGACAACAGCGGATTGCGCCCGCGTTTTCAAAACGTACACTAACTTCTCTTTCTTTTTGAGTCATCAGTCCCCCGACTGGTTTGACGACGCCCACTGCAAATTTCTCTCCTGTCGCCAGCGCATTCGTCTGATAGTAGCACTTCACACTACGTCCTCGATTATTTGTTGAATGTATTCCCATCCCTGTCCTCCCCCTACAGTTTTTATCCTCTGTGTCTCTATCGTGCAGGTGTAGTCGTAACACACATTTGCTTTTCCTTACCGCTTCTGCGGAGAACCTCTTCACTCCTTATCAGTCCACGTAATTTTCAACATTTTTCTGTAGCACATCGCAAATCCTTCGATTCTCCCGGTTTTCCCACTGTCCACGATTCACAATGTTGTATTCCAAACGAACGTTCCCGCAAATTCCTTCCTAAAATTAAGGCCTATGTTCGGTACTATAAAGCGTTCATCATAAGAATAAACCTGATGTAAACAAACACAAACGCGATGATTTGTCAGAAGTCGTAGCACACATACACTGGTGTTGTTACGCTCTTGGAAGTAGGTCCAACTTATGTATTAGATATCTTATTACTAAGTTAAGAAACTTTAAGATAGTGAAATGTATTAACAGCCATCAACGTTTTTGTTAATCACGCTTTAGCTACGTAGTTTTTGTTTCAAATATCGTGAACAGTCACAGCCTCTGCGGTGTTGTGCTCTGATTGTCGCGCTGTTAATGCGCAGTATGAAACTGGCTGAGGTTGCTTTCTGTTCTGTAGTGAAACATCCGCGCGTGGAAGACGTTTAAAAAGTGCCGAGAAGTAGGCTGTTCTTAATGTTTTTCATAAATCTACGGAGAAAATCGGCTCTGAAGTTTTCCCAGAGTTATATACAATGCAGTTGGTAGGTCGTTGTCATTGATCCTGTAGCGCTGTCGGTAGCGTATTGGCATATTAATCAACAGAGGGTGTTTGTGCGTTGGTTCAACTCTTACCGCTGTTATTTTTTTTCTCGTTCAACTTGAGATAACTACATTTCATAATTATAAAACTCATAATTTTTTTGTGAATAATGCACGTCTTCTTGTTTCTAATCACATATTGGACGCGAAATTCCTGTTTCCATTTCAAATACAAATTCTTAAGTATCGAAGTTTTATGAAAGACTGTTAATAAAAGTTGCTTAAATTAAGAAAACATAACATTTTAATTTTTAAGGCGAAAATGAAAAACTAAATCCTCTTTATTTGGGCTATGTTCATCGTTTTGTACTACAGATGTAAATAAGTATCATAGAAACATGAAAAACAATCATTTTCACAGCATCGAGCACATCATACGAATGCTGCATTTTTACATTTGCTTCTGCACCATTACAACATGAACGCAGCAGAACTGATCTGGAGCCAAGCTGTGGGGTTTGGCCCCAGAAGTAACTTGTTAAGCTGCCAGACTTACTGGAACTAACACACGCAGCTTTTTCACACGTCACTGCCGAAAGCTGGCGGGGTATAGAACGGCACGCCATAAAAGAAGAGGAGAAAATGCTGCGCCTGGTTGGCTTCGTAGATTATGTTGTTGATATTATCAACGTAGCAGGTGACACTTCCAGAACTGAAATGTAGTTCTCGGATTCGGATGAGGAAGGAGCTAAGAGATTACCAGCCTTCAATGGCGTCAATATTTTGCTGTGAAATCCTTCAATACTCTTTTACGTTACATAAAGCTTATGCAGGAAAATTACCCTGTGGTTAAGTCAGGAATTTTCATCATTCTTGTTTTTAATCACAATAGTACGTTAGCTGAAAACTATAACATGTTGAGATTTTCGTCTAGTCGTCTAAGGAGCGTATTGTGGATGATTGGCAGTGTATTATTTCATTCTGCTTAAAAATTAAATGACATTCGAAGCTGTATTGCTCCTCTGCTCGTCTCTTTTTACGTGTGAACTGCAGCTGGCCACGTCACAGCAGGCTAGCTGTGCTGTCCAAGTTCAATGCGCCGGTAAAGCTGCTGTCCCGTATTATCGCTGTGTCGATGTGCGCGGAACGTACAGCACAAAACGTACCCTTATTATCGTACTCGACAGTACTCGAGACAGCTTGGCTGCAGTCCCACGTGAAACGGAAATCCAATGAGGTTCCAGCAAACGCGGAAGAATACACAGTGCAATGTTTACATCTGGTTTATTCTAATGATGAACGGATTATAGCAGAATTCTCTTGGCCAAGGATGCCCTCTTGGCCTCTGCTAATCTGGCTTGCTTCGCCCGTCATGGGTTATTTTACTACCTACGTAACAGAACTGATTAACTTAGCGTACTTGGTGGTCCCCAATGCCACTTAGATTTATAGCTAATGTCACTTCTCATATTTCTCATTACTTTCATCTTTCTGCCGTCCACTTAATCCGTAGCGTGCGCACATCTAGATGGCTCTGTTACATTCAGCATATCTTGCTTCCGTTATCAAGCGCAACTTCAGAACCGTGTCTCTGATGGGTTTACTTTTCCTGAACCCAAATTAAGTTAATTGAATACAATTGTTTCCGTTCAACATTGAAAGCTAGGCAAACTTGTTCTATGAGGTCTCTGATGGGTTTACCTTTCCTAAACCCAAATTAAGTTAATCGCATATAATTGTCTACGTTGAACATTCAAAGCTAGGCAAACTTCTGTGAGGTTTACGGGGTAAAGACTATTAAATCAACCACATTAAAAGTACCGTAACGCCATTAATTCAAGATAACACGCTGTAATGCAGAAACGGCACTGCAGCAAGGTAGTTGACAAGTGCCATTCTAAGATGCAGACTGTTGACGGAGGTCCGAGCATATGGAATAGGTTAGCAAATTTCTGAGTGGCTCGAAGACTTTTTAAGTAATGCAGGTAGAACTCCGTATGCTGTTCTCAACGGCGAGTGTTCATCAGAGACAAGGATATCATCGACGCCCTAGGGGGGTGTAATAGGACCGCCGCTATTTTGTATATACACTCCTGGAAATTGAAATAAGAACACCGTGAATTCATTGTCCCAGGAAGGGGAAACTTTATTGACACATTCCTGGGGTCAGATACATCACATGATCACACTGACAGAACCACAGGCACATAGACACAGGCAACAGAGCATGCACAATGTCGGCACTAGTACAGTGTATATCCACCTTTCGCAGCAATGCAGGCTGCTATTCTCCCATGGAGACGATCGTAGAGATGCTGGATGTAGTCCTGTGGAACGGCTTGCCATGCCATTTCCACCTGGCGCCTCAGTTGGACCAGCGTTCGTGCTGGATGTGCAGACCGCGTGAGACGACGCTTCATCCAGTCCCAAACATGCTCAATGGGGGACAGATCCGGAGATCTTGCTGGCCAGGGTAGTTGACTTACACCTTCTAGAGCACGTTGGCTGGCACGGGATACATGCGGACGTGCATTGTCCTGTTGGAACAGCAAGTTCCCTTGCCGGTCTAGGAATGGTAGAACGATGGGTTCGATGACGGTTTGGGTGTACCGTGCACTATTCAGTGTCCCCTCGACGATCACCAGTGGTGTACGGCCAGTGTAGGAGATCGCTCCCCACACCATGACGCCGGGTGTTGGCCCTGTGTGCCTCGGTCGTATGCAGTCCTGATTGTGGCGCTCACCTGCACGGCGCCAAACACGCATAAGACCATCATTGGCACCAAGGCAGAAGCGACTCTCATCGCTGAAGACGACACGTCTCCATTCGTCCCTCCATTCACGCCTGTCGCGACACCACTGGAGGCGGGCTGCACGATGTTGGGGCGTGAGCGGAAGACGGCCTAACGGTGTGCGGGACCGTAGCCCAGCTTCATGGAGACGGTTGCGAATGGTCCTCGCCGATACCCCAGGAGCAACAGTGTCCCTAATTTGCTGGGAAGTGGCGGTGCGGTCCCCTACGGCACTGCGTAGGATCCTACGGTCTTGGCGTGCTTCCGTTCGTCGCTGCGGTCCAGTCCCAGGTCGACGGGCACGTGCACCTTCCGCCGACCACTGGCGACAACATCGATGTACTGTGGAGACCTCCCGCCCCACGTGTTGAGCAATTCGGCGGTACGTCCACCCGGCCTCCCGCATGCCCACTATACGCCCTCGCTCAAAGTCCGTCAACTGCACATACGGTTCACGTCCACGCTGTCGCGGCATGCTACCAGTGTTAAAGACTGCGATGGAGCTCCGTATGCCACGGCAAACTGGCTGACACTGACGGCGGCGGTGCACAAATGCTGCGCAGCTAGCGCCATTCGACGGCCAACACCGCGGTTCCTGGTGTGTCCGCTGTGCCGTGCGTGTGATCATTGCTTGTACAGCCCTCTCGCAGTGTCCGGAGCAAGTATGGTGGGTCTGACACCGGTGTCAATGTGTTCTTTTTTCCATTTCCAGGAGTGTAGATAGAAGACCTGGCGGACAGCTTGAGCAGCAATCTGGGGCTGTTTTCCTAATGACGCTGTGGTGTGTGATAAGGTGCCAAAGTTGAGTGACTGTAAGAAGATAAGACTTAGACAAAAGTTCTAGTTAGCAGTACATCCAAATGAGGAAAAATGTAAGTTAATGCGGAGACTAGGAAAAAGAATCCTGTAATGAATACAGCATTGGTATGGTGCTGCTTCGACTCATTAATATCGATTAAATATGTAGGCATAATGTTGGAAAGCGATATGAAATGGAACGAGCTCCTCGCGTTCAAATGAGTCTGAGCACTATGGGACTTAACATCTGAGGTCATCAGTCCCCTAGAACTTAGAGCTACTTAAACCTAACTAACATAAGGACACCACACACATCCATGCCCGAGGCAGGATTTGAAACTGCGACCGTAGCGGTCGCGCGGTTCCAGACTGTAGCGCATAGAACCGCTCGGCCGGCCATGCATCGTACCGTGGCTTGCAGTGTGTGTGTGTGTGTGTGTGTGTGTGTGTGTGTGTGTGTGTGTGTGTGTGTGTGTGTGTGTGTGTGTACATAGATTAATAATGAAATCTAAAGACCACACGTTTCTAATATTTAGTATCTGATCAAAAGGATCCGAATATCCATACAGAATACGGAATTTACCAATAGATGTCACGAGAGGTCTACCGTCTAGAAATGATGGTGGTGGTGGTGGTGGTGGTGGTGGTGGTGGTGGTGGTGGGGCGCTCAACTGCGCGGTCATCAGCGCCCGTACAAACTTCCAATTTTTACACTGTCCAATTTTTTTACACATTCCGATGTAGCCACTGTCACGAATGATGATGATAATGAAATTATGAGGACGATACAAACATGTAGTCCCCGGTAGAAATTCCCCCACCCGCTAGAGAGACGCAGTAAGAGCAAAATGGATCGGTCAAGAGACTTCTCATTGGATGTCGCCTGAGTAAGAAATGTCCACCAACGGGCATTTCAATACTTCTAAAGCTGCCCATGTCGACTGTTAGTGATGTGAAACGCGAAGAAACAACCATAGCTGAACCGAGACCAGGCGGACGAAGGTAAATCGAACATTGTGGAAGGTAGTTGTAAAAAAAAAAATTCCACGAAATCAGTGGAAGGAATAACTCTTGAGTCCCAAAGTGCTGCCAGCAGCCCACCTACTATGGCGAGAATTGGAAACAGTGGGGTACAGATGGTCGAGTTCTTCCTCATAAGCCAAATATTACAGTCAGTGCTAAACGACGCTCGAGGTGTGTGAGGAGATTATTTGGAGAAATGGCGCACGCTATGGACATGGGTGATCTGAAGTGCACGCAGTACCCTGTGGCAATGCAATGGAAGGGTTTTGATTTGGGGAGTGCCGGCAGAACGTTACCTGCCGTCATGGGTAGTGTCAGCATTGGTAAACGGAAGAGATTGTGTTACGATATGGGATTGTTTTTCTTGGTTAGGGACGACTTAGGATGTGATCCCCTTTTTGTTAGGAACAGGAAAATTTCACGAAAACAAAACAGCTAAAAATAACGCTGTACTGGCGGTTTTTTGCGAGCTAACTCGAAGTCGTCGATTTTAACGAAATATCTCGAAATTTGCCTTTTTCTTGTACAAAAAAATTTATAAATCTGAAGACAACAGTTTACCAGTATCCGTAACTGATAGTTATTGAATGCCGAAATTGTGCTCTTCCTTCTTTTTCCCCCTATGGTGAATAATCTAAAAATGACATTTCATGTCCCGCGATGCCATATGGCGTCAAAAATACCACCTAAATTGGCGAAAGAATAAAAGCGAATCTGGAAAAAAAGTGCCACTGAATCTTGCAAAAATTGGCACCGTAACTGGCAAAAAATAATGCGGAATTTGGCAAAAAATGACAACGAATGTGGCAAAAAAAGAACATCCGAATACGGCAAGAAATAACACGTGAATGCGTCAAAAAATAACACCCGAATACGGCAAAAAATAGCAATGAAATAGGAATAACAACAGGGGAAGGCAAAAATTAGCAACGAAATTGGTAAAAAATATTTTCGAATTTGGCAAAGAAATACCGAATATGGCAAAAATAGCTGCGAAATTGCTAAAAAAATAGCACCGGAGATGACAAAAAACAGAGAAATTAGGCAAAAATACGAAATTGGCAACACAATTGCACTAAATTTGGCAAAAAGTATCACAGAATGCCTTCAATAAAAAATAACACCGATTTTACCCATAAAATAAAAAGATGTTTCCTGTCTCTACTTATTGCGCTTAAAGAAACGCAAAATGCAGAAGGATATGAACACATTTTGCAGCATTGTGTATTGCGTACACAAAGTTTCAAGAACCAACTTTAAACAAGAAACTTTGAGATTATCTTCAGCCCCAACGTAGAGCTCCCGTAGCGGTCACGAAGACAAGGATGACCGTACCGGTAATTACACCGCACGTATGGGTGTTTGAGCAGTCATTCTTCCCAGGCTGCTAATAGCTGCTGCAATGAGAAGTAACCTCCGCTATGCACTTCACAGTGGTTTACAGATTATAGAATGATTTAGATGTCCACGTACATCAGTAAGAAGTTGCGGAGTGTTTGTTTTCTTCGCTTGTTTGTATCGTCTCGGGACGAGTTTTCTTTCACAAGTGTCCAGCAGGTAGCAGGAGTGAGCTGCGGTGGCAGCGCCGCAGTCGGCAAGCGCGGAAACTACTTGCTCCCGAACGTCGTTTTGAGGTTATTGTCGCGTGGATCGCCGAGTGGTGAAGATGTGCTCGCGCGTGTTTAGTGTCGAGCGTTCGGTGCCACTGCTTGCCCGTGTTCACAGCTGTGCCACCGCCCGTCTGGCGACGCTGCCGCGTTGAGGCAGTCTACATCAGTGTTACTCGTGTGCTGCACCTACATAGTTACTTTTCCGGGCGCCACGGACGCCTGTTAACAGCAGTGTGTGCTAGTGCCAACGGAACCGCCTCGCGCTTGACACGTTTACAAATACGGTCGCACGGGAATACGAGTCGGTTGTGCAGTTGTTATGTTCAGTCTCTGTACAGGAACTACGTGTCCTCTCAACGAATCCGCGTAGTGAAGTGTGTTAGGACTGTGTGATTTGCTCACTGCGTGGGATCTGCCATTTTTTTTGTTTGTAAGCCCCCGCACATACCTGTTGTTGACTTTGCGCCTGACAACAAACCGTCTTGGCGCTGCTGTTATTTGGGAAAGCTCGCAGTACTCAAATGCCTCATGAAAAATAAGCTGCTTTGGTATGTTGTTTTTTATGTTTATTATGTACAACGGTAATGTTATTAATTTGACTAATGACCACCCATAGGGAACTAGACGGCGCATAATTGATATCACAGTTCTGTGAGAGTTAAAAGACAATTATGCCCTATCCAGTTTGAGAGAGAATTTTGTCGAATTATCTCGTGGCTATTTTCATCCACGGGCGTTAGCTAAGAAATGTCAAGAACTTTCATAAAGACGCTGTCCTATGATTTAGTTACGTAATACTTGCTCACAGAAATTTATTTCACATTGAAAAAATGAAAAAAAGTTTTTTCTGTTTATCGAGAAGTGGAATATTTTTATTAATATATAAGCCTGCAGTAAGAATACTGATAAATCCATATTTCTTTCATTTAATCACATAAAAAACTCGAATTTCGAGAGCCAACAATGCGCGCAAGTTCCTAGTTTGTTTGCGTACTGAACGAAGGCATTCATATACTGGTAGCTGACTATATCATTTATCAATCGTTTGAGGCAGAGTTTGAAACATTTGTCCTATATTTTCGCAGTTAAATTGATCAAACCTAATGTATTACACGTGATTGCAATGCATACGACTCTTATTACTTGCAGCACCAATTAATGTTTGGCTTTGTTTTAACTGCTTACTGGTTAGGAGTGAATACTTTGTGATATTGTGGAGTGTTACGATCATTCTGCCATAATACGTTATAGAAACTACTTTGGAAGGGGCATATCAGGGAGGGAGTGGTTGTGGTTAGGACACTGTACCCGTATCCTGCTGGGACAGGATCGAATCTTGGTCTGTCTTCTTCAATTTTCTAGTGGTTTTCTTATGTCACTGTAGGTGAATGCTGGGATTTTTCCTTTCCAGTTACTGTTAATTCGTTTCCTGTCGTCTTCCTGTGTAGGCTTACACACGATATCGACGAAACTTTATTTAAATTGGACTTCCCATACTGTTTTCACTCATCCCCGTGAACCTTGCTCCTCCGCCTTTCCGTCGACTTAAACTGTGTGGCCTTCTTTAGTGTATTCATATTCGCGTTCGTTAACGGTATTCATCTTTCGCGATCTACACATTAACTCATACGCCTTGGCCGGTGTTATCTTGAACTCCTTTGTCCACATTATTTGCGTCTGCCTGAATGGAAGAGTTCGAGAATTTTTGTTGCAGTTTTATTTTCATTCAGTCTGTGAATGTATGTGTAAAATTATGTTCTTATTTTCCTGCGTGTCATTTATTGTGTGTGTGTGTGTGTGTGTGTGTGTGTGTGTGTGTGTGTGTGATGGCTGCTTGGTGCAAATTTCTTCTATTTATTGTTCCAAAACTTGCCTAACGATTTTTGTTTTTAGTATGTGAAAATAGTGCCATAATTTTGCGTTGATGGATAGGAATCTTTTGTTCCAGTGATTCCTCGTGAGCATATAATTGTGTCTCCTGCAGTTTTCTGATTCATTCTGGCTTGAAATTTAAGTGCAACCATGATGATTGAATAGTCAATATTATCAATTGCAGTGATCGAAGAGAGAGAAAAGGGGGCGTTTTGGATAGTTGGAGAAATGGACCAGCTAAGTGAAAACAATGTATTAGGTTGGTGCATACGACATTCATTTCGTGCTGTTTACAAGTCTGCCAACGCTGGGATGTCGATTCCGCGACTGTAGAAATCGCGTGGTTTTTGAGGCGAAGAATTCGTCCAGCCATGTTCGGAGCACATTTTCATCCAGAAAGGAAGTTACTTGAAGACTGTTCGTTGTTGTTGTCGTCGTCGTTGTCGTTGTCTTCAGTCCAAAGACTGGTTTGACGCAACTCTCCATGCTACTCTATCCGTACAAGCCTCTTCATCTCAAGAGTAACTACTGGAACTCAGATCCTTCTAAATCTGCCACAGCGGCAGAGGTGAAAATCTGACGGTTGAAGACCGTGTGAGATGGGGTGGGTGCGGAATGACTTCCCAACCCAACTTCTGTGTAGTGGTACACCACAACATCGCTATTCCGCTAGATGCTCAACATTATCTGTTATGGATTCGTGCACGCCTTTGTGCTTTGCTGCTGTGTTTGGGCTCAACCATTACTTTCTCTTCCCTATGTTAGCATAAAGACACCATTTCTCGTCACCAGAAACTATACAGGATAGCAATGGTCGGTGCTGCTCGCGAGCCAATTGATGATGAGAAAGCAGAGACGCACATATTGCCCCCCCCCCCCTATTTTTGTTATTTTGGCTGCGGTATCCATACAACCGATTTTTTTTTTAACCTTGTCCATTGCATGAAAATGTCGCACGATGGTGGAATGATCAGTTCCTCAAAAATGGTTCAAATGGCTCTGAGCACTATCCGACTTAACTTCTGAGGTCATCAGTCGCCTAGAACTTAGAACTAATTAAACCTAACTAACCTAAAGACATCACACATATCCATGCCCGATGCAGGATTCGAACCTGCGACCGTAGCGGTCGCTCGGCTCCAGACTGTAGCGCCTAGAACAGCACGGCCACTCCGGCCGGCGATCAGTTCCTCACATTTGCAATTTCTCGAGTACAGTGACGTGGATTAATGCGTTTAAACCATATTCATCAAACCCCCGAAGGTCATCCTCAATGTGGAGAGTCACTAATGGCAAAACGATTCTCCTTAAGAGAGAAATCCATTTTATCGCCGCGCCCTGTCCAATGGCATTATCCCGACACGGCACAAATGTTCCTGGCTGCCTCTGCGGGTGTCACCCCTCTGTTGGACAGAAGAATATGTCGATAATGTTCCGATTTCTCCACTTGGCACTCCATTTTCCAGCGTCCATTCACTATCTTCAAATGACAGTATGTAAACTCAAATAGGAACTGGACTACGAATAAGAAATAGCAATCGATAAATAAACCTAGGGCAACTGCAATACTAACATGCAATGCAAAAATGCTACGAACTTGTGCACCAAACTAAAATCCAGGGCGGGTGTAGCGTGCCTGTCTCAACTGCCATCCTAGTCAACAGTAGCATCACTGACTTTTTAGCAACATTCGGATCAGTAAATCTTCAGGACTGTATTGAACATTACGATACTGCCGTTTTTCTTTGACCAGTGACATCACTTTACTATTGAAATTATGGTGCCAGACTGATATGTGGCGTAGTCAGAGGACTAGATACTAGTTTGTTCGCGGTTTGTTGAAGCCGTCGGATGATTCAAAAAATAAATTATTTATTTAAGTGAAGACTGTGACAAAAAGCTGATCTATAGCGCAACCCGAGGACAAGGCAAGATTAGAAGCTCATATCTTGGTTGTGAGTTGGCGAAGCCAACGAAGATGTCCTGGCATCGCACGCTTCGCATTCCGTCGCTATATTTACGACAACGCTGAAAACCCGTATTTTTGAATTGTGGTAAAATTATTTTTCAGATTATTACTGTTTTTGAACCAGCTAATAACACCCCAGCTCAAAAATTCCATATTCCATCAGGAATCACGATGCTTTATCAGTTAAATTAAGCGTGCTTGTATGATGTCAGTCGTCATACTAGTTGCAAGCGTCAGTGTCAAAGCTGGCGGATTGTATTGTAATCTTCAATACTTTCCAGTTATAGGTATTTCTCTTTTGAAGTATATGGTAAATATTGTGAGTTTGGAAGAAGCTTGTTGTTATTTGAGTGGTCACTGTAAGTAGTGTTCTGTTTGTATGAGAACAGGGCGTAAGATCTGAGGGATCTCTCTCTCTCTCTCTCTCTCTCTCTCTCTTTCTCTTTCTCTCTCTCTCTCTCCCCTTTTCAATATTATGCCCGTAAATTAATTTTTTTTTTTGCAAATTTTATTTTCTGTCTCTGTGACGACTCTGCAATCCACAATTAATTAATTGCTTGGCTGAGGGTTCAGACTACTCTACCGGTCCACTCTCGAACAACGCGTGGGCAGAAACGAGCGTTTAAGTTATTCCGCACGAGTTGTGTGCTCTCTTTTTGTTTTAGTACAGTGACCCTACATTCACACATAATTGTCGTAAAGGAATGTGGCTATGATATAAGTTAAATTTTTATTTTACACTTACAGTAGTGAAGCCATAGTCACATTACAGAAAATTTTTCTTTAAAAAAGGAGTTACATTATTGGTTTCAACAAACTACGTCGTCATTTCCAAATTGTAAAGCATCAGTTGGGGAATGTATTATATATTTTCCTACTGATGTTTTACACTTGAGAATGAGGACGTAGTTCGTTGAAACCGGTGATGTAACCCCTTTTTTACAGAAAAATTTTATGTGCTGTGACTATTGGTTCACAATTGTAGTGTCAAATAAACATTTAATACAGTGATCATTTCTCCCTACGTAGGTGGGCGCCAACTAAATATTTTCGTATTCGGAGGAGAAAGTTGGTGATAGAAATTTCGTAAGAAGATCCTGCCGCAACGAAAAATGCCTGTTTTAGCGATTGCCGCCCAATTGGCGTATTACATCCGTCGTTCTCTTTCCCCTGCTCTGCGATAGTACAGAACTAGCTGCCCTTCTTCGATATTTTCCGATGTCCTATCTTTTAAGTCACACCGAGCAGCTAAACTGTAGAAGAGGACGGGCGAGTCTCTTGAGTGGGCGTGTTGCTTCTTCTAAGTGTTCTACCAATAAAATGCAACCTTGATTCGCCTTACTCGCAACATATTTGTGATTGTTGCATTTCCAGTTACTGTGCTAAATAAAATGGCTTATGCGATGTTTGAGACTCGTAGGAATAACCTGTAGGAGCTGTAATTTGTCTGCGAAATTATTTGCTTGCAGAACACTTTTTCAACCGATTTTTGTGTACTGCTCACAGTGTGGGAGCCTCACCTGGCTGGATCGATACAGGGGACAAATAAGTCAACGAATATCGGCATATGTCGTCACGGGCTCATATAATACGCGCGAAAGCGTTACGTAGATGCTCAACAAACCCCTGTGGCAGGCGCTACAGAACAGGCGTTGCGCATCACTGAGAGGTATATCTTTGAAATTGCAAGAGCGTCTGTTTCTAGAAGTCTGGCAACATATTACTTCCTCCCACATATGTCTCAGGAAACGACCACAACTAGGAAACCGCAGAAATTAGAGCTCGTTGGAGGTTTGCACACACTTGTTCTTCCTACACACCAATCGCGAATGGAACAGGAGTGGAGGAGGGGGGGGGGGGGGAGAATAGTGGCACAAGAAGTAAACTCCTCCGCATACCGTCAGGTGGCTTCCGTGATTTAGATGTAGAATACCGACACACACTTTTTTTTCAGTGTAATAGACGACCAGGGGTGGCTCGCGCCGTATCATTAGTGACGTGTACCGGATGTATACCGCTGGAGAAAATTGTTCTGTCTGAAGTGGACTACCCAGGAAAAAATAAACTGGTTTCCGGCCACGCTGGCAATCGGGGGCTCTTAAAGCATTCACTTTACGAGCCAGCAGCTATATCCAGAGGGACTTTGTGGACTGTGAGCTCGATTATCACTGACGTGGCCTCTCTCTCTGTCGCATTAATGATTCAAACCAACATGTCAGTCACATGACTGAAGAAAAAAAAGTTCTGTCACTACGCACTATGCAGAATTGAACTGACATTTACAGTTTTCCATATTTATAGCTAAAATCAAGCAACGATTATAACAGTTGAACTACTTGTTGTATTAGTGTTGCACATGAAGGACTACAGTTAACCTAATTACTCCGAAATTTCCAGTATTAAGGCAATGTTTTTTTACATTTGGTCAGATGAAAGTTTTAAACATTGTATTAAGTTTTTGTTGAGATATATATATATATATATATATATATATATATATATATTAAACGACAACGAATTCATCAATATGTAAGGTAGGTAAGCTATAGCGTTATACCACTTAGCAAACATCCTTTGTATGTCTTCATTTTTGTCACGATCTATCAAAGTTTTCAGTATGTGTAGGGCTACAAGAACGATTCAGCTCAATAGGTTATGACGATGTGTAATGCCTGATGGCTGACACATTGAATTAAGTAATAATATTTACTGACATATATCATAGAATGGAAGATAAAATGTATGATATTGTTCTTCACCTCTTTTATGCAATTTTCTGTATGTTAGATCTGAAGATTGCTCGTCAGTGAGCTGAAACTAGCAATCAATAAAGGAATTTTAGCGATATTGAGCAGGAAATTTACCCACACTTTTTAACATAACAGATCGCTTGTCTTCAGATTTGACTGTGTCAAAACACAATGCTCATTTCATTCAACACAATAGGTAATTCTTCTTCACGTTCACTGAGGATAGCAGTGCCACCAGCAAATCTTGTCACTGATACCCTGTGACCGTGATTTTTGATCCCACTTTTGAACCTTTCTTTCATTTCCGTAATTGCTTCTTCGATGTGTAGATTAACAGTAGAGACGAAAGGCTGCATGCCTGTCTTACCGATTTTAACCCGAGCACATCGCTCTTGTTTCACAAGCTGCGACATGGTGGCGAATAAAACAGTGATTCGAATATATAATAAATTTCCTTTACTTTAGTCTATGATCACAAACTTTTTGTCATCAGACTACCCGGTAGCTGAGTGGTCAGCGTGACAGAATGTCAATCCTAAGGTCCCGGGTTCTATTCCCGTCTGGGACGGAGATTTTCTCCGCTCAGGGACTGGGTGTTGTGTTGTCCTAATCATCATCACTTCATCCCCATCGACGCGCAGGTCGCCGAAGTGGCGTCAAATCGAAAGACTTGCACCAGGCGAACGGTCTACCCGACGGCAGGCCCTAGCCACACGACATTTCATTTTTTCATCAGACTACCGGTTTCAGTCTATAATGACCATGTTCAGGACTACAGCAAAATATGGGAAGACATAAATACGCTAGCAGATTGTCTACAGCTTAAAACAATAAAACAGATCACGATGAAAAGTTCTACTGACATACATATACATTTGTGCGGTTTAAGTATGAAGAGGCATACCTGTTTTATAAAAACATGTCCTAATGTACTGCAGCCCTAGTGGCATGGTCAAATATTAAACACAAAATCAGCACCAACATCGTCAAATATATACACTCCTGGAAATTGAAATAAGAACACCGTGAATTCATTGTCCCAGGAAGGGGAAACTTTATTGACACATTCCTGGGGTCAGATACATCACATGATCACACTGACAGAACCACAGGCACATAGACACAGGCAACAGAGCATGCACAATGTCGGCACTAGTACAGTGTATATCCACCTTTCGCAGCAATGCAGGCTGCTATTCTCCCATGGAGACGATCGTAGAGATGCTGGATGTAGTCCTGTGGAACGGCTTGCCATGCCATTTCCACCTGGCGCCTCAGTTGGACCAGCGTTCGTGCTGGACGTGCAGACCGCGTGAGACGACGCTTCATCCAGTCCCAAACATGCTCAATGGGGGACAGATCCGGAGATCTTGCTGGCCAGGGTAGTTGACTTACACCTTCTAGAGCACGCTGGGTGGCACGGGATACATGCGGACGTGCATTGTCCTGTTGGAACAGCAAGTTCCCTTGCCGGTCTAGGAATGGTAGAACGATGGGTTCGATGACGGTTTGGATGTACCGTGCACTATTCAGTGTCCCCTCGACGATCACCAGTGGTGTACGGCCAGTGTAGGAGATCGCTCCCCACACCATGATGCCGGGTGTTGGCCCTGTGTGCCTCGGTCGTATGCAGTCCTGATTGTGGCGCTCACCTGCACGGCGCCAAACACGCATACGACCATCTTTGGCACCAAGGCAGAAGCGACTCTCATCGCTGAAGACGACACGTCTCCATTCGTCCCTCCATTCACGCCTGTCGCGACACCACTGGAGGCGGGCTGCACGATGTTGGGGCGTGAGCGGAAGACGGCCTAACGGTGTGCGGGACCGTAGCCCAGCTTCATGGAGACGGTTGCGAATGGTCCTCGCCGATACCCCAGGAGCAACAGTGTCCCTAATTTGCTGGGAAGTGGCGGTGCGGTCCCCTACGGCACTGCGTAGGATCCTACGGTCTTGGCGTGCATCCGTGCGTCGCTGCGGTCCGGTCCCAGGTCGACGGGCACGTGCACCTTCCGCCGACCACTGGCGACAACATCGATGTACTGTGGAGACCTCACGCCCCACGTGTTGAGCAATTCGGCGGTACGTCCACCCGGCCTCCCGCATGCCCACTATACGCCCTCGCTCAAAGTCCGTCAACTGCACATACGGTTCACGTCCACGCTGTCGCGGCATGCTACCAGTGTTAAAGCCTGCGATGGAGCTCCGTATGCCACGGCAAACTGGCTGACACTGACGGCGGCGGTGCACAAATGCTGAGCTCCGTATTCCACGGCAAACTGGCTGACACTGACGGCGGCGGTGCACAAATGCTGCGCAGCTAGCGCCATTCGACGGCCAACACCGCGGTTCCTGGTGTGTCCGCTGTGCCGTGCGTGTGATCATTGCTTGTACAGCCCTCTCGCAGTGTCCGGAGCAAGTATGGTGGGTCTGACACACCGGTGTCAATGTGTTCTTTTTTCCATTTCCAGGAGTGTATAAATAACAGCATATGCTGTTTTTATAAAACAGGTATGGCCCTTCATACTTAAACCGTATATGTACGTCAGTAGTACTTTTCATTATGATCTGTTTTATTGTTTTAAGCTGTAGACAATCTGTTAGCGTATTTGTCTTCCCATATTTTGCTGTAGACCTGTTGATGGACGTTATAGACCGAAGCCGGTGGTCTGTGACCATAGCCGTAAAGTAAAAGAAATTTACATCCCTCTTGGTCTTCCATTCAAATGACTGAGCACTATGGGACTCAACATCTGAGATCATCAGTCCCCTAGAACTTAGAACTACTTAAACGTAACTAACCTAAGGACATCACATATATCCATGCCCGAGGTAGGATTCGAACCTGCGACCGTAGCAGTCACGCGGTTCCAGACTTAAGTGCCTAGAACCGCACGGCAACCGCGGCCGTCTGGTCTTCCATTCTTGGTTCCTGTACATACTGCGTGTTTTCAGCCTCTCCCTATAGCGTACCCTACTTTTCTCAATGTCTAGCACGATTTTACGTTGGCGAATTTGTTTCTGCGTCTACAAATCTTGCGAACTGGTATTGATTCCATTATCAAGCATAATGTCCGAAATGCCTCTCTGGTGCCTTTGTAAAGCCAAAATATCGCGTTCCAGCAGATCCTCAGTTACCTTTATTCTTGTCAGAAACTTGGAGAAATGAGCCGTTTAGCTGAGTTTGCGACAATTCTCCTCCCTTATCCTCTGCGCGCGCTCTACTAATTATTCCAGTCATGTCTTCGCCATCCCTGTAGAAGTGGTACATAGGGGTTTGCGGTATATTCCTATTTTCTTCGATTAGAGCCGTTTCTTAAACTGTCTTAGACTATCCCCGTGATATTTTGCGTCTGTCTTCGCGTGCAGTTGTTTCAGTATCTTCCTGATGTTCTACAACGTATCAAACGGACCTGTGATCATTTCATTGCTCTTCTCTTTATATGTTCAGTAACTCCTGTTAGCTCTATCTGGCACGGGTCCCACGCAATTGAACCATATTCTAGGATTGGTCGCGGGAGTGTTTTTTTAAGCAACCTGCTGTGTAGACATATTACATTTTCCTAGTACGTATCCCAGCAGTGAAGCAGACTCTGCCACATGCTTTATCTAAGATTGAGCCTATGCACTCATTTCCATTACATATTCTCCATTGTATTACACCCAGGCATTAGTCACAGTTCGCCGATTTCAGTTGTGGCTCATTGATATTCTAGTCATAGAATAGTACTTCTCTGCATTTTTCGAAATGCACAGTTTTACATTTCCGAATATTTAAAACAAGTTGCCAATCATGCACCACTTTGAAATCTTACCTTGATCCGGCTGAATATTTGTGCAGCTTTTCTCACACATTACTTCATTATAGACAACTGCGTCTGTCAAAACTCTGACATAGCTATTAATATTGTCTGTAAGGTCATTAATATACACCAAGGACCCTAACACGTTGTTGGGCACACCCAGATCTACTCTTAAATCTCTCATTGACTGTCCACCCGAAAGAACATATTGCGTCTTATGTGCCAAGAAATCCTGAATCCAGTCGCAAATTTCGCTTGATACCCTATACGATGGATAATGGAATGTAGTCGAATTAAGTCGGGTGATGCTGAGGGTATTGGATTAGGAAATGAGACACTTAAAGTAGTAAAGGAGTTTTGCTATTCTACAGAAGAACGCTGAAGATTAGATGGGTAGATCACATAACTAATGAGGAGGTATTGAATAGGATTGGGGAGAAGAGAAGTTTGTGGCACCACTTGACTAGAAGAAGGGATCGGTTGGTAGGACATGTCCTGAGGCATCAAGGGATCACAAATTTAATATTGGAGGGCAGCGTGGAGGGTAAAAATCGTAGAGGGAGACCAAGAGATGAATACACTAAGCAGATTCAGATGGATGTAGGCTGCAGTAGGTACTGGGAGATGAAGCTTGCACAGGATAGAGTAGCATGGAGAGCTGCATCAAACCAGTCTCAGGACTGAAGACAACAACAACAACAACAACAACAACCCTATACGTTCGTAATATTGATAGTGTGTGTTCAGTATGGAGTCAAACGTATTTCGGGAATTAAGAAACACTGTATCAGGCTGACTGGCTTGATCCATGGTTTTCTGGATGTGTTGCGAGAAGAGATCGAGTTGGATTTCTCGTGACGGATGTTTCAGAGTCCACACTGGTTGGCATGGAAAAGGTCTTCTGCTCCAGATACCTCATTACGTTTGAGCTGAGAATATGCTCCAAGGTCCTACGGGTGGAACCCCTAGGCGTCTTATATCCGAATTATTGTCAAACGGTCGGTAGATGCGCTACTCCTTCGGTTAGCAGAAGGCCACAGATTCAGTCATAAAAGAAAGCGAAAATAACGTGGCGAATGCGTTGTGTGTTTGAAACAGAAAATAAGTGGCCAAGTGGGGTTAAGACTCGAACAGTAAGAGTTCCGTACAAACTTAATTGTGTGTATACATAGTTCATCCATCCCGGTAATCGAGATTTTCGACGAGTTTTGGCTGTTACCGATATCGATACCATCAAGAAAATCGGTGCCGGGAATTCCAAAAACCGTTTCGAAATCTGTACGCTAGTCCCTGAGACTAACCCGGACATACAAAACGAAGCAAGCAGGGAACTTCCGTTTATATCTATGCAGAGAGGAGATTGATAAAATATTTTTATTTAATGTATGGTTGCAATAATATTGTTCTATTATTCTTTTATGCAGTTTTCTTCGTGGCGCGTTTAACAAGGACTGAGGGATGAAGTATTTCACTTGTAAATAAATCTGAAATCGCAGTTGTGGAAGTAATAGTCAAATGCTGAAAACATTCTCATTTAGATCGGATTTAGTTTAATGAGTACAGATACGCATTTTGTTGTTGTCGTCGTTAGTCCGAAGACTTGCTTCATGCAGCTCTCTGTGCTACTCTGTCATGTGCATAGCGACTGAAACCTACGTCCTTCTGAATATGCTTCTTGTACTGATCTCTTGGTTTCTCTGTCAGAGTTTTACCTCCCTCCCCCCCACACATACCTTCCTCCAATAACTAAACTGCTGATCCCGTGATGTCTCAAAATGTGTCCTGTCAACCAATCCCTTCTATTACTCAGGTTATGCCCACAATTTTTTTGACCCCAATCCCATTCAGTACCTCCTCATAACTTTCAGCATTCTTCTGTAGCACCACATTTCAAAAGCCTCTTTTCTCTTCTTGTCTGACCTGTATACCATCCACGTATCACTTCCATACTTGGCTACACTCCATACAATACTTAAATCTATATTCGACGTTAGCAGATTTCTCTTCTTCAGAAACGCTTTTCTTGCCAGGGCCGATCTACATGTTATATCCTCTCTACTTCGGCCATCGTCAGTTATTTTGCTGCTCAAATTGCAAAACTCATCTGATACTTTACGTGTCTCAATTCCTAATCTAATTCCCTCAGCGTCACCTGATTTAATTCGACTACATTCCGTCATCCTTGTTTTGCTTTTGTTTACATTCATCTTACATCCTCCTTTCAAGACATTGTCCATTCCCTTCATCTGCTCCTCTGTCTGACAGAACTATAGTGTCATCGTTTAATCTCAAGGCTTCTATTTCTTATCACTGATCTTTAATCCCCATTCCAAATATTTCTTTTGGTTTACCTTACTGCTTGCCCAGTGTACAGATTAACATCGGAGAGTCTCCATACAGAATAGATTTAAGTAGCTAACGAGATTTAAGTAGCTAAGTGACGTTTTTATAGTCCTGAGAACGTGGCGACGCGTTGACAGCTTTCTGAATACATCTTAGGGAAGTAGACATCCGATAAAGGATACGCGAGCCCCTCCGTCACGCCAGTAAAGTAGCTCCGGTCGGCCGTATCTGCTTTACTAAGGACAGAGATCGATCGCTGTTCTCCCTTCCCTCGGCGGCGCCGGGCTCATGAGGATGGCAGAAGAAGGGAGTGCAGGAGAAAGTTCCGCACCCCCGGGGATTGGCCAGACTGCGATGAGAAATATTTGCCGAGAGTCCCGCGCCGTAGTGGCGTAGTCGGGGCGGGCCACGGTCGGATACTTTCTGCGGGGAAGGCAACAGCCCAGAAAAAAAAGTTCCGCCCAGCCGGTGTTCCGACAGCGGGAGGAAACGCGAGCAGGCCGAGTTGTTTCACACTGACGCGTCGCGTTTATTCTGATAATGGCAACGACGATTATTGTCAGAATAATTATTACAAAGTTGTTCTGGACCGGCTGCTCGTCGCTTTTAAACACATCTTCATGTACACAAAATTTGAAAGCGCAAATAACATTAGCATGATGTGTCAGTGCGAAATCACATAGCTCAGTGAAACTTGAACTCGAAGAACTTATACAGTATAGGACAAAAGGTAATTGAAAGAAATACGCAGTGTCACAAATAGAAATGACACTTTTATTGAAAGATAATAAGGGAAGGGAGTGAGACAGGTTTGTAGCCTATCCCCGATGTTATTCAATCTGTATATTGAGCAAGCAGTAAAGGAAACAAAGAAGAATTCGGAGTAGGTATTAAAATCCATGGAGAAGAAATAAAAACTTTGAGATTCGCCTATGGCATTGTAATTCTGTCAGAGACAGCAAAGGACTTGGAAGAGCAGTTGAACGGAATGGACAGTGTCTTGAAAGGAGGATATAAGATGAACATCAACAAACGCAAAATGAGGATAATGGAATGTAGTCGAATTAAGTCGGGTGATGCTGAGGGAATTAGATTAGGAAATGAGACACTTAAGGTAGTAAAGGAGTTTTGCTATTTAGGGAGCAAAATAACTGATGATGGTCGAAGTAGAGAGGATATAAAATGTAGACTGGCAATGGCAAGGAAAGCGTTTCTGAAGAAGAGAAATTTGTTAACATCGAGTATTGATTTAAGGGTCAGGAAGTCGTTTCTGAAAGTATTTGTATGGAGTGTAGCCATGTATGGAAGTGAAACATGGACGATAAATAGTTTGCACAACAAGAGAATATAAGCTTTCGAAATGTGGTGCTACAGTAAAATGCTGAAGATTAGATGGGTAGATCACATAACTAATGAGGAGGTATTGAATAGAATTGGGGAGAAGAGGAGTTTGAGGCGCAACTTGACAAGAAGAGGGGACCGGTTGGTAGGACATGTTCTGAGGCATCAAGCGATCACCAATTTAGCCTTGGAGGGTAGCATGGAGGGTAAAAATCGTAGAGGGAGACCAAGAGATGAATACACTAAGCAGATTCAGAAGGATGTAGGATGCAGTAAGTACTGGGAGATGAAGGAGCTTGTACAGGATAGAGTAGCATGGAGAGCGGCATCAAACCAGTCTCAGGACTGAAGACCGCAACAAGAACAACAACAATTACAATGGCGTCACCATTATTTATGATGATCCACTGGACATCACAAAAGGCGGTGCATGGTTCTTAATAGTGATCACCACACAACGGTGGTAAGGAGTTTTTGTGTTAGGGCGTTCCATCTACATACATACTCCGGAGGGTACCCTGTACCACTACTATTCATTTCCTTTCCTGTTCCACTCGCAAACAGAGCGAGGGAAAAGCCACTGTCTATATGCCTCCGTATGAGCCCTATTTTCTTGTATCTTATCTTCGTGTTCCTTACGCGCAATGTATGTTGGCGGCAGTAGGCGATCGCCACTAAACTTCAAATGGCTGGTTCTCTAAATTTTCTCGATAGTGTTCCTCGAAAAGAACGTCGCCATTCCTCCAGGGATTCCCATTTGCGTTCCCCCCTCTGAACTGCCATGATGTCCTCCCTCAATCCGACCTTATACGGATTCCAAACAGTCAAGTAGTACTCAATAAAAGGTCGCACCAGCGTCCTACATGCGTTCTACTGTCTATGTGAACCAATTTCCCTAAAATTAATAAACCGGTGTTTACCATTTGTCAAGCAGGGCACTAGTGATACTGTATCCGAACATTACGGGTTTGACCTTTCTACTCATTCGGATTAACTTAAAGTTTTCCACATTTCATACCATCTGCCATTTATCACACTAACTGGAAATTTTGTCTAAGTTGTCTTATAACTCCCTATAGTCAGTCAACTTCGACATCTTACCGTAAACCAAGGACATGTCCGAAACAACAGACTCCATATCCATATCAGTATACAGTTCTGGCAATACCGGCCCTGACCTCCTCCTGTGCGGATGGACACATATTACCCGAACTCTTACGGGACTTGGTAAGAATGTCTTCCACGAGTAATGAGTGTGTTGGGTAGAGACACTACGAATGTAGTGTATGGACGTATAAGGTGAGAATGAGGGTCGTGCGCGAGATAGTCCCTGCAGTCGCACTATCCTCTGTGCCCTCGGTGGCTCAGTTGGATAGAGCGTCTGCCATGTAAGCAGGAGATCCGGGGTTCGAGTCCCGATCGGGGCACACAATTTCACATGTCCCCGTTGATATATATCAACGCCCGTCAGCAGCTGAAGGTATTAATATATAATTCTAATTCCGTTCTAGACAGCGGCAGATCATCATATCAGTATATAAAACTTCTAGTTATAAAAGCCTAGATCTTACTTCACCTCATGGTGCCGTTGGTTTGTCGAACGGCTTCATTTAGCGGTAAAATAGGGCACAGGTTGATCTTCGTGCCATAACAAGAGCCCACAGTATTGATGTTATGTGAGTTACTCCTGCTGCATTTGTACTGTGCTCAATAAATGCCATATACATGTTGTTGTTGTTGTTGTTTTGTTGTTGTCTTCAGTCCTGAGACTGGTTTGATGCAGCTCTCCATGCTACCCTATCCTGTGCAAGCTTCTTCATCTCCCGGTACCTACAGCAACCTACATCCTTCTGAATCTGTTTAGTGTATTCATCTCTTGGTCTCCCTCTACGATTTATACCCTCCACGCTTCCCTCCAATGCTAAATTTGTGATCCCTTGATGCCTCAGAGCATGTCCTACCAACCGGTCACTTCTTCTACTCAAGTTGTGCCACAAACTCTTCTCCCCAATTCTATTCAATACCTCCTCATTAGTTATGTGATCTATCCATCTAATCTTCAGCATTCTTCTATAGCACCACATTTCGAAAGCTTCTATTCTCTTCTTGTCCAAACTATTTATTGTCCATGTTTCACTTCCATACATGGCTACACTCCATACAAATACTTTCAGAAATGACTTCCTCACACTTAAATCTATACTCGATGTTAACAAATTTCTCTTCTTCGGAAAGGCTTTCTTTGCCATTGCCAGTCTACATTTTATATCCTCTATACTTCGACCATCATCAGTTATTTTGCTCCCCAAATAGCAAAACTCCTTTACTACTTTGTCTTATTTCCTAATCTAATTCCCTCAGCATCACCCGACTTAATTCGACTACATTCCATTATCCATACACATAGCTTGCCCATATTAAACATCCGCCAAAACAACCATTTCAGTTTTCACTGTTTCGCATTTCGGAAACAGACTTTTTATTTCCACACCGGCGAAAACGCACAACCAACGACGCTAACCGTCTCCTCGCGACTCCAAACTGCTACTTCTTTTTTGCACGCTCGCCACGCCCAGCGATAATGCATTTACAATTTATTACAAAAATGGCTCTGAGCACTATGGGACTCAACTGCCGTGGTCATCAATCCCCTAGACTTGGAACTACTTAAACCTAACTAACCTAAGGACATCACACACATCCATGCCCGAGGCAGGATTCGAACCTGCGACCGTAGCAGTCGCACGGTTCCGGACTGCGCGCCTAGAACCGCGAGACCACCGCGGCCGGCCTACAATTTATTACACTCTTTGACACTTGGCCAGCGTGTTCACTTACAAGATGTTAACATTCCATGCGCATTCTCTTTCTTAAATAACAAATAGCATTTGCAACTTGACAATATGTTTGCAAGAATAATATTCAGCACAACTAGTAAAACAAACTTCGTAAAACACGTAGCAAATGTATGATCATCCACAGAGTTTTGGTGTTATAATACAAACGGTGAGCGTAAGGTGTTACTGATATAGAGGTCGGTATGCTCTTGCAGCGTTATGTCTCCCCACACCATAACACCTACACAAGGAAGACGGTCATGATCGCCAACGTTCCTAAGTGCATTACGTACTCTCATACGGCACCCAGGATCATCATCCTTTTGGAAAATGCTTTGCTTGCTATTTCAATTTTATATCCTCTCTACTTTGGCCATTGTGGTTTATTTTGATAACCAAATAAGCTCATGTAGTACTTTTAGCGTCTCATTTTCTAATTCGGTCAGCGCCACCTGATGTAATTTGACTACATTCCGTTAGCTCTGTTCTACTTTTGTTCATGTTCATTTTATAACGTCCTTCAAGACACTATGCAATCCGCTCAACTGCTCTCCCAACCTCCTTGCCGTCTCTAACAGGATTACAATGCCATCAGCAAACCAGAAAGTTTTTATTTCTTCACCCTGAACTATAACGCCTTTTCCAAATTTCGCCTTGGTTTCCTTCGCAGCTTATTCATTGTACAGATTGAATGACGTCACGGATAGGCTAGAATCTTGTCTCATGCCCTAGTCCGCCTTTTCGTGTTCTTCCATTATAACTGCTGTCTGGTTTCTCTAAAAGTTGCAGGTGACCTTTCGTTCCATGTATTTTATCTCCGCTATCTTCAGAAGTTGAATTTTCGCCAGGCTTTTGACAATCAATCTTTCTCGAAATATTCTAATGCTATAATTGTGGGTTGTGAAACGTACGTCACATTCTCCAGCCACAGTTTAATAAATACCCATCATTCTCTCGTTTTCCTCATGTAGCTGGATCTGGCGATTTTATCTTTTTAATAGCAACGTGTTTGTATGTGACAGGGCTCCTTTTCTTTGTCTTATCGTGATAGGCTTTTCGTTTAACTCTCCCGAAACTAGACTGTTGTCTGTATACTCGAATAAGCGTTTTCGGGACCTTGTTTTGGCCAAATGTCTTAATCGAACGAAAACAAGATTCCCCGTAAACTGCAGAATGGATTTTTGCCCGAATTTTCACAGGCAAACGAAGAATGAGAAATGGGCAAATGGGGTAATAAACTAACCTGAGGTCTGGTTAAAAATATTGATTGCTTGGAAGTAATCGTGGTAATTAAGAAATATATAATTAGTGATTTGAGGGAAAATTGAATTAAAAAGAAGGCTCTACGTATCTAAATTGTCTCAAAAAGTTTCTCTCTTCTAAGCCTAGTAATAATGGGCACAAAAAGTTAAATTGGTGCCATATTCAGCTGTCACAAGGGCTTCCTTCGATTCAAGTAGTAAATTTATGGCAGTTAGAGAACAGAACAGGCTAGGAAGCTAATTGAGCTGCCAAAAAAGTTCATCTCGTCAAGGTGTAGTTGCACTGGTCAGGTATTTGGTTTTTTAAATGGCATCTTTCGATTCAAGTATTGAAATTCATGACATTTCGAGAACAAAACACGCTAGAATATAAATAGTGAGTCAAAGAGGTCACGCTTTCTGAACAAAACATGAAAATAAAAACTGAAAAAAAGTTTGTCAAATGTTTTTTTGAACTGATTCGTCGTAAGAAATAAATTAGAGAAACATTTGATGCACTTTTGAATGATCGTAAACGAGGTGTGTTAAATGTTTCTCTAGTGTTCTGGTTCTTACTTTTAGACAAATCAGTTTACAAAATATTTAAACACTTTTGACGCTGGACGAGCCATTCTGTGAATTTCGGGAGAAACTTGTACTCGCCGGAAATTTGCCAAACATAGCTGGCACAGCAGCTAAGAGAGGTCCCATAGGACAGGACCCCAACCTCAGCCGTGACTCTGTCTTCACATACAGGGCGATTTGGCAGCACCTACCTACGGATTTTGGGCAAACCGCAACACATTCAAAAGCCACGCTCGGTAATTACGTATTCTCTCGCTCGCTACAAGCAAACAATTAGTCCTACAGAAAAAAATGAAATCGACTTTTTAGCAGAAAATTTAATGTCGTTCGATTTTGTTCTGGGATAAGTTTTCGCTGCCACAATTTTCGAATTGGTCGAGAAAAACGTGTATGGTCATTTTTATACATTTTTCTTGAATAATTCGAAAACTACGGTCTCTAGCGAAATCATGTCGCCCTACAAGATTGAACAGGTCCTGTTCAGTTTCTTTCTGTAGGACTAATAGTTCGCGCATAGCGAGCGAGAGAGTAGGAAAATCTTGCGCGTGTATTTTAGGGCGTTACGGGCTGCATAAAACCGATAGTTAGGGGCAGGTGAAGCACCGTGAGCATCCGAGCTGGCGCCCGTACGAGTTGAGCTGATTCAGCATCTTAAGTGTAGGCTGCGCGGCCCGTCTTTAATTGCCCGCTCCCAATTACTGACCGCGAGCTGGCGCCGGACGTTGTAGTTTCCGCTCTGGTAACACTCCAGTCCCGGTCAAAATAATACGGGGATGAAGCTGTCCCAGTTACAAGCCCATGTAGAGCGTGTAACTCGCACTCCGATCACGTACTCGTCGCTCTTCACTTCTGCGGCGGTGCTGCTGTTTATGCTGAACGATTGGATTTAATTGCGATAATCTAAACCACCAGTTCCCAGCGCTACAGTCCACCAATAATATCAGTTCTGCTAATTTGGCTGGGGTGAAGTGACCACAGTAGAGGCCTAACGTGAATATCCCGACTGTTGTGGTATAGCCAGTACAACAGACATAATGGGGCCCCAAAATACGCGATCTGTTAGAGATTTTGGTCCAAATTCGTATTGCCGGCCAGAGTGGCCGAGCGGTTCTAGGCGCTACAGTCTGGAACCGCGCGACCGCTACGGTCGCAGGTTCGAATCCTGGTTGGGGCATGGATGTGTGTGATGATGTCCTTAGGTTAGTTAGGTTTAAGTAGTTCTAAGTTCTAGGGGACTGATGACCTCAGAAGTTAAGTCCCATAGTGCTCAGAGCCAAATTCGTACTATGAGTTCCGCAGCTCCGGACATGAAATAATTCCAAGTAATCCACATTATTTCAAAGATGAAGTTCTCACCATCTGTATCAAGCATCAAATAAAAACTGCACTAAAATGTAGACTTTCACGGCCGGAAATGTCATGTCCATTATAATTATCCGGGCTGTTATGCCGTGGTCGGTTGATGAATTCTGTGTAAATTCCCAACGTTTCGTCCCCGTCCGTGGAGGACATCTTCAAGGGGGTTTGTAGCTCGATGGAAGGTCCGACACACCCACTGGCTCGCTACAGACCCCCTTGAAGATGTCCTGCGCAGACGGGGACGAAACGTTGGGAATTGACACAGAATTCATCAACCGACCATGGCATAACAGCCCGGATAATTATAATAGACAAAAACAGCACTGCACTGCACAACACTGTAATGGAGAATGGTGCTACCTAGAGCTTCGGAAAGTATTCTGATCACTTTATCTATGAGATGGTTCCAATTTAGGTTATTTGTAATTCTAATTCCTAAGTATGTAGTTGAATTTACACTCTTCAGTGACTTATCGCGTAATCGAAATTTAATGGATTTCTTTTAGTACTCATGTGAATAACTTAACATTTGTTTATTCAGGGTCAATTGCAACTTTTCGCACCATACAGATATCTAAATCATTTTGCAATTCGTTTTGATCATGTGATGACTTTACAAGACGGTAAATGACAACATCATATGCAAACAACCTAAGAGGGCTAAAAAGATTGTCTCCTATATCGTTAATATAGATCTGTAACAATAGAGGGCCTATAACACTTCTTTGGGGAACGCCGGATAAATGACATCATATGCAAACAACCTAAGACGGCTACTCAGATTGTCTCCTATATCGTTAATATAGAACTGGAACAATAGAGGGCCTATAACACTTCCTTGGGGAACGCCGGATATTATTTCTGTTTTACTCGATGACGTTCCGTCTATTGCTACGAACTGTGGCCTTTCTGACAAGGATGTTGTCGTGTAACAACTCCCGACACAGGCCGTGCCTTATGAACAGGTGCCTGATCGTGTTGAAAGATGCAATCGCCATCCCCGAATTGCTTTTCAAGAGTGGGAAGCAAGAAGGTGCTTAAAACATCGGTGTAGGCCTGTGCTATGAGTGCCACGCAAAACAAGGGGTGCAAGGCCCCTCCGTGAAAAACACGACCACACCATAACACCGCCGCCTCCTAATTTTAATGTTGGCACTACACACGCTGGCAGACGACGTTCACCGGGCGTTCGCCATACCCACACCCTGCCATCGGATCGCCACATTTTGTGCCGTGATTCGTCACTCCACACGTTTTTCCGTTGTTCAGTCGTCTAATTTTTGCGCTCCTAACACCAACCGAGGCGACATTTGGCATTTACCGGCGTGATGTGTGGCTTATGACCATGTAATTCAAATTTTCTCACCTCCCGCGTAACTGTCATAGTACTTGCAGTGAATCCTGATGCAGTGTGGAATTCCTGTGTGATGGTCTGGATAAATGTGTGCCTATTACACATTACGACCCTCTTCCACTGTCGGTGGTGTCTGTCAGTCAACAGACGAGGTCGGCCTGTACGCTTTTGTGCTGTACGTGTCCCTTCGCGTTTCCCCTTCACTATCACACCGGAAACAGTGTACCTAGGGATGTTTAGGAGTGTCGAAATCTCGCGTACAGACGTATGACACAAGTGACACCCAATCACCTGACCACGTTAGAAGTCCGTGAGTTCCACGGAGCGGCCCATTCAGCTCTCACGGTGTCCAATGAGCACTGAGTTCGCTGATATGGAGTACCTGGCATTAGTTGGAGCACAATGCACCTAATATGAAAAACTTATGTTTTTAGGGGTGTCCGGATAATGTACAAAACTAAGTATGTGGTGCAGTGAAATTTTGTTGAATGAGTATTTTTGTTCCTAGCGTTATGTTAACGAAATGTAATGCAGCTGACAGCGACATTTGCGAACGGAGGTGGCTGAACTGTGCCTCTTGCACAGCGAGAGGCAGAGGGATGGTTGCGACACGTTCAGTTGTCTGTGTCCTGCTGCTAGCTGCATGTCACACGCATGAGCTGCTCTCGCCAGAGGCTTGGCAACGTTGGGGAGTTCCTCTCGTAACGAGTCAGCTGCTGCTGCTTCCGACGATTCTTTTCAGAAATGTACGGTACTGCCTGTCTGCTCACCAGACACTTGCTCGTGTGACACTCAGTGTCTCTGAGTTGGTCGCGAATCATTACGCTATCAAGTGATGAAAAAAGACAATAGACACCAGAACACGTTGAGAGGGGGGGGGGGGGGGGCGCTTACTGTTGTCTTGTGCGGCACACGGAAAACAAAACTCTTAATTTTTTGAAGGACATCATCTTTACGCTAGTGACTATTGCACTATTACAATTTCGGCCTTAGGCCATTATCAAGTGCTGATATTACGGCTTTCAGCCATGTCAACGTAATGTAAGTTGACCCATTTGTATGTCGTTGTCAGTACTGTTAAATACACTGGTGACGCTGTTGCACAGTGCGAGCACACGTATTCAAACATCGTAAAACAACATAATCTGTAAGTTAAGTTGTTTTACGATGTTTGAATACGTGTGCTCGCACTGTGTAAGAAAGTCACGAGTGTATTGAACAGTACTGGCAACGACATGTAAATGTGTCAGCTTACATTACGTTGAGATGGCTTAAAGCCGTAATATCAGCACTTGATAATGGCCTTAGGTCGAAATTGCAGTAGTCTCATAAAAACTTATGATAGTCACTGACGTCAAGATGATGTTCTTCAAAAAATGTTTTATGGCTGTGAAGCCCAGCTACAACAAGTTTAAAACTCTTAATGCTGTGCTGCTTCTCATTACGAATTTTTATGTTCTAAAAAAAGGTTTAAAATATTTTCTTTGTATGAAAATATAAAAAATATGCATAAAATGCAAAAACATTTTGGCACCGATAACCAACTATATCACGTCCCCAAGTCTTACTACACTCGGAGCAGGAAAAACTGGTAGTGAGATCAGAGCAGGGTAGGGTACATCGAACCGGGCGAAATGTTTTCCAAGTAAATACAGGTCTGAAATGCACCGATGTGCAGCTGCGGCAGTAAAACTACAACCAATCAGTGACAAGCTTCGGAAATCTGTTCGGTAAGAGAACTTGTTTGGGTGTGTCGACCAGTGCGACCTTGTCCGACTAAGCTGCTATTCTGTTTGTTGCGCTTCGTCATACTTGTGAAATTTGTAGCTATATCGGTGGCAGGAAATGTCAAGCGTTCGCAGTAAAAAGAAAAGAAAGATCTGAGAAAAACCTCTTTAAAATTTGCCTGTCTACGTCTACACACATACTCGGCAGTCCACCGTACGGCGCATTGTGGAGGGGGAGAAAACGACTTTCTATATGCCTCGGTATAAGCACTCATTTCTCGTATCTTAATTCGCTGTCCTTGCGCACAGCGTAGAAAGATGGAAAGAATACTTCTCAGAACTGTTGAATCGCCCAGACCAAGATGAGATATTACCTGCAAACACTACGGAGGAAAGGAAAGATGAATAAGAATGGGAAGTTAGTGAAGAAGACGTGAAGATCTCAATCAAAGGACTGGGGAACATCAAAGCCCCAGGGGAGGAGAGAATAACATCAGAATTAATCAAGGAGGGAGACGAGAGCTTACACTTAGAGATATATAAACTGATCCAGTTGATATGGGAGAACGAGACACTGCCAGAAGAATGGAAAACGCCCAATATACAAGAAGGGAAGCAATATGGAATGCGGTAACTGCAGAGGAATCAGCTTGTTGAATGTAACGTATAAGGAGCTGTCCATCATTATCCTCAGAAAATTGCAACCATTCATAGAGAACAACATACAAGAGTACCAAGCTGGCTTTCGACCAAACCGATCGACAATAGATCACATTTTCACAATTGTTTGAAAAACATTGGGAATATGACTAAGATATCTACAGCCTGTTCATCGATTTTCAACGTGCATATGAGAGCACCCACAGGAATAGACTATACAATGCAATGCGTGACTTCAGAATCCCTGAGAATCCAGTGAGAATGGTGCAAGCTTGTAAGGAAGGGCCAAAGACAGCAGTACGTTTCAGAGGAGCCACATCAGAAACATTCGAGATTGAGACAGGCCTCACACAAGGGGATGCTCTCTCATGTGTTCTGTTCAATGCCATCGTAGATAAAGTAATAAAAGAGTGTAGGCAACAGGAATGGGCTGGAGTAGCGATGGACGGTAACTTCAATTGTATCGCATATGCAGATGACATAGTACTACTAAGTGAATCAAAGCACGAGTGGAAAAAAATGTACCAGAAAATGGACAATTATGCACAGAACGTAGGGCTCAAAGTGAAGACAAAACAGAGTTCATGGAATTAGGTAGAAGACAAGAGTAGAAAGAATTTCTTGAGATAGACGGCAAGAGGTTCAAGAGAGTACACCAGTTTAAATACTTGGCATCTTGGCTTACCAAGGACAACAACATAACAATGGACATCAAGGAAAGAATAGCAGTGGGAACGAAATGCATACATTCCTTCAGAGAGACGCTCGGCTCTAAATCGATGTCAGTGAACACTAAGATGATAATCTACAATACAGTGATATGCCCAGCAGTAATGTACGGTTCAGAAACATGGAGCATGACTAAGCGAGAGAGGGAAAAACTATTAATATTTGAAAGAAGAGTAATGGGGACCAGTTTTAGATAAGTTGGAGGTGGAAAAACGAGGAAATCTACCTTCTGATGCGACAACCAATTATGCTACAGAAGTTAAAGAGCAAAAGAATACAATGGGTGGGCCATATAGTTCGTATGACAGATGGAAGACAGGAGAAGATCGCACTAGCGGGGAAACCAAACACCAAACGCCCCATTGGACGACCAAGGCAGCGCTGGATGGACGACCTGTCGAAGGACCTAGCAGCCCTGGGAACTGAAGACACATGCACCAGGAACCGGGCACAAAACAGGAAGGAATGGAGCCAGCTTGTGGAAGCAGGGCGTCGTCTGCAGGGCCTGTGATCGCTGAATATCTATCTGTCTTACGCACAGTGTATGTTGGAGGAGTGGAATTGTTTTGCAGTCAGCTTCAAATGCCGCCGGTTCTCTAAATTTTCTCAGTAGTGCACCTCGAAAAGAACTTCTTCCCTCCAGGGATTCCCATTTGAATTTCCAATCACGGCCGCAACATGTGTGTGTTGATCGAACCTGCCGGTAACAAATCTATCAGACCGCTTCTGAACTGCTTCGATCTCTTCCTTTAACCCGACCAGCTACGAATCCGTAACACTGGAGGAGTACTCAAGAATAGGACGCACTAGCATCCGATCTCTTTTCCAGATGTACCACACTTAACTAGAATTCTCCCAATAAACCGAACTAGCATTGGAGGGTAGTGTGGAGGGTAAAAACCGTAGAGGGAGACAGAGAGATGAATACACTAAGCAGATTCAGAAGGATGTAGGTTGCAGTAGTTACTGGGAGATGAAGAAGCTTGCACCAGATAGAATAGCATGGGGAGCTGCAGCAAACCAGTCTCAGGACTGAAGACCACACCAACAAACAGCAACAAACCGAAGTCGACCACTCACTTTCCCTACCACAATCCTCACATGCTCCTTCCATTTCATATCACCTTGCATCTTTACACACAGGTATATAAACGACGTGACTGGGAGTCAGTACACTTCTAATGCTGTATCCGAACATTACGGATTTGTTTTCCCTACTCATTCGCATTAACTTAATTTTTTTCTAAATTTAGACTTAGGTGACATTCATCACACCAACTAGAAATTTTGTCTAAGTCATCTTGTATCCTCCAGCAGTCACTAAACTTCGATACCTTACCGTCAGCAATGGAGATAATGCTGTTGGTTACCTATTATCAGATCTGTAATACACATTAAAGGAACTTATAAATAAGAGTTTCTTGTTATAAAGAGTGGGCCAAATAAAAGTTATCCTTAAAAAAATGCACCTGGAAATAGGAAAGCCAACTTACACCATGCACACCTGGGACAAATGATGTAAGCTGGGTTGCCTCTCTTAAGGGACATGAAATACTGCTAGGGCCACTTTTATTTTGTCCACGCTGTGCTTTAAGTCGAAAAAGGACGAAAACTTAAAGGGTTACAAACGATTTAAATAGTTAAATTTTAAGAAAGTTCACCCACTAGAAGTTATAAAAACAGCATACGGTGTCATTAAGTAAAACCTGTGTCTGCATAGGCTGTCAACTGTCAGAGTTAAGGAAAACTTGTCGACATATTTAAGTAAACTCCACATTAACTTATTGCTGACAGCTGAAAAGGTAATTTTATGAATGTGCCATTGTACTCATTAAACCAAGTTTGTTATTTGACGTCGAATGACCGTGGTTTTAAAGAATGGCTGTCGATATATAGATCAGCACTGAAAGAAACCGAAAAACGACCCCACACTATCGCCACTTTGCGCCTAGAACTTTTATCTTTGGAAAAGAAACATTTGAACCAAGTTGGCAGTTGATGTCCCGCTTAGGCGTAAGTTGTACTGGCTGGCACTGAACATTGTCTTTACAAGTTACAAGTTTTGGGGAGAGAAATTTTCAATTTTTTTTAACCTGTGAAGTTTTCGTCCTTTGTAGCATGATGTATAACGAACACTTCTCATTCTTATGTTCCTTTAATTTTATTTACAGATCTTATGATGACAGTAGCTGGAATGAAGTTATAAGTAAAATACCGTACCATAGCGACCTACACGGTATTATTCACGAAAAGTGCGAGGGTAGTCCACAAAGTAAATTCCGTCTTTATTTCTATCCGCGGCAGCGGTACGATCGCAGTTCCGAGCATGCGCGGCAGTTACTCTGACTCAAGGAGAAGACATGTACGCCATTTTCTGATCGCTGCTGCCGACGTGTGCTTTATAATGTCAGCCGTAATTGAAAATACCACCGCGTGTGAAATCAGATCTGCGATTAGTTTTCTAAATGCAAAGAAAGTTAAACCAAAGGAAATTCATCGGCATATCTGCGAGGTTTACGGACAAAATGCTACGAGTGATTCAATGGTTAGAAGATGGCTCAGACTGTTCAATGGAGGACGTGATCAAGTACACGATGAAGAACGAAATGGACACCCGTCTGTAGTTACTACTGAAATGGTTCACACAACTGAAGAAATGATTGAGCACAACCGTAAGTTTACACTTAGTGCCCTTGCTATGGAAGTTCAACAAATCTCATGATCACTAGTTAATGAAATTGCTACTGAAAAACTGAAATTTGGAAAACTTGGCTCACGTTGGGTACCCAAAATTCTTACTGATAACACAAAAAACGGCAGTGCACTTCAGTTTTTTACACCCTACAACGGAGGAGGCCATGGTTTTCTTTCTCGGATAGTCATGAGGTATGAAACTTCGGTATCGTACGACACCCCTGAAACAAAACGGCACTCAATGGAATGGAGGCACACTTCATCCCCAACGAAGGTTAAGCCTAAGCAAACATTGACACCTCGAAAAGTCATGTGCACCGGTTTTTGGGACAGAAAAGGTATTTTTCTGATTGATTTCTTACCAGGAGGCCAAACAATGAATGCACATGGTTGCTGCGAGACCATTAAGAAATTGCGCCGCGCTATATTGAACAAGTGCCGAGGATTACTGCCAAAATGCCCGACCCCACACGGCGAATGTGACCAAACAACTGTACGGGAATTTCACTGGGACACGTTTGATTATTCTCCGTATAGCCCGGACCTCGGCTCCTAGCGACATTCATCTCTTCTTACACCTAAAATCTGTCCTTGGTGTGCCGGCCGCTGTGGCAAAGCGGTTCTAGGCGCTTCAGTTCGGAATCGCGCTGCTGCTACGGTCGCAGGTTCGAATCCTGCCTCAGGCATGGATGTGTGTGATGTCCTTAGGTTAGTTAGGTTTAAGTAGTTCTAAGTCTAGGGGACTGATGACCTCAGATGTTAAGTCCCATAGTGCTTAGAGCCATTTGATTTGTCCTTGGTGGTCAACACTTCAACGATGACGAGCTGAAAGAACATGTTACCACATATATGGAGATGCAGCGGTGTAGAAAGAAATGATAATTATACTACCGGCCATTCAAATAGCTACGCCACGAAGATCACGTGCTACAGACGCGAAATTTAACAGACCGGAAGAAGATGCTGTGATATGCAAATGATTAGCTTCTCAGAGCATTCACACAAGGTTGGCGCCGGTGGCGACACCTACAACGTGCTGACATGAGGAAAGTTTCCAACCGATTTCTTATACACAAACAGCAGTTGACCGGCGTTGCCTGATGAAACGTTGTTGCGATGCCTCGTGTAAGGAGGAGAAATGCGTACCATCACGTTTCCGACTTTGATAAAGATCGGATTGTAGCCTATCGCGATTGTGGTTTATCGTATCGCGACATTGCTGCTATCGTTGGTGGAGATCCGATGACTGTTAGCAGAATATGGAGTAGGTGGGTTCAGGAGGGTAATACGGAACGCCGTGCTGGATCCCAACGACCTCGTATCACTAGCAGTCGAGATGACAGGCATCTTATCCGCATGGCTGTAACGGATCGTGCAGACACGTCTCGATCCCTGAGTCAACAGATGGGGACGTTTGCAAGACGACAACCATCTGCACGAACAGTTCGAAGACGTTTGCAGCAGCATGGACTATCAGCTCGGAGACCACGGCTGCGGTTACCCTTGGCGCTGCATCACAGACAGGAGCGCCTGCGATGGTGTACTCAACGACGAACCTGGGTGCACGAATGGCAGAACGTCATTTTTTCGGATGAATCCAGGTTCTGTTTACAGCATCATAATGGCCGCATCCGTGTTTGGCGATATTGCGGTGAACGCACACTGGAAGCGTGTAATCGTCATCACCATACTGGCGTATCACCGGCGTGATGGCGTGGGGTGCCATTGGTTACACATCTCGGTCACCTCTTGTTCGCACTGACGGTACTCTGAACAGTGGACGTTACATTTCAGATGTGTTACGTTTCGTGGCTCTACCCTTCATTCGATCCCTTCAAAACACTACATTTCAGCAGGATAATGCACGACCGCATGTTGCAGGTCTTGTACGGGCCATTCTGGATACAGAAAATGTTCGACTGCTGCCCTGGCCAGCACATTCTCGAGATCTCTCACCAATTGCAAACGTCTGGTCAATGGTGGCCGAGCAACTGGCTCGTCACAATATGCCAGTCACTACTCTTGATGAACTGTGGTATCGTGTTGAAGCTGCATGGGCAGCTGTACCTGTACACGCCGTCCAAGCTCTGTTTGACTCAATGGCCAGGCGTATCAAGGACGCTATTACGGCCAGAGGTGGTTGTTCTGGGTACTGACTTGTCAGGATCTATGCATCCAAATTGCGTGAAAATGTAATCACATGTCAGTTCTAGTATAATATATTTGTCCAATGAATACCCGTTTATCATCAGCATTTCTTATTGGTGTAGCAATTTTAATGGTCAGTAGTGTATATGATGACCCTACGCTGTCGACAGGCGTTGATATACATCAATGAGAACAGTTGAAAATGTGTGCCCCGACCGGGACTCGTACCCGGGATCTCCTGCTTAGATGGCAGACGCTCTATCTGTGCCACCGAGGGCACAGAGGAAAGTGAGACTGCTGGGACTTATCCCTTGCACGCTCCCCGTGAGACCCACATTCCCAATTTAATGTCCTCACACTACATTCGCGGTGCCCCTGCCCACTGCACTCATTACTCGCGGTCCGGTCGGGGCACACATTTTCAATTCCCCGTTGATGTATATCAAAGCCTGTCGACAGCGTAAGGTCTTGATTAAATTATCATGTTACCACATGGCTGAGTACGCAGGCGGCAACCTTCTATGAAGAAGGCATACAAAAACTTGTGCCACACTGTGACAAGTGCCTACAAAATTTCAGTTGCAGATTTTTGTACAATAAATATTTTTTCTGTAGCTGTACATGTTTGTTTTGCATAAACAAACGGAACTTTGTGGACATACCTCGTACATTTTTTATTAATTTACACTAATACACCCGGTTATGAACGAGGTTTAAACTTCCGAAACGTGTAATGGATGGGCTTAGTTGGGGCAGTCTCGTTTGTGTGATTGGAAGCTGAAGTCGTCCAGCATTGCTAGACAGGCGCCCTGCCTGTCGAGACTCGACGTTATCGCTCCTGAAGCGCGTGGTCGTGAGCGGTGGAGGTCGTTGCGCCGACGGACAACCTGCGGGCCAACGTCTGCCTGCTGGCGCAGGTATTTTCGGAGCCGGCGCGCAGACGCGAGGGAATATTTCAACCCGGAAGGTCCCGCTCACCACTTTCAGAGGACGTCTCTCGCCCTGACGTGCTTCCAAACGCCCCCTTTCCATCTATCAACGTAGATGCTCCGTTTCTCGCTACACAAAGTGCCTGCAGTCCGATTAAAATTACTTGACACTTACACGTAGCTGTTTTCCTCCAACCAGAGCGCTCAACGTCAGCCAAACTGTTACAACAGTTAGTTCACTTCCAGTTCCTTGTGGAGCATTTTTTCTTGATGTGTTTGGATCCCGAATCATGGGTCCGACACTTTTATTTCGTATTTCATCACACATGATAACCACACCAAACCAACACATTGATACAACGATACTAGTGAAATACACATGTTTCACACACTGCAGTAGGCAAACACGGCCGGACACTTCCGCACAAGGTGCGACTCAGCGTCATATGTACAGTTACCACGATCGCAGAAATCGTTCTTACAATAGATATGCTTCGCAGGGCATTGCATGAAACCGGAGTTTTGAAGGCTAAAGTCCATCTTGGCGACTGGGTCACCACATTCGTACATACAACCAGCTAACCAAGTGTCGTGTCATAGCGCTATGGTTAGCAAATACACACTAAAACCTTAACGTTTCGAACTTTGTAAGTTCGAATCTCGTCGAATGTAGTGAAATAATACACTACTGGCCATTAAAATTGCTACACCAAGAAGAAATGCAGGTGATAAACAGGTATTCATTGGACAAATATATTGTACTAGAACTGACATGTGATTACATTTTCACGCAGTTTGGATGGCGTGTACAGGTACAGCTGCCCATGCAGCTTCAACAATATACCACAGTTCATCAAGAGTAGTGACTGTCGTATTGTGACGAGTCAGTTGCTCAGCCACCATTGACCAGACGTTTTCAGTTGGTGAGAGATCTCGAGAATGTGCTAGCCAGGGCAGCAGTCGAACATTTTCTGTATCCAGAAAGGCCCGTACAGGACCTGCAACATGCGGTCGTGCATTATCCTGCTGAAATGTAGGTTTTCGCAGGGATCGAATGAAAGGTAGAGCCACGGGTATTAACACATCTGAAACGTAACAACGTAACGTCCATTGTTCAAAGTGCCGTCAATGCGAACAAGAGGTGACAGAGACGTGTAACCAATGGCACCCCATACCATCACGCCAGGTGATTCGCCAATATGGCGATGACGGATACACGCTTCCAATGTGCGTTCACCGCGATGTCGCCAAACACGGATGCGACCATCATGATGCTGTAAACAGAACCTGGATTCATCCGAAAAAATGACGCCTTGCCATTCGTGCACCCAGGTTCGTCGTTGAGTACACCATCGCAGGCGCTCCTGTCTGTGATGCAGCGTCAAGGGTAACTGCAGCCATAGTCTCCAAGCTGATAGTCAATGCTGCTGCAAACGTCGTCGAACTGTTCATGCAGATGGTTGTCTTGCAAACGTCCCCATCTGTTGACTCAGGGATCGAGACGTGGCTGCACGATCCGTTATAGCCATATGGATAAAATGCCTGTCGTCACAACTGTTAGTGATAAGAGGCCGTTGGGATCCTGCACGGCGTTCCGTATTACCCTCCTGAACCCACCTACTTCATATTCTACTAACAGTCATTGGATCTCGACCAACGCTAGCAGCAATGTTGCGATACGATAAACGGCAATCGCGATAGGCTACAACCCGTCCTTTATCAAAGTCGGAAACGTGATGGTACGCATTTCTCCTCCTTACACGAGGCAACACAACAACGTTTCACCAGGCAACGCCGGTCAACTGCTGTTTGTGTACGAGAAATCGGTTGGAAACTTTCCTCATGTCAGCACGTTGTAGGTGTCGCCACTGTCGCCAACCTTGTATGGCCAGTAGTGTATTTACAAATGTAATCAAGAGTGCAAATATTATTTTTATTCAATTAATTGTTTTAAATGTAACTTTTTTATTTCAAATTTTAGCCGCGTTATTATCATCGTACTTTTGGTCTTATATTTATATATTTGTTTGCTGTTATTGTTTCTACGACTCTCTTCTCGTTTGGACTCTGCCTGTGACGCCTATAATCTGCAACCAAGTGCCACGAGGATTGGTCAGCTCGTGTAGTGAGGGTAGTTCTAGGTAGGCAATGATAAGGAGACACTATAGTTTGCTTTTACCGCTGAAACTTAATTTTTTTTCTCTTTTCGGTTTGCTCGTAGAGGTTAGCTTTAGTCACTGTGAACAAAGCTATCGTGATAGCCGTTCTACCGCAGATTGTTGACCTCCGTTTTCTCGGAAACACTGCACATCACGAGGTAATGTTTAGCTTGGGACATGGATTATTTAGCGCTACGAAACTCGTCGTCAGCCGCAGTTCGGTCATCGGTCACGCAAATAAAATCAGCTGTTGACAAAGCATCTCGCATTTCCATCACACCTCTCGACGGCCCCTTCCAGCATTGCTCCCCGCTACACATTAACAGCGTTTGCGAAGTGACCCGTCCTGTTTGTGTGTGTCTCCTATAACCGAGAGGTGGCCGACAGCTGATGTGGCAACACTGTAGCGCAAGTGACATGCGTCAACTGTCAACTGGCTATAGAATTACTTCCTGAGTGTCTCGTGTATCCTTTTCAAATCACTGTTCAATTCAGTTTCTTCCTTAAAAATAGACTCAATTACAGGAAAAAATGATTCAAAGTATCTCGCATCGAGTTAAGCGAAGCTTTCGATACCGCCTGTTCCCATTCACACCAACATTGTCGTTTAAGTAGTGGGTATAAACGACTCTTCGATAGCAGATGTGCGTCATGTAGGCTCATATAGCATTTGAAGATGTGGAGAAAGCCTTTGTAACTATGACTGTAATAAAATGATAATTAAATCAAGACCCTACGCTGCTGATAGGCGGTGATATACATCAACGGGGACAGTTGAAAATGTGTGCCCCGACCAGGACTCGAACCTGCTTACGTTGCAGACGCTCTAGCCATCTGAGCCACCGAGGGCACAGAGGATAGTGAGACTGCAGGGACTTATTCCTTGCACGCTCCCCGTGTGACCCACATTCCCAACTTAATGTCCACACTCTTACATTCGTAGTGCCCCTGCTCATTACCTTCAGTACTCGCGGCAGACAATCTTACCGAGTCCCGTAAGAGTTCGGGCAATGCGTGTGCATCAGCACAGAAGAAGAAGAAGAAGAAGAAGAAGAAGAAGAAGGTGAATGGCTGGTTAGCCTTAAATATATGAAGGTGGCATCTGTTCTTTGGGACATGTCCGAAAGAATAGGTACCACCTTCATATTGATTGGAATACTCTCTTGTAGGTTCTGAAAGTAGCAGGAATAAAATTATGGGGGTGAAATTATTTACAACTTGTTCAAAAACCATGGCAATTCTTAGAATCGAAGGGCATATAAGGAAAGAAGTGGTTGAGAAAGGAGTGTGATAGGGTTGTAGCCTATAGTATATGTTATTCAACCTGTACCTTAACGAACATGTAAAGGAAACTAAAGAAAATTTTGTTCAGGAGGAACCAATAAAAATTCTGAGGTTTGCCGATGACATTATAGTGGTCAGAGATAACAAAGGACTTGGAAGATGAGTTCAGCGGATAGGACCATCGAAGGAGCTGGCGCAATTGTTAGCACACTGACCTCGCTTTCGACAGGACGACGGGTTAAACCAGCGTCCGACCATCCTGATTTAGGTTTTCCGTCATTTCCCTAAATCGCTTCTGGCAAATGCCGGGATGGTTCCTTTGAAAGGGCACGACCGATTTCCTTCCACATCCTGCCCTAATCCGAGCTTGCGCTCAGTCTCTAATGAGCTCCTTGTACGCGGGACGTTAAACACTAATCTGCTCTTCCTCCTCCACGAAATGGACGGTGTCGCGAAAGGAGGACGCGAGATGAACATCAGCAAAATTAGTTGGGTAAGTCGAATTAAATCCGGTGATGGTGAGGGAATTAGATCAGGAAACGAAGCACTTAGAGTAATAGATGCGTTTTACTTTCTCGTCACTAAAAGAACCTATGATGTTCGAAGTGGAAAGTATATAACGTGCAGGGTTGGAGTAAAAGCGACATTTAACATGTAATATAAATTTAAGTGTTAGGAAGTCTTTTTGAGCGTAGCCTTGTACAGAAGTGAAACATGGATGATGATGAGACAAGAAGAGAAGTTTTGTAATGTGGTGCTACAAAATAATGCCGAAGATGGCCGTCCTAGTAGCGATGAGGAACACCGAAACTTAAAAAAAAAACGATACCGATATTTTAATTGCCGGCCAGTGTGGCCGAGCGGTTCTAGGCGCTTCAGTCTGGAACCGCGCGACTGCTACGGTCGCAGGTTCGAATCCTGCCTCGGGCTTGGATGTGTGTGATGTCCTTAGGTTAGTCAGGTTTAAGTAGTTCTAAGTTCTGGGGACTGATGACCACATATGTTAAGTCCCATAGTGCTCAGAGCCATTTTTGATATTTTAATTCTGAATAACCGGTATTTTTCTGTGTTTCAAATGGTTCAAATGGCTCTGAGCACCATGGGACTTAACATCTGTGGTCTTCAGTCCCCTAGAACTTAGAACTAGTTAAACCTAACCTAAGGACATCACACACATCCATGCCTGAGGCAGGATTCGAACCTGCGACCGTAGCGGTCCCGCGGTTCCGGACTGAGCGCCTAGAACCGCTATACCACCGCGGCCGGCTTTCTGTGTTTGTTTGGCCTCGGTTATAAAAGGTATTTTCTTATTTTTAGTAATAACGGAGTAAAAGCCCAAAATATCAATTAGCCACAGTAGATGTGGTGAAATATTTTACCCGCCAGGATAGCCGAGAACGCTAAAGCGCTGCTTCCTGGAGTCGGGTAGGCGCGCCGGCCCTGGATAGAATCCGCCCGGCGGATTAACGAAGAGGTCCGCTATGCCGGCCAGCCTGGATGTGGTTTTTAGGCGGTTTTCCACATCCCACTTGGTGAATACCAGGCCGGCCCCAAGTTCCGCCTCAGCTGCACGACTCACAGACATCTGAAAAATGTTCGCGCTAATTCATGCCTTACACTAGACGCAGACAGCTGGGGTACACTATTTACATCCTGGGTTATTCGAGGTGGTGTCAGGAAGGGCATCCAGCCACCCTCTGCAACTAACACTGCCAAATCCGTAATAACACAGTCGCCGCCGCGTTGAAGTGGGAGAAAGGCCCGAAGAAAGAAAGATGTTCTAAAATATTTCATTTTGAAATAAACCTTTTTTTAAAAATGAAGTATTTTTTATTTGTAAATTTTGCATTGCCTTGTGATAACGGGAAAATTGCAATTTTATTAACAGTGCCAACAGAAACAAGCAATAAGCACGTGGCGTATAATTGGTACAGTGTTGATGAGACAACGGTGTCGTGGCTGTGTTTGCCTCCCCCACCCCTCCAATCCCCACCGGTCTATACGGTAGTTTCCCGCTATCGTCGCCGGAAGTCTCTAGAACGGCACCAACTCCAGTCTGGAAATATTTTGACGATGTGGCATAGAAGTGAAATGCTATGCTTCATTTGTTTCAAAAGATTGCAGATTTGTCTTGTCGTTTCCGTGTAATAATGAAAGAGGAAGGAAATTATGGTAACAGTAATAAATTAAAAACTCAACAATAATTCATTCATAGTATAACATAAAAATATAAAATTGCTGATATGCTGCCTGTGTGTACATAGTATGCCTTTATCTGGTCACAGCCTTTGAAAACGGACAAATTAACACGACACACAGTCCTTCAACCGCAGTTTTCACCTTTACCGCTATCTATTTGTAATGCCCAAATAATGGCGTTTCAAAAAATCAGTGCCAGAATACTGTCGATTTTCTGTAGTATTCAATCACTTACCACTTTTCGAGAAAAGCAGCGACGACGGATGGACTAAATTTTATTTGCCCATTTAATTTAATATTTCGATTCTATGTATCTCGAACGTGATGGAGTCAAAATGCTTCAGTCTCCGTTAGATTTCTACTATTATTACAGCAAATAATAAGAATAAAAAACCGAAATCGGTTATTTCGAAAACCGATTATTTTGAGCGATTAAACCAGCGTACAAAAAAAAAAGCGATACAACCGAAAATTAGTTGGTTCAGCGTTAGTCGCCATCCGTACCGACAGACGGTATTGAATCTCAGTACGAGCAGTAGGCATAATGTTTTAGGTCATCAGTGTATAATTTTCCGCAAACGATAACTTTACATGTTAATGGGAAGAAAAGGCTGAAACTGATGTAGAGTGCAATAGTTACGCAGACATGAAGGCAGAATCTATTCCCGACAAAACCTATAACTTAAATCAGTTTCATTTTCTAGCCTAAAGTGGCTGTTGTGTTAAATCAGAACCAGTTGTTATTACGTGAAGATTTAGATTATGGCGGACAAAGACTCTACCGTCCCAAGACGTTGATTACGTGTACTTAAGAGTGCTTGCAATGCTTCTTTGGTTTACGAAAAGAGCGGAGAATGAATATGTCGTGAGAAGCTGCCTTATGCGAAGGGAAAAAAAGCGGTAGAGATGTCGGCGGTTTTGCCGGGACGCCGGAAATTGCATCAACGTGCGATGACGGGCTGGCGCGTGCTGCGCCTCGCAATACACCGCTGATAACCCAAACGCTCACCTCCCAAAGCCGACGCTACGGCTCGAGCCCGCACCACGGGATGTCATGGTTTGCCCTACCCTTTGTCCGCAATCGTGGGTTACCTCATAAGCACGCTAGACGAGAGTAGTCGCCCCCTTAAATGAACACGCTGCAGACGGTGTGGGAGGAGGTGATCTGTACGCTCCGGTCGGCTGTTTGGAATCAGTCCTGCAACAAGGGCCGGCCTGACAGAACGGCAGAAAGGAACTGTTGTGTTTGGACGTGACTGTGACCACACCGTAAAAGAAGTTGCTCGATTGTTGGCTGGCAGCGCAAAGTGTCCGTCGTGTCTACAGGAGACGCTGTTTCAGTAAGCAAGGCAACACCTTTTTTTCCTCAGCCAATTTCGGTTGGAAAAATGCGGAATTTGCTGTGGGACATCGTGGAATATGCTCGCTTGAGCCCGTATAGTTTCATGAAGTCCCGATGGGTGGTGGCACCATACGTAGCCTTGAAAATTGTCTGGAAGGGAGATGCGTTCCAACTAGAGCTGTCGTTGAGTTTATTTCGGCGGGAAAACGGAGCATCGGAGAAGGGGCTTGCAGAGTGCTTACGGGAGCCTGGCAGTAAACAAAAGCACGTGGAGTCGTAGGGCGAGGCGTCTATCATCATCCCAAAAAGGTCACGCAAACTTGACGGATTTCCCACGTGCAGGCCCCCCGCACACGGCTGTGTCTCTTGCAGTGTTGGAACGTGCGGACACTCTCATTCGAGGTGATCGACGGATCACAAACAAACACGTCGCTGCTCAACTGGACGTCTCTGTTCTGACACACTCGTCGTACTCTGTAGGAATCAACATGGATTCCGGAAACATGAGACCTAGCAAATATTAGATACAGGCTCCCAGGTAGATGCCATTTTCCTTGACTTCCGGAAGGCGTTCGATACAGTTCCGCACTGTCGCCTGACAAACAAAGTAAGAGCCTACGGAATATCAGACTAGCTGTGCGGCTGGATTGAAGAGTTTTTAGCAAACAGAACACAGCATGTTGTTCTCAATGGAGAGACGTCTACGGACGTTAAAGTAACCTCTGACGTACCACAGGGGAGTGTTATGGGACCATTGCTTTCCACAATATATGCTCGGATGATGCTGTAGTAAACAGAGAAGCTGCAGCATTAGAAAATTGTAGCGAAATGCAGGAAGATCTGCAGCGGATAGGCACTTGGTGCAGGGAGTGGCAACTGACCCTTAACATAGACAAATGTAATGTATTGCGAATACCTAGAAAGAAGGATCCTTTATTGTATGATTATATGATAGCGGAACAAACACTGGTAGCAGTTACTTCTGTAAAATATCTGGGAGTATGCGTGCGGAACGATTTGAAGTGGAATGATCATATAAAATTGTTGGTAAGGCGGGTACCAGGTTGAGATTCATTGGGAGAGTCCTTAGAAAATGTAGCCCATCAACAAAGGTGGCGGCTTACGAAACACTCGTTCAACCTATACTTGAGTATTGCTCATCAGTGTGGGATCCGTACCAGATCGGGCTGACGGAGGAGATAGAGAAGATCCAAAGAAGAGCGGCGCGTTTCGTCACAGGGTTATTTAGTAAGCGTGATAGCGTTACGGAGATGTTTAGCAAATTCAAGTGGCAGACTCTGCAAGAGAGGCGCTGTGCATCGCGCTGTAGCTTTCGAGAGGGTGCGTTTCTGGATGAGGTATCGAATATATTTCTTCCCCCTACTTATACCTCCCGAGGAGATCACGAATGTAAAATTAGAGAGATTCGAGCGCGCACGGAGGCTTTCCGGCAGTCGTTCTTCCCGCGAACCATACGCGACTGGAACAGAAAAGGGAGGTGATGACAGGGGCACGTAAAGTACCCTCCGCCACACACCGTTGGGTGGCTTGCGGATTATAAATGTAGATGTAAATGGAGTACTCAAAGGTGTATGAGCAATAAAGAGCAATGAAGGACCACCTGTGCGGAATTGCTTGCACGTTACGAGGCTGATGGTGACAATTTTTTGTAGAACATCGTCACAGGTGATGAAATATGGGTTCATCTTTTTCGAACTGGAAACAAAACGGCAATCCATGGAGTGGCGCCAGACCCTCTCCTCCGAAGAGAAAGTTCAAACCCGCACGCTCAACCAATAAATTCATGGCGACTCTTTTACGGGACTCTGAAGGGGTTATTCTGCTTGATGATCTCCCTCATGGTAGAATGATCAACTGCGTGTATTGTGCTACTCTCAGGAAATTTCAGAAACGGCTTCAGCATGTTCGTCGTCACAAAAATTCAAACGAACTTCTCCTTCTCCATGACGGCGCAAGGCCTCATACAAGTATTCGACCCGAAAACAGCTCACAAAACTTCTTCCTCAACCACCCTACAGTCGGGATCTTGAACCTTCTGACTTACATCTGTTTGGCCCAATGAAGGATTCCTTCTGCGGGATGCCGTACGTTGATGATGGGGAGGTTATTGATGCAGCAAGACGTTGGCTACGACATTAATCAGTAGAGTGGAACCATGCGGACATACGGGCTCTCCATGTAATGTGGCGTAATGCCGTCGCGTTGTACGGAGATTGTTGAAAAAGAGAGGTTTTATAGGCAAAAGAGGGGGGAATAATATGGTGTATTGGATTCCTGAAGAAAACCAACCTGCTCTCAGAAAAAAAGTGTTGCATTTCATGTGGAATGCTCCTTGTAATATCAAATGGCGGACTGTAGGCGATAACAAACCAGCGCCCAATCCGTGAGCAAATAAAGGAAAGGAAATTCAGGTGGATTTGTCACGCAATACGCAAACAACAATGACGTATTGAAAAGGCAACAATGGATTGCAGCTCACAAGCAACACCTAGACGTGGCCTCCCGAAAAACACCCGGAAAAGATTGGTGGAAGAAGCAGCTCTGGAAGCTTGGAGTGAAGTGAAATGTTTCGCTTCCAACAGAAGGAGATGGAAGGTCTTTCTTGCTGCTCTATAGTCCAACAGGAAATAATTTATCGTGACAAAAAATACCAGTGTCAACGCTGCTTCAGGCTTTGAAACTGGTAGCGACAAAATAAAATTATATCATAAGGACGGCTGTAGGTGTTTTTATTTTTTGTCACGATAGTAAACGGCCGTCGTCCCAAAGACGTCCCGCTAAAAGGATGGACATACAAAAGCTGGAAATAAGTTAGTCGGAATCCTGCAATACTGTGGAAGAACAATGGGTGTAAAAACATGTTAACCAGCAGTGGCCGCATGCTTGTCACGCTTCATCAGTGACAGCCGGCGGTTTGTAACCCGGGAAGGAACTGCTGGTGGCAGTGAATAAGAGGTCCATCTCAACCAGCGAGCGAACATTGCCATTGGAACTGCGTGCAATGGACGTTAGGACTAGGGTACCCCGCAAAAGACATTGCCCGCCGCGTCACGTATTGCTGTATGTGCGCAGTCGGTCAAACAACACAGAAAGTGGACAGTAATTGAGTCGTATAGTGTGGTCCGAAGACTCACCATTTCGCCTCTTTTGAAACTCTGCGAGGTGTCGAGAGTGCAGCGTCGGCCCGGTGAGGCGTTCAAGCCGAAGTATGTGGAGGGTACAGTTCACGCCAGAGGTGCTTGTCACGAGGGAGTTTCTCGCACCGTACCAGGGCCTTGTTTTCCGTCACCATGAATTACCGAACTATCAGTCTAATAATTCACGGCTGCAAAATACTAACACGAATTCTTTACAGACGAATGGAAAAATTGGTAGAAGCCGACCTCGGGAAAGATCAGTTTGGATTCCGTAGAAATGTTGGAACACGTGAGGCAATACCGACCTTACGACTTATCTTAGAAGCTAGATCAAGGAAAGGCAAACCTACGTTTCTAGAATTTGTAGACTTAGAGAAAGCTTTTGACAATGTTGACTGGAATACTCTTTCAGATTCTGAAGGTGGCAGGGGTAAAATACAGAGAGCGAAAGTCTATTTACAATTTGTACAGAAACTAAATGGCAGTTATAAGAGTCGAGGGGCATGAAAGGAAAGCAGTAGTTGGGAAGGGAGTGAGACAGGGTTGTAGCCTCTCCCCGATGTTATTCAATCTGTATATTGAGCAAGCAGTAAAGTAAACAAAAGAAAACTTCGGAGCAGGTATTAAAATCCATGGAGAAGAAATAAAATCTTTGAGGTTCGCCGATGACATTGTAATTCTGTCAGAGACAGCAAAGGACTTGGAAGAGCAGTTGAACGGAATGGACAGTGTCTTGAAGGGAGGATACAAGATGAACAGAAACAAGTGCAAAACGAGGATAATGGAATGTAGTCGAATTAAGTCGGATGATTCTGAGAGAATTAGATTAGGAAATGAGACGCTTAAAGTAGTAAAGGAGTTTTGCTATTTGGGGAGCAAAATAACTGACGATGGTCGAAGTAGAGAGGATATAAAATGTAGATTGGCAATGGAATGGAAAGAGTTTCTGAAGAATAGATTTAAGTGTCAGGAAGTCGTTTCTGAAAGTATTTGTGTGGAGTGTAGCCATGTATGGAAGTGAAACATGGACGATAAATAGTTTGCACAAGAAGAGAATAGAAGCTTTCGAAATGTGGTGCTACAGAAGAATGCTGAAGTGTAGATGGGTAGACCACATAACTAATGTGGAGGTATTGAATAGGATTGTGGAGAAGAGGAGTTTGTGGTACAACTTGAGTAGAAGAAAGGATCGGTTGGTAGCACATGTTCTGAGGCATCAAGGGATCACCAATTATTGGAGGGCAGCGTGGAGGGTAAAAATCGTAGAGGGAGACCGAGAGATGAATACACTAAGCAGATTCAGAAGGATGTAGGTTGCAGTACGTACTGGGAGATGAAGAAGCTTGCACAGGATAGAGTAGCATGGAGAGCTACATCAAAGCAGTCTCAGGACTGAAGACCACAACAACAACAACAACAACAACAACAACGAAGCATGATATTCTTGGTGGGCAAGTGTTGCCCTTTCTTCTACAAGGGGAGTTCGACGAGTAATGCAACACATTTTTTTCTAAAAGCAAGTTCGCTTTATTCAGGATTCGAATACACTATATTATTCCCCATCCTTTTGCCTACATAACTCTGTTCTCCAACACAGTCTTCGCTCAACGCGAGTCGGATCGAAGGTCTTGCTGCATCAGCTACCTTCCCATCATCCAGGTACTGCTTTCCGCGGCGTGCGCCCTTCACTGGGGCCAGATGTAAATCGGAAGGTGCGAGACTCGTGCTGTACGGTGGCTGAGGAAGAACAGTCAGTTCAAATTTTGTAAGCTCCTCCCGGGTGCGCAGACTTGTTTGGCGCCTTGCTTTGTCGTGGAGAAGTAGTAGTTCGTTCGAATTTTTGTGGTAACGAACATGCTGAAATTATAGCTGTGTGCGGCCAGCCGGCGCACAGGAGATTGGAGTGGTTTGCGGACCTTTTTGCGGTGATGATGACGGACGCTTCGCCCAACGAATCACCGTGCTTTTGTTCACTGCCAGGTCTCCGTAGACGGTCTGCGAGCGCCTGCGATTCCCTGGTATTCCAGCAAAAGGAACTCCAATGACTGCTCTCTGGTTCGAAAGCACCGACGCCATTTTGAAACATACGTATAGCGCCGCAACTACTGGAACTTCATGAAACAGTAGAGGCTGAAGAGGGAATATTTCATTATGATCCGGAACAAATTCTGCATTTTTCCAACCGAAATTGGCCGAGAAGAAACAGTGTTCCGTTACCCCTCGCGCACCTTCATGATTATGTTGTGTACGTCTGCACCGGCCGGAGTGGCCGGGTGGTTCTAGGCGCTACAGTCTGGAACCGCGCGACTGCTACGGTCGCAGGTTCGAATCCTGCCTCGGGCATGGATGTGTGTGATGTCCTTAGGTTAGTTAGATTTAAGTAGTTCTAAGTCTAGGGGACTGATGACCTCAGATGTTAAGTCTCATAGTGCTCAGAGCCATTTGAACCATTTTTGTACGTCTGCGTTTTCCAAGACGAGAACATTCGCTTTCACATGGATGCACGCATACGTTTCTAGTTTTGGCGAACATTCAGGCACTCCACTGTCCCTCAAATCAATCGATCATAATCCCATAGATAATGATTGCGATTTTGTGGAAGAACGAGTGGAATATAACTGCCCACATCCCTGCAGTTCGGTATATCTATGGGATCTAATCAGCAGTGTCTACAGCCGGACATCGTTTCCCCCTACGTAGATCGGTGTCAACAAAATATTTTCACCATCGGAGTAGAAACTTGGCGACTGAAATTTCGTGAGAAGATTCCGTCGCAACGAAAAACGCCTTTGTAAAAAGATGTCCGCCCCACACTCTGTATCATTTCAGTGACACGATGGAGGGCGTGTACGTCCGCTGTCTGTCTCGAGTACGTGGTTAGAGGCCGTATGACAGTGTATGTTCGTGAGGACTTCTGGGGTAACGTGCGTAGTCATGGATTACCCGGCTCTCTCGTGTGTGTGTGTGTGTGTGTGTGTGTGTGTGTGTGTGTGTGTGTGTGTGTGTGTGTGTGTTCCGGTTTCCAGGCAGCGTGGCTCCTGGCTGGACCGCGTTGTAATTAGCGAGGAGAAAGTGAGTGACGTGGCGTGGCAGTCTTGTCGTGTGCAGCAGTTGCGTAATTGGGGAGGGGGGGGGGGGGCGGAACTGCCCCACACGCCTGTACTCCTGAGCTGGACGTTTCTGCACTGCCCACAGGGTCTGTACAACGCGGATAGTATACGTGTCAAACAACTGCTTACAAGCGTCTGCTGAAACAACGAATGTGCGGAATACCCTATTGTAAAAGCTTTTTTCTCCATTTTTTTCTATATTTTTTTTTAGCGGTGAAAGAGGTGTCGGTATCAGCTACGATGCTTTTCATTACTGAAAACTGATGCCATTCAATCCTGCATTTATAATTTTTGTGCCCAGACTTACGTGCTTATTGGTTTCCAGTAACTACAATAGACTTCGAAGCCACTTGGCGTAATGGTCATCACTTCTGTCTCTATATGCTGTTCATTTTTGGAACACAAGCTATGACCAGCTTAGAGACAGAAGTGACGACACTTTCTGCAGGACCTGACCATCATTTTGCAGGACAATGGTCGAGCACGTACAGTTCAAGGTGTTACTGATTTGTTTTACTGATGGGGCTGCTAAGTGCTATACCACCTACTGCACTCCCCTGACTTAAGCCCTCGTAACTTCAACTCGATTTCTAAACTGAAGGGAACACTTCACGGCATTCGCTTCAGAACTGCTACAAATCCGTCGGGCAATAGACCGCGCCGCTCGAACTGTCAACACAGCTGGCACTGCTAACGAGGGAACCTCCCCACCGCACCCCCCTCAGATTTAGTTATAAGTTGTCACAGTGGATAGGCCTTGAAAAACTGAACACAGATCAATCGAGAAAACAGGAAGAAGTTGTGTGGAACTATGAAAAAAATAAGCAAAATATACAAAGTGAGTAGTCCATGCGCAAGATATGCAACATCAAGGATAGTGTGAGCTCAAGATTGCCGTGGTTCCGTGGTTAGCGTGAGCAGCTGCGGAACGGGAGGGCCTGGGTTCAAGTCTTCTCTCGAGTGAAAAATTTACTTTATTTTTGCAAAGTTATGATCTGTCCGTTCGTTCATTGACGTCTCTGTTCACTGTAATAAGTTTGGTGTCTGTGTTTTGCGACCGCACGGCAAAACCGTGCGATTAGTAGACGAAAGGACGTGCCTCTCCAATGGGAATCGAAAGCATTTGATCGCAAGGTCATAGGTCAACCGATACCTCCACAAGAAAACACGTCTGATGTATTCTATACGACACTGGTGACGGCATGTGCTTCACATCACAGGAATATGTTGTCGACCCACCTAACTTGTACACTTGGCGAATGGGTAAAAAGATTCTTCTACCTTGCCCGATTTAGGTTTTCTTGTGGATGTGATAATCACTCCCAAAAAAGTGATGAAAACATAAGAACTTTTCACATAAACTGCAACAAATGAATGCAACAGTTTCACAGTCGCACAGTTTTCCCTATGCTCTGTCAAAACATAAGTTTTTAACGTTTTCAAATTTTTCCGTGTGCAGACCGTCAAATCCTGCATATGTCCAAGCAAATCTGAACATGTCCTGGAATTTTGGAGAGCGAAGTTGATTATGTGTGAGTGCCTGCACTTTGATAATTGTCTGAAAATAAAAAATTAAACTTTACACTCGAGGGAAGACTTGAACCAAGGACATCTCGTTCTGCTGCTGCTCACGCTAACCACGGGACCACGGCGATCCTGAGCTCACACTATCCTTGGTGTTGCCTATCTTGCGCATGGACTACACACTTTGTATATTTTGCTACTTTTTTTCATAGTTCCACACAACTTCTTCCTGTTTTCTCGATCGATCTGTGTGCAGCTTTCAAGGCCTATCCACTGTGCCAACTTATAACTAAATGTGAGGGGGGTGCGATGGGGAGGTTCCCTTATATGCCACATCGCTGGCAACGGGTTATACACTATGCTGGTGAACAGTTTGAAGGACAGTAAAACTTTGAAACACAAATCTATTTTGTACGAGCTGTAAATAAATAGTTGCTAGTATTATAGTTCCAACTCTCGTATATAAAGCGTGTCGTAGGATGCGGGAAACAATTCAGTCGATGTCGTAATGAAAATGTTGCGGGGAAGGCGGACCAAAGACTACGTTTTATTGGCAGAACACTTAAAAAATGTAATAGATTTGCTCAAGAGACTGCCTCTTTTGGAGTAATGTTGCACGGTGTGGGGTCTTTACCGGATAGGATTAACGGAGTACATCGAGAAAGTTCAAGGAAGAGCTGCGCGTTTTGTATTATCGCGGAATAAGGGAGAGAGTGTCACTGAAATGGTCAGGATTTGGGGCGGACATCATTAAAACGAAAGCGTTGTTTCGTTGCGACGGAATCTTCTCACGAAATTTCAGTCAGCGAGTTTCTCTTCCGATGGCGAAAATATTTTGATGACACCGACCTACGTAGGGGGAAACGATCGTCACAATAAAATAAGGGAAATCAGAGGGCACGGAAAGATATAGTTGTTCATTTTTTTCCGCGCGTTGTTAGAGATGGAATAATAGAGAATTATTGTGAAGGTGGTTCAATGAACTCTCTGCCAGGCACTTAAGTATTATTTGCTGAGAGAGAGAGAGGGGGGGGGGGGGAGGAGAGAGGAATTATATACCCTGATATTTGATGTATTGCGTGCCTTGTTGTCTATTTCCAATGCGCCGTTATAGCACATGACATGTGTTTTTGTCGCTGAGCCGGATCATTCGCCATGATGTTGTCGCTCCCAGGCATGAGTTTTCATCAGCTGCCGCTGCCTTTGACAGACCTTTTCCGTCTGCTCAGCGCGGTGAGAGGAGAAACTCGCTACTTACTCACTCAGCCTCCGGCATCGGCGACATTCATCCGTTGCGCTTACTCAAATCACTCACCTTTTGTGATGAACGCTCGCTATTTTCATCATCAATAAAAGGAGAAGAATGCCATCTTGTGTGTCTCTCGGTTCTTGAAATCGCAGTCGGGTCACCACTAATGATCCCCTCGGCCGCTGTACCGTTTAAAGTGAGACGTGTTTGTAACTGAAAAGGCAGGCATAATCACGCCTCCAGTAGAAGATGCGTGTTCAGGCACTTGCCGGAGCCTCTGTTGGCGGTTTTGTCGTCTTTCCCGCTGTTGTCTCTCGTACCTCCCGCCGTTTGCGCAACAGGTGCTTTCGGAAGGAATACGTAGCTGTGAGGAAGGAAGGAAGCCGTGCCTCACTTCTGCGTTTCCGACAATCGCGCGCCACGAGATACTCTGCTGGTGAAGTGAGAGAGGCGTTGAGAGAGGGTGCGCCGACTTGTCAGGCATTGCGGAAATCCGCGTCGCTTTCCTTGGCGAGAGTTTACCGTGGCCCCCTGCCAGGGTTTTTTCCAACCTGCTAAACACGACTCACCGTGGGTTTGGCTGACCTCTTTTTTTTTCTCTCATACAGTTACTGGCCTACATTCCCACAAGTCTACAGATCTTCAAAGCAACTAGGAAATATTTGCACCATGACGCACTTTGGTTCTGAAATTTCCGTCTCTTTTTCGGTAATATATACAGGGTTGTCCATTGATCGTGACCAGGCCAAATATCGTACGAAACAAGCGTCAAACGAAAAACTACAAAGAACGAAACTTGTCTAGCTTGAAGGGGAATACCAGATGGCGCTATGGTTGGGCCGCTAGATGGCGCTGCCATAGGTCAAACTTATATCAACTGCGTTTTTTAAATAGGAACCCCTATTTTTATTACATATTCGTGTAGTACGTAAAGAAATATGAATGTTTTAGTTGGACCACTTTTTTCGCCTTGTGATAGATGGCGCTGTAATAGTCACAAACTTATGGCTCATAATTTTAGATGAACAGTTGGTAACCGGTAGGTTTTTTAAATTAAAATACAGAACGTCGGTACGTTTGAACGTTTTACTTCGGTTGTTCAAATGTGATACATGCACCTTTGTGAACTTATCGTTTCTGAGAACGCCTGCTGTTATAGCGTCATTACCTGTAAATACTACATTAATGCAATAAATGCTCAAAATGATGTCCGTCAACCTCAGTGTATTTGGCAATACGTGTAACGACATTCCTCTCAACAGCGAGTAGTTCGCCTTCCGTAATGTTCGCACATGGATTGACAATGCGCTGACGCATGTTGTCAGGCGTTGTCGGTGGATCACGATAGCAAATATCCTTCAACGTTCCCCACAGAAAGAAATCCGGGGACGTCAGATCCGGTGAACGTGCGGGCCATGGTATGGTGCTTCGACGACCAATCCACCGGTCATGAAATATGCTATTCAATACCGCTTCAACCGCACGCGAGCTATGTGCCGGACATCCATCATGTTGGAAGTACATCGCCATTCTGTCTTGCAATGAAGCATCTTGTAGTAACATCGGTAGAACATTACGTAGGAAATCAGCATATATTGCACCATTTAGATTGCCATCGATTAAATGGGGGCCAACTATCCTTCCACCATACATTAACCCGACAAGGTCGCTGATGTTCCACTTGTCGCAGCCATCGTGGATTTTCCGTTGCCCAATAGTGCATATTATGCCGGTTTACGTTACCGCTGTTGGTGAATGACGCTTCGTCGCTAAATAGAACGCGTGCAAAAAATGTCACCGTCCCGTAATTTCTCTTGTGCCCAGTGGCAGAACTGTACACGACGTTCAAAGTCGTCGCCATACAATTACTGGTGCATAGAAATATGGTACGGGTGCAATCTATGTTGATGTAGCATTCTCAACACCGACGTTATTGAGATGATTCTCGCGCAATTTGCCTGCTACTGATGTGCGGATTAGCCGCGACAGCAGCTAAAACACCTACTTGGGCATCATCATTTGTTGCAAGTCGTGGTTGACGTTTCACATGTGGCTGAACACTTCCTGTTTCCTTAAATAACGCAACTGTTCGGCGAACGGTATGGACATTTGGATGATGTCGTCCAGGATACCGAGCAACATACATAGCACACGCCTGTGATCACAATAGCCATACATCAACACGATATCGACCTTTTCTGCAATTGGTAAACGGTCCATTTTAACACGAGTAATGTATCACGAAGCAAGTACCGTCCGCACTGGCGGAATGTTTCGTGATGCCACGTACTTATACGTTTGCGCATATTACACCGCCATCTATCACAAAGCGAAAAAAGTGGTCGAACTAAAACATTCATATTTCTTTACGCACTACACGAATATGTCGTAAAAATGTGGGTTCCTATTTAAAAAAAAAAAAAAGAAACGCAGTTGATATCCGTTTAACCTATGGCAGAGCCATCTAGCGGGCCAACCATAGCGCCATCTGGTTTCTCCTTTCAAGCAAGACGAGTTTCGTTCTTTGTAGTTTTTTCGTTTGATGCTTATTCCGTGAGATATTTAACCCGGTCACTATCAGTGGACCACCCTGTATACATATACAGTGTACAATGTAGAGGTAGCCGGCTCATAACAAGCCACTACACAAAAATGGTAAATGTCCACATATTATGGCCACGTGCGGCGGTATGTCTGGTGAAAACTTCCAGTGTAGGGAGACTACTCACAGTGGCAAAGAATTCACGTGGTGCGTGCTATCTGCCATAAAATATTCAGGCTGCACGGCAAGACCGCTCACAACGGCGGAGAGACCATATGGTGCGTACTACCGCCATAAAACATTACGGCTTCAGGCAAGACCATTCACAATGGCCAAGACACCCTGTGCTGCGTCCTCTCTACCAAGAAGGCCTCTTCCTGTCACATTTAGTCTGATAACGTATTATTATTATTATTATTATTTTGTTAAATAGACGTTGATGGGATGTTAAGCACAATGCTTCACGAAACACTGACGTACCTGTGGTTAGCCTTCAGGACCATTTTACACTAGAGCTTTTTGTTTTTAATTACTATTGATAGAGCTTGTCTGTTTTGAAGGATGATCGTAATTCAGTGTCGCGAACAGAGTCCAGTTTCTTAACCACTATAGTGTGTGGCACAATGTTCTCTTGCAATGCACCACTTAAGATTAATAATTGCACAATATCGTCACTTGCACAATGTCGGTTTTGGATTTTGTTGGCTGTTGAAGTCCCGTCTGTCTTCAAACCGACTATTCTCACGCGGCTGTCTTCTATCGCGAGTAGAGCCATGTGTCTGCCTAGATTCGCATTTGGCAGATCCATTTATGAATTATTTGCGTAACGTTACGCGGATGCATATGTAGTCGTTTGTCTTTTGCACTTAGCGTGTTGCGCCTGAGTCATAGGCCGCCCGGTGCTCTACTATGTATGCTGTGGACACAGCAGTAACCCAGCAATCCCCAATGTGATAAACAAACTGTGCCACAACACAACAAAATATCCATACGCCTATGGCTGAAAAGCGATGGGTTACCCTGCAATGGCTATCACGTCTGCTTTAAGGTCCCCGTACAAGATGCAACAATTCTTTAAATTTTACTTTGTTTGCGAAATATTTGACCGCGTAGACAACTGTTCCACGTGTTTGTCAAATATGGTGCGTGTATCATGAGTTGACGAGGAATAAGACAAATTTGGCAAGATCGCGGATGTTGTTTGTGCTGATGTTTCGCTGCATTTGTTCAGTGATAAATAGCTCTAATAAAATTTATCTCACTGTATCGTGAGTTTCCACAGCTGTGGCAATTGCGATCAAAGGTGAAAACAAAATAGCACGAGCAATTACTAATGTTGTAGCAGTATCCAATTGTTCCCAGCCATATATTACACAGGAAGAGGTCGGGAAGAAAATCAGTATTGTACACATATCATATAAGCGAAAGTGCAATAAAACAAAACAACGACGTTCGGTTGTTCCACGGAAAATATGGGCTGTATATTTCCACATTGTGGTATTTTACTGAGCTGTCATTAGAGAAGCAAGCAGAAGAGGATAAGTAAGTTTTCGCATACTTATGTGGTCTTAAAAAAGGCTCTAAGAAGTATGGGACTTAACATCTGAGGTCATCAGTTCCCTAGAACTTAGAACTACTTAAACCTAACTAACCTAAGGACATCACACACATCCGTGCCCGAGGCAGGATTCGATCCAGCGACCGTAGCAGCAGCGCGGTTCCGGACTGAAGCGCCTAGAACCACTCGGCCACAGCGGCCGGCCGGTCTTTTACAGTATGATGGCGAAGTAACTAGTTAGATAAGAGCGAATTTGACTTCACGACGTTCTGAACAAGTTATTAAAAATTTCGCTGTACCTTTGCAGAAAATTGATGTAATTATCAGGGTTTGAGTGTACCAGTTCCTTTAAGTTATTTTCATGTGTGTAATTCTCTCTCATTTTAAACATTTTCCTGGACCAGCATCTTCTTTTCTTCTTCTTCTTATCCAAACAGAGCACTGGAGTCAATGTTGCAACCATTCCTACTGCAGTCAGAATATAGCACACAAGAAAAGCGCCTACTTCAAAAGTAAGGTTAAATAGACAGACTTTTCGGTAAGCGCACATTCTCGTTTGACACAACCGTGGTTAGGTAATAGCGAATTTGACTTCACGGCGTTCTTCACAAAATATTGAAAGTTTCATGTCGATTCGAAGAAAGTTGATGAATTTTAGTGTCCTGATAGTAAGATTTACTTTAGCTGGTTTTCCTGGGTAAATCTCTCAAGCCATTCCCAGGACCAGCTTCTTCTTCTTCTTCTTCTTCTTCTTCTGCAGTGCCAGAACAGCTTTGTCTGCATTTGTGGCCACTGTCACTACTGTCAAAATACCAACACGTCTGCTTGAAAGTGTGGTTAAACTGACAAATCCGCAGCTAGATAAGGGTGAATTTGACAAGCCGTTTTGCTCGTTCACGGGAACCTTTAGGGACATGGCACGATAAAAAAGTAGTCTGGTTGGAGCTCAAGCAGCGAATACACGTTACAATACAGCTCTTCTCCTGAAGAATATAGCTGGGTCGGTGGTGGTTACGTTACGCATGAAAATGAAATCAACCGCTCGGCTGGACGTTTTAAGAGTACCTACTGTTCCGTCTCTCCCCGTCCGTAGCGCGTGGTCTCGCGGTCGCGTTCTCGCCTCCCGAGCACGGGGCCCCTGGTTCGATTCCTAGCGGGGTCAGGGATTTTAACCTGCCTCGAGATGACTGGGTATTTGTGTTGTCCTCATCGTTTCATCATCATTCAGGTGGCGAGATTGGGCTGAGCAACGGTTGGGAATTTGTACAGGCGCTTATACCCGCGCAGTTGAGTGCCCCACAAACCAATAATAATAATAATAATAATAATAATAATAATAATAATCGTCTTTTCCCCTGCTCCTCTTCCTGTGTCCCCTCACCCTGGAGCTTCCTGAAGTTGCTGTTGTAGTAAGTTGGCATTTGATTTTAGGAACATTAGTATGCTGTTGGCGTTCGTGGGAGGAAGAGGCTAGAAGGAATGTCCGTTGGCCGGCTTAGGGATTCCACTGAGCGTGGCGTCGTCTCTCGGTGAATCGTGTACGTTAGTGCGCGTGTGCGGCCGCCATGCTGCCTCCGTTAGTGGAGCTGGACAATGACGCGAACTGCGACGAGAGCAACAACAACAATAACAACAACAACAACAACCACCACCACGCGGGCAGCGACGACGCGGACGTCGCCGCCGTGAAAGCGCGCGCCCGCCCGGCCAGCGGGAACAACAACGGCTGCTCGTGGTGGTGGTACGCCGAGCCGGGACACAGGTGAGTCCGGCCCGTGCGGTAGAAGTGAAGTAGCAGGCATGTGCGCTGGCGCCCACTCCACTGCCTCAGCCGGCGACACGGGCCAACACCGACTCAAAGGGAGGCCTCGGCGCTTGTTGGTGACGTCACGCCAGCTAGGCACGGCGAACGCCAGGTCTGTTGCTGGCAGAAACGCGTGGGCGTGCTTATCACTATAAATCTCTTATTTTTGGACAAAATGTTTGGTATTGTTTGGGATTCTGCGGTTTTATTTAGATGAAAGATTTTCTTACTATCGTAAAGCTACAAATGAAGATCATAGTTCTGTGTTACTGAATCCTGTCGAAACACACGTAGATCAATATGACAAGATGCTTTGCCCCATTGCAAGCTTCGGAAATTTTACATTCAAGTAACTATATTTACTTGATCCATTTTGTTATCGAAACTTACCCCGACCCCCTTACAATGAACTCGTTTCTTTTATTTATTTCTTTATTTTCGTTTGACATCGTAGCTGGAAATGTGAACTAATTTACATGTGTAAATGTCCAACTGTTGCCAGTCATTCGATTACAGTCGTTTTCAACGAAAGGAATTCTAAACAGGAAACAAAATAGCTTCATACATCGAAAATACTGCTGAGCTTAAACTTTTTTAAAACATGCACATTAGAAAAGATAAATATTCCCCTCTTGTAACTGAAAGGAGAAACATTATAAGATAACAAATTTTGTTTGATAAAACAAGTATCTCTCTTTTGCCTCTTCTTCTGTCCGCCACCCCCTCCCCCAACGTGTACAATCGCAAGATATTTCATTAACATTCAGTGCTCCTCACCCGATAGTCAACCAAGATACCTAAAGAAGAGCACCAATATGTTCAGTTTCTTGTAAACGCAACCCAGTACAAACGTAACTTCCTCAGATTTACAAATAAGTTAAAGAAGCACGAATTCTGTTGCTGCTGGACCATGAAGTTGTTTTTGTATGTCAATCCTTAAAATAGGTTGAAATTTAAGTTCAGGAGTACACTATTTGTTAAGAAGTGTAATGAATTGCACAATTAATTCATTGCAGAAATCTCTCAGAACAATGTGTGTTGGTCAACTACCGCCAATAGTTTCACATTTTGCTGTGTCGGAGACACCACCATTATGAGTATGCCTGAACAGACCTGGCGTTCGCCGCGCCTAGCTGACGTGACGTCACGAACAAGCGCCGAGGACTTCCTTTGCATCGGTGTTACACGGGCCCACCCAGTTACGACTCCGTGGGACGGAAGATATTTACCGCTAGGACTTGAGTACCCCCTACGCATCCGCACTCGCCATTTTCGTCTTACGTGCTCCTCGCTTCTTTCACAGAGGACTTCCCGTAGCACCAACGTAGTAGTTTCGTCCGCGCCTTCTTGGTCCAACTTCACAGGGGCGTTTGCCATGCTGAGCTGCGCAGTATGCTGGGTTCCATACTACGCTGTGGCTATTACGCGAGATTTAATTCTTACTGTAGTTGTTTCGTCTTGAATGACGTTAAGGGGGGCAGGACGTCAAACCGGCCGTCTTGGAGCAGGAGAGGCACCACAGGACATTTTAATTTCCACTGTCTATACTTTTACAAGTAAATTCATAAAACTTTGTCAGCATGACCAGGAAGGATTCAGGATTCACTCTCGTAGCAGCCGAAGTTCAAAAACATAACAAAATAATTTTTTCTACATGTGAAATTTCATCATTTTTTCACTTACTATTAACCGCATTTGTTGCTATAGCTACACTTTTCTTCATAAGTAAGAGAGACTGTTCGACGAATTTTGCACAGCATACAAACCATACTTACAGGTGTCTGAAACTCTAGAATCTATTTAATTTATGAAAAAATGAATGAGCAGTTACGTTTTAAACTTTATGTTTAAAAAAATCAAATTTTGTAGTTAATTATCTGACTTTTTACCACAGTTTTAATAGATTTGGAAAATTCTAGAGTTTCATACACCTGTAAGTATGTTTTGTATGCTGTGCAAAATTCATCAAAGAATCTCTTACTTGTGAAGAAAAATGTACCTATAGCAACAAATGGAGCCAACAGTAAGTGAAAAAATGATGAAATTTCATATCTAAAAAATATTTTATTATATTTTTGCACTTCCACTGCTATGAGTGTGAATCCTGAATCCATCCTGGTCATGCTGACAAAGTTTTATGAATTTATTTGTAAAAGTATAGACAGTAGAAAATAAAATGTCCTGTGGTGCCTCTCCTGCTCCAAGTCGGCCCGTTTGACGTCCTACCCCCCTTAAAAGATTAAAGGAAGAAGGAATAAAAACATTGTGTTAGCAGAGGTTGCCTGGTACACGCGGCGCTCGGGGACCACAGTACAGCTACGACACCTGAGGATGGACTTACGACAGTCCGAAATCGGTCGAGTGAAAATAAAGTAACATACAACTGAAGCGATATTTTCAACCTCTGCTATAATGTTCAGTTGCGGATGTTGTGCCAACAGGATTGTTTGTAACTTTGTGTTAGTTTAGTAAAAAAAACAGCCTCTTTCTCGTTTCAGGCGCGTTTTGCTTTTTACTATAAGCAGGGGTGGCCAGACTTTTAGCCCGCCTGGGCCACACTGGAAGAAGACGAGTATTTTTGGGCCTCACATAACGTACTTAGACTTAACTAACACTAATGACAGTAAATAAGGAGCAAAAGAAACCGAGAGAATAGTGTCGTTTCTGATTGAAAAAATTCAGTTTATCTTAACTTTTGCTACGGTCGCAGGTTCGAATCCTGCCTTGGCCATGGATGTGTGTGATGTCCTTCGGTTAGTTAGCTTTTAAGTCGTTCTAAGTCTAGGGGACTGATGACCTCAGATGTTAAGTCCCATAGTGCTTAGAGCCTTTTGAACCATTTGAATCTTAACTTTACATAAACAGAATTTAATGGATTTTTTTTAATCGATCCTGTGACACATGCTCACTTCTTGAGCCGCATTGATACTTGCTGTGGGCCGAATACGGCCCGCGGACCGCGGTTTGGGCACCCCTGCTTTAAGACACCTTCAGTCAAATCTAGAATGGTACAGTTTTGTTTTGTTGTGCCATATCTATAGAGTATAAAACAGTTTACTTCTTTTTTTTACGTAAATTAGTTACAAACTACGGCGTGCACAGACTGTATTCAACATGTAAACATCACTACAGATACTCGGATGTAGGTTACGACATGTTCGATAAGCCTGCCATCATTGGCGGTGATGCGGCGCAGCGCGGGATTAGCCGAGCGGTCTAGGGCGCTGCAGTCATGGACTGTGTGGCTGGTCCCGGCGAACGTTCGAGTCCTCCCTCGGGCATGGGTGTGTGTGTTTGTCCTTAGGATAATTTAGGTTACGTAGTGTGTAAGCTTAGGGACTGATGACCTTAGCAGTTAAGTCCCATAAGATTTCACACGCATTTGAACTCTCCCTCTATTTTTTTCTCTTTTTTATGCGGCGCAGACGAATAGCGAAACCCTGCATGACTCGCTGAAGTGTCGGGACATCGATGGCTGCTTTTAGCTCACCAATAGTTTTGTGGTTATTGCTGTACACCTTGTCTTTAATATAGCCCCACAAAAAGGAGTAGCATGTGTTCAGATCGGGAGAATATGGCGGCCAATCGAGGCTCATGGCAGTGGCCTCTGGGTACCCCAGAGCCAGTATGAGGTCCCAAAAGTGCTCCTCCTGGACATCAAACACTCTCCTGCTCCGACGAGGTCGAGCTCCGCCTTGCACGAAGCACATCTTGTCGAAATGAGGGCCGCCTTGGATAATGACGATGAAATCATCTTCGGAAACCTTCACGTAGCGTTCCGTAGTCACCGTGCCATCGAGGAATATCGGACCGATTATTCCGTGACTGGACACTGCACACCACACGGTCACCCGCTGAGGATTTAGAGGCTTCTCGACCCTGAAATGCGGATTCTCAGTCCCGCAAATGCGCCAATCTTTCTTATTGACGAACCCATCTAAATGAAAATAGGCTTCGTCGCTAAACCACATAATAGTCAACTGTGCAGTTTGAACGTCCCAAAAAAATGGCTCTGAGCACTATGGGACTTAACTTCTAAGGTCATCAGTCCCCTAGATCTTAGAACTACTTAAACCTAACTAACCTAAGAACATCACATACATCCATGCCCGAGGCAGGATTCGAACCTGCGACCGTAGCGGCCGCGCAGTTCCAGACTGTAGCGCCTAGAACGAACGTCCCGAGGCAAACCGTTCAGAAGTTACGACGATTCTATTTCATATACTGTAGTTTAATAATTGTGGTCATGTATTTTCTCCACAATCTAGCTGCCGCTTCCATGCTTAGTATCTGGTAAAGTCAGTCCAAAGCAGATAAATAAGACTGGCGCATTCCTTGTAAGATGTAACTGCTAAAGTGACGTCAGAGACGTAGTACGACGACGTGGAACGTAGTGAGGTAGGAGGAAAATGTAATGAAGAAGGAAGAACTTGTGGGACTGGCTCGGTACAGCGCGCCGTCGACGCGCGGAGTGTGCGGCTTGAATCGCAGCGCTCCAAGGCCACACAGCAGCAGCTAGGCAGCTCGGCTCGTAATTAGAGGCGGGACGCGTAGCGGAATGCGCCGGCCGACGGAGTTACTGCGGGCTGCTGGCAGCGATCCAGTGCGGCGGCGCTAGCTTCGCCTCCGCCTCCGCCTCGGCCGCTCGCTTCCTCTATTTTTACTCTTTCTCCCGTTCTCCCCCGTGCGAGGCGATCAAGGTCAGGCGCTGGCGCTCGGGGACGCGGATGTTGTTCGCGGAAAAGCGAGACCGCGTCCGCCGCCCGCTGGTCCCGCAGCCACACACCTGCACCGAATAGTCCGTCCCACCGAGGCGGCCAGATTCTACCACGTTTCCACGAGGATAATTGAAAATAGAACCCAGTACGTTGTCCTCGGTGGCGAGTGTTCCTCGGAGGTGAGGGTATCATCTGGAGTGCCCCAGGGAAGTGTGGTAGGTCCGCTGTTGTTTTCTATATACATAAATGATCTTCTGGATAGGGTGGATAGCAATCTGCGGCTGTTTGCTGATGCTGTGGTGTACGGGAAGGTGTCGTCGTTGAGTGACTGTAAGAGGAGAGGATACAAGATGACTTGGACAGGATTTGTGATTGGTGTACAGAAGGCAGCTAACTCTAAATATACAGGGTGTTACAAGAAGGTACGGCCAAACTTTCAGGAAACATTCGTCACACACAAATAAAGAATAGATGTTATGTCGACGTGTGTACGGAAACGCTTAATTTCCATGTTAGAGCTCATTTTAGTTTCGTCAGTATGTACTGTACTTCCTCGATTCACCGCCAGTTGGCCCAATTGAAGGAAGGTAATGTTGACTTCGGTGCTTGTGTTGACATGCAACTCATTGCTCTACAGTAATAGCAGCAAGCACATCAGTACGTAGCATCAACAGGTTAGTGTTCATCACGAACGTGGTTTTGCAGTCAGTGCAATGTTTACAGATATGGACTTGGCAGATGCCCATTTGATGTATGGATTAGCACGGGGCAATAGCCGTGGCGCGGTATGTTTCTATCGAGACAGATTTCCAGAACGAAGGTGTCCCGACAGGAAGACGTTCGAAGCAATTGATCGGCGTCTTAGGGAGCACGGAACATTCCAGCCTATGACTCGCGACTGGGGAAGACCTAGAACGACGAGGACACCTGCAATGGACGAGGCAATTCTTCGTGCAGTTGACGATAACCCTAATGTCAGCGTCAGAGAAGTTGCTGCTGTACAAGGTAACGCTGACCACGTCACTGTATGGAGAGTGCTACGGGAGAACCAGTTGTTTCCGTACCATGTACAGCGTGTGCAGGCACTATCAGCAGCTCATTGGCCTCCACGGGTACACTTCTGCGAATGGTTCATCCAACAATGTGTCAATCCTCATTTTAGTGCAATGTAGAGACTCTTCGTGTTCGTATTGTGGACGGCTGTGATACAATATGCCATTCTCCATGGCTGCATCAGCGCATCAGGGATTCCATGCGACGGAGGGCGGATGCATGTATCCTCGCTAACGGAGGACATTTTGAACATTTCCTGTAACAAAGTGTTTGAAGTCACGCTGGTACGTTCTGTTGCTGTGTGTTTCGATTCCAGGATTAATGTGATATGAAGAGAAGTAATAAAATGAGCTCTAACATGGAAAGTAAGCGTTTCCGGACACATGTCCACATAACATATTTTCTTTCTTTGTGTGTGAGGAATGTTTTATGAAAGTTTGGCCGTACCTTTTTGTAACACCATGTAGATAAATGTAAATTAATGCAGATGAGTAGGAAAAAGAATCCCGTAATGTTTGAATACTCCATTAGTAGTGTAGCGCTTGACACAGTCACGTCGATTAAATATTTGGGAGTAACACTGCAGAGCATGAAGTGGGACAAGCATGTAATGGCAGTTGTGGGGAAGGCGGATAGTCGTGTTCGGTTCATTCGTAGAATTTTGGCAAGGTGTTTTATAGGCGGTCTCCTTTACAGATGAATCTGTAAAGGAGACCGCCTATAAAACACCAATACGACCTATTCTTGAGTACTGCTCGAGCGTTAGGGATCCCTAACAGGTCGGATTGAGGGAGGACATAGAAGCAATTCAGAGGTGGGCTGCTAGATTTGTTACTGGTAGGTTTGATCATCACGCGAGTTTTACGGAAATGCTTCAGGAACTCGGGTGGGAGTCTCTGGAGGAAAGGAGGCGTTCTTTTCGTGAATCGCTACTGAGGAAATTTAGAGAACCAGCATTTGAGGCTGACTGCAGTACAATTTTACTGCCGCCAACTAATATTTCGCGGAAAGACTACAAAGATAAGAGAGATTAGAGCTCGTACAAAGGCATATAGGCAGTCATTTTTCCCTCGTTCTGTTTGGAACAGGGAGACAAGATGCTAGATGTAGTTTGAGGTACCCTCCGCCACGCGCCGTATGGTGGATTGCGAAGTATGTATGTAGAGTAGATGTAGAAAATTATGCGTCGCAAAAAATGAGACTACGACTAACGGGGGATACTGAATGTATGCCAGAGGTATGTTTTAATTATCTCGGTAAAATGAGACAGTGACCGTGAAACATGGTGTCCTTGTTTGTAAAAAAATGTCGAAACAAAACACCGTCAAACGTCCGTCCAAATTTACAGTTGTTATTTTGTTGAGCGACCAGTTTCAACGCTACAATACATCTTCAGGCGCCCTGACCGACGTGTAGGCATCTGTATGGTGCGAAATATCTCGTAATATATCAATACCGAACTGGCAGTGTCGAGTGCCGATATTTTTATTTTATATTTTTTCGCAGTTTTCGCTAAATATTTGAAATTGTTCTTTTGAAATTGCAGTAAACATAATTTTACCTTCACTTTATTAAGAAGTCTTGCTACTTTATCAGCTTCCATCACGTTCAGTCTGTCTCTTAGACTGTGTGAAGCCGGCCGCGGTGGCCGTGCGGTTCTAGGCGCTCCAGTCCGGAGCCGCGCTGCTGCTACGGTCGCAGGTTCTAATCCTGCCTCGGGCATGGATGTGTGTGATGTCCTTAGGTTGGTTAGGTTTAAGTAGTTCTAAGTTCTAGGGGGACTAATGACCACAGCAGTTGAGTCCCATAGTGCTCAGAGCCATTTGAACGATTTGACTGTGTGAAGCAAGTATACGTGGCACAAAACAATGTCTGATTGCAGTGCGGGGTGGCTGTGTGAATGGAATAACCAGATTTCCCATACAGTTTTGAACAAAATTACAATTTTTCACGCAACTACTGTTCTATTTCTTCACATCAGCATTCCCGCGCACGGGGTGCCGGGTTCGATTCCCTGCGAGGTCAGGGATATTCTCTGCCCCGAGATGACTGGGTGTTGTGTGTCCATCGTCATTGACTCGCAAGTCGGCGAAGTGGCGTCAACTAAAAAGGACTTGCAATACGGCGGCCGAAGTCCCCCGCACGGGACCTCCTGGCCAACAATATGATCATTTTTCAAAAACATTTGCTGAAAATCATAAAAATCAAAATGACAAGATTGGTCTTTGCTCTAGGCCAGGGGCGGGCAGACGTTGCACGCGGCTCATGAGCGCACAGCGCTGCACATGTGCTGCTCGCGTGCAATCGTCGACCGGGGCAGTGGCGACAGCAGCAGGTTGCGGCAGTGTACTGTCAGGCTAAACTGCTGACGTTGATGCGAAGCGACCACTACGTAGTGGACGTTGTATTTCAAGAACCGGAAAATGCAGAGTGATACAAGGAAACGGAGAAGTGGAGATTTGCTATCTTTTAAACAGTAATGGGCGAATCATTTTTTCTTTGTGCAAAAACGTGAAAATTAGAAATGTTTAGTATGTGGCAGTATTCTCGCTGGTCAGCGGAAGTTTAGTATTGAAGGCCATTATAACAAATTTCACAAGGACGAGTACAATTTGTCGGATTCTGAGCGGATGGGGAAATTGACTGAGCTTAAGAAGAGCGATCTGACGATAGTAAATGAATCTGTCGTAGTTGCTGTGGTCACGAGAGATCTGCAACTTTCTTTCGTCATGCCTCTCATCTGATTTAACATTTTATGGAGCACTGTTTTCAATTTTTCAGGACGACAACAATAATAGCCCAGCGGTACGTGCAAGTTATAAGATTGCGCTTAATATAGCGAGAGCCCGCATCTCGTGGTCGTGCGGTAGCGTTCTCGCTTCCCACGCCCGGGTTCCCGGGTTCGATTCCCTGCGGGGTCAGGGATTTTCTCTGCCTCGTGATGGCTGGGTGTTGTGTGCTGTCCTTAGGTTAGTTAGGTTTAAGTAGTTCTAAGTTCTAGGGGACTGATGACCATAGATGTTAAGTCCCATAGTGCTCAGAGCCATTTGAACCATTTTTTTATAGCGAGAGCTGGAAAACCATTTGCTGAATTAGTAAGTCTCGGTTAAGAGCAAACATCAGTGATGAAAATTTAAGTAACTGTTTGTGTCTGTCTGTATGTAGAAATTTTGTTCCACTCCACCTATGATAATTAAATAAAACGTATAGTAGGTAATAGGTACTCTTTCAAACCACGATATCTTTCAAGCACTGCTACTAACCTGATTCCTTCTTTCAATAAAGCAAGCTAGGAAACAAGACGCATTGCAGAGGAAGGAGCGGACAGAAGGTATGGAGGGGAGGGGAGATAAGCGGGTGCCCTGTGTGCACGCAGAACACCTGTTAACTGCACGCGTGCAAGTGCACCGCACACGTGCAGGATTCCTGCCCGCCCCTGCTCTAGGCGGAGACGTGAGAGGGTAAATGCTGACGTAATCAGCGCTCGGCGCTGTCTACAGAAACTGTAATGTTTAACTTCACCACGCAGTTTTGACACTAAAACTGCCGAGTCGCTAGCGTTTGCGGAAATGAAAGAACCGGGAAATCGACATGAGCTGTTCCGAACACATCCGATATGTGACAAAACCGAACGACGGACTCATCGGACACGTTGAAACTTCCCCTTCGAATGTCAAGAACGACTATGCTAGTAAAACTTCTACGTTACTTGATTTTCAAACTCCGGAGTGAAACTGAACGTACTGAGACTGTTTTCTCTTTACTTATTGTGATCATCACTAAACTGACACACAGTATTTTAGCGCAACGCAATCTCACTTTCAATAATCTCTACAAAAGAATAGCCCTGAGTATTAATAACCTATGCCCTTCATGAATCACTTACCTCACAAAAAACTTCGTTACTCGAAATACTGCAATACAGCAAGCGCCAATACTGCCAGCTAGATAAAAGATTCTAACTACTGAAGCACAAACTACTGATAGGCATATAGTTAGCAAATGAAAGATTTTGGCACAGAACAAACACTATTTAACACATTTCCTTTCTTTTAACGGACACACGTCCAGATCGTCCGCTCATATTAACATCTCAGAACTCTGGCTTCTCTCTCCCCACGTCCACACATTGCTCCCCACGTCCACACATTGTTGGCGGCTCACCTCCAACTGCCCCACACTGCACTGGCGAATAACATCCAACAACGAGTCCAACCAGCTACAGACTGCACACAGCGCAGTCAGCGATTTTAATACAGAGCGCTACGTGGCGTTACCAACATAAAAACCCAAACAGCCTACTTACAACCTTTTACTGTGCCACTTACGTGAATTTACCATTGTTAGCAAAGTTGTTATGGCCAAACGTGAACGTGCATCGTTTTCCTTTAAGTTTTTGCTCCAAGGGGAATATGCAGGCTGCTAGCTTGTTGATGTACAGAATATCTAATAATAAATCCATACTTAAAAATACAGCTCTAAAATCGTTAGTATATTTACAATGTACAGTCTACTTTTTTAGGCCTGTACGTCGATATTTTTCCCACAATATATCGATATTTTTCGGTAGACCGAGTGCCAATAACACGAGGGTTGGAACTTAAATAGTGGCAACTATTTATTCACAACCGATACAAAAGAGTTACATGTTTGCACCTGTTACTGTCCTTCAAAGTAGTCACCAGCGCTGTGTAGCACCCGTTGCCAGCGATGTGGAAGGCGTACTATACCGTTATCGGAGCCTGTTCTGTTGATGGTGCGAATGGAGCGGTCTACTGCCTGTCGAATCTCGGGAACAGTTCTGAAGCGAATGCCACGAAGTGCTTCCTTCATATTCGGAATCAAATCAAATTCACAAGGACTTAAGTCCGGGGAGTATGGTGGATGGTACAGTACTTCCCAGTCCCATCCACCGAACAGAGCAGCCACAGCTTGCGCTGTATGCGCTCGCGCATTGTCGTTCAAAATGATGTGTGGGTTGCACAGAAAGTGTCGCCGCTTCTTCCGCAAAGCTGGTCACAGGTGATAATTCAAAAACGAACAGTAATACTCTGCATTGACGGTCTGCCGTGAGGGAACGTAATGCGTTAGGATAACACCAATTACAGTCGTATACGAAAATCACCGTACTGGGGCTCTGACGCACTTTCGACTTTCGCGGCGACCCATAATGAAGCCATTCGTTGGATTTGCGTTTCAGTTTTGGCTCGTACGATGTGGCATATGTCTCACCCAGTGTTACGATACGGCGTAACAAAGCCTCTCCTTCGCGATCATAGCGCTCCAAGTGCGTCTGAGCAACGTCGTAATGCATCCATTTCTGCATTTCCGTCAAGTCACGCGGAACCCATCGTGATGCAATTTTTCGCATGCCCAGGCATTCCTCCAGGATGTGAAGCACAGTCGTACGCGCTAATCCGGTTTCGTGGGCGAGCTCACGAATCGTATGTCGTCGATCATTGTCACTAACGTGGCAACGGCATGCACTACTTCTTCAGAGACGCTAGGACGACCTGCCCGATGCATGTCTGCCACAGTTTTCCGACCTTCGTTGAAGGCTTTTACCCAACGTGCCACTGTTCTGTACGGCAATGCCGATTCCCCGCACGCCTCTTGAAGACCTTGATGACACTGTCCTGCTGTACGACCTCTGGCACATTCAATCTTGATCCAACTCCGTTGTTCCTGTTTCGAAAACACAGTGACACCGTTACGTTAGACCGCTCACTCACAAGTGACTCTGTTTCCCTCGCCGGCCGTTGGTGGCCGAGCGGTTCTAGGCGCTTCAGTCTGGAACCACGCGACCGCTACGGTCGCAGGTTCGAATCCTGCCTCGGGCATGGATGTGTGTGATGTCATTAGGTTAGTTAGGTTTAAGTAGTTCTAAGTTCCACCCAACATGTTGTTGTTGTTGTTGTTGTTGTTGTTGTTGTTGTTGTCTTCAGTCCTGAGACTGGTTTGATGCAGCTCTACATGCTACTCTATCCTGTGCAAGCTTCTTCTTCTCTCAGTACTTACTCCATCCTACAGCCTTCTGAAACTGCTTAGTGTATTCATCTCTTGGTCTCTATGATTTTTATGCTCCACGCTGCCCTCCAATGCTAAATTTGTGATCCCTTGATGCCTCAATACATGTCCTACCAACCGGTCCCGTCTTCTTGTCAAGTTGTGCCACAAACTCCTCTTCCCCCCAATTCTGTTCAGTACCTTCTCATTAATTATGTGATCTACCCATATAATCTTCAGCATTCTTCTGTAGCACCACATTTCGAAAGCTTCTATTCTCTTCTTGTCCAAACTGTTTATTCCCTCAGCATCACCCGACTTAGACTACATTCCATGATCCTCATTTTGCTTTTGTTGATGTTCATCTTTCAAGACGCTATCCATTCCGTTCAACTGCTCTTCCAAGTCCTTTGCTGTATCTGACAGAATTACAATGTCATCGGCGAACCTCAGATTTTATTTCTTCTCCATGGATTTTAATACCTATCCGAACTTTTCTTTTGTTTCCTTTACTGCTTGCTCAATATACAGATTGAATAACATCAGGGAGAGGCTACAACCCTGTCTCACTCCCTTCCCAACCACTGCTTTCCTTTCATGCCCCTCGATTCTTATAACTGCCATCTGGTTTGTGTACAAACTGTAAATAGCCTTTCGCTCCCTGTATTTTACCCCTGCCACCCTCAGAATTTAAAAGATAGTATTCCAGTCAACATTGTCAAAAGCTTTCTCTAAGTCTACAAATGCTAGAAACGTAGGTTTGCCTTTCCTTAATCTTTCTTCTAAGATAAGTCGTAAGATCAGTATTGCCTCACGTGTCCCAACATTTCTACGGAATCCAAACTGATCTTCCCCGAGGTCTTCTACCAGTTTTTCCATTCGTCTGTAAAGAATTCGCGTTAGTATTTAGCAGCTGTGACTTATTAAACTGAAGTCTGAGGGTATTTCACCTGTCTCATACATCTTGCTCAGCAGATGGTAGAAGTTTGTCAGGACTGGCTCTCCCAAGGCTGTCAGTAGTTCTAATGGAATGTTGTCTACTCCCGGGGCCTTGTTGCGACTCAGGTCTTCCAGAGCTCTGTCAAACTCTTCACGCAGAATCGTATCTCCCATTTCATCTTCATCTACATCCTCTTTCATTTCCATAATATTGTCCTCAAGTACATAGCCCTTGTATAGACCCTCTATATGCTCCTTCCACCTTTCTGCTTTCCCTTCTTTGTTTAGAACTGGGTTTCCATCTGAGCTCTTGATATTCATACAAGTGGCTCTCTTTTCTCCAATGGTCTCTTTAATTTTCCTGTAGGCAGTATGGATCTTACCCCTACTGAGAAAAGTCTCTACATCCTTACACTTGTCCTCTAGCCATCCCTGCTTAGCCATTTTGCACTTCCTGTCGATCTCTTTTTTGAGACGTTTGTATTGCTTTTTGCCTGATTCACTTAAGTCATTTTTATATTTTCTCCTTTCATTAATTAAATTTTTATGTCTCTTATGTTACCCAAGGAATTCTATTAGCCCTCGTCTTTTTACCTACTTGATCCTCTGCTACCTTTACTATTTCATCTCTCAAAGCTACCCATTCTTATTCCACAGTATTTCTTTCCCCCATTCCTGTCAGCTGTTCCTTAATGCTCTCCCTGAACCTCTGGTTCTTTCAGTTTATCCAGGCCCCATCTCCTCAAATTCCCACCTTTTTGCAGTTTCTTCAGTTTTAATCTACAGTTGATAACCAATAGATTGTGGTCAGAGTCCACATCTGCCCCTGGAAATGTCTTACAATTTAAAACCTGTTTCCTAAATCTCTGTCTTACCATTATATAATCTGATACCATCCAGTATCTCCAGGATTCTTCCATGTATACAACCCACCCTACATACATATAACACATAACTATATCCTTATCTAAAGATGTATCCACCCTACATACATCTTTAAATAACGAAATATCGGATTTCCCGATATTTTTAAAAATAGCAACAGACCTAATGCAGACAGACGCTGTTTTTATGTGGATACTAGCACATGTCCGAGCCGCCCATGTCGCCCGGCAATGTGGCCGGTTCCTGGTGAGAGCAGGGACGTTTCTGCAGGCTGCCCGCCACATAATTTTCGACCGCGTGGCTAAATCAGACCCTGGCCTGTCCTGGCTCGGCGCCCAGCGTCCTCTCGCCAACCGGTCCTCCAGCGCCTTTAGCGCTCCCGCTGCCGCCCGTCAGGTGGAACCGCCAGTCCAGACAGTCGCTGTACGTAATTCACGTTCGACGCTTTTATCCTCTGCAGCATGGGCGGAGCGCGCGGCTCCCAAGTTACGGGGACCCGTGGGCGTGTCACAAACCTGCCACCACTCGTAAAACGATTTTTTGTGTTATCGTGTCAACGGGCTTTTAAACAATTTCACGCAAAAAATTTTCCATGTTGTATTAAGTACGGTTATGTTTCGGTTATTAGGATTCCTCTTTATGCAAAACACATTTTTTCCCTTTTTCCCTCTTTTTTATTCTTTACTGAAACATATTTCGATGCCTAAACTATGTAATCCGAAGTATCGGGACACGTATTACTGGACGTTAATAAGCGGTGTGTCCACTTTCCGCCTTTGTGACGCCTTAAAATCTCCTGGCGACATTTTGAGCCATTTTGCACTTTCAGCCATTTTGCACTTTCATCAGCCATTTTGCACTTTCATCAGCCATTTTGCACTTTCATCAGCCATTTTGCACTTTCATCAGCCATTTTGCACTTTCATCAGCCATTTTGCACTTTCATCAGCCATTTTGCACTTTCATCAGCCATTTTGCACTTTCATCAGCCATTTTGCACTTTCATCAGCCATTTTGCACTTTCATCAGCCATTTTGCACTTTCATCAGCCATTTTGCACTTTCATCAGCCATTTTGCACTTTCATCAGCCATTTTGCACTTTCATCAGCCATTTTGCACTTTCATCAGCCATTTTGCACTTTCATCAGCCATTTTGCACTTTCATCAGCCATTTTGCACTTTCATCAGCCATTTTGCACTTTTGAGATGTTTGTATTCCTTTTCACCTTTTACTGCAGTTTTATGTTTTCTCCTTCAATCTCTCTTCTGATACCCATGGATTTCTACTAGCCCTCAAATTTTTACCTACTTGATTCTCTGCTGCCTTACTATTTCATCTCTCAGAGCTACCCATTCTTCTTCTACAGTATTTCTTTCACCTGTTCTTGTCAAGCTTTCCCTAATGCTCTCTCTGAAACCCTGTACCACCTCTGGTGCTTTCTGTTTATCCACATCCCATCTCCTTAAATTGCTACCTTTTTGCAGTTTCTTCATATTTAATCCACAGTTGATAACCAGTAAGTTGTGGTCAGAGTCCACATTTGCCGCAGGAAATGTCTCACAATTTAAAACCTGGAACCTAAATTTGTTTTACTATTATATAATCTATCTGGAACCTTCCAGCGTCTCCAGGCCTCTTCCACGTATACGACCTTCTTTGGAGTAAATCGGTCAAAAACTTTTCGTCATTCTTGCTAACAACGTCAAACGACGACTTGCCTTTATTTATAAAGTAGTGTAGATTTTAGTAATTCGTCTTTCACAGAAATTCGTTTCTTGCTATTGCCTGTCCACCTTTTAAATACATTTTACTTCCCGTCATCAGTTACGAAGGTCACTCCAAAAGAAATGCACACTATTTTTGTAAAAATACAGTTTTCATTCAGCGGGTGTGAAAGTTTCAGTGTGTAGATACATCCTTCCTGCTTGTTTTCAAACTTAGTTCAACCTGCTCCCCTGAGTGGCGCCGTCACAGCATGTCTTCAAGGTGGCTGCTACACTTGACGTTCGTCAGAAGCAACGTACTGTCATAGAATTCCTGTGGTGTGAAAACGAGACAGTGCGAAACATCCACAAGAAGTTGAAAAAGGTGTATGGAGATGCTGCTGTCGATCGCAGTACAGTTAGTCGGTGCGCAAGCAGGTTACGCGATGAAAGCGGGCACGGCAATACTGAAGATTGTCCTCGCAGCGGCAGGCCTCGTACTGCACACACTCCAGACAATGTGCAGAGAGTTAACGACTGCTGACAGACGCATCACAGTGAACGAATTGTCACGCTACGTTGGGATATGGGAAGGAAGTGTTTGCAGAATACTGAAAGTGTTGCTTGTGGAGATCGTGCCAAGTGGAACCACCATAAATTCTGATGCATATGTGACGACACTGAAGAAACTTCAAGCTCGACTGAGTCGTGCTCGACCATATCGGCAAAAGCAGGATGTTTTGCTGTTGTACGACAATGCACGGCCACATTGCAGTCAACAAATCATGGAAGCGATCACAAGACTCGGATGAACAACACTGAAACACCCGCCTTACAGTCCTGACCTGGCTCCATGTGACTATCATCTCTTTGGAAAACTGAAAGGTTCTCTTCGTGGAACAAGGTTTGAAGATGATGACTCCCTTGTGCACGCTGCCAAACAGTGGCTCCAACAGGTTGGTCCAGAATTTTATCGTGCGGGTATACAGGCGCTGGTTTCAAGATGACGTAAGGCAGTTCCGAGGAATGGAAATTAAGTGGAGAAATGAAAATATTGTTCCTAAAGGGTGTATCTATACACTGTAAAACTTCAAACATACAGAATTGTTGTGTACATAGTTCCGCGTAGTCAGCGCGTACACAACTTTCCCACTAGAGCGCGCCCTGCTAAGCACAACAGCGCAGGCGCAGCGCTCGTTCGTTTCCGCACTACGAGATAGCGCTGTCTTAGAGACGGACCAAATTCTGCTTCCGCCGATCCGCGTATTAATATGTAACGCAGCCAATGAGATTGCTGCTAACGTAGAACCTTTTCTCCTCGCGGATCACACTCGCGCAGTGATACATGAACGCGCGAGGTATTATAACGAGTGTACAGACCTCCGATTACTCAGTCTGCATTTGTCTCCACCAGTCTGTAACAGTCTGCATTAGTCTGCAGTCAAGTTTCAGTCTGCGCCTAATAAGATTACCATATTCTTGTACATAGCCATGAAGAGAAATGTATAGACACTTTGTCAAGTATCAGAGATATGTGAGAATAAGATTAACGTACCAAGACCAAAGGAACTTCAGATTGTCAGTTGTAAATAGCATCCAGAACCAAGTTAAGTTATTTTTTATGCTTGTTATTATTTTAATAAATGTGTGTGAAAATTAATCAAGTTCTGTTTAAAGTTGGTCACCGTCAATCTGCTACTCTAAGCGTGCAAGTGGCATTTCTATCGTCTGACCTAACGGCAGAAGATAAACACGCCTACTTCGTTAGAGCGACAAGTCCAATAATCTGATGGTGTGTGTACCGAAGGTCATACAGTACGCACACCACAAGAATAAAAGATGGATTTAAAAAAAAATAGTGGACGTTTTTGTAGTGACCCTCGTACTTTAATGTCGGAACAGCAAAACTCATCTTCTACATTTAGTGTCCCGTTGCGTAATCTAAAACATTCTATCGGCTCGCCTGATTTATTTCGGACTGCATTCCAATATCTTTGTTTTACTTTTGCTTCGGGAATGCAACAAGAGCAGATATGCGTACGAAGGAAACTAAACGTCATTTGTGCTCCCACTGATTAAAATTTCTCCAGCTTCTGGGATTGGAACTGGCTACTAGCACGCGTCTATAAGATACGCTTGATCAGGAGAGCACTGGCGTCAGCTTAAATGCCAGCATACCTCGTCTGAATACGGTAGCAGTATCCGCGGTAATTGCACGGGACCTGTTGGCTGGCGTGTTGGCGAGTGTAGGAATGTGAAAGCTGCTCATTGCTGAGGTTATACAGGAAAACAGCGGACTCAGTGCCTACCGTAAACATTATCGCCCCCTTCCTTCAGCAGGTGCCTTAGTGGACGTTAAAAGCGCAGCCGTGCCGTCCGCTTTACGAGCTGCAGCCATCTTGTAGAGGAAGCGATAAACGAAACGCTACCTCAGTTGCAACTCTCCTCTACCACACTTTCGTTGACTGCCAATACACACTCTCTCTCTCTCTCTCTCTCTCTCTCTCTCTGCCGGCCGAAGTGGCCGTGCGGTTAAAGGCGCTGCAGTCTGGAACCGCAAGACCGCTACGGTCGCAGGTTCGAATCCTGCCTCGGGCATGGATGTTTGTGATGTCCTTAGGTTAGTTAGGTTTAACTAGTTCTAAGTTCTAGGGGACTAATGACCTCAGCAGTTGAGTCCCATAGTGCTCAGAGCCATTTGAACCATTTTTTTTCTCTCTCTCTCTCTCTCTCTCTCTCTCTCTCTCTCTCTCTCTCTCTCTGCCCCTCCCTCCCTCCCTCCCTCCCTCCCTCCCTCCCTCCCAGCATACTACTGCACACTTACTTTTAATTCTCCAGCATGAGTTTGCATTTTCTCTCGCACCTTCTCCTTGTATGTTTGCTGGCTACTTGTTCCTGTTCTTATCTCTGTTGGCAGTCATGTTTAGGTTCATGGAAGTCCAATGATGAACAGACAAGGACATAATCAGAACAGCATCGGGCTATTTGACAGAATCACTCTTGTTCTCTATAAAAGCCAGTGGTCAGGCGATTTTTCTGCGGTGTTTCGGCAGATATTTTCAGTTTAGTTTCTAGTGTGTAGCTGGGGTACACCAGACGTTGCCCGTCGCGTCTTGTTTGAGACGCCCCGTGTCAGCGGAAAGCGTCGGTTTGTTTATCGTTATAAACAAAATAATTTTTAAAAGCAGAGTTTTACATTTGCTTTGTTTCAGGGCGCAAAAGCAACTAGGGTCGTACGCGCCCATGTCAGAATCAAGAACAAGAAGAAGAGGAAAAAGGGGCTAAAAGCGACTACACTTTATGCCCAGTCGACGGAAGGAAAGACAGCTTAAAACAGGGACTTTGAGAAAGGTCCATAAAATACGCCATAGAGACCACGGAGGCACTGAACTAAAGATTAAATGTTTTTCGCCATATTGCTACGGCGGATAAAAAGTATAACGCGCTCCACAGCCCGAGCGTCGTTCACAAAAACGGCCGATAACTCAGATGGCACATAAATGAGAACGTAAGTGGCTATAAAAAGGGCGTTCCGTCGGAAAATGGCGAACCTTCAAAGGTTGAGGACAGTGAGCACAAAGTGGTGGGTGATCACCACATAACATGTGGCGATGGCTAAAGAGACGGTTCCCAATACACAACCTAGCACGCTTGAGAACATTCAGCTGACGAGTCTCAGTGGGGACACGCGTATAAACCTTCTGATGAATGACGCGAGTAGCTGTCTACACCTTTGTGTCGAGATCATAATTACACCCTCAGCATTCGTCCATGGTGATCAGGCGCCTTAGGAAGAAATCTTGATTGGGTTGACACGCTGCCAACATTTTCGCTGCTGCTTCGCTTCGGCGAGTTTCTTGAATGGGTGTCAGCAGTAACGGAACCCAGCGCGTTTTTCTTGCGTTCAGAATGTCGTGCATCCAGTTGTCAACTGGTCCATCACTGATTTTCCCTTTCTCCACTGTCTCCTCCATTGTTATACTTCTGTCTTTGAGCACCTGGGCCTGCACTTTCCCCACGATTCACGGTTCTTCACACACAAGTGGTCTGACACTCGGGTTCTCCGTCATTCAGACGATGGAAGCGACCGCTGTCTCACACGATGGTGCAAGCTTGCCGTACATTCCAATGACGTGAGCGTGGATTCTTGCAGCTTTGTTCCCCTACATTCCTGCAAATCACAGCACGATGGACCGACTCTCATCCGTGGGCTCTGCGATTTCGTTTTACCTGCTGTAGCGGGGTTTTGCAGTCTGTGGCACTGTGTACCGGGACTGCAGGCACGTAGCTGCAGACAAGCAAGCAAAATTAATTTTATAATTTCATTTTTTCGAGGAGATAACTAAAAATGTATGACTGCCCCTCCAGTACGGTGTGGTAAAAAATATTGCGCACACGCTGGACGAGTTGGTGGAGGAGTCGAAATAGAACAACTTTCGAACAGGAAATTATGATCTTGGAAATAGTCTAGAGCGATTGAAAGCTTAGGAACACAACGAACAACAAGGACAATCTATGCACATGTGGCGTTAGTCGAGCGGGGATAACGTACTGTTTGTGTGTGCGTACAAATTAACGTACCAGTTAACATGCATCGTCAGACGTGGATGAAACTATATGTCGTATTCAGTGTAACATACCGGTATCCCAGGGGTCCAGTTGCTTGACTACTTCCTTTTTCTCAACCCCCTCCCCCCTCCCTCCTCCTCACTCCTGTTGTATATATGTGTGGGGGGGGGAGGGGAGGCGGCGGCAAGGGGAGCGGATATCAAAATTCTCGACTGCATGACACCAGTAATCGATGGAGAAAAACTTTACGCCAGCGACTGATAATTTTCATGTGATGCCTGCTGTACTTGGTAGAGCCCGCCAGAATTTTCTGTGTAGATTTTATGCCTATATTAAATACGGCGGTCGCCATTCTGAGCCCCTTCTGCCCTAAAGCGCCAGAGAAACTGGTATACGCATGCCTATTCAAATACAGATACACTCCTGGAAATTGAAATAAGAACACCGTGAATTCATTGTCCCAGGAAGGGGAAACTTTATTGACACATTCCTGGGGTCAGATACATCACATGATCACACTGACAGAACCACAGGCACATAGACACAGGCAACAGAGCATGCACAATGTCGGCACTAGTACAGTGTATATCCACCTTTCGCAGCAATGCAGGCTGCTATTCTCCCATGGAGACGATCGTAGAGATGCTGGATGTAGTCCTGTGGAACGGCTTGCCATGCCATTTCCACCTGGCGCCTCAGTTGGACCAGCGTTCGTGCTGGACGTGCAGACCGCGTGAGACGACGCTTCATCCAGTCCCAAACATGCTCAATGGGGGACAGATCCGGAGATCTTGCTGGCCAGGGTAGTTGACTTACACCTTCTAGAGCACGTTGGGTGGCACGGGATACATGCGGACGTGCGTTGTCCTGTTAGAACAGCAAGTTCCCTTGCCGGTCTAGGAATGGTAGAACGATGGGTTCGATGACGGTTTGGATGTACCGTGCACTATTCAGTGTCCCCTCGACGATCACCAGTGGTGTACGGCCAGTGTAGGAGATTGCTCCCCACACCATGATGCCGAGTGTTGGCCCTGTGTGCCTCGGTCGTATGCAGTCCTGATTGTGGCGCTCACCTGCACGGCGCCAAACACGCATACGACCATCATTGGCACCAAGGCAGAAGCGACTCTCATCGCTGAAGACGACACGTCTCCATTCGTCCCTCCATTCACGCCTGTCGCGACACCACTGGAGGCGGGCTGCACGATGTTGGGGCGTGAGCGGAAGACGGCCTAACGGTGTGCGGGACCGTAGCCCAGCTTCATGGAGACGGTTGCGAATGGTCCTCGCCGATACCCCAGGAGCAACAGTGTCCCTAATTTGCTGGGAAGTGGCGGTGCGGTCCCCTACGGCACTGCGTAGGATCCTACGGTCTTGGCGTGCATCCGTGCGTCGCTGCGGTCCGGTCCCAGGTCGACGGGCACGTGCACCTTCCGCCGACCACTGGCGACAACATCGATGTACTGTGGAGACCTCACGCCCCACGTGTTGAGCAATTCGGCGGTACGTCCACCCGGCCTCCCGCATGCCCACTATACGCCCTCGCTCAAAGTCCGTCAACTGCACATACGGTTCACGTCCTCGCTGTCGCGGCATGCTACCAGTGTTAAAGACTGCGATGGAGCTCCGTATGCCACGGCAAACTGGCTGACACTGACGGCGGCGGTGCACAAATGCTGCGCAGCTAGCGCCATTCGACGGCCAACACCGCGGTTCCTGGTGTGTCCGCTGTGCCGTGCGTGTGATCATTGCTTGTACAGCCCTCTCGCAGTGTCCGGAGCAAGTATGATGGGTCTGACACACCGGTGTCAATGTGTTCTTTTTTCCATTTCCAGGAGTGTATATGTAAACAGGCAGAATACGGCGCTGCGGTCGACAACACCTATATAAGACAACAAGCGTCTGGCGCAGTTGTTAGATCGGTTACTGCTGATACAATGGTAGGTTATCAGGATTTGAGTGAGTTTGACCGTGGTGTTATAGTCGGCGCACGAGCGATGGGACACAGCATCTCCGAGGCAGCGATGAAGTGGACACTATGTCACGAATTTCAGGAATCCGGTAAAACACCAAATCCCCGACATCGTTGCGGCCGTAATAAGATCCTGCAACAACGGGACCAACGACGACTGAAGAGAATCGTTCAGCGTGACAGAAGTGCAACCCTTCCGCAACTTGCTGCAGATTTCAATGTTGGGCCAGCAAGAAGTGTCAGCGAAACATCATCGATATGGGCTTTCAGAGGCGACTGCCCACTTGTGTACCCTTGACGACTGCACGACGTGAAGCTTTATGCCTCGAATGGTTCAAATGGCTCTGAGCAGTATGGGAGGTTATCACTCCCCTAGAACTTAGAACTACTTAAACCTAACTAACCTAGGGACATCACACATATCCATGTCCGAGGCAGCATTCCAACCTGCGACCGTAGCAGTCGCGCGGTTCCAGACTGAAGCGCCTACAACCGCTCGGCCACAGCGGCCGGCTTTATGCTTCGCTTGGGCTCGTCAACATTGGAGTGTTGATGACTGGAAACATGTTGCCTGGTCGACGAGTCTCGTTTCAAATTGTATCCATCGGATGGACGTGTACGGGTATGGAAACAGCCTCACGAATCCATGGACCCTGCATGTCACCAGGGGCCTGTTCAAGCTGGTGGAGACTCTGTAGACCCTGATACGTCTATATACGTCTCTGACAGGTGACACGTACGTAAACATCCTGTCTGATCACCTGCGTCTATTCATGTCCATTGTACATTCCGACAGGCAATTCCAGTAGTACAACGCGACACCCGACACGTCCCGAATTGCTACAGAGTGGCTCCAGGAACGCTTTTCGGAGTTTAAACTCTTCCGCTGGCCACCAAACTCCCCAGACATGAACATTGTTCAGCGTATCTGGGATGCCTTGCAACGTGCTGTACAGAAGAGAAGCCCACCCCACTCGTACGCATTTCTGGACAGCTCTGCAGGATTCATGGTGTCAGTTCCCTCCAGCACTTCATGAGACATTATTCGAGTCCATGCCAGGTTGCCGGCCGATGTGGCCGAGCGGTTCTAGGCGCTACAGTTTTGAACCGCGTGATCGCTACGGTCGTAGGTTGGAATCCTGCCTCGGGCATGGATGTGTATGATGTCCTTAGGTTAGTTAGGTTTACGTAGTTCTAAGTTCTAGGGGACTGATGACCTCAGATGTTAAGTCGCATAGCCATTTGAACCATGCCAGGTCTTGTTTCAGCACTTTTGCATGTTCGCTGGGGCTCTTCACGATATTATGCAGGTGTACCAGTTTCTGTGGCTGTTCAGTGTATACTGGAGGACATTGTTGAGTAATCAGTATATTATCTTTGCTACGGCGCGTGTACATTGATTGTCCTTGTTCTGACTGCCCGAATCTTTCACTGGCTCACGGTTACTTCTAAGACAATAAATTGCTATGCCGAAGTGGTATTTCGAGTTTTCGACCCTTTTATCGGTTACTTCAATTTGTGCGCAATGTTTTGAAATACCGTTTGTATCGAAATCGTTAGAAAGTAGGGCAAACAACCAGTGCAGGGCTCTCGAAAACGGAGAGTTGACGAGATGTTCCAGCTGTGAAGAATGGGTGAACCGGTTCGAGAGGGAGAACACAGATGGAGCTAGCAGGACGTGACAGGCGCGCGTGCAGACGGCAGACGTGACCGGGACAATGTGCGGAAGCCGACACCGCCGACCTACAATACGAGGCTGGACCGCAGCTCGCCGGCGTGTCTCCAGCGGCCGACAGACGGACAGCTACGCGGCTCGGGGATTGTCTTACATAGACGCGCCGTGGGCCCGCTGAGTTTCGCGCTGCCTCTCTTCACCCGCAGGAAGCCAGGCGTTGCGCTTCAGAGCGTTCACATTTCTTGCCGCCCATCTCGCAACCTCTTTCCAAGACGCTGCCCGTACCGCTCACCAGCTCTCCAGAGTCATTTGCCACGTCTGACAGAACTGCAGTGTCATTGGCAAATCTTGGAAGTTTTTTTATTTTTTGAAGCCTCTTGCGAGATTAAATCTGTGTGCCAGACCAGCAATCGAACCTGGTACCATTGCATTTTCCATTCTCTACCGACAGAGCAGTACTGACGACCTGTCCTTACAAATTCCGCTAGCTCCTTATCTCCTCCTTTCCCTGAGCTTTAATTCCCTTCCAACTTTCTCCTTTGTTTCCTTCACTACTCGCACAATATGCAGATTCAGAAACATCGAGAATTGGCTGCAATCCTATCTCACTCCCTTCTCAGCTACTGCTTCCATTTGATGTCCTCTGACTTGGGTACTTGATTCTGGTTTCTGTTCTAAGATAACTTTCCGCTTTCTGCTAGTAGAAATCCTTGGGTAACACAAGAAATATTGAATTTAACTGATGAAAGGAGAAAATATAAAAGTGCAGTAAATGAAGCAGGCAAAAAGGAATACAAACTTCTCAAAAATGAGATCGACAGGAAGTGCAAAATGGCGAAGCAGGCATGGCTAGAGGACAAATGTAAGGATGTAGAGGCTTGTCTCACCAGGGGTAAGATAGATACTGCCTACAGGAAAATTAGAGAGACCTTTGGAGAAAAGAGAACCACTTGTATGAATATCAAGAGCTCAGATGGAAACCCAGTTCTAGGCAAAGAAGGGAAAGCAGAAAGGTGGAAGGAGTATATAGCGGGTCTATACAAGGGCGATGTACTTGAGAACAGTATTATGGAAATGGAAGAGGATGAAGATGAAATGGGAGATATGATACTGCGTGAAGAGTTTGACAGAGCACTGAAAGACCTGAGTCGAAACAAGGCCCCGAGAGTTGACAACATTCCATTAGAACTACCGATAGCCTCGGGAGAGCCAATTCTGACAAAACTCTACCATCTGGTGAGCAAGATCTATTAGACAGGCGAAATACCCTCAGACTTCAAGAAGAATATAATAATTCGAATCCCAAAGAAAGCAGGTGTTGACAGATGTGAAAATTACCGAACTATCAGTTTAATAAGTCATGGCTGCGAAATACTAACCCGAATTCTTTACAGACGAATGGAAAAACTAGTAGAAGCCGACCTCAGGGAAGATCAGTTTGGATTCCGTAGAAATATTGGAACACGTGAGGCAGTACTGACCCTACGACTTATCTTAGAAGCTAGATTAAGGAAAGGGAAACCTACGTTTCTAGCATTTGTAGACTTAGAGAAAGCTTTTGACAATGTTGACTGGAATACTCTCTTTCAAATTCTGAAGGTGGCAGGGGTAAAATACAGGGAGCGAAAGCCTATTTACAATTTGTACAAAAACAAGATGGCAGTTATAAGAGTGGAGGGGCATGAAAGGGAAGGAGTGGTTGGGAAGCGAGTGAGACAGGGTTGTGGCCTCTCCCTGATGTTATTCAATCTGTATATTGAGCAAGCAGTAAAGGAAACAAAAGAAAAATTCGGAGTAGGTATTAAAATCCATGGAGAAGAAATAAAATCTTCGAGGTTCGCCGATGACATTGTAATTCTGTCAGATACAGCAAAGGACTTGAAAGAGCAGTTGAACGGAATGGATAGTGTCTTGAAAGGAGGATATCAGATGAACATCAACAAAAGCAAAACGAGGATCATGGAATGTAGTCAAATTAAATCGGGTGATGCTGAGGGAATTAGATTAGGAAATGACACTTAAAGTAGTAAAGGAGTTTTGCTATTTGGGGAGCAAAATAACTGATGATGGTCGAAGTAGAGAGGATATAAAATGTAGACTGGCAATGGCAAGGAAAGCGTTTCTGAAGAAGAGAAATTTGTTAACATCGAGTATAGATTTAAGTGTCAGGAAGTCGTTTCTGAAGGTATTTGTATGGAGTGTAGCCATGCATGGAAGTGAAACATGGACGATAAATAGTTTAGACAAGAAGAGAATAGAAGCTTTCGAAATGTGATGCTACAGAAGAATGCTGAAGATTAGATGGGTAGATCACGTAACTAATGAGGAGGTGATAAATAGGATTGGGGAGAAGTTTGTGGCACAACTTGACTAGAAGAAGGGATCGATTGGTAGGACATGTTCTGAGGCAACAAGGGCAGCGTGGAGGGTAAAAATCGTAGAGGGAGACCAAGCAGATTCAGAAGGAGGTAGGTTGCAGTAGGTACTGGGAGATGAAGCAGCTTTCACAGGATATAGTAGCATGGAGAGCTGCATCAAACCAGTCTCAGGACTGAAGACCACAACAACAACAATTAGAAGATAATTACAGGTCATTCTCTTAAAGCCATCTGCGATAGCAACATTTTGCACACTGAAAAGAAAGGACATAGACCATATATTCTATAAGAATTAGAGATTCTCAAGCATTTTGCTCGAAAACATAGCCTCATCCTTAACGAACAGCTACAGCTACGTACCAAAAAAGTTTTCAACGGTATAAAGCCGTTACTCGATATCTGACTTCGAGTCTCCTTGTGCAGATTGCCGAAATGTTTTTTTCCTTCTAAGCTAGTCCTATGTTTTTCAGTTATCAAACGTTTCTTGCCTGCTTTTGACGTCAATAATGCTTTCTACAAGTTGTCATTCAGTCCTATCTACATTTTCGTAAAGATGTTTTCATGTTTTATCTTGCTGTTATAAACTTTGATGTAGACAAAATGTTATGTTGTATGCTACTATCAGACAAACATTGCTCTCCATTATGTACCAAATACTGTTTATTTATAATCATTTCTGCCTATATTTCGATGTGAAGTGGCCTAATTGTATCTACGGCTACTAGATGGTGCGCTCGTTGCAGTGCCATGTTCACCTGGCCGCGTTTGTTAACGCGGGCACCTCAGTCCGTTTACAACCTGCACCAACGCAAGCAACGAGCAGCCCTTAGTGGCTCGCCATCACAGTTTTCTTTATCTTTAATATTTTTGCGACTAATGCCCTTTTGGCATATTTATTATTTTATAAATGACATATAAGTACTGCCAGTCTTTCACGACGATTCCGTACTTGTATTCTATCATACGTTTTTAGTTATAATTCTGTGACCATGTTATAGAATACAGACCATTCGTTGATTTAAATTCTGAGGAAGACACTCCTAGCAGTGTCGAGACCAGGTTAATTTGTTAATAATAGTGACCGATGGCTGATTTCCTTCAATTGTAGTGTTGTCGGTATCGATCTGTGTAGAAGGGAAGACGGAGGAGGTCGGTTCTCTCGAAATAGGGTCTCATGTTTTGTTATGGGTACAGGAAAGTATGTTGTGCGTGTAATCCATGCTGGCATGACAGTAACATTTTGTGTAAGTTCACAAACTGCACAGATTCGTGTTTGCCAAAGTCAACCTTAGATGGTCCACCATTCTTGCACTCCGATTTGCGCGCTCTGAACTTTTCCGGGTTGAATTTTTTTCCCAATGCATTTCTCTCGCACAGCCGAAACTGATGTAAGTCTTCTGCGTATTACACCGTGCTTTTAAGTATAATCAGTAGTTGTCGTCGTCATAGGTATACTTGAATTTGCAGTAGGCTAGTGAACTCGTCATATTTGGCGCATGTGACGCCACATATTGGCGGCGGGAAGGGCTCAGCAGAGCAAGGAAGGAGTGGGGTTATTTTGCTTCTGACGACCATGAAGGCAACGTGTCCGTATAGTATTGCCTGCAATGCGATTTAATAAATGTCTCCAATTCGAATGGAACTTTAGATAATCCATCGCGAACGATATTCAACAGTTTGTAAAAGTATTTATCACTTATTTTTGAGCTGTCGTAGAACGTCATAGCTGTTTGCTCGCAGTTGAAACGTCGGCACTTCACTGTGAGCAGGTGAAGTTGCAGTGCGCCGACCAAGGCCAGCAACATTCATTACCTCTCAGAAGTGGGCACCGGGAGTTCCTACTAAAACCGCACACGCTATCCGTTGCCCCCGTTTGCCTCAGAGGAGAATCAAATAAAAGGGGGGCGACATTCTAATCAGCGTATTGTGTTTGCGGCGGGGTTTTCTTTGAAAGTTTGTCGCTTTCTTCGTACGGAGAAAAAAGAGATCAGAGAGCTTGGCGATCAGGTGTCAGTCGCTTGCAGATCGAGGTAAGCCGATGGACTTTGCGCTTTGGCTAGCGCCCTGCGATAGCGGGACGCTGATATTCTGCCGTAAACTGCCCAAGGGGATTACGGAATTCGCTAAAACGAAATAACTTGAAAAGCGAATGAAAAGGAATTGATTAAACAATGAACACTATGCAGTGAATGACTGCTTGGATTAGGCGGAGTAGAGGTTTGGAGGAGGAGAAAAAAAAAAGAAAAAAGCGATAAGTGTGAATAGAACTCGCGCCCCGAGGGATCCGCAGAAATCTACACTGCTGGCCATTAAAATTGCTACACCAAGAAGAAATGCAGATGATAGGCGGGTATTCATTGGACAAATATATTATACTAGAATTAACATGTGATTACATTTTCACGCAATTTGGGTACATAGATCCCGAGAAATCAGTACCCAGAACAACCACCTCTGGCCGCAATAACGGCCTTGATGCGCCTGGGCATTGAGTCAAACAGAGCTTGGATGGCGTGTACAGGTACAGCTGCCCATGCAGCTTCAACACGATGCCACAGTTCGTCAAGAGTAGTGACTGGCATATTGTGACGAGCCAGTTGCTCGGCTACTATTGACCAGACGTTTTCAATTGGTGAGAGATGTGGAGAATGTGCTGCCCAGAGCAGCAGTCGAACATTTTCTGTATCCAGGAAGGCCCGTACAGGACCTGCAACATGCGGTCGTGCGTTATGCTGCTGAAATGTAGGGTTTCGCAGGGATCGAATGAAGGGTAGAGCCACGGGTCGTAAGACATCTGAAATGTAACGTCCACTGTTCAAAGTACCGTCAGTGCGAACAAGAGGTGACCGAGACGTGTAACCAATGGCACCCCATACCATCACGCCGGGTGATACGCCAGTATGGCGATGGCGAATACACGCTTCCAATGTGCGTTCACCGCGATGTCGCCAAACACGGATTAGACCATAATGATGCTGTAAACAGAACCTGTATTCATCCGAAAAAATTACGTTTTGCCGTTCGTGCACCCAGGTTCGTCGTTTAGTACACCATCGCAGGCGCTCTTGTCTGTGATGCAGCGTCAAGGGTAACGACAACCACGGTCTCCGAGCTGATAGTCCATGCTGCTGCATACGTCGTCGAACTGTTCGTGCAGATGGTTGTTGTCTTGCAAACGTCCCCATCTGTTGACTGAGGGATCGAGACGTGGCTGCACGATCCGTTACAGCCGTGCGGATAAGATGCCTGTCATCTCGACTGCTAGTGACACGAGGCCGTTAGGATCCAGCACGGCGTTCCGTATTACCCTCCTGAACCCATCGATTCCATATTGGATCTCGACCAACGCGAGCAGCAATGTCGCGATACGATAAACCGCAGTCGAGATAGGCTTCAATCCGACCTTTATCAAAGTCGGAAACTTGATTGACTGTACGCATTTCTCCTCCGTACAAGAGGCATCACAACAACGTTTCACCAGGCAACGCCGATCAACTGCCGTTGTGTATGCTAAATCGGTTGGAAACTCTCCTCATGTCAGCACGTTGTGTGAATGCTCTGAAAAGCAAATCATTTGCGTATGACAGCATCTTCCTGTCGGTTAAATTTCGCGTCTTTAGCACGTCATCTTTGTGGTGTAGCAATTTTAATGGGCAGTAGTGTAAGTTTAGGAGAGCTAATATGGGAATCTGACGCCAGTTCATTCCGTCAACAGTGTGATATACGAGCCAGATACAGCCGACAACTGCCGCTGGAGAGTGTTGCTATCGCGCGTACCACGATGGGGCCCACGTTGCTGACAAGGGAACCTCCCCATCGCACCCCCCTCAGATTTAGTTATAAGTTGGCACAGGGATAGGCCTTGAAAAACTGAACACAGATCAGTCGAGAAGACAGGAAGAAGTTGTGTGGAACTATGAAAAAAATAAGCAAAATATACAAACTGAGTAGTCCATGCGCAAGGTAGGCAACATCGAGGAGGGTGTTAGCTTACGAGCGCCGTGGTCCCGTGGTTAGCGTGAGCAGCTGTGGAACGACAGGTCGTTGGTTCAAATCTTCTCTCGGGTGAAAATTTTAATTTTTTATTTTCAGATAATGATCAAAGTTCAGGCTCTCACACATAATCAACTTCGCTCTCCAAAATTCCAGGACATGTTCAGATTTGCTTGGACATATACAGAATTTGACGGTCTACGGACGGAAACATTTGAAAACGTAAAAAACATATGTTTTGACAGAGCACAGGGAAAACTGTGCGACTCTGAAACTGTTGCATTCATTTGATGCAGTTTATGTGACAAACTCTTATGATTTCATCACTTTTTTGGGAGTGATATCACATCCACAAGAAAACCTAAATCGGGCAAGGTAGAAGAATCTTTTTACCCATTCGCCAAGTGTGCAAGTTAGGTGGGTCGAGAACTTATTCCTGTCATGTGACGCACATGCCGTCACCAGTGTCGTAAAGAATATATCAGACGTGTTTTCCTGTGGAGGAATCGGTTGACCTATGACCTTGCGATCAAATGTTTTCTGTTCCTATTGGAGAGGCACGTCCTTTCGTCTACTAATCGCACGGTTTTGCGGTGCGGTCGCAAAACACAGACATTAAACTTATTACAGTGAACAGAGACGTCAATGAATGAACAGACAGATCGGAGCTTTGCGAAAAAAAAAAGAAAGTAAAATTTTCACTCGAGGGAGGACTCGAACCAAGGACCTTTCGTTCCGCAGTTGCTCACTCTATCACGAGACCACGGCGCTCATCAGCTATCATTGTCCTTTATGTTGCCTATCTTGCACATGGACTACTCAGTTTGTATATTTTGCTTATTTTTTCATAGTTCCACACAACTTCTTCCTGTTTTCTCGATTGATCTGTGTTCAGTTTTTCAAGGCCTATCCATTGTGTCAATTTATAACTAAATCTGAGGGGGGTGCGATGGGGAGGTTCCCTTGTGAGCATTCAGCAGCACATCGAACTCTGCACGCTGGGAGGTTGTCGTTCGACGGCTTTGGGTTGGTGGACGCCGCGGATGAGTCGGTGGTGCGGCATCAGCCACCGAGGAGCAGGGCGGCCAGCTGGCTGGGTGGTTCTCCCGCCCCGTGCTGAGCGTCGCGCCTCGCCCGGTTGCCTGGTGCGCCTATCGCAGACACACGTGCCGTATCTGCCCCACACGTCCTGCCGCAGCCGCCCAAAACAGGAGGGCTCTCGGCTCAGATTGCCCCCACACACTTTCAGCCACGTACGTTGCTGCACAGATAGCAGCATCGTACTGTCCTTACCTTTGATGCTGCTGCTGCTTAGAACGTCCTTTTCCAAATGCACACTTCCGATTCTCGGGAAATAACTACAGAATCGACAATTTTCGTATGGCTAAAGTTGTTGTTGATGATTTTTCCTTCAGTCAGCCCTTAAGGGGGGTACGACGTCAAACGGGCCGACTTGAAGCTGGAGGGGCACCACGATTGGTCGATAAGTGATAAAGTGACACTGAACATAAAGAAAACCAATGCCATGAATTTCAGTTTGAAGCGGCAAAATAACAATGTTAAATTAAATGTAGATGGCACCTCTATAGACTGTGTAACAAATGCAAAATTTCTATGAATGAATGTTGATTCTCAGTTGAAGTGGTGTGAACACACAAAGCTACACTAGTGCCCATTAAAATTGCTTCACCACGAAGATGACGTGCTACAGACGCGAAATTTAACCGACACGAAGAAGCTGCTGTGATATGCAAATGATTAGCTTCTCAGAGCATTCACACAAGGTTGGCGCCGGTGGCGACACCTACAACGTGCTGACATGAGGAAAGTTTCCAACCGATTTCTCATACACAAACAGCAGTTGACCGGCGTTGCCTGGTGAAACGTTGTAGTGATGCCTCGTATAAGGAGGAGAAATCCGTACCATCACGTTTCCGACTTAGATAAAGGTCGGATTGTAGCCTATAGCGATTGCGGTTTATCGTATCGCGACATTGCTGCTCGCGTTGGTCGAGATCCAATGACTGTTACCAGAATATGGACTCGGTGGGTTCAGGAGGGTAATACGAAACTCCGTGTTGGAACCCAACGGCCCCGTATCACTAGCAGTCGAGATGACTGACACCTTATCCGCATGGCTGTAACGGATCGTGCAGCCATGTCTCGATCCCTGAGTCAACAGATGGGGCCGTTTGCAAGACAACAACCATCTGCACGAATAGTTCGACGACATTTGCAGCGGCTCCGAGACCATGGCTGCGGTTAGCCTTGACGTTGCATCACAGACAGGAGCGCCTGTGATGGTGTACTCAACGACGAACCTGGGTGCATGGATGGCAAAACGCCATTTTTTCGGATGAATCCAGGTTCTGCTTACAGCATCATGATAGTCTCATCCGTGTTTGGCGACATCGCGGTGAACGCACATTGGAAGCGTGTATTCGCCATCGCCATACTGGCGTATCAGCCGGTGTGATGGTATGGGGTGCCATTGGTTACACGTCTCGGTCACCTCTTGTTCGCATCGACGGCACTTTGAACAGTTGACGTTACATTTCAGATGTGTTACGACCCGTAGCTCTACCCTCCATTCGATACCTGCGAAACCCTATATTTCAGCAGGATAATGCACGACCGCTCGTTGCAGGTTCTGTACGGACCTTTCTGGATACAGAAAATGTTCGACTGCTGCCCTGGACTGCACATTCCTCAGATCTCTCACCAATTCAAAACGTCTGGTCAATGGTGGCCGAGGAACTGGCTCGTCGCAATACGCCAGTCACTACTCTTGATGAACTGTGGTGTCGTGTTGAAGTTGCATGGGCAGCTGTACCTCCTGTACAGGCCATCCAAGCTCTGTTTGACTCAATGCCCAGGCGTATCAAGGCCGTTATTACGCCAGAGGAGATAGTTCTGAATTCTGATTTCTCAGGATCTATGCACCCAAATTGCGTGAAAATGTAATCACATGTCAGTTCTAGTATAATACACTACTGGAAATGGAAAAAAGAACACATTGACACCGGTGTGTCAGACCCACCATACTTGCTCCGGACACTGCGAGAGGACTGTACAAGCAATGATCACACGCACGGCACAGCGGACACACCAGGAACCGCGGTGTTGGCCGTCGAATGGCGCTAGCTGCGCAGCATTTGTGCACAGCCGCCGTCAGTGTCAGCCAGTTTGCCGTGGCATATGGAGCTCCATCGCAGTCTTTAACACTGGTAGCATGCCGCGACAGCGTGGACGTGAACCGTATGTGCAGTTGACGGACTTTGAGCGAGGGCGTATAGTGGGCATGCGGGAGGCCGGGTGGACGTACCGCCGAATTGCTCAACACGTGGGGCGTGAGGTCTCCACAGTACATCGATGTTGTCGCCAGTGGTCGGCGGAAGGTGCACGTGCCCGTCGACCTGGGACCGGACCGCAGCGACGCACGGATGCACGCCAAGACCGTAGGATCCTACGCAGTGCCGTAGGGGACCGCACCGCCACTTCCCAGCAAATTAGGGACACTGTTGCTCCTGGGGTATCGGCGAGGACCATTCGCAATCGTCTCCATGAAGCTGGGCTACGGTCCCGCACACCGTTAGGCCGTCTTCCGCTCACGCCCCAACATCGTGCAGCCCGCCTCCAGTGGTGTCGCGACAGGCGTGAATGGAGGGACGAATGGAGACGTGTCGTCTTCAGCGATGAGAGTCGCTTCTGCCTTGGTGCCAATGATGGTCGTATGCGTGTTTGGCGCCGTGCAGGTGAGCGCCACAATCAGGACTGCATACGACCGAGGCACACAGGGCCAACACCCGGCATCATGGTGTGGGGAGCGATCTCCTACACTGGCCGTACACCACTGGTGATCGTCGAGGGGACACTGAATAGTGCACGGTACATCCAAACCGTCATCGAACCCATCGTTCTACCATTCCTAGAGCGGCAAGGGAACTTGCTGTTCCAACAGGACAATGCACGTCCGCATGTATCCCGTGCCACCCAACGTGCTCTAGAAGGTGTGTCAACTACCCTGGCCAGCAAGATCTCCGGATCTGTCCCCCATTGAGCATGTTTGGGACTGGATGAAGCGTCGTCTCACGCGGTCTGCACGTCCGGCACGAACGCTGGTCCAACTGAGGCGCCAGGTGGAAATGGCATGGCAAGCCGTTCCACAGGACTACATCCAGCATCTCTACGATCGTCTCCATGGGAGAATAGCAGCCTGCATTGCTGCGAAAGGTGGATATACACTGTACTAGTGCCGACATTGTGCATGCTCTGTTGCCTGTGTCTATGTGCCTGTGGTTCTGTCAGTGTGATCATGTGATGTATCTGACCCCAGGAATGTGTCAATAAAGTTTCCCCTTCCTGGGACAATGAATTCACGGTGTTCTTATTTCAATTTCCAGGAGTGTATATTTGTCCAATGAATACCCGTTTATCATCTGCATTTCTTCTTGGTGTAGCTATTTTAATGGCCAGTAGTGTACTTGCAAACTGAATGTCATCAGCATGTTATGCCCTTAGAATCCTATCACCAGTGTGTAACATGCAGTGTCTTTTAGTTACACATTATTCAAATGTACACTCAATTCTTAGCTATGGAATTCTTTTTTGGGGAACAAATGCACTAAATATGAACACAATTCTCAAACTCCAGAAAAGAACAATAAGAATAACAACCAAAAATACTAGTCGAGCTCATTGTAAAGATCTGTTCAGAACACCGGGGATTTTAACTGCTCGATGTAAATACATTTACCAGTCACTTCTACACATCAAAAATAACATTGGTAATTACTGCAGAAACAGTTATGTCCATGAGCATGGAACAAGAGCTAGACTCAACTTACATTTGCCAAGGAAAAACAAATGTAAAACTCAAAAGAGCATTTTCTACCAAGAAATAAAACTGCACAACAAATTACCAAAAGAGAAAGAAATTCCCAAAATACACTTATTTAAAAAAGACAGCTAAAAAGTACCTGTTACGCAATACATTTTATACATTGAAGGATTACTTAGCTAAAACAGAGTAGGGGTTTGATAAAAAAATGTTTTACAAATAAATAAGAATAATAATGATTATAAAATATGCAACATTCCACATAACAACTTCACTCTTTTTTTTGTCCTTTCTAGAAATACTTACCCCCTTGCTATGCATAACACAATAGTAACACCTCTTCCTCTTTATGAGCTCACTCATTATGGAGGGATGCTGACTCAGTTTTTCAGGATTGCAGATGGGAAGTTGCGGTACAGAAAATGGCCCTGTGTGTGTGTGTGTGTGTGTGTGTGTGTGTGTGTGTGTGTGTGTGTGTGTGTGTGTGCAGTGAGATATGAGTGAACAATGTGGCATTACATTATTTAATAAGTTATTTGTTAAAAAAAAGTATTGTATACCAGGAGTAAATCTAATGATTGTCTCTAACTAGAAGTCTGTAAGTATATATGTGTATGAATTAGCTTATTTTAAATTGATATAAATTTGTACTCGTAAATACTTTGACATGTCCTATATCCTTGTAAAAAGAGATCTGCGGATGAATAAAGCCACTACTACTACCGGTACTACTGCTGCTACTACTACTAGGACATTTTAATTTCCAGTCTGTACTTTCACAAATAAATTGATAAAACTTTGTGAGCATGGCCAGGAAGGATTCAGGATTCACACTCATAACATTGGAAGTTCAAGAACACAACAAAATAATTTTTTGTGAAATTTCACTTACTTTTATCTACATTTGTTGCCATAGGTACGCTTTTCTTCGTAAGTAAGAGCGATTCTTCGATGCATTTTGCACAACATACAAACCATACTTACAGGTGTATGAAACCCTTAAATATATTAAAAACCGTGGTAAATATTGATATAATTAACTATAAAATTTCAGTTTTTTCTAAACATGAAGTTTAAATTGTAACAGCTCATTCACTTTATCATAAATTAAATAAATTCTAGCCTTTCATACACCTGTAAGTACGGTTTGTATGCTGTGCAAAATTCATCGAAGAATCTCTTACTTATGAAGAAAAGTGTACCTACAGCAACAAATGCAGCCAATAGTAAGTGATAAAATGATGAAATTTCACAAGTAAAAAAAAAATATTTTGTTATGTCCTTGAACTTCCAGTACTGTGAGTGTGAATCCTGAATCCTCCCTCGGCATGCTAACAAAGTTTTATGAATGTATTTGTAAAAGTGCAGACAGTGGAAATTAAAATGTCCTGTGGTGCCATCCTGCTCCAAGTTGGCCCGATTGATTTCCTTTCCCCCTCAATACTGGTTTTATCGCAGATCTCTACGCTATTCTATAGTGTGCAAGCCCCTTCATCTCCGAAAAAGGTGTTGCAGTCTCCACACGTTGCAACCTGCTAACTGTTATCATCTCTTAGTTGTACCGGCGTAAAGTCGAGCGCCGGCACGCCAGTCGGGAACGATAGAGCACAGAGGGCTGTGAGAAGACGTCAGCCAATCACACGCTGACCGACCCCTCTCCAGGACGACAACGCGACGGCAACGGCCTCTATGCGAAGAGGACACTCGACTGGCCGCGGCCCACTTCTACAGAAGCTTCACGACTAGCCACCTGAATAGAAGAGTCTACTGTATCACTTCACTTGTATTATGAATTGTATATATTGAAGAGATTTCTTATTTTCATGTCTCCCTTTGCTTGCGACACTTCTGTTTTATTGTCAAAGTTAAGGACTGCCATTGTTCATTTCGTAATAAAACTCGTTAATACGATTTGTTTCAGTGTTGTATAGTGATCCGAGAAGGCAGGTTTGACGTCAAGGCAGGATTCAAAATTAGTCTCCCTGTGCAATTTGTACCCCACTACCCACCAATGTATCATTCCTTGATGTTTAGAATTTATTCTTTCAAAATATCCGTCCAATTAGTGAAGTAAGATATTGCAGTGCCTGTGGCGTTCAGAGGTACAATACAGTATTCAAGTGGTATAGGTTAATTGCCGCCTTTAGCAACTGTAAAAAAGAAAAAAAAGAAAGGCGTGTCGTTTTATTTTAAAGCATCTACATCTTCAGTGGTCAGGTTTCTTGTTTCCAGAATGAGATTTTTCACTCTGCAGCAGAATGTGCGCTGATATGAAACTTCCTGGCAGATTAAAACTGTGTGCCGGACCGAGACTCGAACTCGGAACCTTTGCCTTTCGCGGGCAAGCGCTCTACCATTTTTTTTATCTCATTTTGTTCGCTTTTGTTCGTTTCATCTGCTCGGGGCGGACGTCGTCGTAAGACAACCGTTTAAGTTCGTTGTTGATCGATGAACTCAGTTTTTTTTTATTACAGAGGGCAGCTAACCCTCTGACCGAACACGCTGAGCTACAGTGCCGGCGACCATCTGAGCTACCCAAGCACGACTCACGCCCCGTCCTCACAGCTTTACTTCTGCCAGTACCTTGTCTCCAACCTTCCAAACTTTACAGAAGCTCTCCTGTGAACCTCATTCTGGAAACATCCCCGAGGCTGTGGCTAAGCCATGTCTCTGCAATGTCCTTTCTTTCAGGAGTGCTACTTCTGCAAGGTTCGCAGGAGAGCTTCTGCAAAGCTTGGAAGGTAGGAGACGAGGTACTGGCAGAAGTAAATCTGAGGACGGGGCGTGAGTCGTGCTTGGGTAGCTCAGTTGGTAGAGCACTTGCCCGCGAAAGGCAAAGGTCCGAGTTCGAGTCCGGCACACAGTTTTAATCTGCCAGGAAGTTTCAATCCTATTCGATGTTGACAATGTTCTCTCCGTCACAAACACTTTTCTTGCAAGTATAAATTTTATATGTTCTCTACTTCGGCTATCATCACTTATTTTACTGTGAAAATAACAAAACATATCTACTGCTTTCAGTGTCTCATATGTTAGTCTAACTTCTTCAGCATTGCCTGATTTAGTTCGTCCACATTCAGTTGCTGTTGTTTTACTTTTATTGATGTTCATCTTATAACCTCTGTTCAAGACACTATCCATTCCGTTCAACTGCCCTTCCAAGTTCTTTGCTGTCTCTGACAGAATTACAATGTCATCAGGTAATCTAAAAAAAAATTCATTTCGTTACATTCCATAGGGCCTTCAGCGTAGTATAAATCACTTACTGACGTATTTGTAAGGAGTTTTCAGTCACTGCCATCTGGTATTAAATTTATCTCTTCCCTTTCACTGTAGGTCTGTTCAGGCTAAATAGTCGTTATGGAGTGACGCGTATATTGTCTACATGCTCTGACATACGTATTAGATCGTTGGCAACTATATTTTTAATTCTCGTTCTGTATATGAATTAAGGTGGCAATTAATCTGTTATGAGAGGAATTTGACAATTCTGTAGCTACGATTTGCACAAGTTACCCTGTATCCTGCTAAACTGACTGAATGACGACCTTCTCCTGTACACAACTGTAAATAGCGGCAGACAGTCTGTGTATGCAGAGAACAAGAGCAGTCCTATCACACTTGCCTGGGCAGTCTCGACAATATCCTTGTCTCCGATGATAGGATAGGCAGGCCACAGAATGATGTCTTGAAGGCGGAGTCATCGACAAGGATAGAAGTAACTTCAGGAGTGCCCGAGCGTAGTATATTTTGATCCCTGCTGTTCTTGTTAACGACCTACGTAATAAATGCTAACAGAATTTTCTACTTGTGTTCCGGCGCTTTAGCCGGTTGCACTAAGCCACTCCCCTCCTTCCTCCCCAAAAATAGAGTGAGAACCTGGGGGAGGTGGCAGTATTTTGTAGGTGTAAATATGTACTACAATCATGAGAAAGATGAGGCAAGTCAGTGAGCCATTGGATGTATGCATCCCTCAAGTCACATTATCTGCCGTTTTCATCCATTAAAAGTGGTTAGTGGAAGCCTGCAGCTGTAAAAACAATGGGTTTCAGCTACCAGTGACGATTTTATTTTTTTAATTTTTTGTTGTTGTTTTTTCCGGAAGTTATTCCAATTTTCGAGTACGCGTTTTCGTGTGTTTCAATATTTATCAACAAAAAAACTCGCAGTAGGCCATAATATACGGAAAAACGCACTTGAAAATGGGAACCATTTCCGGAAACACGTCAGAAATGTTCAAATGTGTGTGAATTCCTAAGGGACCAAACAGCTTAGGTCATCGGTCCCTAGATTTAAACACTACTCATAACAAGACACACACCCATGCCCGATGGAGGACTCGAACCTCCAGCGGGAGGGGCCGCGCTGACCGTGACGTGACGCCTCAAACCGCGCGGCGGAAACACGTCGAGCAAGCAATAAATAAGAGAAAAATTTGAGTGTCAGCAGCAGACGTTACTTTTGTAAACAAACCCGTGTCCGCTTTCGTAACCGGAGAAACCCCAGACAGACGAATCCCCACCCCTGCGATTGACACCTGCTGCTCGCGGCGCAGCGCCACCGCAGCAGACTGGGCTGTGATGGCTGCTGGCGGGAACCGCTGCTGCCAAACTCCAAGTCTGTGAGTGGCCGGGAGCCAGCCAGCCAGCCAGCCGCTGGTCGGCCTCCAGCTCTGCCGCAGTGAGTCACCGCCTGCCTCTCTCGCCGCTGCGCCAGCTACCCACTCTCTTCCTGCTCCGCCTCACTCCTCTGTTCGTGGTAAGCGTCGGTTCGTATCCGTGACGGTGTAGGTCATTACACAGCTCGACTTGCTTATTATTTGTTACGGATATGGCTTCTCTATCGCTCTCCGTATAAACGTTACTAAACGAACGCCGGTTTGAGGAGGCATCGGAAAACGGTGAGAGGACCGACGTATCAGGTCGGTGTTATGCTACATCTACATCGCGTGCTTGTTAAGGGAGGTCGCGACTGCAGGATAATTCTAGCAAACTCCACTTTGAGTCGGCATACACAAATCATCTTATTATTAATTCTGAATGAGTTTTTCAGCTCGTCCCGGGTTCAGTTCCCGGCTGCGTCGGGGATTTTCTCTGCCCAGGGACTGGGTGTATGTGTTGTCCTCATCGTTTCATCATCATCAGCAAATGTGACAGTGGCTAGATTGGGCTGTGAAAAACACTGGACTGTGTAAAAAGTCGGACTTTGTACGGACACTGATGACCGCGCAATTGAGCGCCCCAATAACCAGTCGTCGTCATCATCATCATCATTGTCGTCGTCGTCGTCATCATCATTGTCGTCGTCGTCATCATCATTGTCGTCGTCGTCATCATCATTGTCGTCGTCGTCATCATCATTGTCGTCGTCGTCATCATCATTGTCGTCGTCGTCATCATCATTGTCGTCGTCGTCATCATCATTGTCGTCGTCGTCATCATCATTGTCGTCGTCGTCATCATCATTGTCGTCGTCGTCATCATCATTGTCGTCGTCGTCATCATCATTGTCGTCGTCGTCATCATCATTGTCGTCGTCGTCATCATCATTGTCGTCGTCGTCATCATCATTGTCGTCGTCATCATCATTGTCGTCGTCGTCATCATCATTGTCGTCGTCGTCATCATCATTGTCGTCGTCGTCATCATCATTGTCGTCGTCGTCATCATCATTGTCGTCGTCGTCATCATCATTGTCGTCGTCGTCATCATCATTGTCGTCGTCGTCATCATCATTGTCGTCGTCGTCATCATCATTGTCGTCGTCGTCATCATCATTGTCGTCGTCGTCATCATCATTGTCGTCGTCGTCATCATCATTGTCGTCGTCGTCGTCATCATCATTGTCGTCGTCGTCGTCATCATCATTGTCGTCGTCGTCGTCATCATCGTTGTCGTCGTCGTCGTCGTCGTCATCATCGTTGTCGTCGTCGTCGTCGTCGTCATCATCGTTGTCGTCGTCGTCTTCATCATCATCGTTGTCGTCGTCGTCGTCTTCATCATCATCGTTGTCGTCGTCGTCTTCATCATCATCATCGTTGTCGTCGTCGTCTTCATCATCATCATCGTTGTCGTCGTCGTCTTCATCATCATCATCGTTGTCGTCGTCGTCTTCATCATCATCATCGTTGTCGTCGTCGTCTTCATCATCATCATCGTTGTCGTCGTCGTCTTCATCATCATCGTTGTCGTCGTCGTCTTCATCATCATCGTTGTCGTCGTCGTCTTCATCATCATCGTTGTCGTCGTCGTCTTCATCATCATCGTTGTCGTCGTCGTCTTCATCATCATTGTCGTCGTCGTCATTGTCGTCGTCGTCGTCGTCATTGTCGTCGTCGTCATTGTCGTCGTCGTCGTCGTCGTCATTGTCGTCGTCGTCGTCGTCGTCATTGTCGTCGTCGTCATTGTCGTCGTCGTCGTCGTCGTCATTGTCGTCGTCGTTGTCGTCGTCGTCGTCGTCGTCGTCGTTGTCGTCGTCGTCGTCGTCATTGTCGTCGTCGTCGTCGTCGTCCTATTACACCGAATAGTTAAACGGCTAAAACGTTTACATGTCTCAGTTTCAGGATGCCTATCAACGTCTTTTGGAGGCAACAAAATTTTATTTTCAGTGTTTGGCGCAGTTATTGACCACATTCAAAAAAATGCTGTTGTAATTACTCATTAAGAGGTATAACCTCACGTTAAAGGTTTAATCTTGCACAGGGTTAATCAAAAAGGACGTCACAGCTTTGGAATGATATGGAAATTTATTGCATAATCGGTAGATGTATCGTTTTGTTGCTAACAGCCTCAAGTTTGACATAAAAATTTGAAGTGTCATTTTGGTTCGATGTGACTACCATATGTGAAGCGGCAAACATACCATATACCTGTAATCTATTTTTTCCCACACTCGTTGCAGCAAATCGGGCGTGAATTGTCCAACGGCAGCGTAGACCCGATTATTCAGGTTGGCTAAATTGTTTGGTAGCGGAGGAATACTCTCACACGATCTTTACTGAAACTGCAGAGAAAGAAATCCAATGGTATCAAGTCTGGGCAGCGACTTCGCCGCGCGACTGGCCCTTCGCCGCCCGGTTTGAGGCACCATGTCATGAATTGCGCGGCCCCTCCCGCCGGAGGTTCGGGTCCTCCCTCGGGAATGGCTGTGTGTGTTGTTCTTAGTAAGTTAGTTTAAGTAGCGGTCTCTGGAACCCATGGCCTCAGCACTTTGGTCCCTTAAGAATTCACACGCATTTGAACATTTTTGACTGGCCCTTCACGGCCAGTATGTACTTCGACCTGGGAAGCGATTGTCGAGGAAACCTCGAACTTCCGCGAGGAAATGAGGAGGTGCACGATCCCATCCCGGTTAGTCTTCATCGATCTGTTTAAGTAAAGAGGTTTATTGAAACAAAACCCACAGCGAGCACGCTGCGCACCCATCAAAGTAGCCATTTTAACTGCGCACTACGCTGGCTCTCCTGGTGACAGAATGGGGTACTGACGCACTACGCTAATCAAACTTGCTATTTGCTACAAAATGACACACCTACCTATTCTCAAGTTCTCAATAAAATTCTGTATTGTTCCGAAGTTGTAGTCTATTTTGAGTTACCCTGTATTAAAGTTAGAAACTGAGTGTGTCTTGATGCTATGCAACTTACGCCACGGCAATTCACCCAATGCATCCAGTATTTTGAGAATGAGTGCACTTCGCCACTTGCGACAAACTTTTAACATACTAACAAACCTCTTCTAAACTTTTTCATTAGTATACGGGTGAATAATCCTCAAATAATAAAACCAACATAATTTCGGTTTTTGCGTCTACAGCTACAGAGATTTTACATGCTTAACGTCAAATATTTAACACGTTAATTCATTTGCAAAGTAAATAGACCTTTGAAGCTGTTTTATACACAGGGGTTTGATTCTTTACAGAATCGAGGTTGCAGGGGAGGCGGGGGCGTTAATCGTACAATTTATTGCAGACTAATATTTTTGACATATTTCAACAATGTTTGCTTCCTATACTACGTGCTGCTAAAGATGCGTTCGTGCGCCATATCGTTTCATCGTTAATGAACGACGTAACTTACAGCCTTCCTACACTCATGCTCATAAATTAAGGGCAATTGCAGAATGTGGTGCCACACAACGTGGCACAACACAAAACGCGCTAATAGCATAGGCACATAGGGAACACAGACGACACAGATCTGTAAGTCCACAGTATTGGTGATAAGTTGAGAAAACCGTCCCGAAACACATGTGCTACAAAACGCCACTGTTTCCTGCGCATGTACCCAGATATCGATATGGGATATGATCGCCATGCACACGTACACAGGCCGCACAACGAGTTGGCATACTCTGGATCAGGTGGTCGAGCAGCTGCTGCGGTATAGCCTCCCATTCTTGCACCAGTGCCTGTCGGAGCTCCTGAAGTATCCTAGCGGTTTGAAGACGTGCAGCGATACGAGACCGAGAGCATCCCAGACGTGCTCGATGGGGTTTAGGTCTGGAGAACAGGCAGGCCACTCCGTTCGCCTGATTTCTGTTTCAAGGTACTCCTCCACGATGGGTGCTCGGTGGGGCCGTGCGTTATCATCCATCACGAGGAAGGTGGGACCCACTGCACCCCTGAAAAGGCGGACATACTGGTGCAAAATGACGTCCCGATACACCTGACCTGTTACAGTTCCTCTGTCAACTACATGCAGGGGTGTACGTGCACCAATCATAATACCACCCCACACCATCAAACCACGACCTCCATACAGGTCCCTTTCAAGGACATTAAGGGGTTGGTATCTGGTTCCTGGTCACGCCAGATGAAAACCCGGCGAGACTCACTGTTCAGACTCACTGTTCAGACTCACTGTTCAGACTCACTGTTCAGACTCACTGTTCAGACTCACTGTTCAGACTCACTGTTCAGACTCACTGTTCAGACTCACTGTTCAGACTCACCGTTCAGACTCACTGTTCAGACTCACTGTTCAGACTCACTGTTCAGACTCACTGTTCAGACTCACTGTTCAGACTCACTGTTCAGACTCACTGTTCAGACTCACTGTTCAGACTCACTGTTCAGACTCACTGTTCAGACTCACTGTTCAGACTCACTGTTCAGACTCACTGTTCAGACTCACTGTTCAGACTCACTGTTCAGACTCACTGTTCAGACTCACTGTTCAGACTCACTGTTCAGACTCACTGTTCAGACTCACTGTTCAGACTCACTGTTCAGACTCACTGTTCAGACTCACTGTTCAGAATCACTGTTCAGACTATACCTGGACTCGTCCGTGAACATGACCTGGGACCACTGTTCCAATGACCATCTACTGTGTTCTTGATACCAGGCCCTATGGGCTCTCCTGTGACCAGGGGTCAGTGGAATGCACCTTGCAGGTCTCCGGGCGAATAAACCATGTCTGTTCAGTCGTCTGTAGACTGTGTGTCTGTAGACTGTGTGTCTGTAGACTGTGTGTCTGTAGACTGTGTGTCTGTAGACTGTGTGTCTGTAGACTGTGTGTCTGGAGACTGTGTGTCTGGAGACTGTGTGTCTGGAGACTGTGTGTCTGGAGACTGTGTGTCTGGAGACAACTGTTCCAGTGGCTGCGGTAAGGTCCCGAGGAAGGCTACCTGCAGTACTCCGTGGCCCTCTGCGGGCACTGCTGGTGAGATATCGGTCTTCTTGTGGTGTAGTACACTGTGGACGTCCCGTAACGTAGCGCCTGGACACGTTTCCTGTCTGCTGGAATCGTTGCCATAATCTTGGTCATACTTTGTGGCACACGGAGGGCCCGTGCTACGACCTGCTGTGTTTGACCAGTTTCCAGTCGCCCTAGTATTCTATCCCTCATAACGTCATCAATATGTGTTCTTTAAGCCTTTTTCAACACACTTTCACCATTACCTCGTCTGAAAACGTCTGCACACTTACTCGCTGCACCGTACTCTGACATGCACCAACACACCTCTGCGTGTGTGGGCTGCTGCCAGCGCGACCGTGCGACGACGACAGGTGAAATTCACCGCATGGTCATACCCCGAGGCGATTTAAACCCGCAAGCCGCCCACCAGAGCGTTGTTTCACCGTCTATCAGCATTATATTTAATTTAAGAGAATGAGTGTAGATTATTTCAAAACTCCATATCTTAAGTGCTTAGATTACGTAAGGTCGATTCGTCGATTCCTCAGGATCCCTTCTATTAGCTAAGTTGCCCGATTGAAACTATTTCCTGCTTGTTCAGGGTCGTAAGTACATCAATAGCTACTCGATGTACTCATCTAATCTTCGGCATTCTATGCTGCCCCACACTTCGAAAGCTGCCATTCTCTCCTGTCTGTACGTTCTTTTCTTGACATCGTTATCTAAGCTGTGTTCATGGTCCTCTCTTCTTGAAGTAACTCTGACGATGTCATGGTATGCAGCCTAATTCCTGAAAAAAAATAAAAAAATGTTTCGCGAAAGCTGAAATAGAACTGTGTTGTTGAGAGATGGATTGCAGGAGATCTTGAAAGATCATTCGAAAGTTTCTAAGCATTTGTACTTTCATGTAGGAATTACTGGTCAACAGTGCGTACGTCCCAACATTTAAATAGATTATCGTCACCTTACTAATTTACTACATAGTGCGTTCGAGAAGTCTATCGCTATGTCTCCATGCCCTCCTTGACGTCTTCCGGAGCATCTCAGGAGTTAAGCTGCGAAACGCTCCCTCAACAGATTTGCGAAATTGTTGAGCAGTCTCTACCGGACGTTGAGGTGCGTGGGACTTGATTACTCACTGCGATGAGTTTCCTGGCGTGGTGAGGTCCGGACTTGGTGGTGGTGATTTCTCTGGGATTACAGTTGTGGCCGAACACCGCAAACCATTCACCGTCCAAGTCACGCACCTGAATAGCAAACTCTGCCGAACCTCCGTCTTGCTGTAACCACATATTATCCACGATTATCTCGTCTTGGAGCTGACGTATTAACCACGTTTCCAACGTGTCTAAATGAGAATTTCGATACTCTTAAAAATATATATTGTCCAGGCAGCTATTATTAGGACCTCCTAGCCCATATCATGACACGGTGCAGATTCCTTTGCAAGTCTTGCACAAAGTGGGGAATTTATTTCCGCAACTGTACTAAGTCAAGAGGGTTATGGGAACTCGTGGGACAGTATGTACGAGTCAAATGTGAGTCAAATGAAAACCTTAAATTTGTAATAACAAATCGAAATTTCGCGCCATTATCCTGTAAGTTGGTAAGCGTGCTACAAACAGCGTGCAGAATGGCCTGTAGGTGGCAGCATAGTGCAAATGCACACATACCGTCGCAGTATCAGTATAAAGATGGCCGCCCCACTTGCGACTTGCACCAGGGAAGAACAGCGTTCTGTTATTCGCTTTTTGCGTAGTGGACGTGTGAAACCTATTGAAATTCATCGACGAATGAAGGTTCAGTACTGTGATGCATGTTTGTCACAGCAGCAAGTCTACTAATGGAGTAGGAAGTTCACAAATGGTGTGCCTTCAGTGGAAGATGCTCCTCCCCCACGTCAGGCACAACGAGTTGTGACTCCGCAGAACATTGGAGCAGCTGAAGCCATAGTGAAGGAAAACCACCGAGTGACAGTGAATGACACTGCAGCATGTTTACAGATTAGTCATGGGTCAGCCCACCACATTGTGGAAGATGTGCTCCAGTTTCACAAAGTGTCTGCAAGATGGATGTCACGGCAGCTGACTCCTGATATGAGAGAACAGTTGTTGATGCTTGTGAAGAACTACTTCGGCGCTTTGAACGAGAAGGTGATGGCTTCCTTGCAAGAATCGCTACTAAGGACGAAACCTGGGTTCATTTCCACCAACCGGAAACGAAGAGAGCCATTCCTCATCACCAAAACCAAAGAAGTTTCGAACAGAACCATCAGCAGGGAAGGTGATGGTGACTCTCTTTTGGGACGAAAAAGGCGTCATTTTGGAACATTACATGCCTAGAGGGACCACTGTCATCAGTGCATCATAGACAGATCTCGTAAAAAATCATCTGCGGCCTGCAATCAAATCAAAGCGACGTGGATTGCTGTCAGCAGGTGTCCTTTTGCAACATGACAATGGAAAGCCCGTACAACAGTTGCAACAATCACAGACCTGCATTGTGAGTGTCTTCCTCATCCACCATACTCACCAGACCTTTCCCCAAGTGATTTCCATATGTTCGGACCACTCAAAGACGCAATGGGAAGAAAGAAGTTCCGTTCTGATGAAGAGGTACGCCACGCGGTGCGTGAATTGTTTTGCGCGGACTACCAAAAGAATTTTTTTCTAAAGGAATTTATGCACTTTGAAAGCGCTGGAGGACTTGCATTGAAGGTGGGGGAGATTGTTGAAAAGTGATACAGCTTTGTACCACTTCTGCACAATAAATAATATTTAAAAAATATTTAAAGTTTTCATTTGACTCACCCTCGTAGATATGAGGGGCAGGGGACTCTCTACTACTTGAATGGGACCGGCTGTCGCCGCAATGTCTGTTCGCCGTTCGCGGAAGACGGGAGTGCTAAGCGCCCGGGAGAGGGGGGAGCCACCTAGAGCGGCTGAATGGGACGTAGGGACCCAGAGCGGGCCCGTAATGAGATAATCTTGGCCATAATTCGCCGCACAATGGCATCGCCGCAATTGAGGCGAGCCCCCTGGCCTGCAGTCTGCATTATTGAAATGGCCGCTCATCCCGCCAGCTCGGCCAGGCGTTAGGCTCCTGATGCGACGGCGCAGTGCAGGCCCCGGTATATACTGCACAGTGTAGCCATGATGTGTAACTGCTTACTTCTATGGCCGGTATTACACTATCAAATTTCTTTGTCAAATTTCTTTGTCAAATATCTTTGTCCAGTATCTTTGTCAAAGATATTTGATGGTGTAATAGGGAACTTTGTCAAATGTCGTCCAATATTTGATCAAATTTAGGGCCTCGCTGTAGATTTGATCAAAGAAGTCGCTTGTCTTCTGTTCACTGCAATGTGATACGTTACCATATGGAGCGCTAGCATCGCTGCAGCATTGTCGTCTGTAGTGTTTTTATAAACTTTGCCGGCAAATACAATTGGTGTTTGCCGACAACTACAAAATTAATAGAGATGTATGAAGCTATGAGACGCTTTACAACGTGAGGCACGCTGAATACAAAAATAGATTAAGAACATTGGAGACCTGACCCAACCTAACCCAACCCTCTCCTGTAGCAAGGAATCGGAGTGTTACGGTGAGCCTGTGTTCTGCAGATGTAGCAGTTCTTAAGTGAATATTGTGCTTTGTGATATGAGTATACACTTTATTGAGCACATACAGAAATGTGTGCTCATCCATTCTTAAGTAATAGATGTACGACTTGACGTCCTCCACTATAAGCTCACGTAACAAGTTTTGTTGAATGCTTTTATCGTGTCGTCTTAAAACCCACGGCTTCACCCAGGTATGTTTCCTTTTTCTTTCCCTCGCTTCTCCTCCGCATGTGCACACAGTGCAATTGTGGTACATGCAACTACTGCGGTTAATAACAAGTTTTTGTTGTCAGCCATCTTGAACTATGACGAAAAATATGATGACAGTGTAATACCCCTTCTAGCGCTACGTCAAAGATCTTTGTCAAACAAATTTGACGGGATATTTGATCACATATTTGATCAAATCTTTGTCAAAGAAATTTGATAGTGTAATACCGGCCTATTCCACACTTGGTCCATGCGTTGTCCCGGCGCGGGTTCTCTAAGAATCTTTGTTGCACTGCCTTTTTGTTATACACTGAAGAGCCAAATAAACTGGTACACCTGGGTAATATCGTGTAGGGCCCCCGGAAGCACGCAGAAGTGCCGCAATACGACGTGGTATGGACTCGACTAACGTCTAAAGTACTGCTGGAGGGAACTGACACAATGAATACTGCAGAGCTCTCCATAAATCCCTAAGAGTACGGGGGGTACAGATCTCTTCTGAACAGCACGATGCAAGGTATCTCAGATATGACAGGGGAGTTTGGTGGCTGTGGAAGTGTTGAAACTCAGAGGAGTGCTTCTGGAGCCACTCTGTAGCAATTCTGGACGTGTGGAGTGTCGCATTGTCCTGCTGGAATTGTCCCAAGTCCGTAGGAATGCACAATGGACATGAATGGATGCACGAGGCTTAGGTACGTGTCACCTGTCAGAGTTGTATCTAGATGTATCAGGGGTCCCATATCACTCCCACTGCACACGCCCCACACCATTACAGAGCCTCTACCAGAATGAACACACTGGACTCGCATTCGGGAGGACGACGGTTCAATCCCGCGTCAGACCATCCTGATTTAGGTTTTCCGTGATTTCCCCAAATCGCTCCAGGAAAATGCCGGGATGGTTGCTCTGAAAGGGCACGGCCGACTTCCTTCCCCGTCCTTCCCTGATCCGATGAGACCGATGACCTCGCAGTTTGGTCTCTTCCCCCAAACAACCCAACAACACAGAATGAACAATCCCCTGACGTCCAGGGTCCAAGGATTCACGAGGTTTTCTCCATACCCGTACACGTCCATCCTCTCGATACAATTTGAAACGATACTCGTCCGACGAGGCAACGTGTTTCCAGTTATCAACAGTCCAATGTCGGTGTTGGCGAGCCCAGACGCGGCGTAAAGCGTTGTGTCGTGCCGTCATCAAGGGTACTCGAGTGGGCCTACGGCTCCGAAAGCTCATATCGATGATGTTTCGGTGAATGATTCACACGCTGACGCTTGTTCCGGCCCAGCATTGAAATCTGCAGAAATTTGAACGATTCTCTTCAGTCGTCGTTGGTCCCGTTCTTGCAGGCTCTTTTTCTGGCCGCAGCGATGTCGGAGATTTGATGTGTTACCGGATATTCTCGGTACACTTGTGAATGGTCGTATGGGAAAATCCCCACTTGTAACCTCCCAACAGATAAATTCCGAAACCTACCAATAGTAAAAATATGTATAGCATTCACATTCAGCGTAACCTCGCAATAAAAATGTGACTCATATATAACCTTTCAATAACTGACTGACTGTGAATCTAAACTGGTAAATTTGGACGTCAGCAGTGCTGCGTCATGGCCCTGAAAGATCATACTGAATAAATTGAAAATTCTTACCTCAATGAAGTCGCCGGATAACGCGTATATATCTGCTCCTATAAGAAATTTTTCTGGCACATCCCAGTGCAATGCTGGCCGATAGATTTGTCATGTATAAAAAGAACAACTGATTTTTCTTTACAATAATCGGGATGCCCATGGATTGGAGAAATTAGTAAATTCTTAAAATTAAGATGAATAATTGTCAAAAGTTAATTTTTATTTAGAAAGATTATTATTAAGAGATTTTTAAAAACATTTACATGGGACTTGATATAACAATACTACATATGCGCGAGGCTGCTTTACCTTATACTACATCGCTCAGGAACCGCCATCGCTCCCACGACCGGTCCAGCCAACTCGATACACCAGACTGCTAGCTACTACTTACTCCTACTGCCACGCAGTTCCTACTGCAGCCAACACTGCTCTTTGGTCTGAGATTCTCTTATAGCTTACATATCGCAGGCAGCGCGTGAGCAATCCATCGAAATTACATCTGCTTGAGTGCGCTAGCAATAAATTCCTTAGTCATGGACCTCTTACACACTTCATCGCTACCTCGGAGATGCTGTGTCCCATCGCTCGTGCGCCGACTGTAACACCAAACTCACTTAAATGTTGATAACCTCCCATTCCAGAAGCAGTAACCGATCTAACAACTGCGCAAGATACTTGTTGTCTGACGCGTTCTCGATCGCATCGCCGTATTCTGCCTATTTACGCATCTCTGTGTTTGAATACGCATGCCCATATCAGTTTCTGCGGCGCTTCAGCGTAGTATACAACAGTGTCGTGTCACTGGAAATTTTGTGTAGCTCAACGTGTTTCACATATCCATATCCGATGTCTTGGAGGTGTTTTGTAGGAGCAGATGCAGAAAAAGCAGGCTGGAATCTTATAAACTGTACCCTTTCGGCGTTTTTCGCAGTTTAATATAGTGAGTAAAAATTACTTTGGAATGATACGGAAGTTTATTGAGATAAGTTCCAGATTCGGTCGCAATGTCATTTTGTAGCGCATTGTTCTAGGCGCTCAGTCCGGAACCGCGAGACTGCTATGGTCGCAGGTTCGAATCCTGCCTCGGGCATGGATGCGTGTGATGTCCTTAGGTTAGTAAGGTTTAAGTAGTACTAAGTTCTAGGGGACTGATGACCACAGATGTTGAGTCCCATAGTGCTCAGAGCCATTTGTAGCGCATTAGTACCCCTTCTGCCACCAGGAGCGCGAGCGTAGCGCACAGTTAAAATGGCTACTTTCACTGGTGCGATGCCCGCTCGCTGTGTGACGTGGCTTCATGAAACAAACTCTGCAGCATCTGTTCGGCGGAAAGGCCGTGTTTGTTTTCCTCCCCAACCAAACAACGTAGCCGACCTGAAAAAGCGAGTCCGGACTGCCATTGCACAAGTAACGCACGATTTGCTGCAACGAGTGTGGGAAAAAATGATTACTGCCGAGAAGTTTGCCACATCGTAAATGGTAATCACATCGAACCAAAATGGCTTGAAACTTGAAGTTTTGAAGTTGTTTGCTACAAAATGACACATCCACCGATTCTGTAAGTTATTGAGATAAATTTCTGTGAAGAAAATGCAGAAAAAGTTTCGAAAATAAATTCTCTGCAATTAAAACATATAACGCAATAGTCGGTGAGGTGCAACCTGCTACAATTTACAAGCAGGTCTTCTAAATCATACCACTGGTACTATAAATTGTACCTCTGAAGATTTTCTCAACTATAGCAAGATGTACAGACATTTACTGAGCATAGGCGAGATTTATTTTAATTTTTCAGAAATTAGGAAACAAATGTAAGCCCTTAATACGAATTCATGACGTAAAACTCCCTTTGAGGTTGGTTACATGTCAATCACAGCGCGTTCAGGGGCAAATCCAAACACGACACCTCCATCAAGCCGTTCTGTTGTGTTTTTTTACTTTGAGCCATGTTACTAGTTGGTTGTATACGAGCAACTGACTCTCTCTTCACTGGCAAGACTTGGCGTCAGCGCTGGAGAGCCACCCACCACACGACCATCTGGTACCGCCTGTGAGCGGGACTCGACGCATGTCTTGCAAGTTATCGCCCAGCGCTTTAACCCACGAAACCGGTGTACTGCTGTGATAAGAGCGAAATTGATACGGCACGTTAATCCGAGTATGAACTCGGCGGTGGGAGTGAATAGCGAATTGAAACTTTGTAACTGATCCGAAGTACGTGTAAACTGTAAAGCATGTGCGGCGCCCACGAGCACGACACAATTAATTGCTACAGTGTAATAATTAGGTGTCGGCGCCTAATCCGGCGCGTGTGCCCGCGAGATAATGGCGGCCGTGAATGAGCGATGGCCGGCGCGCAGACAACGGCCGCCATTTTGCTGACGCAGCGGCGCGCTCGCCGCGGCGCCATTGTTGCGATGTCTCTGCCGTTGCTCGGGGCTTCCCCGGTGACAGGTGGGGCCGCCATTCAGCCGGGATTAGCGCGTTATTAGCCGCGCAGATAATAATGCCCCGCGCCCCATCGCTGGCCGTTCTCTCGCACCGACGCCTCTGTGCCCGAATGCGGATGTCTCCGGAACAGTTCTGACGTACAATTTCACTGACTACAATTGAGGCATTGATACGGGGCAGGTTGTAACTGTGAGAAAGAAAACTCCTCGGGCGAACGAAAGAAACAATGAATTTGTTTTCGCCAACACTACAGAATCTGCTTGGAACGGGAGGGGGAGGTAGATACTCATTCTTTGTGTTCCGCATGACATTTCAAAAATTTGGCTTGTTTTTTGCCTATGAAATCTCATTTTCTATGTATAAAACATACGAAGTCACACGTTATCCAAAACGAGAATTGCTGTTATTTGTATTTTATGCACAGATTTTGTAGTAAAATTTGTGGTACTTCTTATCAAGGAAGTTCAAATTAGATAATAAACTTTGCTTCCATCTGGACTTATGGTCGTCTTTCAGGGCGTTGCAAACACTACATACTAGTGACTAACGTGAATCACTGTGCTTTCATAAACTCTGTGAGTCCTCCACATTTCAGTGTCATTCAATGACTGTCTTGCTTTTATGGCAGGAAAATTATTTCTTGGCAGTCTAATCCAGCTGATGGAGCTGATCTTTAAAGGAGTTGTGTTCAGAAACTTGTCACAATCTGCATAAAATTCAAACAAGTCCTCATCCTTCGTCATTATTGTATTACTAACTCTTACCCACTGCTTCGCTCACATATCAGTAGTGTTATGACGAGTGATGGTAAGTTATTTTATGAGGTCTGTATACTGGTGTAGAGACGTGTGTATAAAATTGCATGCAGTGTCACATGTAGTCATACAATGAATGTATTTCTATTATTTTGCTGTACTTCTAATCTGAAAGCATGCGTTATATTTTCTAATTATGTTTAAAAAAAGCCTCGATTCCTTACATTCGTGCAAAAAATGGTTCAAATGGCTCTGAGCACCATGGGACTTAACATCTGTGGTCATCAGTCCCCTAGAACTTAGAACTACTTAAACCTAATTAACCTAAGGACATCACACACATCCATGCCCGAGGCAGGATTCGAACCTGCGACCGTAGCAGTCGCGCGGTTCCGGACTGAGCGCCTAGTTACATTCGTGCAGAAGTAAAGTTTTTAGGGGTTTCTCTGGCTCACCTAGAGCTTGAACGTAAGATTTTGCCATCAGAGCAAGATGTACCAAACGTTTCTCCCTTCCATTTAAATGCATTATGGTGCCTACATTTATGATTTATCACCGAATGGTGACTACTTTATGATTAACAAAGTCAGTTAATACATCGTAGTAAAATGCAGCCTCCCACGTCCACATGTAAAGGTACGACCCTCTGTCGTACAGCCTTATATGACGACGTCGTTGTGAGTGAAGGACATCGCCTTTACGCCAGTGCTGATAACGGCCTAAGGCCGAAATTGCAATAGTATAATAAAAACTTATAACAGTCACTGGCGTAAAGATGATGTACTTCAAAAAATTTTTTATGACTGTGAATCCCAGCTACAAGAAGTCGTTGTGAATCTTCCAGCGTCTCGGAAGCTGTAAGAGACGCCTGACGGTCCTGTGTCACTGTTCTAATGACTCTGTAGCCCTGAAGGTCGCGCTGAAGTTGTATATCCAAGTTCCGGCGCATATGAGACTGCTCTGATTTTTGTTGGATTCCTGTAAACTTTCGCAGCTTGAGCTCTTACAACTACGCGCTAAATCAAAATTTATAGTTTATAGTAACAGTTTTAAACATGATTCTCGGGCTTACTTTACGATTTTGTTGTTGTATGTCCACCAAAACTCTTCCAGCTTTGCCAGGTGCTGCAGGATCTCATCACGAACAACATGCACAGAAACACTGGATTTGCGCTGTGACGGAATAATCTGTAGACAGAAAGAGTGGCCGATTATTTCGCCGGCGTTGTCTGCATGTCATTCCTGCATACCATATTTAAAAATTTTAACAATACTCAAATAGATAACAGCTTTCTCAAGCAGCATATGGCCTTCCCCAGCGTTCGAGCCATCTCCATACCAAATACCGTTGGAATCGGTTAAACGCTACAGTAGTGAAAACGAACAGGGTGAATTACTGTCGAAATTAATAATACTGGTATTAGTACGGACGTATTGATTAAACACGTTCAGAACTGAGTAAGCATTATATTGATTACGTTGAATCGTATTACGTAGAAAATATCAACCAATAAAAGAATTTTCAGAAATATGATAAAGTTCAGAAGTCGAAGAGTAAATAGCTTCCTGTAAGACTAAGAATTTTCCTTATTGTTGTTTTTGTGGTCTTCAGTTCAGAGACTGGTTTGATGCAGCTCTCCATGCTACCCTATCCTGTGCAAGCTTGTTCATCTCCCAGTACCTACTGCAACCTACATCCTTCTGAATCTGTTTACTGTGTTCATCTCTTGGTCTCCTTCTATTATTTTACCCTCCACGCTGCCCTCCAGTACTAAACTTTTGATACCTTGATGCCTCAGAATATGTCCTACCAAGCGATCCCTTCTCCTAGTCAAGTTGTGCCACAGATTTCTCTTCTACCCATCTAATCTTCAGCATTCTTCTGTAGCACCATATTTCGAGGGCTTCTATTGTCTTCTTGTCCAAACTATTTTCACTTCCATACATGGCTACACTCCATACAAATACTTTCAAAAATGACTTCCTGACACTTAAATCAATACTCGATGTTAACAAATTTCTCTTCTTCAGAAACGCTTTCCTTCCCATTGCCAGTCTACATTTTATATCCTCTCTACTTCGACCATCGTCAGTTATTTTGCACCCCAAATAACAAAGCTCCTTTACTACTTTAAGCGTCTCATTTCCTAATCTAATTCCCTCAGCATCACCCGACTTAATTGGACTACATTCCATTATCCTCCTTTTGCTTTTGTTGATATTCATTTTATATCCTCGTTCGAAGACACTGTCCATTCCGTTCAGCTGCTCTTCCGCGTCCTTTCCTGTCTGACAGAATTACAATGTCATCGGCGAACCTCAAAGTTTTTATTTCTTCTCCATGGATTTTAATTCCTACTCCGAATTTTTCTTTTGTCTCCTTTACTACTTGCTTTTCCTTAATTTGCTTAATATTCTTCAAGTCTGTAAATATTTTGTACTACACACATCTTAAAGTGGCCTATGTTCTTCCTCAGCGTTCAAGCTACGCCCCTACGAAATTTTATTCCAATCGGTCCAGCGGTTTAGTATGAAAGCGTAACAGTCAGCCCTAGAGCAACGAGTTGTTCACGCGGTATTCATTGGACTGTTCCCTTTCGCGTGCCACGTCAGTGCTCTTGGAAGAGAGCTGTGGCGGTGACGTGGCTCTGTTGTTCCCGCGTAGTCATTTGCAAAGATGGCAGAAACGAGATTCGAGCAGTGATTAAGTACTTCGTAAAGAAAGGTATGAGAGCAAAGGACGTTCATGCAGATTTCCAGAATACACTGGAGGACTCTGCTCCTTCATATTCAACTGTTGCCAAGTGGACAAATGGGTTTAAATTTGGTCGGGATAGCTTAGATGATGATCCCATTGTCTATGTATGGGATATGTCGCCCAAGATGTGTCACTACTCCAGAAATCATTGCAAAAGTGCACAAAATGATCATGGAGGATCACAGATTGAAAGTGCGTGAAATTGCCCACGCTTGACAGATGCCATCTGAAAGGGTATATCAGATTTTAACTGAAGAATTGGAAATGAAAAAATTATCTGCAAGATGGATGCCGCGACTGTTGACACTGGATCAAAAACGAATGAAAATGGACATATCTGAACAATGTTTGGCCCATTTTAGGAGAAACGAACAAGATTTTTTTGCGTCGGTTTTGACCACAGATGAAACTTGGGTGCACTACCATACCCCAGAGTCAAAACAACAGTCAAAGCAGTGGAAACGCGCTGATTCTCCGCCACCATATAAAGCAATGACAGTTCCTTCGGCGGGAAAGGTCATGGCATCGGTCTTCTGGGATGCGAAGTGGATTCTGTTAGTAGATTATCTCTGCACTGGGCAAACAATTACTGGAGAGTACTGTGCGAACCTTCTGGACAAATTGCGACAAAAGATAGGCGAAAAAAAAAGCCAGAGTTAGCAAGGAAGTAAGTCATCTTCCATCAAGAAAATGCGCGCTCACACACATGTGCCGTCGCCATGGCAAAATTACACGAACTAAGGTACGAAATGAAACTTCCTGGCAGATTAAAACTGTGTGCCGGACCGATACTCGAACTCGGGACCTTTGCCTTTCGCTGGCAAGTACTCTACCAGGCAAAGGCAAAGGTCTCGAGATCGAGTCTCGGTCCGGCACACAGTTTTAAATCTTCCAGGAAGTTTCATATCAGCGCACACTCCGCTGCAGAGTGAAAATCTCATTCTAAGGTATGAAATGTTGCCACACCCGCCTTATTCGCCGGCCGCTGTGGCCGAGTGGTTCTACGCGCTTCAGTCCGGAACCGCGCTGCTGCTTTGGTCGCAGGTTCTAATCCTGCCTCGGGCATGGTTGTGTGTGATGTACCTACACTCCTGGAAATGGAAAAAAGAACACATTGACACCGGTGTGTCAGACCCACCATACTTGCTCCGGACACTGCGAGAGGGCTGTACAAGCAATGATCACACGCACGGCACAGCGGATACACCAGGAACCGCGGTGTTGGCCGTCGAATGGCGCTAGCTGCGCAGCATTTGTGCACCGCCGCCGTCAGTATCAGCCAGTTTGCCGTGGCATACGGAGCTCCATCGCAGTCTTTAACACTGGTAGCATGCCGCGACAGCGTGGACGTGAACCGTATGTGCAGTTGACGGACTTTGGGCGAGGGCGTATAGTGGGCATGCGGGAGGCCGGGTGGACGTACCGCCGAATAGCTCAACACGTGGGGCGTGAGGTCTCCACAGTACATCGATGTTGTCGCCAGTGGTCGGCGGAAGGTGCACGTGCCCGTCGACCTGGGACCGGACCGCAGCGACGCACGGATGCACGCCAAGACCGTAGGATCCTACGCAGTGCCGTAGGGGACCGCACCGCCACTTCCCAGCAAATTAGGGACACTGTTGCTCCTGGGGTATCGGCGAGGACCATTCGCAACCGTCTCCATGAAGCTGGGCTACGGTCCCGCACACCGTTAGGCCGTCTTCCGCTCACGCCCCAACATCGTGCAGCCCGCCTCCAGTGGTGTCGCGACAGGCGTGAATGGAGGGACGAATGGAGACGTGTCGTCTTCAGCGATGAGAGTCGCTTCTGCCTTGGTGCCAATGATGGTCGTATGCGTGTTTGGCGCCGTGCAGGTGAGCGCCACAATCAGGACTGCATACGACCGAGGCACACAGGGCCAACACCCGGCATCATGGTGTGGGGAACGATCTCCTACACTGGCCGTACACCACTGGTGATCGTCGAGGGGACACTGAATAGTGCACGGTACATCCAAACAGTCATCGAACCCATCGTTCTACCATTCCTAGACCGGCAAGGGAACTTGCTGTTCCAACAGGACAATGCACGTCCGCATGTATCCCGTACCACCCAACGTGCTCTAGAAGGTGTAAGTCAACTACCCTGGCCAGCAAGATCTCCGGATCTGTCCCCCATTGAGCATGTTTGGGACGGGATGAAGCGTCGTCTCACGCGGTCTGCACGTCCAGCACGAACGCTGGTCCAACTGAGGCGCCAGGTGGAAATGGCATGGCAAGCCGTTCCACAGGACTACATCCAGCATCTCTACGATCGTCTCCATGGGAGAATAGCGGCCTGAATTGCTGCGAAAGGTGGATATACACTGTACTAGTGCCGACATTGTGCATGCTCTGTTGCCTGTGTCTATGTGCCTGTGGTTCTGTCAGTGTGATCATGTGATGTATCTGACCCCAGGAATGTGTCAATAAAGTTTCCCCTTCCTGGGACAATGAATTCACGGTGTTCTTATTTCAATTTCCAGGAGTGTATGTTAGTAAAGTTTAAGTAGTTCTAAGTCTAGGGGGACTGGTGACCTCAAATGTTTAAGTCCCATTGTGCTTAGAGCCATTTTGAACCGCCTTATTCACCTGATATGGCTCCGTCTCTTCCCAAAACTGAAAATTTTTCTTGGTGGACGAAGATTCACTTCGAACGAAGAATTGATAGCCGGAGTTTACAACTATTTTGCGGGCCTGGAGGAAACTCATTTTCGAGATGGGATCAAGGCACTGAAACATCGCTGGGGCAAGTGCATTAACCTACAAGGTGACTACATTGATAAATAAAAAAAAGTTTCAGTGACGAAAGTACTTCTTTTCTATTCCGTTCCGAGAACTTTTCAAACCACCCTCGTAGAATAATGGAACTCATCTGTATTAGAATAAACACTAGTACGAGAGGCGTTCGGCAAGTAATGGAACATATTTTCCCGACCAATTTCGGTTGAATGCAAAATTTGTTGCGGGAATTTTCCCCTCTTGAGCGCCCATCGTTTCATGAAGTTCAGATAGATGGCGCCACTATACGTAGCCTTGAGAATGGCGTCCGTAACAGAGGTGCGTTCCAAGCAGAGAGCTGTCATTGAGTTTCTTTTGGCGGAAGACCATTGCATCGCAAATATTCATAACCGCTTGCAGAATGTCTTCGGAGACCTGTACAATTGCCCACGTCGTGTTGTGCCGACTCCATTGTAGCTTAAATGGATGTTTAAGTTTGTTTTATATGCCCGGCTTCTAATTTCACCACACAAGTCTCGAGGGTTGAGCAGTTATTGCCCGATGACGACACGCAATACAGTTTGTTAAAGCGGAGTTCGCCGTTATTAATTATGTTTTTAGATTTAATTTTAATACTCGTACAGAGACTCGACGTTCCTTTGTTTAACAGCGCGTCGTCAAAATAAGTATGAAATGCTAATGTCTTTGCAATACATAATGTCGACCATTGAGTTGAAGTTCGTACCTATTTTGCCATTTTAGAGAAGAGAGACCTTAAGCGCTTCTGCTTCTTTAGTCTCAGTATCAAATGTTCACTAATTTCAGTTTACTTCCTATCTCAGTTCAGTATTTAACACAAATAACATATCAGTGTCATTTCAGAGATATTACGTCGGTTCCACACTAACGGAATAACACGTAATTGTCATTTAACATGACGTTTATTAATAAATCCTTTTTCTTATGACGTAAATGTTAATGAATGATCACTATCTAGGAGGAAAGAGGGATTGATCCTAATCATGAGATAATAGCTTTTAATGAGCCCGTAATCGTTAGTTAAATAAAAAGTCACCTTCAAGTATAATATGCGAACAACTATCATTATGTCCGTTTTCACGTATCTATCAAAACTAATCCTGTCGCGCACAATTCAAATTAACACTGACGTTAACCCCTTTTGTCGGAACATCGAATCGTAACTATTATGTGAAAGTTTATTCTAGTCCCCGAATTAATTCCTTTCAGATACGCGCACGACCGAACAGCAGAACGGAACACAAACGAATTGTTTTAACAACCGAACAACGCAATGACGTTACATTACTACAATGAGCATCTCTTTGACTTTATCTTTTCTACTCTGCTTAAATTATTCCTAATTACGATTTATTCAGCTATTTAACGAAAACATCTAACAAAAAATAAAATAAATTTATCCCAACGTAAAAGATCCGTTATACCTGCCAGCGAACAAAAGCACAGTGAATCGTTGGGTGAGGCGTCTATCATCATCATCATCATAATCACAGCAAGGTCGCGCATAGCTGTCCTATCTCCCATGTGCCATCCCGCCGCACGCAGTCACTACTGCAATGCTGGAACGTGCGGACACTCTCACCTGAGGTGATCGACGGATCAGAAACACTTCCGTGCACAAATGGACGTCTGAGACACGGCAGATTCTGCAGTTGTTTATCGTCAGTATAACGGTGTAGACAGGTGTGAGCGGTTGGGTGAGAAGTACTGTACGAGAGTCTTGGACTGAGCACATGACGCAAGACCTGGCGGCGGATTGGAAGGGCCGGGTGGCAAGGTGAAGGCCGGCAGTACCTGGCTGGGCCCCTGGAGCCGCGCCAGGGCCTTGGAGCGTAGCAGCCACTCACAGGCGGCTCCGTCTGCCAACAGCGCCCCGACTGCAGTGCAGTGAAGCTACTGTACCTCTGGGTGGCGCAACTGTCTAGGTGTCTCGGGTACCGTGCAGAGGTGTGCGGACATTTGCCACGATTTTACCTGCTCCGAAGGGTTGGGTCCCTTGTCTCCTCCTCCTCCTCCTCCTCCTCCTCCTCCTCCTCCTCCTCCTCGCTTACTGAGCCTTTCCGCTAGTTTATCTAACATAGAACCAGAATCTCTTTGGATTTTCCGCCACATTTCTAGCGAGTATTAATTTATTTGGTATGAATCTCTCGAGTGCTGTTTATACTATTTCTTTGAACTTAAGCCACATATGGTCTTCACTTACATAGTTTGGAAGGATTGGAGACTGTCTCTTAGAAAGACGTCAATCGAATTTGTTGTTGCTTTAATTAATAAATATATTTCGCGTTTAGTTTTGTTGAAATTCTTTGTTACGGAATTGAGCCTCGCTACGACTGTGTTTTCACTAATCCCTGAATCCGTCGTGATGCTCAGGATTATTTGTGGCTAAGAGTCAAGTGTGTTTTCGTAACCATTTACAATTTGAATGGCCTCGTGAACTAATTGTTCAAAATAATTAAAAAAAGCATTTAGAACAATTACGGAAGTTGTTTTCTATCTACAATAGGGTCTGAAAATGTATTTTTGTCAACATACAGAAGGTAGATTGAAGTCACTGCCAACTATAATTGTATGAGTAGGGCACCCATTTGTGATGAGACTCAAGTTTTCTTTGAACTGTTGAGCAACTGTTTCATCTGAGACCGGGGTTCGGTAACAGGAGTCAGTTATTTATTTATTCCGGTTGTCGAATATAACCTCTGCCCATATTAAGTCACAGGAACTATTTGCTTCAATGTCGCTTGTGAGCTGGAACACACATTACATTATTTTTCCTTAAGTTGTGCTTCTTTTTTCTGTTGTAGTGCAGATCATTACAATTACGGCTTTTCCCTCCAAAACCTACTACTCTTTCTCTGTGACGCGGTAAATACCAGACTAAACAATGCAGAACAACAACGTACGTTACAAGCATAGCATTCTGTATTACTTCATTTCCTTATTTCTGACATTTTAAAATTGTACGTCGACTTTAGATGACATGTCAATCATAGATGTTCTTATCTCTATTTAGTGAACGTATTTTCAGTCATTATTAACTAATGTTTCGCCGCAAGGGATATCGCATTTTAGAGAGTAAATTAATATGGAGTATGTCGTTCTTCTTTTCAAACATTCACATACCCATTTCTTCGTTCCTTATTGTCTTTTGGGCATGCAGTTGTAATAATTAAAGTAGGCACAAATGCAGTGATAAAAAATAAATGATTAGCGTACATTTGCGTTCTCTTTACATCGTTCCTTTCTTTTTGCTCCCATGTTGTTTCTGTCTCAATCAGTAAGCGTGAAAGGAAGCTACCATACAGACAGAGGGATTTATGTTTATACTTGACAGAACTAATTACATATTGACATAATCATCGATATTGCTTTCGTTTCCCAATAGTTATAAATATTTCCATTTCCGAACATAAGCTCTGTATTTGACCAAGATGTTAAAGAAGAAGGTCCCTTACGTATTGGTTGTATCGAGTAAGATGTGGAGACGGCGGTTTGAAAGCGGACAGAAGTACGAGGAAGGGCGTCCCTTACCTGAGGGATCGCTACCTGACGAAGGGGCAAGTGAGGCAAATGTCCGGCGTGGCAAATGTCCGGCATTCCGTACAGATCCCCAACAATTGAACCTGCCATTACTCGCGCCCCACTTGGATTGAGGAAATCTACCTGGGCGATGCGCGCTCATCGCTTTGGGAAGCCGCGTGCGGCGTCTCCTTCAACACTGCTGCTACTTGTCTCACAACATCCTGGTACGGCATACGGAGGAGGTGGAGCATTGGCCAGGAAGCAGTGGTGGGGTAACACCTGCAGAGATCTACATCTACGTACGACAGTGGTTTAATAAGTCTGGTAAAAAAAAGTTGTTTCGTAAACAACTCACCTTACTTCTCGACATAGTCTCCTTTGAGGGATATGCATTTGTTTCAGCGATCCTCTAGCATTTTAATACCATCTGAAAAATAGGTTTGTCCAACTCTGCAACTAACACTTCCTCATTCGAAGAAAATTGCTTCGCAGCAGGCCAAAGATTCAAATTAGGCAGCAGGAAGAAGTCACTTGTGGCTAACAAGGGTAGGCCCCGACGTTTGGAACGCGGATTTACTGCAAACTTCGTACACTCGTAGTACTCCGTGAGGACAACAAAATGTGTAAGCATTAGCGCGTACTTCTCAAGCGTTATTGAGAAAATCGCAAGATAACTTCGGTCGTCAAATATACACTCCTGGAAATGGAAAAAAGAACACATTGACACCGGTGTGTCAGACCCACCATACTTGCTCCGGACACTGCGAGAGGGCTGTACAAGCAATGATCACACGCACGGCACAGCGGACACACCAGGAACCGCGGTGTTGGCCGTCGAATGGCGCTAGCTGCGCAGCATTTGTGCACCGCCGCCGTCAGTGTCAGCCAGTTTGCCGTGGCATACGGAACTCCATCGCAGTCTTTAACACTGGTAGCATGCCGCGACAGCGTGGACGTGAACCGTATGTGCAGTTGACGGACTTTGAGCGAGGGAGTATAGTGGGCATGCGGGAGGCTGGGTGGACGTACCGCCGAATTGCTCAACACGTGGGGCGTGAGGTCTCCACAGTACATCGATGTTGTCGCCAGTGGTCGGCGGAAGGTGCACGTGCCCGTCGACCTGGGACCGGACCGCAGCGACGCACGGATGCACGCCAAGACCGTAGGATCCTACGCAGTGCCGTAGGGGACCGCACCGCCACTTCCCAGCAAATTAGGGACACTGTTACTCCTGGGGTATCGGCGAGGACCATTCGCAACCGTCTCCATGAAGCTGGGCTACGGTCCCGCACACCGTTAGGCCGTCTTCCGCTCACGCCCCAACATCGTGCAGCCCGCCTCCAGTGGTGTCGCGACAGGCGTGAATGGAGGGACGAATGGAGACGTGTCGTCTTCAGCGATGAGAGTCGCTTCTGCCTTGGTGCCAATGATGGTCGTATGCGTGTTTGGCGCCGTGCAGGTGAGCGCCACAATCAGGACTGCATACGACCGAGGCACACAGGGCCAACACCCGGCATCATGGTGTGGGGAGCGATCTCCTACACTGGCCGTACACCACTGGTGATCGTCGAGGGGACACTGAATAGTGCACGGTACATCCAAACCGTCATCGAACCCATCGTTCTACCATTCCTAGACCAGCAAGGGAACTTGCTGTTCCAACAGGACAATGCACGTCCGCATGTATCCCGTGCCACCCAACGTGCTCTAGAAGGTGTAAGTCAACTACCCTGGCCAGCAAGATCTCCGGATCTGTCCCCCATTGAGCATGTTTGGGACTGGATGAAGCGTCGTCTCACGCGGTCTGCACGTCCAGCACGAACTCTGGTTCAACTGAGGCGCCAGGTGGAAATGGCATGGCAAGCCGTTCCACAGGACTACATCCAGCATCTCTACGATCGTCTCCATGTGAGAATAGCAGCCTGCATTGCTGCGAAAGGTGGGTATACACTGTACTAGTGCCGACATTGTGCATGCTCTGTTGCCTGTGTCTATGTGCCTGTGGTTCTGTCAGTGTGATCATGTGATGTATCTGACCCCAGGAATGTGTCAATAAAGTTTCCCCTTCCTGGGACAATGAATTCACGGTGTTCTTATTTCAATTTCCAGGAGTGTATATCTGTGCGTGGCCCATTTTACGGTGAAGCGGCGAAGGCCGAGTGGTCGGCGTTGAAGCCCAGTAAACGCTGGATCGAATCCAGTTCGTCAGTTTTTTTAAATTTTTTACAGTCATTTTCTTTACTATTTTTATTACAATTGATATAATGGGAAAAATACGTGTAATCGTCTGAACTTTTACTAAATTTACAATGTTATTTGGCAGTCTACAGATTTTTATTATTACAAATAATATAATATTCATAACTATCGGCCGGCCGGGGTGGCCGAGCTGTTCTAGGCGCTACAGTCTGGAACCGCGCGACCGCTACGGCCGCTGGTTCGAATCCTGCCTTGGGCATGGATGTGTGTGATGTCCTTAGGTTAGTTAGGTTTAAGTAGTTCTAAGTTCTAGGGGACTGATGACCTCAGAAGTTAAGTCCCATAGTGTTCAGAGCCATTTGAGCCATAAATATCGACTAGTAAACGACCAAGCGCATAAAGTGATACTGAAAATGTATGCTTGTCCGTGTGTTCAAAATTGTTCGTATTTAATCGAAAGATAACGAGAAATGTCTTCTCGTGAAGACGCTATTAAAATACACTCGATACTGCATGACCAATTATCAGCGCCGATATTTAAGGAAATGCTGCGTTATGCATGGTTTGCTTCCAAATTATCGGCCGAAAGAGAGGTTTCTGAAAAGTGTTAACGAGGTTTGTTTTTTCCACGGAAAACCTCAAAAAGACCTTGCGTATGCGGAAACATAGCTTTATTCAATGCAGCTGGTGCCGTTTAGCTTTATGTTTTCCATTTTTTTATGAAAAATACCATCCTGCAACTTGTACTCGTTATGTCGAAAGCGACCATTAATTGTACGTCTTTCGAAAGCCGTCTGTACCGGTCAAAACTTGGAGGTAATATCGTTTCTGGCTCCTTCCAGGTATAAGGGACTTCTCAAATCACGGACAAGCATAATTTTCCGCGTTCCAAATGTCGTAGCCTCCCCTTGTAAGTCTGATGAATATGGTGGATAAGGAACCAATTCAAAACCCAATTCATGCACTTTCGCCAGTGTTTTCGCTGATGTGAGGGATTGTGCATTATTCTCGTGAAAGAGCACTTTGAGTGACAACCTTGGTCTTCTTTCAGCCAACGCAAGTTTCAGACGATCCAACAATGAAGCATAGTAGGCTCCAGTTATAATTCTACCCTTTTCCAATTAATCTGTGGAGGGTATTCCAGGGGAATCAAAAAAATAGTTGCCCTCACCTTAGTAGCTGACAAAATGGTTTTGGTCGTCTTCGGTGCGCTTTCACCAGCCTTTGTACGTTGTTCTTTTTTGACTCTGGTGTCTAATGGTGGATCCATGTTTCATCAACAGTCGGAAATCGGCGCAAAAAGTCGTGTGGATTGCGACTAAGTATCGCCCAAGCACCAGTATCCAGGATATGTAGGACCAGGTCAACAGTTGTGCGGCGGTTTGCGTCAGGAGAGCATACGACAGCCTTATGACACCCATCCCTACCGAATCAGTGTATGCGTCCAGGTCAGAATGTAGATGCAGGATCATATTGACAAGTTGGCTCACACTGGAAAGTTCGTTGTACATTTTACTCGATTTTGTAATCACTGACGTAACACCACGTACGTTCTCAACGAGTAAAGTTCATTTCGTTTGCTGCTCTTCTTGTGGAAGCAATACCATTTTTGTGAGGCAGTGCTTTTCGTTGCCTGTGCCTCCAAATGCCCTTTGACCCAGAGAAGTTGCGCAGTTCTGTATTGTTCGATATCCTGAATGATTGCTTCATGTACATGGAAGAGCTAATAGTTTTCGATTTGTAGGATTTATGTTTTCCGAGGGAGCTCCGTGGATTTGTCGTTATCAGAACATCGTTTTGAAGTATGTTAGCGGCAAGAAACAATCAATGCCTTCTCTCCGCTATAGCAATGGAGATACTATCGAAGATAGTGTTGCAAAAGCAGAGTTACTAAACACAGCCTTCCGAAATGTCTTCACAAAAGAAGACGAAGTAAATGTTCCAAAATTCGAATCGAGAACAGCTGCCAACATGAGTAACGTAGAAGTAAATAACCCCGGATAGTGAAGCAACGTAAATCGTTTAATAAAAAGCAAGTCTTCTGGTCCAGACACTATACCAGTTAGGTTCCTTTTTCATCCCAGTACAATAAGGTTTCTTTCCAGTAAGTGAACGTAATTTAGGAGAGACAAGAATTCTCTTATTTAGAAAACGGCGATAAAAATTTGTTGAACGAAGGAAACTTCGGATTTGGCGTTTTTTGGTAGAAGAGGGGATTGCCCTAATTGCTTCAAATTGCTCTGAGTCTGGTTCAGTACCCCCTGACAAAATTATCTGACCAAGAAATTTTATTCTTGTTTTTCAAACTCTGATTTTTCTAAGTTGACAGTGACACCCGTATCTAGAAAATTAGCTCCATACTTCTTAAGAATCATATGCAACCGTTCCCTCGATAAAAGATCCGTACCCAAAGACTGGAAATTTGCACAGGTCATACCAATATTCAAGAAAGGTAGTGGAAGTAATCCACCAAACTACAGACCCATATCGTTAACGTCGATATGCAGCAGGATTTTGGAACATACATTGTGTTCAAACATGATGAATTACCTCGCAGAAAACTGTCTATTGGCACATAGTCAACATGGGTTTAGAAAACATCGTTCTTGTGGAACACAACTAGCTCTTTATTCGCATGAAGTGTTGAGTGCTATTGACAAGGGGTTTCATATCGATTCCGTATTTGTGGATTTCCGGAAGGCTTTTGACACTATCACACAAGCGACTTGTAGTGAAATTGCGTGCTTATGGAATATCGTCTCAGTTATGTGACTGGATTTGTGATTTCCTGTCAGTGAGGTCACAGTTCGTAGTAATTGACGGAAAGTCATCGAGTAAAACAGAAGTGATTTCTGGCGTTCCCCAAGGTAGTGTTATAGGCCCTTTGCTGTTCCTTACCTATATAAACGATTTGGGAGACAATCTGAGCGGCCGTCTTCGGTTGTTTGCAGATGACGCTGTCATTTATCGACTAATAAAGTCATCAGAAGATAAAAAAATTACAAAACGAATTAGAAACGATATCTGAATGGCGCGAAAATTGGCAGTTGACCCTAAATAAAGAAAAGTATGAGGTCATCCACGTGAGTGCTAAAAGGAATTCGTTAAACTTCGGTTACACGATAAATCAGTCTAATCTAAAAGCCGTAAATTCAACTAAGTACCTAGGCGTTACAATTACGAACAACTTAAAGTGGAAGGAACATTTAGAAAATGTTGTGGGGAAGGCTAATTAACGACTGTATTTTATTGGCAGGACTCTTAGAAAATGTAACAGATCTACTAAGGAGACTGCTTACACTACGCTTGTCCGTCCTCTTTTATAATGCTGCTGCGCAGTGTGGAATCCTTACCAGAGATGACTGACAGAGTACATCGAAAAAGTTCAAAGAAGGGCATCAAGTTTTGTATTATGTAAGTCTGCAGGCTTTCGTGGCCGTTGTCACTGAAGTTAAAATCTTCTGGGTTATTAGGCCGCGTCATGTTTCTTCTAAAATGTTCGACGTTTCGACCCCTCTGCTGCGATGTTCCTCAGGATCTTTTGGTGTCCACTACTGCTAGAACACTGTCAGAGACGAGTGTCGCGTCCACTTATAAAGGGAGAATTTTCTTGCGTTCGTGCTGGAGAAGTGATAGTATTGGTTAAAATTCATATGGCTACTATTGGTGGGCCATAGTCATAGCAGGCATTTCAACCAATAACCCTTCTCCAGCATAAGTGTGGAATAGTGCCTTTCTATCCAGTGACGATGACCGCCAATGGTATCCACAGGAGGTGAGCTACCAACGCCCCTTCTTCTGTATTAGCCCATTACTATAGCCCACCAATGGTAGCCATATGAATTTTAACCAATACTATCACTTCTCCAGCACGAACGCCAGAAAATTCCCCCATTATAAGTGGACGCGACACTCGTCTCTGACAGTGTTCTAGCAGTAGTGGATCCTGAGGAAGATACCAGCAGAGGGGTCGAAACGTCGAACATTTTAGAAGAAACATGACGCGACCTAATAACCCAGAAGATTTTAACTTCACGTTTTGTATTATCACGAAATATGGTGGGAAACTGTCAAAGAAATGATACAGGATTTGGGCTGGACATCATTAACAGAAAGGCGTTTTTCGTTGCGATGGAATCATCTCACAAAATTTAAATCACCAACTTCCTCCTCTGAATGCGGAAATATTTTGTCGACACCGACCTACATAGGGAGGAACGGTCACCACGATAAAATAAGGGAAATCAGAGCTCTTACGGAAAGATATAGGTTTTTGTTCTTTCCGCGCGCATGCGAGATGGAATAATAGAGAATTGTGAAGGTGGTTCGATGAACCTCTGCCTGGCACTTAAATGTGATTTGTAGAGTATCGATGTAGATGTAGATGTAGATCGTTAGTGTTATGCAGTGCGTATCTGAGAACTCTTCTTGTTGCTGGAACCTAAGCCGTTGCGAGGGGAAGCTTATGTACAATGCTGCAGTTTTCACAGAAGAATGGAAGTGCGCAAATCTTGTCGCTTCAATGGATTTGGGGGCGTCGTACCTGCGTAACAACGTTTCCGTCTTTGGTTTTTATCTCTCTCTCTCTCTCTCTCTCTCTCTCTCTCTCTCTGGGACGTTGAACTTAAATGGTGACGGTTGGGAGAAATTGGGTTGTTATTCTCGTCGCGCAGTGTTGGCCCCCGTTTCTCGGAAGTGGAGAACAAAGTTAATGACTCTTATATGGCAGCAGCGGGTTCGAGCGAGCCTTTTGCGCCGCTGTTGGAGAGCGCCATAAATCACGCGGCCAGATAAGGCCACGACTCCCAGTCGGCGGCGTCAAAGCGAGCTGCCGCTAGCGTTCCTCCTGGCACAGTTGGGGGTCCGTCCTAAAGATAAGCTCGGTTTCCGCCCCGTCTGTCTCTGCACCACCACCACCACCACCACCACCACCACCAGCAGAAGCTAAAAGATAAGCGTAGCTTCTGTGTCGCCTACATTCCCCAAATATTCTCTCTCATCTGCTAGTTCTTCCATTCTAGGACTACCAGCAGCTGGCTGCATTTGCTCCCGTGATACCGCTGGTTAATCACGTCTACATCTACACGGAGCAGCCAGAACATCATGACCACCTAACTAAGTGCCGGTATGTTCAGCTTTGGCACGGATCACAACGGCGACGCGTCGTTTCATTGAAGCAATGAGGCCTTGATAGGTCGCTGGATGGAGTTGGCACCACATCTGAACACACGAGTTAACTAATTCCCGTAAATTCCAGGTTGGGGGGGGGGGGGGGCAGAGCTCTGATGCCAAGTTCGATCACATCCCACATGTGCTGAATCGGATTCAGATCTGTCGAGTTCAACCTGAACTCGCCACTGTATTACTCGAACCCTCCAATCACACTCCCGGCCTTGTGAGAAGGCGCGTTGTCTTGTTGGAAAGTGCTACTGCCGTCGGTACACATGATCGTCATGAAGGGATGGACGTGGTCTGCTACCAGTCTTCTATACTCCTTGGCCGTCATGGTGCCTTCCACGAGCTCCACTGGACCTATGTTACCCCTGTGAATGTTACCCAGAGCCGCTGCCAGCTTGTCCCCGTCCTGCGGTACAGATGTCAAGGTGCTGTTCCTCTACAAGACGACGGATTCACGCCGTCTTATCGACCGCAATTCATCAGACCGTGTAACGCTCTGCCACTGCACCAACTTCTAGTGCCGATGGTTACGCGCCTATTTCAGTCTCAGTTGCCAATGTCGTGGTGTTAACATTGGCACAGGCACGGGTCGTCGGCTGCCTAGGCCCATTGCTAGGAGTGTTCGGTGCTCTGTGTATTCAGACACACTTGTTTGTCTTCTGGCCAGCATTAAAGTCTGATGTTAATTACGCCACGCCGGCCTCTGTAGCCGAGCGGTTCTAGGCGCTTCAGTCCGGAACCGCTCTGCTGCTATGGTCGCAGGTGCGAATCCTGCTTCGGACATGAATGTGTGTGATGTCCTTAGGTTAGTTAGGTTAAAGTAGTTCTAAGTCTAGGGGACTGATGACCTCAGCTGTTGAGTCCCATAGTGCTGAGAGCCATTTGAACCATTTTTCAGTTCCGCCACAGTTCGCCAACCCCCCCCCCCCCCCCCTCTCCTGTTTTACCAGTCTGCCCAGTCTACCACGTCCGACATCCCTAATGAGGGGTGGCTGCCCAACTCCACAACTCTGGCCATGGTTTCTGTTAAATCCGGCACAGAGTGAGAGAGAGAGACTGGACGGGATGAAATTCAAAAACTAGTATGACTCCTTCACACAGTGAAAGTAAAATTATGTTCTACTACAATTTCTAAAGAACAATTTCAAATATTTACCGAAAATTGCGAAAAAAACAATATAACATAAAAATATTTGATTCGAACAGTTGTTGTGGTCTTCAATCCTGAGACTGGTTTGGTGCAGCTCTCCATGCTACTCTATGCTGTGCAAGCTTCTTCATCTCCCAGTACCTACTGCAACCTACATCCTCTTGAATCTGCTTAGTGTGTTCATCTCTCGGTCTCCCTCTACGATTTTTACCCTCCACGCTGCCCTCCAGTACTAAATTGGTGATACCTTGATGCCTCAGAACATGTCCTACCAACCGATCCCTTCTTCTTGTCAAGTTGTGCCACAAACTTCTCTTCTCCCCAGTTCTATTCAATACTTCCTCATCAGTTATGTGATCTACCAATCTAATCTCAGCATTCTTCTGTAGCACCACATTTCGAAAGCTTCTATTCTCTTCTTGTCCAAACTACAGGGTGAAATGTATTTAAACCGACAAACTCTTGGGGGAGGGGGGGGGGGGTTGTAGGGTACATCAAAGCAAATATTTTTCTCTAATGTCGTTTTTTCCTATGAGCAGTATTTAAACCGGTAGAGGAAGGTTTCTCTGGCGGCAAATTAATTAAACCAACATACTTTTCCATTTTTTTATGACCAAGAGACAACGCATTAACACAACCCAATTTCAATTACAGTAGATTTTCAAAAATGCCTTCATTGACACGTAAACAAAGGTTACACCATCGGATCATGTTCTGTCTGACACGGGCAGAAACCCCAGGAGTATCCTGAATTGTTCCTGCTGCTGCTGCTACTATCCGGGCAACCAGATCCTCTTCTGATGCAACAGGAGTTGCGTAAATAAGGTTGCGTATCTCTCCCCACACAAAAAAGTCCAGAGGGGACATATCTGGGGATCGAGCAGGCCATGGTTCAGGACCATCTCTGCCAATCCATGTTTCTGGGAACCGTCGGTCCAGGAATCGACGCACACGATGACTGAAATGTGCCGGCGCCCCGTCATATTGGAACCACATACGTTGTCTTGCAGGGATCGAGACGTCTTCCAGCGATTCTGGCAATGCTCTGGCGAGAAAATTGTAATAGCGCCTACCATTTAATGGCCTAGGTAGCAGATACGGCCAAATTGAACAGTCCCCCAACAACACCGACCCACACGTTAACGAAGACCTGCACTTGATGAGCGCTAGTAACTGTGGCATGTGGGTTATCCTCACTCCAAACATGCGAATTTTGCATGTTGAAGACTCCACCACGCCCGAACGTTGTTTCATCGGTAAACAACACAGAGGATGGAAATGGAGGATGCATTTCACACTGTTCCAGGTACCACTGCGAAAACTGTGCTCTGGGTGGATAATCAACTGGTTCCAGGTTGTGGACACGCTGTAAGCGAAATGGACGTAACAATTGCTCTCAAAGGACTGTTCTTACATTCGTCTGATTCGTCCGCATGTTACATGCAATTGCACGAGTGCTGATTGAAGGATCCCGCTCCACATGCTGCAAGACAGCTTCCTCAAATTGCAGCGTTCTTACCGTGCGTCGGCGTCCCTGGCCAGGTAATCTGCTAAATGACCCGGTCTCACGCAGACGTTGGTACACAGCACCAAAGGTCGTATGATGCGGGATACGGCGATTAGGATATTGTTGTTGATAAACACGCTGTGCAGCTCATCCGTTGTGGTGCGCTACGTAGTACACACCAACCATATACGTGTACTCATTCCAGGAGTATCGCTCCATTAATAAACAGACACAATGCACTACTACACTGGTGGACAGCAGTTGCCTCCAACTGAAGATCGTAATACAGCCTCTAACAACTGAAGAGCGTAATACGGCCTCCAACTGTTTAAATAATCCTCATAGGAAAAAATGACATTAGGGAATATATATATATATATATATGTGTGTGTGTGTGTGTGTGTGTGTGTGTCCCCTACAACCTCCCAGAGTTCATTGGTTTAAATACTTTTCACCCTGTATTTATCGACCATGTTTCACTTTCATACATGGCTACACTCCATACAAATACTTTCAGAAAGGACTTCCTGACCCTTAAATCAATACTCGATGATAACAAATTACTCTTCTTCAGAAACGCTTTCCTTGCCATTGCCAGTCTACATTTTATATCCTCTCTACTTCGACCATCATCAGTTATTTTGCTCCCCAAATAGCGAAACTCATTTACTACTTTAAGCGTCTCATTTCCTAATCTAATTCCCGCAGCATCACCCGATTTAATTCGACTACATTCCATTATCCTCGTTTTGCTTTTGTTGATGTTCATCTTATTTCCTCCTTTCAAGACACTGTCCATTCCGTTCAACTGCTCTTCCAAGTCCTTTGCTGTCTCTGACAGAATTACAATGTCATCTGCAAACCTCAAAGTTTTTATTTCTTCTCCATGGATTTTAATACCTACTCCGAACTTTTCTTTCGTTTCCTTTACTGCTTGCTCAATATACAGATTGAATAGCATCGGGGAGAGGCTACAACCCTGTCTCACTCCCTTCCCAACCACTGCTTCCCTTTCACACCCCTCAACTCTTATAACTGCCATCTGGTTTCTGTAGAAATTGTAAATAGCCTTTCGCTCCCTGTATTTTACCCCTGCCACCTTTAGAATTTGAAAGAGAATATTGCAGTCAACATTGTCAAAAGCTTTCTCTAAGTCTACAAATGCTAGAAACTTAGGTTTGCCTTTACTTGATCTTTCTTCTAAGATAAGTCGTAGGGTCAGTATTGCCTCACGTGTTCCAACATTTCTACGGAATCCAAACTGATCTTCCCCGAGGTCCGCTTCTACCAGTTTTTCCATTCGTCTGTAAAGAATTCGCGTTAGTATTTTGCAGCTGTGACTTATTAAACTGATAGTTCGGTAATTCTCACATCTGTCAACACCTGCTTTCTTTGGGATTGGAATTATTATATTCTTCTTGAAGTCTGAGGGTATTTCGCCTGTCTCATACATCTTGCTCACCAGATGGTAGAGTTTTGTGAGGACTGGCTCTCCGAAGGCCATCAGTAGTTCCAATGGAATGTTGTCTACTCCCGGGCCCTTGTTTCGACTCAGGTCTTTCAGTGCTCCGTCAAACTCTTCACGCAGTATCGTATCTCCCATTTCATCCTCATCTATGGTTGGTACGGCGCAGATCTCTAGCTACAGCGGCGCCAGTTTGCGCCACCCGCTGTGCTTCTGATCTGTGGCGGGCGGCTTACGAGGGCGCCGCGCCGGCCTTTCCGCTGCCCACGCACTTCCGCATTGAGTCACGGCCGTCCCCTGCCTGGCTGACTAGCGACTACGTTCACGAGTCCAGTCTCCAGACTCTGCGAATTTTGCGCCGCGTCAGCAGCGACCCACAGTCCTCACTTAACTGCACTGCACTGAGACCAGCCTTACTCACCCGACAGCCGCCGCCAGTGCGTCACGTTACGCAGAACCACAAGCCTTGCCTTATACTACCACCGTCAAAGGCACTTTACTCGTGCCTACATTTTTAGCCCCGATTCTGGACCTAGTCAGGATGCTGATTAATAACATTCCACTGGACTGACCACACCATAGCCTGTTTCTCACAAGGGAACCTCCCCATCGTACCCCCCTCAGATTAAGTTATAAGTTGGCACAGTGGATAGACCTTGAAAAACTGAACACAGATCAATCGAGAAAACAGGAAGAAGTTGTGTGGAACTATGAAAAAAAAAAAAAGCAAAATATACAAACTGAGTAGTCCATGGGCAACATAGGTCACATCAAGGACGGTGTGAGCACAGGAGCGCCGTGGTCCCGTGGTTAGCGTGAGCAGCTGCGGAGGGAGAGGTCCTTGGTTCAAGTCTTCCCTCAAGTGAAAAGTTTTCTTTCTTTATTTTCGCAAAGTTATGATCCGTCCTTTCGTTCATTGACGTCTCTGTTCACTATAAGTAGTTTAGTGTCTGTGTTTTGCGACCGCACCGCAAAACCGTGCGATTAGTAGACGAAAGGACGTGCCTCTCCAACGGGAACCGAAAACATTTGATTGCAGGGTCATAGGACAACCGATTCCTCCACAGGAAAACACGTCTGATATATTCTATACGACACTGGTGACGGCATGTGCGTCACATGACAGGAATATGTTGTCGATCCACCTAACTTTTACACTTGGCGAATGGGTAAAAAGATTCTTCTACCTTGCCCGATTTAGGTTTTCTTGTGGATGTGATATCACTCCCAAAAAAGTGATGAAAACTTAAGAGTTTGTCACATAAACTGCAACAAATGAATGCAACAGCTTCACAGTCGCACAGTTTTCTCTGTGCTCTGTCAAAACATATGTTTTTAACGTTTTCAAATTTTTCCGTGTATAGACCGTCAAATCCTGCATATGTCCAAGTAAATCTGTACATGTCCTGGAATTTTGGAGAGCGAAGTTGATTGTGTGTGAGTGCCTAAACTTTGATAATTGTCTGAAAATAAAAAATTAAACTTTTCACTCGAGAGAAGACTTGAACCAAAGATCTCTCGTTCCGCAGCTGCTCACGCTAACCACGGGACCACGGCGCTCCTAAACTCAGACGATCCTTGATGTTGCCTATCTTGCGCATAGACTACTCAGTTTGTATATTTTGCTTATTTTTTTCATAGTTCCACATAACTTCTTCCTGTTTTCTCGACTGATCTGAGTTCAGTTTTTCAAGCCCTAGCCACTGTGCCAACTTATAACTAAATCTGAAGGGGGTGCGATGGGGAGGTTCCCTTGCCAGAGATTTGGTTTCGAGAAAGGCGGCGTCTTAAACAGCATTATATTAGAACAAATAAGCCCTCGGTCACAAATATTAAGTCAAAATTGACCAGGTTTCCACGCTACTATGAGCGTCGTCTTCAGAATTAGACTAACTGTTCTAAAACATATTAAGTATATAATACATTAATAAAATTAAAGTTTGTACTGACTGTAAAAAGATCATCTCCCTCCCTCCCTCCCTCCCTCCGTGTGGTTCTTTATGTTTGTGTAACTGTGTTTTACGAAATTACGAAGTACATCGTGATGTGTGTATTGTAACGGAGTGAGTCAGCTGTCAAGTTTATACCACTGTGGCATAATTTTATCAGGTGAAATGGGCTTTGCTTGAATCCCAGAAACAAAACAGGACGACGGAAGACGTGCAGTACTGCCTTACGGAGACCAATGACTCTGTACGACGTTCAGGGGTCGGGGCAGGCATTTGGGCTCCATTAGGGCGCTAGCCTGTGGGGCTGTTGACGTCTGGGGCACGGCCCACGGTCCTTCCCGCGGTTAGCCAACTGCGGCGGCGGTGGCGGCGCTCTTGTAAGGCCCGCTAAACGGCGCGCCGTCCCGTTTTCACTCGTGCGGCGTTGCGTAACTGGCGTGAGTCAAGCGGCTACTGTTGACACATGCTCGCCGATTCTCGCGCCCGGCTTAACTGGTGCGACCGCTAAGCGCGCCGTGGCGCTCGTTAACGCAGCTATTCCAGCCACCTCCAACACCTGCCCGTCACGCTTGGGCAGTTCGCATCGGACGAGGAGCAACACCGCCTTCCTGCAGCTGCGGCGACGTCACTCTTAACGGAGAGAAATCTCCCGCCGTTAACGTGTCTTTGGGCTTGCGCCAGGGGCTGGTTATACCACCATTAGTGGTCGTTGTTGTGACCGTCTGGGGGATGGTTCATTTTTAACTAGAACAGATGAAACATTGAAACTTCCTGGCAGATTAAAACTGTGTGCCGGCCGTAGTGGTCGAGCGGTTCTGGGCGCTACAGTCTGGAACCGCGCGACCGCTACGGTCGCAGGTTCGAATCCTGCCTCGGGCATGGATGTGTGTGATGTCCTTAGGTTAGTTAGGTTTAAGTAGTTCTAAGTTCTAGGGGACTGATGACTACAGATGTTAAGTGCCATAGTGCTCAGAGCCATTTGAACGATTTTTTTAAAACTGTGTGCCGGACCCTGCAGAACTAGCACTCCTGAAGAAAGGATATTGCGGAGACATGGCTTAGCCACAGCCTGGGGGATGTTTCCAGAATGAGATTTTCACTCTGCAGCGGCGTGTGCGCTGATATGAAACTTCTTCACGGATTAAAACTGTGAAGTTTGGAAGGTAGGAGACGAGGTACTGGCAGAAGTAAAGATGTGAGGACCGGGCGTGAGTCGTGCTTCAGTAGCTCAGATGGTAGAGCACTTGCCCGCGAAAGGCAAAGGTCCTGAGTTCGAGTCTCGGTCCGGCACAGTTTTAATCTGCCAGGAAGTTTCATATCACCGCACACTCCGCTGCAGAGTGAAAATCTCATTCTGGAGATGAATCATTAGTTCTGTTTATCACATGATTGAATGAAAATACTTAGTTTGAGACAGTTCTTTGCCACAGGAGAGTGTAGAATTTTTGCAATAGTTATTGAATATGAAAGAATTACTTGGTGTATGCAACCATAAACTGTTTTCTTGAAGTACAGTGTTCGACATTAACCCCACTGTACATTCCACTGAGACATCGACTAACACTGTCCTACTAGTTGATGATTACTGCTTCAGATGAAGTCACGGACTGTGCGAATTCTGGCAAGCACAACAGTGTATTGACCTTAGTGCGAGGGTGCAGCGGAGCTGGAAGGCGAGATGTGGTCTTCTGAATCACCTCCCAAATGTTGCGGACAACAGCGAGCCCTCAGTAATATCTGTGGTATCGATTCGCGTCGCTACTTTGGTGTGGCAGTGATAAGAGTCCGCGCAGAATAACGTGGTCGGTAGAGGCGCGGTCGGCAGGACATGCGTGGGGAGAGCGGTAGTGGTGGGGGTTACGGGCAGGCGCTGTAGGGGAATGCCGAGCGCAGGAGGGGAAGTGCCATTCTAACCTGTAGCCCACACTTACATTTTTTTTGTAAATATTAAGTCGAACCCCACCATGACAACGTTTACATGGTGACCATACACAAAGATGTATCATCTCTGCTTCGGGTAGGACCAAAAGAGAGTTCTGTGGAAAATGCAGCGATTTATTTTCGCCTGGCGGCATTGGTAACACCGGTTTCCGTCGTATCACAGAAGTTAAGCGCTGTAGGGGTCAGCTAGCACTTGGATGGGTGACCATCCGGTCTGTCGAGTGCTGTTAGCAACCCTTGTGAGGTGAACTGAGGAACTACTTTATTGAGAAGTAGCGGTTCCGATCTCGTAAACTGACATACCGCTGGGAGAGCGGTGTGCTGACCACATGCCACTCCATATCGGCCGGCCGTTGTGGCCGAGCGGTTCTAGGCGCTTCAGTCCGGAACCGCACTGCTGCTACGGTCGCAGGTTGTGCCTCGGGCATGGATGTGTGTGATGTCCTTAGGTTGATTCGAGATATCGGATATAAATTGTACAAATGCCAATGGAACGCATATATGCGATTGCAGTCTTTCTCGGCGTATTTAACTGATGAATTCTTCTCGGGTTATCAGCCGAGTGGTGGCGTCGTCTTGTCGCAACGTTTCGATGAGTTTCGTACCCATCACCTTCAGGCCACCCAAGGGCTACTAATTCATTGGATGACGGCTACTGACTGATTATGGTTCGGAGGAACCCTGACAGCAGCGCCATCATGTTGAATAATGCTTTTCGTGCAGCCACAGAACGTCATGTTACGACTCAAACTGTGGGCAGTAGGCTGCATTATGGGCAACTTCACTCCCGACATCTACGCCGAAGTCCATCTTTGCAACAACGACACCATGCAGCGCGGTACAGATGGGCTCAATAACATGCCAAATGGACCGCTCAGGATTGGCATCACGTTCTCTTCACCGATGAGTGTCGCATATGCCTTCAACCAGACAATCGTCGGAGACGTTTTTGGAGGCAACCCGGTCAGGGTGAACACCTCAGCGAGTGCAGCAAGGTGGATGTTCCCTGCTGTTTTGGGGAGGCATTATGTGGGGCCGACGTACGCCGCTGGTGGTCATGGATGGCGCCGTAACGGCTGTACTATGCGCGAATGCCATCCTCCGACCGATAGGGCAACCATATCGGCAGCATTTTGGCGAGGCATTCGTCTTAACGGACGACAGTTCGCGCCCCCATCGTGCACATCTTGTGAATGACTTCCTTCTGGTTAACGACATTGCACGACTAGGGTGGCCAGCATGTTTTCCAGACATGAACCCTACCGAACATGCCTGGGATAGATTGACAAGGGCTGTTTATGTACGACGTGACCCACCAAGAACTCTGAGGGATCTACGCCGAATCGCCGTTGAGGAGTGGGACAATCTGGACGAACAGTGCCTTGATGAAGTTGTGGATAGTATGCCACGACGAATACAGGCATGCATCAATGCAAGAGGACGTGCTACTAGGTATTAGAGGTACCGGTGTGTACAGCCATCTGGACACCACCTCTGAAGGTCTCGCTATATGATGGCACAAAATGCGATGTGTGGTTTTCATGAGTAATAAAAAGCGTAGTAATGATATTTATGTTGATCTCTGCTCCAATTTTCTGTACAGGTTCCGGAACTCTCGGAACCGAGGTGATGCAAAACTTTCTTTCATGTGTGTATATTCTTACGTATTAATAAACAAAGGATGATTATTTATTTTGTCATAACATCGCTGCCGCTCGTTAAAAAAAAAAACAAAGAAAAAAAGCTCAGGCAGTTCCTGTTTAGGTGTTTTCATTCACTCATGGATGTCACCTTCGTCGACAGTTCATGTTCTCTCCACCGAGTCCTTACTTCCCGACAGACAACAATATTCTCGTCTGGCAGGGAGCGTCTTTCTCTGTAGCGTATGTTATGAACATTGGTCGCGGCATGAAAAACGGAATAACAGCATAAGTGTTGACTACTCGCTCCTTTCATGCGTAATTTAAAAGAGCGTTGTAGTTAAAAGAACGTTGTAGTTAAAAGAACGTTGTAGTTAAAAGAACGTTGTAGTTAAAAGAACGTTGTAGTTAAAAGAACGTTGTAGTTAAAAGAACGTTGTACTTAAATTACATTTAGGGTGACCAGACGTCCGAATTAATCCGGACATGTCTTCCTTTTTAGCTCTTTGTCCAGGCTCCAGACGGATTTTTACAGTGTCCGGCTTTTTCGCAAAGTTAAATTTACAATTCGTCCCGCTTTATTGCTCTTTTCTTAAATACTTTAACTATTGGCACAGCCTTCGTGATAAACATGCACGAAGGCAGTGTTAGTAGGTGGCACCAGGATCGTAGATATTATCGTTGATCGACCTATAAGCGAATGCAAATACTGATTATTTAAAATTTTCGTTTCGTATCTTCGCTTTGTATTGGCTTGGCTTCCTGTAGTGCACGTGTGATTTGTGAGTGTAATTTTTAACCGAGCGAGTTACGTAAAATATTTGACTGTGCCTAAACGAAAGTGTACATTTTCTGATGTCCTTTCCTGCAAATATCCGGCTTTCAAGAAAGCGAGAAATGAATTTGAAGCGGAATGTAAGATATGTGGAGCTGGAGCGTTCGTCTCAGTGGCCAATAAAGGTAAGAAATAACTCGACAGATTAACTGTCATCGTTTTATTTCATTGTTTCATAGTCATTCAATTTATTTGTATTCGGATGTTGGTTGCGGTGGTCTTACGTTTTTTGCTTTGCAAGCAATTCCGTGTTGTTGACATGAAAAAACAATTGACGCCACACTGTCACCACAATCAATGTTTTTAATTTTTTTTATATTGCTCAGTTAACGACCACCTGACCATCAGTAACAATTAAATACTAGTTTTACCTGTAATTCCCGGCAGTCACGTGACTTGTCCAAAGCTATAGGGTGGTACCCTCATCTGCAGTTGACCCGTTTGATGTGTCCTCTTTTTTCTTCCTTTGTCCTCCTTTTTGAAGCTGTTTGCCCTCCTTTTTAAACAATTGCATCTTTTCACCCTAATTACATTACATTTGAGTGTTGATAAGAAATTACTGCAATTTGAATGGACAAGAACACGCAGCTTACGAACAAGGCTTGAAAAGTAAACACGAGAAAGTGTTCAATTGTAACCTTAAACCACACCATAGTCACACGACTTTTGGAGTCTGTGTCCTGGCGACATGCACAGATACCCGTACCCTGTGTAGCTCGACCTGCGCAGCTTGCCCGTCACCCGGCGCGTGATATTCGGAGCGCGCACGTTCCGTCTGCTCCCCGTGCTCGCTCCGTGCTCTTGACTTTCCGTCAGGCTCGGCTTCCCTGGACGGATTGCCCCAGTTTCGAGACGCCACGCCGTTGCTTTCCCGCTCTCCCGTCTCTTGTAGTTGGGACGCCGCTGTTTCCCCCGCACACACACAGATCTGGAAACGAGATTTCGTCACAGCCGACGGGAAAGCACCGCCAGCGTCCAGCGGTCTATGGACCTACTCTCCACGAATCACCTCCTTTCTCGTCTTTCGTGACGCACCACACACGCCAGACGTAACTGACAATAATTTGTCACGTCCGTAACTACATTGGCTTATTAGCAGTAACCTCAAGACTGTTTTTAGGTGATGCAGTTGTCTATGATGATGTACTCTCCGAAGAAAAACTGCGCAAATATGCAGGCAGATCTCAGGAGGATTTCGAAGTGATGGAAAGATTCGCAACCTTCTTTAGAAACGTGGAGAATTGTAATACTGTGCACTTCACAAAGCGCAGAAAAGTAGTTTACTTTTACTAGAGTTGCACCGCATTTTTTTCAAAAGTTCTTTAAAGGGGGTAGGACGTCAAACGGGCCGACTTGGAGCAGGAGAGGCACCACAGGACATTTTATTTTCTACTGTCTTTACTTTTACAAATAAATTCATAAAACTTTGTCAGCATGACCAGGAAGGATCCAGGATTCACACTCATAGCAGTGGAAGTGCAAAAACATAACAAAATACATCTTTTTTTAGATATGAAATTTCATCATTTTTTTCACTTACTGTTGGCTGCATTTGTTGCTATAGGTACATTTTTCTTCACAAGTAAGAGAGATTCTTTGATGATTTTTGCACAGCATACAAACCATACTTACAGGTGTATGAGACTCTAGAATTTTCCAAATCTACTAAAAACTGTGGTAAAAATTGAGATAATTAACTACAAAATTTGATTTTTTTAAACATAAAGTTTAAAACGTAACTGCTCATTCATTTTTTCATAAATTAAATAGATTCTAGAGTTTCAACACCTGTAAGTATGGTTTTTATGCTGTGCAAAATTCATCGCTCTCTTACTTATGAAGAAAAGTGTACCTATAGCAACAAAAGCAGCCAATAGTAAGTGAAAAATGATGAAATTTCGCATGTAAAAAAATTTATTTTGTTATGTTTTTGAACTTCCACTGCTACGAGTGTGAACCTGAATCCTTCCTGGTCATGCTGACAAAGTTTTATTAATTTACTTGTAAAAGTATAGACAGTGGAAATTAAAATGTCCTGTGGTGCCTCTCCTGCTCCAAGCCGGCTCGTTTGACGTCCTACCCCCCTTAATTATAAAGAGAATTTCACATACGAAACAATGGTGTTTTATCACGTGTGGTGTTCTTCACGTAATCTCCATCCCGTTTTATGGCCTTCCATCGCGAAAAGAGGCCGGGCGTGTATGCCCTGTCGGTGACAACCCCTGTCGGGGTGGCGGAGCCAGTGCTTCGCTGTGCGAACCACCACCTCATCGTCCTCAAAATGCCCTCCACGAGTGGCATCCTTGAATGGCCTCTCGGCGAATGACATCAGCTCGCTCCACCATGTCACGTGTGACAGCCGTGGATGGTCCCCCCGACCGCTGCAAATCGTGGAGCTCTGCCGAACCGCCTTCTGAAGACCTCACCCTCCGTGCCCAGCGACTACTGTCGACAGCAGATGGTCCATAGGCAAACGTTCGTGAATATTCCGCACAGTTCCGTCTCCTACCTTCCAAACTTCACAGTTTTAATCTGTCAGGAAGTTTCATATCAGCGCACACTCCGCTGCATAGTGAAAATCTCATTCTGGAAACATCCCCTAGGCTGTGGTTAAGCCATGCCTCCGCAATATCCAGGAGTGCCAGGTATGCAAGATTCGCAGAAGAGCTTCTGTGAAGTTTGGAAGGTAGGAGACGAGGTACTGGCAGAATTGAGGCTGTGAGGACGGGTCGTGAGTCGTGCTTGGGTGGCTCAGTTGGTAGAGCACTTGCCTGCGAAAGGCAAAAGTCCCGAGTTCGAGTCTCGGTCCGGCACACAGTTTTAATCTTTCAGGAAGTTTCGTATCAGCGCACACTCCGCTGCAGAGTGAAAATCTCATTCTGGGGACTCAAGAATATTGGCCAGGTGTATGGGGCACTTATCAGGTATGATTGGCTAGGGCTGTTGAACGTATACAGAGAAGAGAAGCACACAGATTTGTTTGACGCGTTCGAGAACGTCACAGAGATGCTGAAAAAACCCGAACGACCAGACGCTTTGAGATAAGTAGCAGGTGCCCGAAGACATGCCAATTACGAAAGCCTGTTTATAAAGTTTCAAGAACAGCTCTAAGTGAGGAATCGAGAAATACTCTACGGGCTTGTCACGTTAATCGTATTTCGACCGAGCGCGAGCAGAAATTGCGCAGCTCTGGTACGGCCCCGTTGAGTGAGTGGCGGAGAAAGGTGTATCGGGTGCGGCTAGGCGGCGGGTTCCCAGCAGTCTCGGAGGACAGCACACTCCCACGCAACCCGACCCCCGACAAGGCGTAACTAATACCCCAGACCAGCGCCGCTGACACTGCGACCTTCCCACAGGCGGAGTCGACGCAGGTTCTGCCGGCCGCATCTCTGCGAATGACGTACGTACAGTCTTCCAGCGACACCTGTGCCCTGTGCTGCGTTATATGACAATAACATAGTCTCTTCTCGTCTGTTCTTCTCGATAAAGTTGTCCAACGTAATACGAAAATCCACCTGGAATGGCTTAGGGCTATCGTAATGTAAGCTCACCGGATGGCATATTAAGTCATCCCCTTAAAAGAGCGCTGTTGTCGCTTCGAAGCACTGTACATGGCGTTGTACTGGTATCGACGTTCACATCAACCTCCACCGCTAACGTGAGGCACGGCAGTAAAGTGGTGGGTACGTGCCAGTCGCTTGCAGAGGTCGACCAAATGGTTATTTCGGGGAATCACATACCGCAGTTAGGGTTATTTTTGATACCAGTTACTTTAAACAGTTATGTTTAGTATCGAATTGCCAAGGCGGGGGTACAGTTTTAGAATTTTGAGTGTCAGGACTTTTTTCCCCCCCCAAACGATATTTGGGGTCGTACTCTTTCTGCTGTTTCTTTAAGAATTTCTGTTTCTTTTTGTGGTGTTTGAATGTCCTCACATGGAACTACCAGGTCGTCTGCAAAAGCCGCGCGGTCTGACTCGCCTTGCCACGGTTCGCGTGGCTCCCCCGTCGGACGTTCGAGTCCTCCCTCGGGCGCGGGTGTGTGTGTTGTCCTTAGCGTGTTACTTTAAGGTGGATTAAGGAATGTGTAGGGATCGATGACCTGAGCAGTTTGGTCCCATAGGAACTTACCACAAGTTTCCAAAATTTTGGTCTGCAGAAGCTAAGGCGTCTGTCCTAATACTGGTTCTTCCTAATTTCATTGTTCAGTAAATTTTATAATATTTGAAACTTCATTCGTATTGTGTTACTCAGATAGTCCCACAATAAAATGACAATTTAGTAGAGATCCTACGCTGTCGACAGGCGTTGATGTACATCAACGTGGCTGATTGAAAATGTGTGCCTCGACCTGGACTCGAACCCAGGACCTCCTGCTTACATGTCAGACGCTCTGTCCATTTTTTTAAATCTAATTTTGTTCGTTTTCGTTCGTTGTATCTGCTCGGGGCGGACGTCGCAAGACACCCGTTTCAGTTCGTCGTTGATCCATTAACTCAGTTTTTTTATTACAGAGAGCAGCTAAGCCTCTGACCGAACATGCTGAGTTACCGTGCCGGCATCCATCTGAGCCACCGACGGCACAGAGGATAGTGCGACTGCAGGGACTTATCCCTTGCACGCTCCCTGTGAGACCCACATTCCCAACTTAATGTCCACACACTACATTCCTAGTACTCCTGCCCACTACACTCATTACTCGCGGCAATCTATCTTACCGAGTCCCGTAAGAGTTCGGACAGTACATGTGAATCCGCACAGGAGGAGGAGGTCAATGGCCGGTTAGCGTTAACTATATGCCGACGAACTCCCAACTAACCGTATTTGATTTTGAGACTTCATAAAAATATAAAATAGAGATACTCTCTTCTGTTTCGTAGAAACTCCTGAACTAATCACAGAGCCGGTCTGATGTTGCGTACGCTCCGTTTTGTTCGCTAGGCGACAGTGCTTATGTCAAACGACACGGCATGAACCTGGGTGCCGGAATCTAGTGCGCGCGTGATTGTCTAGACAATACAGCACAATTATGCTGTATTGACAATACTGCACAATTACGCTGTATTCATCGACGCCTGTAGAGACCACTTTGCGTTGTCCGCTGAGGAACTATTGGCGCGGTAACTAGACTCACATAATTATACGGACACTCAGTAATAGCCTTTGCGACTCACTGGCCCTACGGTTCAAAGAAAATAGTGTACACGCAAATTAGTTGTTGATATTCCTGTTCGACAGAGTCAGCACCACGGTAAAGTGATTACGTCTATGAAACAGGAGGGAAGCAGTGATCCTGGGACCTCCGGACGCCGTTAACGTGCGTCGACAAAGTTATTCGGACACACTCGGTTGTCCTGTGGGGGTGGTGTGGAGTTGAAGTAACGATGGGCCGCGAAGGAAGAGACAGCACATTCGAACAGCAGCTAATTTTTCACCATGTGCTAAAGGCAAAAATTGTCGTAAAATTGCTGAAATGTTACAATTGAAGAAGAGCGCAATTTCCGATACACTTAGACGATTCCGGGAGGAGGATAGGATTGACAATCTACCGCATACGGAACAACCAAAAACGATAGCTGCGTGACAAGAGCGTTTTATCGTCAGAAAAAACGAGAAAGGGCCCCAAGGTAAGTGCTCCAAAACTCACTACTGAGATTTTCAAAGACGTCGGAAAGGAAGTGCACCCCGAATGGATGTTCAGAGGAGGTAACTTTCACGGGCTTATTGCGACACGAAGTCCTTTAAAAGTAAGATAAATTAAAAAAAGAGAATGCTGTTTGCCAAAGAGCATATTAGAGACGACAACATGTGATCGAATGATGTTAGATTTCCTCACGAGAGTAAATTTAAGGTATTTCAGTCTGATGGGACAATAACGGTTTAGCGGCTACCTAATGCTGAGCTCCAAAAGAAAAATTTCAAAGCAACTGTGAAGTATGGAGGTCGATATATAATGGTGTGCGCGGTCCATGTCGGCGAATGGAGTTGGTGAATCGGTTTTTATGGATCACTTTCAGTACCTCAGAAAACGTATGGACAGTTTGCAAAAGAGAATTGGTGACATGGGGATTGGGGAACATTTTAAGTTTTTTCAAGGTAACGACCCGAAATATACGGCTGGAATGTGAGGATGTGGTTATTATTGTTTAACTGTCGGACGGTGCTTCATCCCCCCCTCAGTCGCCAGACGTGAATGTGATTGAGAATCTTTCGGACAAACTTGATGAAGAAATAAGGACAGCACCAATCACACCTCGAAAACAGCTGAAAAAGACTGCAAGAAGGGTGGCAGAAATTATCTGCCGAGTGCACCCGAAAATTAGCCAAGAGCATTCCAAGTCGTCTCAGAGAAGTAATTAAGATTAAAGTAATGCCTACCACATACTGAACATTTGTACCATAAGTAGAAAGAAAGAAGTCCAAATAATTTGTGCAATATTGGTTTTGTTTTTGATTGAGTTTGTTAATTCTTATGTCTGTATTTGAAGTGATCTTTAGGGATACGAGGCACAATTTGTTTTTACGTTCCTTACAGGAACTTGTATTTATACCACTGCTTTATTTTTATTGAAATTACTACATCTACATCGACCGCACTTAAGTGCTTGGCAGAGTGTTCATCGAACCACCTTGATAATAATTCTTTATTATTCCAATCACGAACAGCGCGCGGAAAAAGCGAACACCTGTATCTGTCCGTACGAGCTCTGATTTACATTTTATTATTATGACCGTTTCTTCCCCTGTGGGTCGGGATGAATATTTTCTCATTCGGAGGAAAAAGATGGTGATTGAAATTTCGTGAGAAGATTTCACCGCAACGAAAACACCTTTCTTTTAGTGCTATGCTGTATCAAGTCAATGACGCTCTTTCCCCTATTTCGCGATAATACGAAACTTCCTTGAACTTTTTCAGTGCCCTCCGTTAGTCCTATTTGGTAAGGATCCCACACCGCACAGCAGTACTCCAGATAAAGTGTAGGCAGTGTCTTGGTAGATCTGTTACATTTCTAAATGTTCTGCCAATAAAACGCAGTCTTTGATTTGGCTTCCCCACAACATTTTCTGTGTGTTCCTTCCAATTTAAGTTGTTCGTTATTGTAGTTCCTATGTATTTAGTTGAATTTACAGCCTTTAAATTTGATTGATTTACCGTGTAGCCGAAGTTTAAAGGGTTCCTTTCAGCAGTCATGTGGACTACCTCACACGTTTCGTTGTTTAGGGTCAATTGCCAATTTTCGCACCGTACATATATCTTTTATAAATCGTTTTGCAATTTGTTTAGATCTTCTGATGACTTTACTACTCTACAAACGACAGCGTCATCTGCAAACTACCTAAGAGGTATGCTCAGATTGTCCCCCAAATCGTTTATATAGATAAGGAACAGCATCGGGCTTATAACATCGCTTTGGGGAACGCCTGAAATCACTTCTGTTTTACTCGATGACTTTCCATCAACTTCTACGAACTGTGACCTCTCTGTCACATAACTAAGACGATATTCAATAACCACGCAATTTCACTACAAACCGCTTGTGTGGTACAGTGTCAAAAGCCTTCCGAAAATCCAGAAATATGGAATCAGTTTGAATTTCCTTATCGATATCACTCAACACTTCGTGCGAGTTTAGAGCTAGTTGTGTTTCACAAGAACGATGTGTTCTAAATCCGTGTTACTGTGTGTCAATAGGTCGTCGTCTTCGATTTAACTCATAACATTCGAACAAAAGATATGTTGCAAAATTCTGCTGCATATCGACGATACGGAAATGTGCCTGTAATTTAATGGATTACTCGTACTACCTTTCCCGAATATTGGTCTGACCTGCACAACTTTCCAGTCTTTGGGTACATACAGTGTGCGTAAAAAAAAAATGTATACACACTTTGAAGCATCATAGAAAATTTATTTTTCGTTCTACAATGTTAAATTTCTGGAAATGGAAAGCTTAAAGTCCAATTGGAAAAATAAATGTACTTTGCAAATATGATTAATGTTCAAACTGGTGGCCTTCAGCATCAATACACTTCTGAGTACGAGTCACCGCTCATTCCGTACATCGTACCAAAGTGTCCAATGAGATTTCTGCGCACACCGCCTGAATCTCATTCCAAAGTGTGTTTCAGGTTACGTGGTTTACGTTTGTACACCTCATCTTTTACTGTGCCCTGTAAGAAGAAATCCAGCGGCGTGAGGTCTGGAGAGCGTCCTATCCACTGGCTTGGCACATTGTGATCCATGTATGATCGTATGTCCCTATGATAGTGCGGCGGGGCGCCATCTTGTTGGAAATAAAACTCATCATTACCGTATAATGCACGAATGGCTGGGAATATGGAGTCAGCAAGCACTGTTAGGTACGTTTCTTCAGTAACAGTACCTTCAAAGCGGAAAGGCCCAATGAGTCCCCTTGCAGATAAACCACACCACACATTTACACCAGGCAAATTCACAGCCTTTTCAACTGTAACGTGAGGATTGTCTTCAGCCCAGTACACACAATTGTGCCTATTGACAGTTCCATTGAGTTTGAATTGGGCTTCATCCGACCAAATTATGCTACCCACAAATCCCGGTTCACGTCTCACCATCTCCTGAACCCATTCACAAAATTCTAAGCTTCGATCTGGATCGTCGTCACTTAGCTGTTGCACCAGCCTTGGAATGTACACACGAAACTTGCCTTTCTTCAGAATGCGTAGCATACTACTAGCACTTATATTACTCTCACGTGCCGCTTGCCTTGAAGATTTTTGAGGCGAACGCTGAAACAGTTCCAAGACTGCAGTTGTGGAATCGTCACTTGTAGCTGTACGAGGTCGCCCTGATCGACCTTTATGCACATCACACACTGTTCCATGAATTTCGAATTTGTCTCCTAGACGTGTAATTGTTAACCTTGAAGGTAGTTCTGTACCATACTCACTTCTCCAATGTCTTCGAACCGCAGCTACATTCTCAAACTTCCAGTACCACTTATCTGCTTCCGCGCTTCAAAGCTCAAAGGCACGTCCGCCATGTTGCAGTTACTTCCTTGCCACTGCTGCCACCTGTTGAAGAAACATAACATTACTTTCTCACAGATATTTAATCTTTTAGAACGGGAAATAAATTGTCTATGACAGTTCAAAGTGTGTATACATTTTTTTGACGTACCCTGTATATTTCGTTGTGCAAGCGGTTGTATGTGATTTTTAAGCATGGAGCTGTTGCATCAGCATACTCTGAAAGGAACCTAACTGGTATACAGCCTGAACCAGAAGACTTGCTTTTATTAACTGATTTAAGTTGCTTCACTACTCTGAGGATATCTACTACTACTACTACGAAGTGAAATATAATACACCATTCTGTGTGTTCAAATGTGTGTGAAATCTTATGGGACTTAACTGCTAAGGCCATCAGTCCCTAAGCTTACACACTACTTGTCCTAAATTATCCTAAGGACAAACACACATACCCATGCCCGAGGGAGGACTCGAACCTCCGCCGGGACCAGCCGCACAGTCCGTGACTGCAGCGCCTTTAGACAGCTCGGTACACCATTCTGTCCGAATAATTATGTGAGTCAGTTTCTATAAGCAATTCTGACCGGTCTTGCACAGTGCGCTGCCCCTTTGGACAAGCGTATCGAAGCGTACGGCACCCAGTGAAACACAAACAGCGCGGCAGCCCGCCTTAACGAGGCCGCAGCGGCACTAATTGTGATGTTTACCACGGCACGGCGCGGAGTTGTGGCCGCCGTTCGTTAGCTGCCTTCACTGTAGCAGTGGGACGCGGAAGCGTAGACGAAGGGGAAGAGGTGTGTTTGTCGTGGGCGAGGAGGCACACCTGCCGTGCACGAGGTCATCGCGAACTGAATGACCAGCAGTGTACGTAAAACGTTCCCACTGCAGCGTCGCTTCACGTCGAGCGCACGTGATCCGTCGCAGTTCAACCTTTTGCGTCTTTCGAAGGACTGTTTCTCCAGCTTCCCACCAGAGCAGCGAAACGCAAACTAATGTGCGCAGGTGATATTCAGAGACAGTGTGTTCTTACTGAAACCTGTTTGGTAGGTACTCAGAGCACGCGCAGGATTAGGTTACGACTGTGAGTTGCACAATCAAGCATTGTGATGTTATTCCATCGAAAAGTTGGAATTTGAGATTTCGCTTACTGTTTTATCAATCTCAATTGGCGTAAGAATCATGGATTGGCCATTGTCATAAAATATTGCGTTATGAAATGTGAGTAGTCTTTAATTGCAGTTCCGCGTGGCTTGAAGCATTCACAGCTAGCGTGCTATTGATTAAGAAATTGCATTATCGTCTTTCTAATTACTTCATGATCGTAGATACGATTATACCCGGTGGTGCAGTTATTGTTATGGCAAAACAATTGAGGTAGGAAGGTCTTGCAGAGCCATAAGCTTGACATCCGTATTCCAGTCTAGGTCGCACAAAGGCCTTATAAAGTTGGAGCAGACGTGCCCTGTCAGCGCCCCAGGATCTGACTGACGCATTTAAGGACGTTTAAAGCCTTGAAACAGCGGACTTTTAGATCCTTTAAGTGTGGCAACCATGTGAGCTTCTCATCAAAAATAAGCCCGAGATATTTCACTTTTTCCATAAAGGGGAGAACAGTGTCTCCTAGTTTTAAAACAGGGAGATTAAAAAGAGAACGGGAACGGTTAAAATCTACACAAACGGTCTTCTCCAAAGAGAATTTAAAGCCCGTGGTCTTAGACCATTCCTCCAATCGCACGAGTGTCAGCTGTAATTGGCGTGTAGCAGCTGTGAGGGAGGAAGACGCACAGAAAATGGAGAAATCGTCCACAAACAAGGAGCACTGCACGGGCCGTCGTACTGTGGACGCAATACTATTGATGGCAATTGCGAAAGCTGTCACACTGAGGACGAAAACTTGAGATGCATTCTGGGCTGAAGGCGTGGCTTAGAAATCAAAAGCAGTTAAAATAGAAGGTAAAAATTTAAAAAAAAGAACATGAAATTGAAAACAATTTGCAGCTGAAGGCCTACACTACACATCTGAAGGCCAACTATAATTAAAACACATTAATAAACAATTTTGTCTAAACAAGAAATTCCTTTTTAAACTAACAACTGATCAGCCAAAAGCCTAATTAATGAAATATTAACTTATTGCATAGCTGAAGACCACAAACAAATTTGAAACAACGGCTGAAGGCCTGAACACTAAGTCAGACAAACAATTTAAAATAAACCCCTTGCTTCTTATAAAAAATTCTCGTTTAAAGAATACACAGGGCTGAAGACCTTATTGAAAGGGGTTCACGTAAATCCTCGTCTGACGGCCACACACAACAGATCGAACAACTAACGGCTTAGGGCGTGGATTACAAACAATTTCAGATAGAACAAATTTTAAGAAAAAAATTTAAAAAAAATAAAATCAATCTTCAAAATTTTAATTTAACAGGGCTGAAGGCCTTTATGTAAAACTTAAAAAGAACTGAATACACGGCCGAAGGCCTCGCCCAATACTTCAAACTAAAATGAAAAATCACAATCTAAAACAAAATGGCAGAAATTATAAAACTGAAATCATGTCGTGCTAGAAGAATTTAAAAGTCGAAATAATAATTTAATTTTTTTTGTATTGCAACATAAAATTTGACCTCGAAAGAGTTAAATAACGTGCTCGTGTGAATCAGGAAACTACTAATGCCGTGTCCGAACATTAAGGGTTTGTTTTTCCTACTCACACCACTAACTTACATTTCTGTACATGTAGAGCTAGCTGCCATTCAACATGTTGTAGTAGTCTTCATTCCAGACACTGGTTTGATGCAGCTCTCCATGCTACTCTATCCCGTGCAAGCTTCTTCATCTCCCAGTACCTACTGCAACGTAGATCCTTCTGAATCTGCTTAGTGTATTCATTTCTTGGTCTCCCTCTGCTATTTTTACCCTCCACGCTGCCCTCCAATACTAAATTTGTGATCCCTTGATGCCTCAGAACATATCCTACCAACCGACCCCTTCTTCTAGTCAAGTTGTGCCACAAGTATCTCTTCTCCCCAATTCTATTCAATACCCCCTCATGAGTTATGTGATCTAGTCATCTAATCTTCAGCACCACTGAATATACAAACTAGAATTTTTGTCTCAGTCGTCATTCTAGTCACTTATCTTTGCCACCTTACCTTACATCACAGCATCATCAGCAAACAACTGCAGATTGCTGTCCATCCTGTCCGCCAAGTCCTCTATGTATACAGGGTGTTACAAAAAGGTAGGGCCAAACTTTCAGGAAACATTCCTCACACACAAAGAAAGGAAATATGTTATGTGGACATGTGTCCGGAAACGCTTACTTTCATTGTTAGAGCTCATTTTATTACTTCTCTTCAAATCACATTAATCATGGAATGGAAACACACAGCAACAGAACGTACCAGCGTGACTCCAAACACTTTGTTACAGGAAATGTTCAAAATGTCCTCCGATAGCGAGGATACATGCATCCACCCATCGTCGCATGGAATCCCTGATGCGCTGATGCAGCCCTGGAGAATGGCGTATTGTATCACAGCCGTCCACAATACGAGCACGAAGAGTCTCTACATTTGGTACCGGGGGTGCGTAGACAAGAGCTTTCAAATGCCCCCATAAATAAAAGTCAAGAGGGTTGAGGTCAGGAGAGCATGGAGGCCATGGAATTGGTCCGCCTCTACCAATCCATCGGTCGCCGAATCTGTTGTTGAGAAGCATATGAACACTTCGACTGAAATGTGTAGGAGCTCCATCGTGCATGAACCACATGTTGTGTCGTACTTGTAAAGGCACATGTTCTAGCAGCACAGGTGGAGTATCCCGTATGAAATGATGATAACGTGCTCCATCGAGCGTAGGTGGAAGAACATGGGGCCCAATCGAGACATCACCAACAATGCCTGCCCAAACGTTCACAGAAAATCTGTGTTGATGACGTGATTGCACAATTGCGTGCGGATTCTCGTGAGTCCACACATGTTGATTGGGAAAATTTACAATTTGATCACGTTGGAATGAAGCCTCATCCGTAAAGAGAACATTTGCACTGAAGTGAGAATTGACACATTGTAGGATGAACCATTCGCAGTAGTGTACCCGTGGAGGCCAATCAGCTGCTGATAGCGCCTGCACACGCTGTACATGGTACGGAAACAACTGGTTCTCCCGTAGCACTCTCCATACAGTGACGTCAACGTTACCTTGTACAGCAGCAACTTCTCTGACGCTGACATTAGGGTTATCGTCAACTGCACGAAGAATTGCCTCGTCCATTGCAGATGTCCTCGTCGTTCTAGGTCTTCCCCAGTCGCGAGTCATAGGCTGGAATATTCCGTGCTCCCTAAGACGCCGATCAATTGCTTCGAACGTCTTCCTGTCGGGACACCTTCGTTCTCGAAATCTGCCTCGATACAAACGTACCGCGCCACGGCTATTGCCCCGTGCTAATCCATACATCAAATGGGCATCTGCCAACTCCGCATTTGTAAACATTGCACTGACAGCAAAGCCACGTTCGTGATGAAGACTAACCTGTTGATGCTACGTACTGATGTGCTTGATGCTAGTACTGTAGAGCAATGAGTCGCATGTCAACACAAGCACCGAAGTCAACTTTACCTTCCTTCAATTGGGCCAACTGGCGGTGAATCGAGGAAGTACAGTACATACTGACGAAACTAAAATGTGTGAGGAATGTTTCCTGAAAGTTTGGCCGTACCTTTTTGTAACACCGTGTATATTGAGAATAACAGCGCTCTTACCACACTTCCCTGGGATACTCCTGACGAGACCCTGGTCTCTGATGAACACCTGCCATCGAGGACAGCATACTGGATTCTATTATTTAAGAAGTATTAGAGCCACTCTCGTATCTGGGAACCTATTCCGTGTGCCCGTGCCTTAGTTAACATTCTGCAGTGGGGTACCGTGTCAAATGCAAATCTAGAAATAGCGACTTAGGCGTCACTTTGCGTATGTTACTTTTTCACCGCCACCATCTTACATACTACCCATTACACCACTTATTTGGACTTTTTTCCGTTCCATTCATGTATGGAGCGCGGGAAAAATGACTGTTTAAATGTGTGCGTAATTAATCTTGTCTTGTCCTCATGGGAGGAATATGTAGAGTGTTGTACTAGACTGCTAGACCCGCCGTTTAAAGCTGGTTCTTGATACTTTGTAAGTTGGCTCTCTCGGGATAGTATGAAAAATGAAATGAGCGTATGGCATCGTCGGCCGCCAAGTAACCTCTTTTTTTTTTCGAGTGTCTGCCGGTTCAGCTCCTTCAACATCTCTGTGACGCTCTACCGAGGGTCAAACAAACCTGTGAGCATTCGTGCTGCCCTTTCTGTATCCGTTCAATATCCCTTTTAGTCCTATTTGGTACGAGTCCCACACACTAGAGCAATGTTCTAGGATGGGTTCTACGTGATATGTAAACAATCTACTTTACACATTGATTTCTTTTCCTTTCTATTCTATTAATAAACCGAAGCTTTTCCCACGATTGAGTCTATGTGATCGTTCCATTTCATGTCTCTGCAGAATGTTACACTTTTGTATGTGTATGACTCCCTGATGCCATAGGATACTAGGTATCTTGTTTTTGAAATATATGAGTTTACATTTCTGGACATTAAAAGCATTTTGGCAATCTTTGCACCATTTTGAAATCATGTCAAGATCTCAAAAATGGTTCAAATGGCTCTGAGCACTATGGGACTCAACACTTGAGGTTATCTGTACCCTAGAAATTAGAACTAAGTAGTTCTACTACTAACCTAATTAACCTAAGGACATCACACACATCCATGCCCGAGGCAGGATTCGAATCTGCGACCGTAGCAGTCGCGGGGTTCCGGACTGAAGCGCCTAGAACCGCACGGCCACCGCGGCCGGCTCATGTCAAGATCTGTCTGAATGTTTATGCGCCTTCTTATTAGACAGTACTTCATATATATATATAAATATATGTATATATAACTGCATAAATTACGAGAAGTCCGAGGTTACTATTAATATTGCGTGCAAAGTCATTAATATACATCAACAACAAAGGACCCAATAAACTTCTGTGGGGCAAACTGGAAGTTACTTAGACGTCTGTAGCTGACTCTCCATCCAAGATAATTTGCTTTGTCGTCTCTACCAAAAAGTCCAGTTGTGTCGAAAGCCTGGATAATACCGGAGCGAACGAGCTTGGTTAAAATTACATATACGAAATACTTGATAACTCTCGTTGCTTACGTTCATGGCAGTTGTAATTATACAGGGGGTCCCAAAAAGAATGACCCGATTTTAAATAGAATTATTTATGAGGAAGAAGGGCTTAACACCAAAAAATTGCATACTAAATTACTCAGAAAAGACAGAAGTTTGTAAAAATCCATCATAAATAAATGTTCAATATTGCACGGACGACATCTAGCCGATAGCCGAATTCATCCCAAACTGAGCGTAAGGTGTCTTCTGTCACTGAAGCTACAGCAGCTGATATTCTGGTTTTTAGTTCATCAATGTCACGAAGTAAGGGAGTAACGTAAGTACATTGTTTAGAATATCCCCACAGGAAGAAATCACATGGTGTTAAGTCAGGGGTCTTATTGTTGTTGTGGTCTTCAGTCCTGGGACTGGTTTGATGCAGCTCTCCATGCTACCCTATCCTGTGCAAGCTGCTTCATCTCCCAGTACTTACTGCAACCCACATCCTTTTGAATCTGCTTAGTGTATTCATCTCTTGGTCTCCCTCTACGATTTTTACCCTCCACGCTTCCCTCCAATGCTAAATTTGTGATCCCTTGATGCCTCAGAGCATCTCATACCAACCGGTCCCTTCTTCTTGTCAAGTTGTGCCACAAACTCTTCTCCCCAATTCTATTCAATACTTCATCATTAGTTATGTGATCTACCCATCTAATCTTCAGCATTCTTCTGTAGCACCACATTTTGAAAACTTCTATTCTCTTCTTGTCCAAGCTATTTATTGTACATGTTTCACTTCCATACGAATACTATCAGAAACGACTTCCTGACACTTAAATCTATACTCTGTGTTAACAAATTTCTCTTCTTCAGAAACGCTTTCCTTGCCATTGCCAGTCTACATTTTATATCCTCTCTACTTCGACCATCATCAGTTATTTTGCTCCCCAAATAGCAAAACTCCTTTATTACTTTAACTGTCTCATTTCCTAATCTAATTCCCTCAGCATCACCCGACTTAATTCGACTACATTCCATTATCCTCGTTTTGCTTTTGTTGATGTTCATCTTTTATCCTCCTTTCAAGACACTGTCCATTCCGGTCAACTGCTCTTCCAAGTCCTTTGCTGTCTCTGATAGAATTACAATGTCATCGGCGAACCTCAAAATTTTTCTTACGAGGCCAAAAGTGTTAAGCCTGGTTTCGCGGTCCTGTACGCCCTATCCAACGTTGAGGCACGCTGGCATTGAGGATGCGCTGGTAGCTACATCTAGCGGACTTTTCTGAAACTCTAGACCATGCCGATCACATCTAGCGCTTTTTCAGTTAGCTAGTGGCATTTGTCTCAATGTTATTACAAGTTAAAAGCGGCTCATTCCTGTATTACCTGAACGCCATTGGCATCGTAAAAAAAGAATGGCAGGTCCCTTATGTTGTGTGGTATGGGCTTGACTCGGTAACAAAGGAGTAAAACACAGTACTTGTTAATACTGCGGAATGAGTAAACACGTGCTTCTGTGTCAGAACAAGTTGGCCCGGTTAATTTGATCGCTTCTGCACCCGACCCGGATTGCGAATTTTGGGGCTGGGAATTGAAGTGCAAAGCACGCTCCAGCGGATAACGAATGTGGTTCATAATAATAATAACGGTGAGATGCGATCGCCGGATTCTTTTAACAGGGAACCAGCGGCGTGCGGCCGCTTAATGGCAGGCTGGCGTGTAACCGTGCCGCTACAACGTGCTTTATCGGCGCCTTTGCCGTTTAAATACCGACGTACACGTGCTGTTACACTCCACGGAGCAACGACCTGGACGATGACTCCACCCCGTTCAGTTATCCCCAGTCACTGCTTCCAGCGTTAACCGTTTTTACTCCACCACTGTTACTTAAAAGCCCCAAACGTCAGGAAGGAAGTGAGACATTGTGTGATATGCACCATAAATTGTAAGTAGGAAGCGAGGTACAAATTATTGTAATAAAATAGTGACAATACAATTTTGTCTTATGATGACATGGTTGGAGACCGTGGCTGTTATTTGATGACAAATGTTGATGGTGTTGAGAGGTCAACCAGCCACAAATTTATTTTCAATTCCTCTATTCAAAAGCTACCGTTACCGGTTTCGAATCATTACGAATTATCTTCAGAGCTTCCATTAGAACATGTGGTGAGTTTTTTAACAGATTAATTGTCCTAAAAATAAATAATACATAATTATAAGCACGCCACACAGATGGTTGCGTTACAGATTTGCATTGGATGTTACTTACGTAATGTCGGTTTGGAGTGTTTGTTTTCATATTTTTCGTCCAACAGACGTGAATACAATAGTGACAATGCTTTGACCATTTTATACGTTTCTAAGGAGCGCATCCACAGTACTTGGTGAACGGGCTCGAACATTTAAGAACGGCCTTCATAAGAAATGGCTACCCTGACAAGCAGTTAAATAGGGCAGTACACCATAAAATTTCTGGAGATATCAAAAATAAAGAACTAAAGCGAAAATTTACCTTCCATTTGTAAAAACTATAACAGATCGCATCAGCGAAGTACTCGAAGAAGACAGTATTGATACGATATTTAAACCACCAAGAAAAGTGCGCGAATATTTGTACACTGCATAGAAGCTACGTCCGCCGCGTGCCATAGCAGGAGTAGATGATATGCTTGCGGCCAAGTGCATGTCATCATCATCATCATCCAATTCAATCATTAAATGACGTAACCTCTTCTAGTCGCGGATTCAGGTAGGCTTTCAGCAGTCCTCTCCAAGTGGAATGGTCTTCGGCAGTTCTCTGCTAGGTGCTACCAGCGATCTTCATGATATTTTGTCCCTTCTGTCCGGTGGTCTTCCTCTAGGCTTCCGATACCCTCTCGGACTCCATTCTAATATTAGCTTCGTCCATCTGCTGTCTTTTCTTTTCGCGATGTGACCAGCCCACTTTTTAAAAATTAGTTCTTAAGTGCACTTCTCTTAGAGAACAAGGCAAGCTTAGAGAAGTGCACATAAGAAATACAAAAGAAAAACCTGCATCAAGGATCACTAGAGCATTTGTCGCCAAGGCAGCAGTAGCAGATCATGAACTCTCTCTAAGCATTAATCCCGACACGCGGGGTCTATGCTGGTTAATCGGATGTGCCATGTTAATTTTAAGGGGTGGCCGGATGCCCTTGCTGTCGCCACACCGTAACCCCCCCCCCCCCACCCCCCAGGGAGGAATGAGGAATTAGTGTACCCCAACTGTCTGCGTCTAGTGTAATCCATGTAATAGTGCGAATGTGGTCAGATGTATGTGAGCCGTGTAAGTGAGGCGGAACATAGGGAACAGCGCGGTATTCACCTAGTGGGATGTGGAAAACCGCCTAAAAATCACGTCCAGGTTGGCCGGCACACCGGCCTTCGTCGTTAATCCGCCGGGCGGATTCGATCCGGGGCTGGCGCGCCTACCTGAGTCCAGGAAGCAGCGCGTTAGCGCTCGCGGCTACCCTGGCGGGTCAGTAGCTGATCATGCACTAGGGCTGGCAAACCACCAAATTCGTTTCTCTGACACTGTGGTTTAAGCAGTATTTAATAATTGCCAGTCTAGGATTATACAGAGCTCATAGAAATTCAATAGCAGTTTCAACAGAAAAGATTGAAATTAGACAAGTTTCGGGCCCCTGTGCTAAATCAAACAGCGCCAACCCTTGACCTCTTCACGCTCCACAGCATACGTCCGCGCGACTTCGCGACCTTAGTCAGCAGTCTGATGACGTCACGACCGCCACTGCGTGGATGTATATGCACTGTGGTGACGAAAGCCGTGGGATACCTCGTAATGTGTCGGACCTCCTTTTGGCCGGCGTAATTCAGCAGATCGACGTGGCGTGGACTCAGCAAGTCGTTGGAAATCCTCTGCAGGAATACTGAACCACGCTGCCTCTATAGCCGTCCGTAATTGCGAAAGTTTTGACGGTGCAGGATTTTGTGCACGAACTCATGTCTCGATTAGGTCCCGCATATGAAGGGCTTATTTCAATAGTGGAAAAGTACATTACCTCCACTTTTCTGCCTATAATGCTTCTTCTCTAGCAAGAAGCCATATGCTTGAATATTTCTGGTATCTTAACTGTCGATTTTTCAGCGCTCTTTTAACTTTAGGACTCTGTATCTCAAAATAAACGAAAATGTACTTGTACCACTATTGAAATAAGCCCTTCATATGGACCATGGGATTCATGTCGAGTGAATGTTGAAATCATTCCCTCGAATTATCCACAATGTTCTTCAAACCAACTACGAACAATTGTGCCCAGACGACACACCGCATTGTCGTTGAGACCTGGTTGGTAGGTACTCAGAGCGCACAGGATAAGGTTACGGCTGTGGATGGGGCCGTAAACAGTTACTGTGAGTTGCACACTCAAACACACAACTTTATTTTTGTAAGATGCAAGAAATGCTTTAACCGTGGCAGCACGCGAACGATGTACAAACTCAGCCGTTTCGCAAATTATTCTACTCTTGGCCTGAATGCCAATAAACATGAACTTTTTTGACATCAGATAAATCGTTCGGTTTTCCCGTTACTACAACAGCGACAGCAATGTCCCTCCCTCCCCTCCCCTCCCTCCCCTCCCTCCCCTCCCCTCCCTCCCCTCCCCTCCCTCCCCTCCCCTCCCCTCCCCTCCCTCCCCTCCCTCCCTCCCTCCCCTACCTCCCTCCCTCCCCTCCCTCCCTCCCTCCCCTACCTCCCTCCCTCCCCTCCCTAACTCCCTCCCCTACCTCCCTACCTCCCCTACCTCCCTCCCCTCCCTCCCCTACCTCCCTCCCCTCCCTCCCTCCCCTCCCTCCACTCTCCTCTCTCCCCTCGCTCCCCTCCCTCCACTCCCCTCCCTCCACTCCCCTCCCTCCCTCCCCTCCCTCCCCACCCCACCCCTCCCCTCCCCTCCCCTCCCCTCCCCTCCCCTCCCCTCCCCTCCCCTCCCCTCCCCCCCTCCCTCCCCTCCCCTCCCCTCCCCTCCCCTCCATACCCCTCACCTCCCTCCCTCCCTACCCTCCCTACCCTCCCTCCCTCCCCTCCCTCCCTACCCTCCCTACCCTCCCCTCCCTACCCTCCCCTCGCTCCCCTCCCTACCCTCCCCTCCCTCCCTACCCTCCCCTCGCTCCCTCCCCTCCCTACCCTCCCCTCCCTACCCTCCCCTCCCTACCCTCCCCTCCCTCCCCTCCCTACCCTCCCCTCCCTCCCATCCCCCCTACCCTCCCCCTCCCATCCCCCCTACCCTCCCCCTCCCATCCCCCCTACCCTCCCCCTCCCATCCCCCCTACCCTCCCCCTCCCATCCCCCTACCCTCCCACTCCCCTCCCCTCCCTCACCTCCATACCCCTCCCTCACCTCCATACCCCTCCCCTCCCTCACCTCCATACCCCTCCCCTCCCCTTCCCAGCCCCCTCCCCTCCCTCCCTCCCTCCCTCCATCCCTCCCCCCATCCCTCCCCCCTCCCCTCCCTCCCTCCCTCCCCTACCCTCCCTACCCTCCCCTCCCCTGACACGCTTTATAATCCCTCCACTGCTAGTGCTGCCACCTACCGTCTGTAAGCTATTATTGGACGTCGAAGTCGAAATCAGGCGGTGATTACATTAATGTGAATGGATCTTGTACGGGGTGTTCAAAAAGTCTCTCCGCGGTGCTGTATGATTGATAGACGCGCGTGCCATATACCGCAATGAATATACCGAAATGAAACTCAGTGAAATAAAAGTTATTAATTTACTAAATATTCATTTTTACTTACAAATTTTCACATTGAATGTTGAAAGTGTCCCCCCTATTGTTGAATACACAATTCAATTCGTCTAATCATGTTTCCAAACACAAGCTGTAACATTTCTTCTGTAACAGAAACAGTGAAAGTGGATATTGCAGTTTTGAATTCATCGATGGATCTTGGACGATTTTTTATAGACAGTTGCTTTCGCTGCACCCCAGAAGAAAAAGTCAGGTGGTGTTAGGTCAGGCGATAATGTGGAGGTCCATGTGAAATTATGCGATCACCAAAAACATCAGCAAGCAGTGACATTGAAACGTGAGTTGTATGCGCGGTTGCACCATTTTGTTGAAAATCACCGTTCAGTATTTGACTTAACGCAAGTTCTACTGTGAATGGGTACAGAATATCACTGCAGTATCGTTGTGCGTTTGTTTCGTTGAAAAATATGGGACGCACAATCCTACGTCTAGAAATTTCGATCCAAACTCCTATTTGCACAGAATGAAGTGGTTCCTCATGAATACACAATGGATTTGCAGTACTCAACATACGAGAATTTTGCGAGTCCATGTACCCGCATAAATGAAACCGCTCCTCATCAGTGAAAAAGGTTTCATTAAGAATATCCCTTCCATTTTGTTGAAATTTGTTAAATCTCGCACAGTATCGCGATGTGGGAGAGTTGTCTCCGGGAAAACTGAATTAAATGTTTGAGGAACTGAAACTGTGTATTTACCGTCACCTTTGAACACTTGTTCGACTAAAAACACACGTTCTTCAATGGTTAGCAGTTTAACAGTGACAGAAACGAAACAAACGGACAAAGGAACTAAACTTAAACGTTCACGGCAGCACGTAACGGGTCCGAAGCTTGTGGTCTTGGGGTAGCGTTCTCGCTTCCCGCACACGGGGGTCCCGGGTTCGATTCCCGGCGCTGTCAGGGATTAATCATACGGCACCGCGGAGAGACTTTTTGAACACTCCGTACTTCGCGACACGAAACACACAGCTATTTCAAAAGCGAGTTTAAATTTTACAAACTTGGTTCGTTCTTGTTTGATAAACGTGTGGATATGAGATAGCGAATTTGACAAACAAGTTTGATCGTGAAGAAGGGCCTCACGGCACGGGGAAAGGAGGCTGGGCTGAGGCGCGTGCTGCTTAGACCGCAGACAGCTGTGAGTGGGACGCTTCCGGCGGCCGAGTAACGGGAACTCCACAGACACAGGCACCCAGCACAGCCCACAACACACTCTGCATACGCGGCCAAGGCGCCGCCGCCGCCTCTGCGGGCTTTCGCAACTATTTTTTAACTCCAACTCCGGCCTTATCTGACGGCGCCTTCCGCTGCCGCGATGCAACGCGCAGCAAGGCCGCAGCCGGCACCCACCGAGACGTACGTGTCTGATAAGCTAGCCACCGTGCTGCCACCTAGCAGCAGCTCTGAAAAACACTGCGCTGCGCAAACTCTGCGGATGCTTACACGCATTGATAAGAACCAGCAGGTATAATGACGGGAGGTGGCGCCACAGAGACAACACTGTAAGTTGCTTTGCAGCCGGCGCCGCCATACTAGTAGCCCCTGAACATTAGCACACTACTGTTAACATGTGCTACTTGTTTGTTTTAAATGGTAAACATTACAATACTTTCGTGAATGACAGTGTAACAGGAAGGCATTTCCAGGTGTTCAAATGGCTCTGAGCACCATGGGACTTAACTTCTCTGGTCATCAGTCCCCTAGAACTCGGAACTACTTAAACCTAACTAACCTAAGGACATGACACACATCCATGCCCGAGGCAGGATTCGAACCTGCGACCGTAGCTGTCGCGCGGTTCCAGACTGAAGCGCCTAGAACCGCTCGGCCGTGACCGGCCGGCTTTCCAGGTGTTTTTCTGATCTTAAAGGTGTGTTTTGCCTCGTTAATGCCACTTCCTCATTCTTATTCGTTCCGAATAACACAGAAGCGAAGTATTTTACGGAAAAGGTTGCCTTCGCAATTCAACAATTTCCTCAATACGGAATGACGAAACTGATTCGCGAGGACGACGGTTCAAACCCACGTCCGGCCATTCTGATTGAGGTTTTCCGTCTGGACGGTTTGCAATATTTCCTTCTCTCAGCGTTGAACTAGAACGCCCATAGAGTTGTATTGATAGGAAATCTAAAGTAAATTACAGTAATAAAACTACAGTAAAATTAACCAGCGCAACTGAAATTAGTATATATAAAAGAAAATATCGCTTGAACGAGCCCACTTCCTAACGGAATGTGATTCCTTTACATTTTAGACTAAATCAAAACGATTAGTACACCTGTAAATGATGCGATCTTGCATTTTTCATCAAAACACTTCCAACAGAAGCTTTAGGAGCTACTAACATGGCGGACGTCGGCTTCAAGTCTGTGACGTCACGACAGATCATCTTATTATACCTGCATGGATAAGATGATTAGACTATATGGTCTGTGTTGTTGTTGTTGTTTTCAGCCTGAAGAGTGATTTGATGCAGCCTTCGACGCTGCTGTTATCATAAGCAAGCCACGCCATCTCCAAATAACTATTGCAGCCCACACCAATTTGAACCCGCTTACTCTTTTTTCGTAGATTCATACCCCCCTCCATTCCACCACCGCCCTCTCACGCATTATCAAATTCATGATTCCTTGATTCCTTGGGATGTATTCTGTTCGTTCTTTTAGTTCTAACATCAATTTCTTATTCTCCAATTCGATTCAGTACCTCGATCTACCTATCTAACCTTCAGCATTCTGCTGTATCACCACGTTTCAAGAGCTTCTTCTTATATGAACTGCCTGTCGCCCACGTTCATTACCGTACAAGCCTATACTCAAGATAGATATGCTATTTATATTACGAGTAGGTGTTAGTAAAATCGTGTTTTTTCCCAGCTGTTTTTCTCTTGCTTTAGCCAGCCTGTGTTTTATATGCTCTACTTCGGCCATCATCTGCCCAAATAGCAGAACTCGTCTATTACTTTTAGTATCTCATAGCCTAATCTAATTTATTCTACATCGCCTCATTTAATTCGGCTGCACTCCATAATCCTTGTTCTCTTCTGTCTTTCTCAAGACACTGTCTATTACAAAGAAATGTGGTAGTGTAATATCGGCCTAACGGTAGCTCAGTTATCACCGTGCGACGTGCATTCTGCTGTCATTTCAATATTGCGCCCCGCGGTCGTGTTCCTGGCCGGAAGTCGGTTGTTTCATGCATAAATAACTTAAGGGAAACTACTGATTTGTATGACACGCGTGCTGATTCAATTATGTGTACAGACAGTTCATAAATTCTGAGAATCTAGAATCTCGACGATTTTTGCCTGTTGTCGACGTTAATGCTCGCAAGATATAGGTGCCACGGAGACCAAGACTCCCGAGAATGTTTTAATTCCAAGTTTGAAGTCTTACAACAAGTGACAAAAGAAATATTTTGTTGACGAAATAAATCTCGGGTGAACAGCCTTGTATGACTGTGCATATTTCGGCAGCTGATGATGGCAAAGTGGTCGATTGCCGAAATATTGCGTCCTATGCATACTCATACCAGACCACCCGAGATTTATTTCGTCATAAAATATGCCTAGAGAAATTGAAGAATAACAAATATTTTGTTGGTGTGATACAATTAGAGATTTACTACCTCCTGGCTTTTATGCTTTACTTGTACTGTGAAACCTTGCTTTTTGCACAATTTCATGATTGTAGGAGAACGGGGAGTACCCTATAGATTTCGATGAGTGCGTTTGCGAGAGTCATAAAATATGACATAAATGGCCATATCGTTTAATTGCATGAACTTAGAAGCTTCAATTTGTAACACCGCCAAGGGACCGTACAGCTTACTAATTGACCAAACGTTCAACTTGATACATGTACCCGTTCCTGAGAAAAAGAGTTTTTAGCAATCCGACGGACGAACAGACAAACAAGGACAACAAGGTGATTCTGCAAGAGTTCCGTTTTTGCCGATTGAGGTACGGAAAACAAAGAAAAAAAACCTTGGGTTTCTACGAACAGCTAGGCCAACCCCAAAACATCGACATTGTAAGGCTTTCTAGTCTGCGATCTCATCAGCATTCTGTCCGCAAACATGCATCTGCTGTTGGGTTGTCTGCTCGTTTTGTGAGACGAATCCTTCACGAAGAACGAAAATTTCGTGCGTACAAAGTGGCTGTGGGGCAGTCATTTAATTCACGCGATTTCGTTGCTCGAGGAAATGCACGTAAGGCGCTTCTTGGTATGCTTCAGGACTCACTTGTTTCTTCAGTAATGAGGCTCACTTCCACCTTTCGGTATCTGTAAATAAGGACAACAAGCGCTACTGGAGCGCGATCCTCCCAGTCAACTTCATCAGCGTCCCCCACATTCACAACGTGTAACTGTTTGGTGTGCACTATCGCGAGTTGGAATAACTAGTCCGTGTTTTATTGAAGAAAACGAACGGGTAGTTTCGGTGACCTCTGACCGCTATGTCGACACGATTCAGGGTTTTTTCGTGTCATCACTACACCAGACAGATGTGCGAGATGTACTGTTCCAGCGTGTGTCAGTGAGTGTTTAGCGGCAACATTCAGGACGCCTCAATTTCATAAAGGAGCGATCGACATTGGCCAGCACGGTCGCCAGAAAATGCTTCATGCGACTATTTCTTATGGGCCTCCCTAAAATAATTTCTGTACACCGATCGCCCTAGAACTCTGCTTCACCTGAAGAACAACGTTCGTCGCGCAGTCAACATCATACCCGTCGATATGCTGAAAAGATCAGAACGATACTTCAGTGCCGGCCGGGGTGGCCGAGCGGTTCTAGGCGCTACAGTCTGGAACCGCGCGACCGCTACAGTCGCAGGTTCGAATCCTGCCTCGGGCATGGATGTGTGTGATGTCAGGTTAGTTAGGTTTAACTAGTTCTAAGTTCTAGGGGACTGATGACCACAGAAGTCCCATGGTGCTCAGAGCCATTTGAACCATTTAATACTTCAGTGTTCGATTAACGCAGCGTATTGAGAATAATGGACGCACTGTGCGAGGCATCATCTTCAAATCTGTATAAAGATACGGTTTAAACGTTGCATTTGATGCTATTCAAACAATTAAATATAAATCTACACTCCTGGAAATGGAAAAAAGAACACATTGACACCGGTGTGTCAGACCCACCATACTTGCTCCGGACACTGCGAGAGGGCTGTACAAGCAATGATCACACGCACGGCACAGCGGACACACCAGGAACCGCGGTGTTGGCCGTCGAATGGAGCTAGCTGCGCAGCATTTGTGCACCGCCGCCGTCAGTGTCAGCCAGTTTGCCGTGGCATACGGAGCTCCATCGCAGTCTTTAACACTGGTAGCATGCCGCGACAGCGTGGACGTGAACCGTATGTGCAGTTGACGGACTTTGAGCGAGGGCGTATAGTGGGAATGCGGGAGGCCGGGTGGACGTACCGCCGAATTGCTCAACACGTGGGACGTGACGTCTCCACAGTACATCGATGTTGTCGCCAGTGGTCGGCGGAAGGTGCACGTGCCCGTCGACCTGGGACCGGACCGCAGCGACGCACGGATGCACGCCAAGACCGTAGGATCCTACGCAGTGCCGTAGGGGACCGCACCGCCACTTCCCAGCAAATTAGGGACACTGTTGCTCCTGGGGTATCGGCGAGGACCATTCGCAACCGTCTCCATGAAGCTGGGCTACGGTCCCGCACACCGTTAGGCCGTCTTCCGCTCACGCCCCAACATCGTGCAGCCCGCCTCCAGTGGTGTCGCGACAGGCGTGAATGGAGGGACGAATGGAGACGTGTCGTCTTCAGCGATGAGAGTCGCTTCTGCCTTGGTGCCAGTGATGGTCGTATGCGTGTTTGGCGCCGTGCAGGTGAGCGCCACAATCAGGACTGCATACGACCGAGGCACACAGGGCCAACACCCGGCATCATGGTGTGGGGAGCGATCTCCTACACTGGCCGTACACCACTGGTGATCGTCGAGGGGACACTGAATAGTGCACGGTACATCCAAACCGTCATCGAACCCATCGTTCTACCATTCCTAGACCGGCAAGGGAACTTGCTGTTCCAACAGGACAATGCACGTCCGCATGTATCCCGTGCCACCCAACGTGCTCTAGAAGGTGTAAGTCAACTACCCTGGCCAGCAAGATCTCCGGATCTGTCCCCCATTGAGCATGTTTGGGACTGGATGAAGCGTCGTCTCACGCGGTCTGCACGTCCAGCACGAACGCTGGTCCAACTGAGGCGCCAGGTGGAAATGGCATGGCAAGCCGTTCCACAGGACTACATCCAGCATCTCTACGATCGTCTCCATGGGAGAATAGCAGCCTGCATTGCTGTGAAAGGTGGATATACACTGTACTAGTGCCGACATTGTGCATGCTCTGTTGCCTGTGTCTATGTGCCTGTGGTTCTGTCGGTGTGATCATGTGATGTATCTGACCCCAGGAATGTGTCAATAAAGTTTCCCCTTCCTGGGACAATGAATTCACGGTGTTCTTATTTCAATTTCCAGGAGTGTACATTACTTATTTAAAAAATTGAAGTCTTATGTAAAAGGGTTGCTCTGCCCCGCCCTGTACATTCATAATAATGAAATTTTTCTTCTTTGCTATGCTTCGTGTTGTTGGAGTTTCAATGATGTGCGCTGTACTTTCGACACACAGTCTCAGAACAGTGCTCGTGTAAAGATGTTTTTGTGTATAGACTGGTGTGTGAAGGCGAGCTGGCCGACTGAGGGTGGTGGTGTTGTGTGTTGACAGGGCCGGCGACGCAGCGAGCAATGGCCTGCTGGAGGAGTACCTGCCCGAGCGGCCGTCCAGGGCGGCTCCAGGCGTGGGTCAGCTCCAGCTCCAGCAGGCTGCGCAGGGGGCGGCGCCGCCCACGCAGCTGGGGGCGGCGGGGGGCGGCAGGGGCGGCGACGGACACGCCGCCACCAGCAGCGCCGGCTCTCTCGACAGGGTGAGTCCCACACCAGAATGGATTTCGCTCTGCAGCGGAGTGTGCACTGATTTCCAACTTCCCAGCAGATTAAAACTGTATGCCCGACCGGGATTCGAATCTAGGACGTCTGTCTTTCGTGGTCAAGTCCTCAGCCGACTATGCTGTTACAGCTTTACTTCCGTCTGTACCTCATCTCTTACCTCCCACCTCCCACCCGCGCGGGGTAACCACGTGGTGTGGAGCGCCTTGTCACGGTTCGTGCGGCTCCCTCCGTCGGAGGTTCGAGTCCTCCCTCGGGCGTGGGCGTGTGTGTGTGTGTGTGTGTGTGTGTGTGTGTGTGTGTGTGTGTGTGTGTGTGTGTGTGTGTGTTTTGCCCTTAGCGTAACTTAGTTTAGGTTAAGTAGTATGTAAGACTAGGGACCTACGACGCAGCAATTTGGTCCCATAGGAACATATGACAAATTTCAAAATTTTTCTTACTTCCCAAACTTCACAGAAGTTCTCCTGCATACCTTGCAGGACTATCACTCTTGACCCTAGATTCGAGTCGCGGTCAGAGACACGATTAAATATCTTTCAGACCATCTGATGTATTTTTTCTTCCATCTTTTGTCATCAATGTTGTGGCTGGTTGGATGTGGCCCGCCACTAATTTGTCTCCTGTTTCAACCTCTTCATGTCCGAGAACCTCTTCCACCCTAGGTCGTCTACATCTAGCTCTAGTATCACGCAAACGAGTCTCTGATGTCTTAACACATGTGCTATCGTCCTGGCCCTTGTTAATATTTACCACGTATTCCCGTCTTCGCCAATTCTGCGGAGGACACAGCACGGATCCATTAGGCGGAGGGAAAGGGGGCGGGGGGGGGAGGAAGGAAGGCTGGCTGTCATGCATGTCATGACCACCTGACTGATGTTTTTACATCATTCCCATTACATTAACGTATTATATACTTTCTTTTTCTTCTTCTCAGACGGGCGAACCAAGGACCAGGTGCCAGTTTCAGTTCCTTAGTCGTCGTTCTTTTCTTTTCTTCCAGTATACTCTTTCGTCTGTTCGCTATGGTTTTTTTTTCTTTTTTTTTCTGACCACTTCAGACAAGATTTTCTCACACTCCTACTGTGTTCTTCCTTATTCAGTACTTTTTCTCCAAATACTTCTTTCAATTGTTTCTTCATCTTTTATATTGTCTTTAACTAATCCTTTTGTTTTCCTTTGTGGATCCATCTTGTTTCTGACACACATATTCGGAGGTCTTTTTGGTCAATATCCTGTCTTGCAGTCGATTCAGTTTATTCTATACAAATGCCCAAAAATACCAGTCTTCTTTTTCTCATTAATTCTGTTTTCTATGTCTAGATAAATTTCATCGTTGCTTCGTAATTTTCAACCTTCCATAGTTTTTCCGGAGCCTAATGTTTTCCTAATGATTCACCTTTCTAATGTTTACAATTTACGTAAGTTACACTTTAATGCTAGACATTCGTTTGCATATAAACATGCTCGATTCACTATTGTATTGCAGAACCTTATTTTTGCAGTTTAGACATGGGTTTTTTACTGTTAAAGACTTTAGTTATAATCAAGCTCTTCCCGTTATATGAATAATTTCTTCTACAGCAGCTTTACGCAGGCCAATTTTTTTGGATTATCTCCCGAAGATATTAAAGTTTTTAACCATTATCTGCGTTCGGAAATTTCGGCGCCTTTTTAATTCTTGTTAAAAAAAAATTCTGCAGAAATTCTTAAGCCACTCCGACTGACTATTTCTTCTAAATGTTCAAACGTGTGTGAATTGCTAAGGGACCAAACTGCTGCGGTCATCGGTCCCTAGACTTAAACACTACTTAAACTGACTTATGCTAAGAACATCACATACACCCATGCCCGAGGGAGGACTCCAACCTCCGGCGGGTTTCTTCTAAAGTTTTATGCACTTCTATTATTATTATTATTATTATTATTATTAATATTAATATTAATAAAGCCCGAGGCATGTGTTTCACGTTAAATGTGTATTTGGGGAGTGGTGGGGTGAGAGTAGAGCCGGTAGAAGACGGTGACCCACAAAATCAGTCTATGGCTCCATGCCTAGGAGGATCAACTGACTACTTTCCAGCTCACTTGATTTGTAAGATCCTGCTATAGCAGCACATTTCAAATGCTTCGATTCTCTTCTTTTGCGGATTTCTCAGCAGTCATTGATTCACTTCCGTACAGTGCTGTGCACCAAACGTACAGTCCTACCCTGTCCTTTATTGGGCAGTGCTCAATCATAGTCTCAAAACTGAAACTGAGGACGAGAGGAACAGACAGCAGTATTGTCTTACTCCTTTCCTTAAGTCAGTCCAATTGATACTTCGCCCCCCCCCCCCTCTCTCTCTCTCTCTCTCTCTCTCTCTCTCTCTCTCTCTCTCTCTCTCTCGATGCATTTGCAGTCTACCCTCGTTTCGCTCAGTATAGTTGTAATCTTATGCCAAATCACGATCGACTGCCTGTTAGTTGACCTAATTATTTGAGAGCACTTACTCTTGCCAAATTGTTTACTACTAATTAATGCCATAACTATATATTTCTCTGTGCAATTTACTTACGGAGATATATATATATATATATATATATATATATATATATATATATATATATATATATATATATATAATTTCAGTGTTTACGGTTGTATGTATCGCGTATTTTCCTAATTTAACCATTTTACTTCGAAATACAAATTGTCTTACGCCCGCCCTACGTTTCCTCGTCAGTGCTGTGGAACGGTTGCTCGATGCGCATGGCGATCTAGCACCATATTCAAAGCGTTTCTCAGTAATCTGTTTCATTGCATATAATCAATCGACGGTGGCTCTACCTCTTCAAAATCCACATTGGTATCCTCTATTGTTGGTGGTTGCTATTGACTGTTATGGTGAAAGTTTTCTAGACTAGCGCAATACCCCTGTCATATAGCTTTATCTCATTTGTTGTGCAGCGAATGTCAATGCCTCTAAAGCGCGAAAGAAAATAAATAATTTGTTTTAATGTAATAAATGTAAACTGGAAGAAAAGTTTAGCAAATCAAATGAAAACAGGAAAATTTATCGTGCAATCAAGCAAATTCTCAAAAGATACCACTCGAAACCAGTTGTCGATTATGAAAGAAGAGAAAGAGATAAAAAAACGACGGACAAAACATTTGTAGTAGTTACTGAGTCTAGAAGAAAGGGGGAGGGGAACAGCTGTGTGCAGAAGATAAAAGAGGGAACAAAAACCCTATGTGTAACCATACGGGACCCAGAAATACGAAGAGAATTAGCCAAAGAAGAAATAGACGACTTAAAAGAAACAAAGCACTGGGCGAGATGAAATAACAGATGCATTCATAAAACACTCGGGTACTAATTTTTTGTTTTCACACTTTTCCATCTCCAAATTGACGACTTCCTGATGCCTCTGGGATGTCTTGTCGGTGGATCTCCTGTTTTGGTCTAATTGTGATAAAAAAATTTCTCCCGAAGTCATTTCAGTGCCGCGTTATTAGTATTATTAATTAGACATCTCATTAACACCGTAAGCTGCAAGAAAATATTTGATAGCCGTATCAGTTTCAGAGTACAGAGCTCATCCTCAGTGACATATATTATGCACATCTATCAAATGATGTGCGTGTCAATTGTAAATTCTCTGTGATATCAAAATCGATGTTAATCTCGCAGTACACAGGTCGTTTGTACATGTTACTGCATTGTCTGCAGTGCCACATTGCTAAAGTTTTTTTTCCCTGCGTCGTCTGAACTGTTTATAGTCCATGCTTCGCTTGAACACAAAACTACACTCAAAGAAATAGCTACAGAAAAGATTTCTGAATACTTAAAATTTCCAGTCGGTGTTAACAAACGTCTGAAGCACATTTTTATCGAAAACGGTGCGTCCAGTTTTCTTCCGGTAAAAAATGCGTTTTAACTAAACTAAGAAAATGTGAATATAATCGTGAACACTAGATTTTTGTAAGCTGCTGGAAAAAATAAAGCAGAGAGCTCCAGAAATTCACATGGAAACTGGAAAGAATATACTACCGAGGAAAAGAGCTCTCGAAGCTGAACATTTGTTCTTTAAATCGTTTTTTTGTATTTTAGCCTTTTTTGATGCCGTCACAAAGCTCTTCCTGATTATTTGCATGACGCTTAATGGAAAAAATAAAGTTGGTAGAATAATGGCACAGTGTAGGAGAAAACTTTTTCTTACACCTTTAACTTCGAATAAACTTGAAAAAATTAGTAAAAAATGACAGTTTTCAGTCTCATTTCAAAATTATCTCCATCATGATGTAAGAACATAATGCCAGCCTTTGTATCTTTGCATCTGCGGACGACATGCATGCTTTGAGAATTCTGTTGTCACCAGTAACTGTCTCACCCCAGATTCTTTAAAGAATCTACCTGCCGTGCATAATACTGGTTGCATATGATCGGGAATTTGCGTTCCAGCTTAAGAAAAACTAGTTTTTCAGTATCTCAGTTTTTATGTCGAATCTCTTGAATTATTTGTCGTACAGCTTTTCGCAGGTGCTTTCAGTGGTATATGTGGCTACTGCCTGCAAAATGTGTTGCGAATATAGCTAGTATTAAAAAAATAATAAATTAAAACATCAAGCCTAATACTGAAATTATGCTCCACGAAAAGCGAAAAATAATTATTTTTACTTATTTTATGTGGGGTGTAGCTAGAAAAAAATTCTGTAAGGTTTTTAAGTTGTGTGTAACGTATGTTGGAAGTCGCTAAGTTCTCTCGTTCTCAAATTCTCTGTAGTTATAACCTGGGTAATTGGCACGCGTCCGCAGCTCGTGGTCGTGCGGTAGCGTTCTCGCTTCCCGCGCCCGGGTTCCCGGGTTCGATTCCCGGCGGGGTCAGGGATTTTCTCTGCCTCGTGATGACTGAGTGTTGTGTGATGTCCTTAGGTTAGTTAGGTTTAAGTAGTTCTAAGTTCTAGGGGACTGATGACCATAGATGTTAAGTCCCATAGTGCTCAGAGCCATTTGAACCATTTTTGAATTGGCACGCCTAATTTTAATAGCTGCGCGTTATGGCCTCGCGGTTATAGGCGCCATGTTACGGATTGCGTGGCCCCTCCCTCCGGAAGTTCGAGTCCTCCTCCTGGCATGGGTGTGTGGTTTGTTCTTAGCATAAGTTAGTTTAAGTAGTGCGTAAGTCTAGGGACACATGACCTCGGCAGTTTGGTCCCTTAGGAATACACACACACATTTGAACATTTTTTAATTTTAATATTTGAGTTAAACCTGTAACGCAAGATTATACCTCTTAATGAATGGGTTAGCATTTTGAGTTTTTAAATTCTGTCAATAATTATATGAAGAACTAAAAAAAAAAATGTTCTGTTGCCCCAAAGGCCGTTAGGTAGGCAACATGCAACCGGGACCGTCTTACCTGTTTCATAATACAGATATGATATCGCGTGTTTGGTGTGTACAAGAATGACATAATCTTCTCCAGTACAACCTGGTGACTTTGTTGGCCAAGAAACGAGCCCCCCTCTACCAAACCATCGCCAGGATTATATCGACTTTAGGTGCGCCAAGCTACCAAGAAAAAATATGCTGGGCACCCACTTCCCTGCAATCAATTTAACGTTTGTGCCACTAGAGAGACATGTTTTAGCATCTCCGGCTGTGCGTCTAAGAGAAATTGAGAGTACCGCTCACAATTCAATTGTTCATAAAATAAAGGCTTGATAATTTTGTCGTGGATGAGTTTAAACCAGTTGTATACGCTCCAGACATAAATTTTGATTCAGGTCAAAAGGCGATTTGTGTATGCAATTTCTTCGCTTAATGTGAACAACTTGAGCACTTCACACCGCATAATTAGTCAGGGGTAGTACTAACCAGAGAAGTGCGTGACATCGAATAGCGAGAATGGCACAAATATGTCCATCTAGTACACTACTGGGCATTAAAATTGCTACACCAACAAGAAATGCAGATGATAACCGATATTCATTGGACAAATGTATTATACTAAAACTAACATGTGATTACATTTTCGCGCAATTTGGGTACATAGATCCTGAGAAATCAGTACCCAGAACAACCACCTCTGCCCGTAATAACGGCCTTGATACGCCTGGGCGTTGAGTCAGAGCTTGGATGGCGTGTACAGGTACAGTCGCCCATGCAGCTTCAACACGATACCACAGATCATCAAGGGTGGTGACTGGCGTATTGTGACGAGCCAGTTGCTCGGCTACCATTGACCAGACGTTTTCAATTGGTGAGAGACCTGGAGAATGTGCTGGCCTGGGCACCGATCGTGCATTATCCTGCTGAAATGTAGGGTTTCGCAGGGATCGAATGAAGGGTAGAGCCACGGGTCGTAACACATCTGAAATGTAACGTCCACTATTCAAAGCGCCGTCAATGCGAACAAGAGGTGACCGAGACGTGTAGCCAATGGCACCCATACAATCACGCCGGGAGATACGCGTGTATGGCGATGACGAACACACGCTTCCAATGTGCGTTCACCGCGATGTCGCCAAACACGGATGCGACCATCACGATGCTGTAAACAGAACCTGGATTCATCCGAAAAAATGAGGTTTTGCCATTCGTGCACCCATGTTCGTCGTTGAGCACACCATCGCAGGCGCTCCTGTCTGTGATGCTTCGTCAAGGGTAACCGCAACCACGGTCTCCGAGCTGACAGTCCATGCTGCTGCAAACGTCGTCGAACTGTCCGTGCAGATGGTTGTCGTCTTGCAAACGTCCCCATCTGTTGACTGAGGGATGGAAACGTGGTGCACGATCCGTTACAGCCGTGCGGATAAGATGCCTGTCATCTCGACAAGGCCGACAAGGCCGTTAGGATCCAGCACGACGTTCCGTATTACCCTCCTGGACCCACCGATTCCATATTCTGCTAACAGTAATTGGATCTCGACCAACACGAGCGGCAATGTCGCGATACGATAAAGCGCAATCGCGATAGGCTACAATCCGACCTTTATCAAAGTCGGAAACGTGATGGTACGCATTTTTCTTCCTTACACGAGGCATGACAATAACGTTTCACCAGGCAACGCCGGTCAACTGCTGTTTGTGTATGAGAAATCGGTTGGAAACTTTCCTCATGTCAGCACGTTGTAGGTGTCACCACCGGCACCAACCTTGTGTGAATGCTCTGAAAAGCTAATCATTTGCATGTCACAGCATCTTCCTCCTGTCGGTTAAATTTCGCGTCTGTAGCACGTCATCTTCGTGGTGTAGCAATTTTAATGGTCAGTACTGTATTTTAACCGTGGCTTTTCCAACAGCCAAAAGAAGGCACAACAGCGGGGGAGGATCTGGTCGGTAACGCCACATTGCACAACTGGTACTAACTCCAAAGGGTCAGAAAGTCCACGTAGCCAATATCCACCCACACTGCGATGATCACCTGAAACAAATTGCAGCGGACGAACTGGTACGTAGTAATGGCCTTGAAATAAAACGCAGAGTCTCTCGGTTGTTATTGTCGGGAAGCATTTACATGTTTTGATTTATTTGCGCATTGTTAGTGTACATAATTTCCTGTTGAGCCAACATTTGTGTAGCAACCCGAACAGTTATTACGATCGGCCGCGCCAGGCTACTCGTGCAGCGAGTCCCTTTGAAACAGCTGATGGGTGCGTTAGCCTTTTGTAATTACGCGAGCAGCAAATTATGCCGTCAGTAATTTATAATGCGACGTTAATTTAACGGCGCCGTTGTTCACAAACGAATGACGTCGCTTGTGTGACGCAGTGGGAAAAAGCGCCTCGGGACGAGGCTACTGTGTTTTCCATTGTATTGTAATAATGAATCATGGCAAAATAAAAAAAGGCATGGAAACTGAAGACATTTTCTCTGACAATTTACCCAACATAAAAAGTCTCCTGCTGTGTGTGCAAAAAACCCGGTGAAGTACAGAAGCCAAACCAACTAAAAGTGAGCTCGTATCAGACAAGGTTGTCTTTCAAAGGAGCAAAAAATTGGCAAAGTTTGGATATTTTTTGCGACAATGAAAAGAATGCAAAGAATCTGTTTGGGGATTATGGTTTATCATAATTTGAACTTTATTTTATTGTCGATAAAAAAGGCAAAATGGCCCGTCATTATAGTTTGATCAAGGGCCTGCGAGTTTGAAATACGCAGACTGCGTGCAGTTAGCCCCTCAGGAGGTATCTGAAATCAAAAATGGATAACATCTAACCGATACTACATTATATTTATGGGATCTTATACCTAACCACGATGAAAAAACCTTAAATTTAACGATATGGTGCTAACTCGAACTTTGGGTTCGATTTTTGGATGTTTGTTGCACTCTTTATGGCTTCACAAAAAAATTTAATACTAACAAATTTCGTATATTATAGGCATAAGCTCCCAAGAAAAGTGTTACTTTTTCTGGGTCAAGGGTAGAAGTTAATACTTTGAACGGTTTTTATTTTATGCTGCACGCAGTTTTGAAAAATTTTTCCTGGAGATAAACCTGTATAGTTTAGGTAAAGCTATTATATGTATTCTTAGTTCAATTTGCATGGAAACTACATGTTGTTACATATTTTTGGTGTGCTGAACACAAATCAGAAATTAGATTTTCAAAATTCATAATTGCTAATTCAATATGACGGACCAAAAAACTTGTTTTTACCAATTTTGACCAAAATCTGACTGGTCGTAAGTTGTGCTTGTGTAGCTGATTCGTTAGAGCACTTGCCCGCGAAAGCAAAGGTCCCGACTTCGAGTCCCGGTCCGGCACACAGTTTTAATGTGCCAGGGAGTTTCAACATAATTATCCTTAATAAAAGTTCGAGGTGAGTTCTTGAGCAATTTCACACATAACCGGATTTTCTATTGAAAAGTCGAAGTGCTCGACGGAACATGTATTCGGCCAGGCAATCCACGAAATATTTGGTGCACAGCAGTAAAATTTATTATTGTGCTTGTCACAAGCATTTAGCTAGGATCCTGCCTAATCACACCCTCGGAAAAAAAGCATCAAAAAATATTGACGACCGTATTAAATGTGAAAGCTTAGCTTTTTTTGTAGCCGTACTTTGTGTGTATCAATCTAAACCTTCAACTTTTGGTATTAGTGTGTGTTCGCGCTACTTAACAATGATGCTGCTATTGGCTGACTACATCTCGAGTCCTATACTTTGAATATCTGCTGTCATTGGGTGGCGAGATCACGTGACATGAGCTATGATTGGCTGACAAAAGCGCATCGCGCAACGCAATCTCGATTTCAGTGCTTCGGTAGCCATTGTGCTGTACTTGGTGAAATTCGTATGCATGCTTTAGTAATACAAAAATATGCAGTGTAGACATTTCCATCAATGGTTTTTTTCAAACCGCTTTATTTTTGCTGGGTTTCATTTCCTAAAGTGCCGGCATGCTCTACGCTGGTGGATAAAACCTTTACCATTCAAATGATTGATCGTAGAAAGTATATTGTCACTTAACACCATCTGACGAAATCAGCATCGCTAACAGTGTTCTTAAGTCACAGATATCGACTTAATCTCTGGTAGCATATGGAAATTCCGTGACTCTGTGACGTCTCAATGACTAACGTCCTACCCAAATATCTCCCGGCTATGACATCACGGAGGAGGAAGTCATCGGCAGCTCGAGACTGAGTCTGACGCATTAAGAATGACCGTGAGTAAGTGCGTTTTCATATCGCACTATACTCTACTTTATCACTGGGCTGCGCTATTATTTTTTTCTCTGTGTACCGGCGTGCTACGGTAAGAGGAATGAAGGAAGATTGGGTTTGACAACCGGTCGACATCGAGGTCATTAGAAGCGGAGCACAAGTTCGGATTGTGTCAAGGATGGGGAAGGAAATCGGCCGTGCCTTTTCAAAGGAACCATCCAGGATTTTGCCTGGAGCGATTTAGGGAAATCACGGAAAACCTAAATCTGAATGGCCGGACCAGGGTTTGAACCGCGGTACAGAGGCAAGTGGATTTCATTGTTCAAATGGCTCTGAGCACTGTGGGACTTAACTTCTGAGGTCATCAGTCCCCTAGAACATAGAACTACTTAAACCTAACTAACCTAAGGACATCACACACATCCGTGCAGGCAGGATTCGAACCTGCGACCGTAGCGGTCACGCGGTTCCAGACTGTAGTGCCTAGAACCGCTCGGCCACCTCGGCCGGCGATTTCATTGTCTTCCTGGAAACTAAAAAGAAATTAAGGACGTATATTTTTTCGGACGTGATAGTAACGTTGAGTATCCCTCGAATGGAGAAAATTGTACTGGAGGTGGGAAGATTGCTACATTTAACTCTGCGTTAGGCGCGTATTTTTGTGTTGCACAGTTAGGCGCTTGGGATGACTCAAGTCCGCCATCTATTAAAATGTCCCGAGGACATGCATCTTCACTGTTTGATTAAATGATGATGGCGTCCTCTTGGGTAAAATATTCCGGAGGTAAAATAGTCCCCCATTCGGATCTCCGGGAGGGGACTACTCAAGAGGACGTCGTTATCAGGAGAAAGAAAACTAGCGTTCTACGGATCGGAGCGTGGAATGTCAGATCCCTTAATCGGGCAGGTAGGTTAGAAAATTTAAAAAGGGAAATGGATAGGTTAAAGTTAGATATAGTGGGAATTAGTGAAGTTCGGTGGCAGGAGGAACAAGACTTTTGGTCAGGTGAATACAGGGTTATAAATACAAAATCAAATAGGGGTAATGCAGGAGTAGGTTTAATAATGAATAAAAAAATAGGAGTGCGGGTTAGCTACTACAAACAGCATAGTGAACGCATTATTGTGGCCAAGATAGACACAAAGCCCATGCCTACTACAGTAGTACAAGTTTATATGCCAACTAGCTCTGCAGATGATGAAGAAATAGATGAAATGTATGATGAGATAAAAGAAATTATTCAGGTAGTGAAGGGAGACGAAAATTTAATAGTCATGGGTGACTGGAATTCGTCAGTAGGAAAAGGGAGAGAAGGAAACATAGGTGAATATGGATTGGGGGGAAGAAATGAAAGAGGAAGCCGCCTTGTAGAATTTTGCACAGAGCATAACTTAATCATAGCTAACACTTGGTTCAAGAATCATAAAAGAAGGTTGTATACCTGGAAGAATCCTGGAGATACTAAAAGGTATCAGATAGATTATATAATGGTAAGACAGAGATTTAGGAACCAGGTTTTAAATTGTAAGACATTTCCAGGGGCAGATGTGGATTCTGACCACAATCTATTGGTTATGAACTGCAGATTGAAACTGAAGAAACTGCAAAAAGGTGGGGATTTAAGGAAATGGGACCTGGATAAACTGAAAGAACCAGAGGTTGTAGAGAGTTTCAGGGAGAGCATAAGGGAACAATTGACAGGAATGGGGGAAAGAAATACAGTAGAAGAAGAATGGGTAGCTCTGAGGGATGAAGTAGTGAAGGCAGCAGAGGATCAAGTAGGTAAAAAGACGAGGGCTAATAGAAATCCTTGGGTAACAGAAGAAATATTGCATTTAATTGATGAAAGGAGAAAATATAAAAATGCAGTAAAGGAAGCAGGCAAAAAGGAATACAAACGTCTCAAAAATGAGATCGACAGGAAGTGCAAAATGGCTAAGCAGGGATGGCTGGAGGACAAATGTAAGGATGTAGAGGCTTGTCTCACTAGGGGTAAGATAGATACTGCCTACAGGAAAATTAAAGAGACCTTTGGAGATAAGACAACCACTTGTATGAATATCAAGAGCTCAGATGGCAACCCAGTTCTAAGCAAAGAAGGGAAGGCAGAAAGGTGGAAGGAGTATATAGAGGGTTTATACGAGGGCGATGTACTTGAGGACAATATTATGGAAATGGAAGAGGATGTAGATGAAGATGAAATGGGAGATACGATACTGCGTGAAGAGTTTGACAGAGCAATGAAAGACCTGAGTCGAAACAAGGCCCCGGAGTAGACAACATTCCATTAGAACTACTGACGGCCTTGGGAGAGCCAGGCATGACAAAACTCTACCATCTGGTGAGCAAGATGTATGAGACAGGTGAAATACCCACAGACTTCAAGAAGAATATAATAATTCCAATCCCAAAGAAAGCAGGTGTTGACAGATGTGAAAATTACCGAACTATCCGTTTAATAAGTCACAGCTGCAAAATACTAACGCGAATTCTTTACAGACGAATGGAAAAACTGGTAGAAGCGGACCTCGGGGAGGATCAGTTTGGATTCCGTAGAAAAGTTGGAACACTTGAGGCAATACTAACCTTACGACTTATCTTAGAAGAAAGATTAAGAAAAGCAAACCTACGTTTCTAGCATTTGTAGACTTAGAGAAAGCTTTTGACAATGTTGACTGGAGTACTCTCTTTCACATTCTAAAGGTGGCAGCGGTAAAACACAGGGAGCGAAAGGCTATTTACAATTTGTACAGAAACCAGATGGCAGTTATAAGAGTTGAGGGGTGTGAAAGGGAAGCAGTGGTTGGGAAGGGAGTGAGACAGGGTTGTAGCCTCTCCCCGATGTTATTCAATCTGTATATTGAGCAAGCAGTAAAGGAAACAAAAGAAAAATTCGGAGTAGGTATTAAAATTCATGGAGAAGAAGTAAAAACTTTGAGGTTCGCCGATGACATTGTAATTCTGTCAGAGACAGCAAAGGACTTGGCAGAGCAGTTGAACGGAATGGACAGTGTCTTGAAAGGAGGATATAAGATGAACATCAGCAAAAGCAAAACGAGGATAATGGAATGCAGTCAAATTAAATCGGGTGATGCTGAGGGTATTAGATTAGGAAATGTGACACTTAAAGTAGTAGATGAGTTTTGCTATTTAGGGAGTAAAATAACTGATGATGGTCGAAGTAGAGAGGATATAAAATGTAGACTGGCAATGGCAAGGAAATCGTTTCTGAAGAAGAGAAATTTGTTAACATCGAGTATAGATTTGTCAGGAAGTCGTTTCTGAAGGTATTTGTATGGAGTGTAGCCATGTATGGAAGTGAAACATGGACGATGACTAGTATGGACAAGAAGAGAATAGAAGCTTTCGAAATGTGGTGCTACAGAAGAATGCTGAAGATAAGGTGGGTAGATCACGTAACTAATGAGGAGGTATTGAATAGGATTGGGGAGAAGAGAAGTTTGTGGCACAACTTGACTAGAAGAAGGGATCGGTTGGTAGGACATGTTTTGAGGCATCAAGGGATCACAAATTTAGCATTGGAGGGCAGCGTGGAGGGTAAAAATCGTAGAGGGAGACCAAGAGATGAATACACTAAGCAGATTCAAAAGGATGTAGGTTGCAGTAGGTACTGGGAGATGAAGGAGCTTGCACAGGATAGAGTAGCATGGAGAGCTGCATCAAACCAGTCTCAGGACTGAAGACCACAACAACAACAACAGAATAAAGGAAATCATTTTTAATAAAAATTTCACATGATGTTAATTACAGGTCTACTAAATGTACTGATTTTTTTTTTTTTTCGGGGAGACTAGACTGATTCCAAACATATTAGACAGAAGTCTTTGAGACGTTCACAACCGTCTCTTACACTTCAAGCACCACTTCCTTATAGGTTTGTCACTTCGTCTTCCACAGGCTGGACAACTTCGTCACGAGCGTAATAGCTTAAGATCGGCCGTTCCCTCTTCCTCGACACCATGTAACAGTCGGCCCCTCCTTTATTCCAACTTGTCCGTCCTCTTTTAGAATACTGCTGCGCGGTATGGGATCCTCATCAGATAGGACTGACGGAGTACATCGAAAAAGTTCAAAGATAGGCAGCACGTTTTGTATTTCGCGAAATATGGGAGAGAGTGTCACAGAAATGTTACAAGATTTGGGCTGGACATCATTAAAATAAAGGCGTTTTTCGTCGCGACGGAATCTTCTCACGAAATTTTAGTCACCAACTTTCTCCTCCGAATGCGAAAACATTTTGTTGACACCGGCCTACATAGGGAGGAACGATCACCACGATAAAATAAGGGAAATCAGAGCTCGTACGAAAAGATGTAGGTGTTCATTCCGCGTGCTATACGAGTTTGGAATAACAGAGAATTGTGAAGGTGGTTCGATGAACCCTCTGCCAGGCACTTAAATGTGATTTGCAGAATATCCATGTAGATGAAACTGAGTGGAATAATCATTTCCCAGGCGTTATTCTCCAAAAATCTCCTTTGCGACAATTTAGGTGAACTGGTATTGAATTTCAGAAGGCAAAACTCAAATTGCACATATATTCAGACGATCCAAAAAATCAGTACCGTCCATCTTCTAGTGGTCGTAGCAAGATAATTTTCGAAGCAACTCATGCACGAGATTGACTCAAGTTTCTGTAAGACTGTAAAATGTGATAATTCCAGGTTTCCGATCATCACCAGTACCTTAGTCAGTTGCATCATCTTGATAGATGTCGATAAAATGAGTACAGTTTTATTGTCCTTTGTGGAATAGGACACAAGAGTGCAATAGTTTCTGGAAACAAACACGGAGGATACACTATCTGTGCAAAAGTACCCGCACATCTGTATGCAGTGCGGAATTGACAACCACATGTCACAAGAGACTGACACACGAGAGTAAAAGTAGGAGGCGGGGAGTATCGTGTTGTCAGTAGAGAAGCAGTGACAACAGAAAGAGTCATTCGGGTGAGCTCAGTGACTTCGGACGTGGACTAGTAACTGGATGTCACCTGAGTAACAAGTCCGCAAGGGACACATCAGTTCTTCGAAAGCCGACCAAGTCGACCGCCTGTGATGTGATTGTCAAGTGGAAATGCAAAGAACTACTAGAGCTTAAAACCGGGCTGTTTTTTGTGATTAGGTGCAGTCCCCTTATTGCGCTCAAGGTAACACTAAATGCGGAAGGATATGAAGGCATTTTACTGTTGTTAGATGTGAGGTCCGTCAGTTATGCAAAACACCGTTTTTTCTCAGTAGCCAAACATGTTTCGGCACGACTGTGCCATCATCAGTGGGTTTTCGTTTTTATTAATTTTTTATGAGCTAAAAACCAAAACCAGAACCGAAACCTGTACTTGAAGAGACGAATGAGAAGAAAGCTCATAAAAAATTAATAAAAACGCAAACCCACTGATGATGGCACAGTGGTGCCGAAACATGTTAGGGTGCTGAGAAAAAAAAACTGTGTTTTGCATAACTGGCGGACAACAATTTTAACTGCAAACACGGCCAACACAAGGCGCTGCAAATCAAAATGATGAATATTACTGGATTGTGTTCCGCGTGGCCAGCCGGGGGTGGCCGAGCGGTTCTAGACACTACAGTCGGGAACCGCGAGACCGCTACGGTCGCAGGTTCGAATCCTGCCTCGGGCATGGATGTGTGTGACGTCCTTAGGTTAGTTAGGTTTAAGTAGTTCTAAATTCTAGGGGACTGATGACCTCGGAAGTTAAGTCCCATAGTGTTCAGAGCCATTTGAACAATTTTTTTGTGTTCCGCGTACCGTAGAGGGACAGTTCGGCGACTATTTCAGCATTACAATGCACCGTGTCGTAAAGCAGCATCTGTGACGTAATGATATGTGGCCAATAACATTCGTGAAATGGACTGACCTGCCGATAGTACCGATCTGAACGGAACAGAAAATCTTTAGGGTGAGTTACAATTTCGACCTCGCTACAGACATCAGTACCTTGTCCGTTTTAGACTGCCATTGCTCCACAGAGATTCAGACACCTCATCGAAAGTGTCCCCAGCAGAATTCAAGGCCGTCGTAAAAGTGAGGTGATTACACACACTGTATAAATATCCCCTGATAGGTGTCTGCATACTTTTGATCAGATAGTGTACCTGTCTTTGTTCTTATTTGGGAGCATCTTTTTAGCAATCTCTCTTCCTCGTTTCCGTCGTCCCAACGTACGTGATTTTCTTTTCTTCCAACAGTGTCTGGGTCAGCTTGACGCTATTTAATGAGTTATCACCTGTTACATTCCCATTTGTTCCACAAATAGGTTCCACTAGCCTCAACACAAAATTTCTTTGAGACTGTTGGCCGGCGTATTGTTCCAAATTTATTGTATACCCTGTTTGAGCATCAACAAGAGCAAACATCTGTAATCCATGTTTTGTAGGTTTACTGAGTATGTACTGTATAAAATAGCAATTTCCTCTGGAAGATAGAAGATGCTCGTCGATTTTTTATATACTTACAGAGAGAAGATCACTAAACTTACTAACCATAAATTCAAATACTACTTTGATTGGAGCTAGTTTTATCTTCCAGCTGATGAGAATTACGCACATTTACATCATCAAAATTCAAACTTCGGTACAGAAAACGAAATCCCTTCTCATTCAACAGTAAAAAAACCACACTGCAATCCATTGCCCTCAGAGTTATCCACAACTGCTTCCAGTTTTTTCTTTGGCGACGCATCGTACCAATGATATTAACGATTCCAATGAAAGATCTTATCTCTGTGCTATCTATTAACCTCGCATCACTATATCTGGTAAATCTTGAACGAGCGTTTTCAATGTATAAGTTAGTATAGCAAACAATAATTTGTAAATTCTCTTTGTTAAGATAAAAATTCAATGTTACCTTCGCTTCCAGGGAGATAATGACGTTACTTGCTTGAGTATGCACGTTGTTTCGGGGAACATGTGTGTACTGTCGTGTTTCACGATTCTTTCAGCCGAATTGAATGCCTTTTTAGCACTCAGTTCAGACGAATTGGATCTGTTTACCTCGTCACTGACCTGTTGTATCGATTGAGTGTTGTGGTCACTTGCAGTCACGTGATCACTTTCATCAGTTTTACTTGTGACGTATATAGCGCGCGGTTGGCAACTGTCACGCAAATACGCTACTGGTAGGGTAAGTGATTTCTTACGAACTGTGGACGGAAAACAGAGACGTGCTGTTGCCACAACACCGAACACCAACAATAAACATTTAATTACTCGAAGGCGCGACTCCGAAAATTGGCGCACAGTTTTGCAAACGAACGACTAATGTGACTGGAGGATACCTGCCAACTACACACTTTATCTAGGGTTAAATGGAATTAACGCAGGTGTTGAAAATTCATACTTGTTGTTCTACTCCATAACTTCGTTGAGGAATTGATGCATCGGAGCCTGTCACGGTGTAGAGTCGTACAATAATTTATTGCCCTCGTTTGTTGCGAGTATAAAGTGTCTTCAAGAAGAACGAATTTGTCGACGAACAAAAAGTTTGATGCATTGCATATGACGGATAAAGGATATCTGTTGGAAAACACCGCATTCTCGTTGTGTCCCATCCATCGTATTCTACGGACCTAGCCCCAGGAGACTTTTCCCTGTTTCCCAAACTGAAACACACGTTGAAAGGACGACGTTTCCAAACCATAGAAGAGATACAGGACAATGCGACGAGAAACCTGAACGCCATCCCACAAAATGTGTTCCGGGAGGCGTTCCAAAACTGGAGGAAACGATGGGAACGGTGTATTGCCAGTAGAGGGGACTATTTTGAAGGGGGCAGTGCTTAAAATGTTGTACGGTAAGCAATAAAGCAGATACAGCAGAAGTTCGGTTTCTTTTTGAACATACCTCGTAACTTTGTACACATACAAACCTTCGGTCGCTATGTAGATGATTGGAGTTGCGGTTCTCTGTGTCAGGTAGCATTGCCAGCAGAGTGCACCAGTGCTGTTAGCGTTTAGAGTTGTTACCAGGCCGGGTAGGGTATAAAAGAGGGCGTGGACAGCGTAGGCTTTTGAATGATCGCTGTGAAATGAAATACGCGTGATACGTGTTACAAACCGGACACAATAGGAAGGACCAGGCCCCTTTGCTTTTTTCTTTTATAGCTCGTTTATTACATCAGAGAAATACACATTTTAAGACAAAATTTAACTACATGAAATATTGCTCCCAGTAAAGGTTAACATAAGCAGTGGCAAAACTTAGTTTTCGTAAGGGTTTCTGCTGGCAACAAATTTTAAGGAGGCAACGTAAGGTTTATATCAATTCAGCTCAAACACGTAGCTAGTGATTGAATCACGACACAGAAATAATTTTGGCAACAAATAAATAGCGTGAATTTGTACTCGCAGTAACCAACTAATCAACAGCCTTGCCATTCAGTAAGTAGTAGGCCAATCGGAACGAATTAGCAACACCCAGCAACTAGGGGAGTTAATACCAACAGTCTTTAAATGTCTTGCTCCCCATTAAATAAACAAACTTACAATAATTAAATGAATAACAAATCAAACACACTACGCTCCACTCAAACTCTTCAGTGGAAGCCAAGCCAAACTGAAAATTCAATTAACTGACTAGCACTGAAGTCACACTAAAGCTCATCTCTGTGTTCCCAGACACACATGGGGCAAACTTACACAAGACATGATTTTGAAGGGAGCACATCAGTAAAACGGTAGTGGAGCTGACTCGTGCTACTGAAAATTAAGGTACTAGACAGGGGCACAAGGTGGTATACAATGAGGTTGCCTTAGTGCTATACTGCGCTCCAAAATATTAATTCAAATGGCCAATTCAAAATTAAGTACACATAAACCAGCATTAATTAACGAGGAGTGACACCAGGTCACTCGAAGGGATGACAACACTTAATTGAAAACACGAATGCCGGAGGCGGCAGTAACATCAAACACCTTCTCCGAGTTTTAACCAGGAGTCACTTCCCGCTATACAAGTAAACATTTAACCAAGCACAAGGAAGACTTTTTGCAGATGATGCTGTGGTGTATCGACAGGTTGTAACAATGGAAAATTATACTGAAATGCAGGAGGATCTGCAGCGAATTGACGCATGGTGCAGGGAATGGCAATTCAATCTCAATGTGGACAAGTGTAAAGTGCTGCGAATACATAGAAAGATAGATCCCTTATCATTTAGCTACAAAACAGCAGGTCTGCAACTGGAAGCAGTTAATTCCATAAATTATCTGGGAGTACGCATTAGGAGTGATTTAAAATGGAATGATCATATAAAGTTGATCGTCGGTAAAGCAGATGCCAGACTGAGATTCATTGCTAGAATCCTAAGGAAATGCAATCCGAAAACAAAGGAAGTAGGTTACAGTACGCTTGTTCGCCCACTGCTTGAATACTGCTCAGCGGTGTGGGATCCGTACCAGATAGGGTTGATAGAAGAGATAGAGAAGATCCAACGGAGAGCAGAGCGCTTCGTTACAGGATCATTTAGTAATCGCGAAAGCGTTACGGAGATGATAGATAAACTCCAGTGGAAGACTCTGCAGGAGAGACGCTCAGTAGCTCGGTACGGGCTTTTGTTATAGTTTCGAGAACATACCTTCACCGAAGAGTCAAGCAGTATATTGCTCCCTCCTACGTATATATCGCGAAGAGACCATGAGGATAAAATCAGAGAGAGCCCACACAGAGGCATACCGACAATCCTTCTTTCCACGGAGACTGGAATAGAAGGGAGAACCGATAGAGGTACTCAGGGTACCCTCCGCCACACAGTCAGGTGGCTTGCGGAGTATGGATGTAGATGTAGATATAGAAAGAGAAAATTCAAATAAAACCCCCAAAAGATTATAAAGGACAGGGAACCTCAACTATTTAAATTTAAAAGAATTAGCCCCAAAGGCAGTGTAAACGCTAAGACCACACTTAAGAGGCCACCAAAATTGGTTACAAAAAGTCTTATACATTTGCCCCTCTTCTTTAAAAGAAACACAAGGCTGCTAAACTTCTGCTGGACGTCCGGTATGGCTCGTGTAGGATGCACCAGGCAGCAACCCAAGCTAGACGGTCGCAAGGCACGGCGATCAAAATCAGGAGAGCAGACAGGCAGGCAGCCAACACACATCCTCCATCCTGAACCGGCAGACCGGGTACAACCAACGCCACATATACGTGGTTGCTTCCGACCTCGTACCTCGCGGCGTCTCAGCAGGTCGTCAGAGCAAACGTCAACTGCCACTCGCCCCGCGAATGCGGAAAACAACAAGGCAAACAAAAATAAGAAACATCGAAGGATCGATAATGGACATCCAGGAGACTGGCGCGACAGTAACGAGCGCCACGGTTCAACGCGTAAGGCATTTTGCGCTGCGGGTCCCTTTCTGGGGAATTCGTCTGCCAGGCTGAAGTCTTTTGTACTGTATTTGACGCCATGCCGGGGACTTGCGCGTCGATTATAACGAAATGACGATGAGGACAACACACGCACACAGTCCCGAGCGGACCCACCCCAGCCAGGAGTCGAACCCCGTACACGGAGATGCCGCGTACTTGTGTCATCCATCGTTATCAGCGCCTGACAGAGAAGGAAAGTGACCTCGTTGTGGGGGTCTATTTCGCCGGCTGATTAGAGCAATATCCAGATTTTTGTGGCATTCGGATGTGACAGTGGCCTCGTGTTGGAATGCACGGAACGTGATGGCAAGCATACTCCTCGTCAAGGCTTCGATCGACCACGTTTGAGTATCGCTATGTTGTGCACTAAGCACATCTGCGCCTACCATCCGAAAACAAGTAATGGGCCCTCTCCAACATTCTGTCGCCCCAGACCTTTGCTTGGAGACTAGCAGTAGCTGGACAAGGGAATTACCACTGATAGCAGCGCAACACAAACTTCTGTGTTTGGAGTGGTGCCGTGATTGGGACGCATTCACTGGGGCGTTGCTATGTGTGCAGCAATGACTCGTAGTTCTGCATTGCCCTGTATGATCATCGTCAGCGACCTGGGGACAGGTCCCGTTTTCCAATGTGTTTGAGCGGCAGAGCGGTGTTACTCTTGGTGTCACGGTATGGGGATCCATCGGTTATGACTTCCAGTCACAACTGGTTGTGGTTGAGGGAGGTCTTGATATCACAACGGTATGTGAAGGACATTCTGCATCCTCATGTGTTACCTTTCATGTGACAGCATCATGGTGCTATTTTTCAACAAGACATGGCACGCATATCTAGGGTTGATTGGTTGCTTGCTTGATTGGAGGGTGGGGAGTGACATCATCAGTACCACGATCTAAGGTAACAATAGAAGGGAGGAACAACACAAACAGCACAATACAGTCGATGGGAGAGGAAAATGGGCAAAGAGACAAAAGGAACGTCGAGGCGGCAGGAAGGTTAAAGAATAGGAGGGACGGGAGGGGAAGGGACAGCAGGGGGCGCCCAAAGGCGTTATGCACGGTGGGGTGCAAGCATCGCAGCCGACCCATCCAGAGTCCCACACCACACCATACCATACCATACCATACCATCATTGTGACACAGTGGGGGCAACACAAGGGGAAGACGACAAAGAAAAGGAGAAACATAACGGCACAAAAGACGAGACAAATCGTAAGGGAAGCAGGGGAATACCATTGCCATCACTAACCTAGGGACTCCCACATCAAAAGGAAATTCATATACGTAAGTCTGGGAGAAAAAACTACTTTTGTGAAGAAAAGAGGATGGACATAACGATGTGAGGATCGTCTGCTAATACCGGAGACAAGAAAAGTGGGAGGGCATATTTAGTGTGAAGGGCCAAAAGGTGAACTATTTGCTTGGTGCTGAGGTATTCCAGTGACCAGCAAGGAGCCTTATATCTGTCCCCCAACAGAACACACGTGGGTCCAGCTCGCACATCAGCTCTGTCCCAGTATGCAGGACATCGAACACCAGAGAGGACACTACAGCTTCATCACACTGTTCTCATTTGAATCGGTGCACGCATCCGGGCTAGACAGGATGCAATGTCATACTGATAAGTTGCTCACATTGCCAAGTTGTTTGTAAGTTTCACTCGATTTTGTAATCACTGAACTAACGTCACATACCCTCTCAACAGAAGGCAGTTATAAGAGTCGACGGACATGAAAGGGAAGCAGTGGTTGGAAGGGAGTGAGACAGGGTTGTACCCTATCCCTGATGTTATTCGATCTGTATATTGGGCAAGCAGTAAAGGAAACAAAAGAAAAATTGGAGTAGGAATTAAAATCCGCAGAGAAGAATTAAAAACTTTGAGGTTTGCCGATGACATTATAATTCTGTCAGAGACAGCATAGGACATGGAAGAGCAGTTGAACGGAATGGACAGTGTCTTGAAAGGAGGATGTAAGATGAACATCAACAAAAGCAAAACGAGGATAATGGAATGTAGTCGAATTAAATCGGGTGATGATGCGGGAATTAGATTAGGAAATGAGACACTTAGAGTAGTAAAGGAGTTTTGCTATTTGGGGAGCAAAATAACTGATTATGGTTTAAGTAGAGTGACAGTGGCAAGGAAAGCGTTTCTGAAGAAGAGAAATTTGTTAACATTGAGTATAGATTTAAGTTTCAGGAACTCTTTTTCTGAAAGTATTTGTATGGACTGTAGGTATGTATGGAAGTGACACGACGATAAATAGTTTAGGCTAATACAGAATAGAAGCTTTAGGAATGTGGTGCTACAGAAAAGTGCTGAAGATTAGATGGGTAGATCACGTGACTAATGAAGAGGTACTGAACAGAATTGGGGAGAAGAGGAATTTGTAGCACAACTTCACAAGAAGGAGGGACCGGATGGTAGGACATGTATGAGGCACTTTAGTATTGGAGGGCATTGTGGAGGGTAAAAACCGTAGAGAGAGACCAAGAGATGAATACACTAAGCAGATTTCGAAGGATGTAGGTTGCAGTAATGTATTGCGTATTTAAACTGGGAACCTATTAACGACGAAGAGGCTTCGTCCCGCCATATCCCTCAGTGGTTCACAACCCCACAAGAGGCCACCCACCCTACCGCCGACCCACACCGAACCCAGGGTTATTGTGCGGTTCGACACCCAGAGGACTCCCCCTCACCCTCCCCCCTCCGCGGGAACGTCTCATACCAGACGAGTATAACCCCAAATGTGTGTGAAATCTTATGGGACGTAACTGCTAAGGTCATCAGTCCCTAAGCTTACACACTACTTAACCTAAATTATCCTACAGACAAACACACACACCCATGCCCGAGGGAGGACTCGGACCTCCGCCGGAACCAGCCGCACAGTCCATGACTGCAGCGCCCGAAGACCGCTCGGCTAATCCCGCGCGGCCAAATGTTTGCGTGGTACAGTAATTGTGGTGTACGCGCATGTGGAGGCAGTGTTTGCACAGCAATCGCCGACATAGTGTAACTGAGGCGGAATGAGGGGAGCCAGCCCGCATTCGCCGAGGTAGATGGAAAACCGCCTTAAAAACCATCCACAGGCTGGCCGGCACACCGGACTTCGACACTATTCCGCCAGGCGGATTCGTGCCGGGGACCGGCACGCCTTCCTTCTCGGGAAGGAGCGCGTTAAGCCAGGTCCACACGCAACGATCTGTCTGCGCAGACATTGGCGCAGATGTCTGTACATGCAAAAGATCGCTGCAAATGTGGTGTGTTCACACGACACAAACCCCAATCTACCATTCGCCCGCCATCTGTCGGTGTAGAAAAGAAATATCAGTGGCAAGTGACTATGCTCCCCGTAAACGTCAAAAATGTAATTCAGTTACTCTGAAATATTGAAATGGAGGAAGCTCTGTTGTGGTCTGTGTTCGCAACTTGTGTTGCAAAAAACATTCAGACCAACCGCAGAAAACAGAGAAAGCGGTCAAAATGGTGTAGTGGATGCTAAAGCGAAAGCAGCGAGAGTTGCAGGGCCAACCTGTTTTGTTTTACATGACCTCGTGTTCCATTTCCTGGCTCATTGACACTCCAATTTCATCTTCAATTTGTACTCCTGCTTGGTCTTGGCGTTTCTTGATCACTAAGAAAGCCAAGAAGATAAAAATACCATAACGTTGGCTGGTATACTTGATCTACTCTTACACCAGATCTAGATTTCTGTACTTTGGATAACTCTTTTCGCTGACAGACTTAATTTACTTGACTTGCCTTCATGAACTCATCCTTCAGGACAGCGTAAATAGCTTCATATGTGTTGGGTATTACTTTACTCAACACTTGTTTCGATATTGCAGTTGAAAATTCCAAATCCTTATAGCTCCTTCCTATAGCTAGGAATCTTAATGTTACCGCCAACCGTTCATGAGGAGAAATAGCCCTTCTCATAGAAGTATTTTCTCTCATAATATGAGGGGTTACAAGCTTTAAGAGATAATTATAAGTTTCGGCACCCATCCGCAAATAATTTCGCCAGTTCGCAACGAATTTTTTTTATTACCGTTTCTCTGTTTGCCGAGGCGTCAAGTGCCCATAATTTTTCAATTAGAGCATTGTAAGCTGCTGTCTTTTTTTCTCGGTCACTATATTCTTTACTTTTAATCTTCCACAAACATGGGTGGTTGCTATATATTTTAATGAATTCACTTACAAACTCTCGAGAACACTGACGAGTATCAGCCACTTCAATGCGCACAAATACAAACACTAGACTGAGCAAACAGCTGTTTCGCGCCAGATTTGCGGCGATCTCCTGTCCACACGCTCCAACTTGTCTGCGCAGATGTGGTTTGAACCCACAGATTTGAGAGGTTTCGCTCAAACCTCCAACTCCCAGGTTTGCACACACCTCAGGTTGGTGCAAATCTTCTGTCCACACGCAACGATCTGTCTGCGCAGACAGATTGTTGCGGGTGGACGGGCCTTTAGACCGCGCGGCTAGCCGGGTGGGCTGGTTGCAGTAGGTACTAGGAGATGAAGCTTGCACAGGATACAGTAGCATGGACAGCTGCATCAAACCAGTCTCTGGACTGAAGACCACAACAACAACAACTCTCTCAATCTGTGAAGTTTTATGTAGTTTTCTCGTCTCATTCTGAGTGCGTAACTTTTTTTGTTGTGCAGTGTAAATATAACATGTTTGCTTATGGCATTTAAACCACACCGTTCCAGATTTTTTTCCGAAATTCACAATTCTCCGGATTTTCGATAACCCAGATGGCCTACAGTCCCTGTTAGATGGTATAAACGAGCTTCCACTGTACTGCAAAAATTGCGCCTTCCTCTAAACTGTCAACTTTCCCTTGTGACAGCGAAAAGGGGCCGCAATCTGCAAGTGTACGCCCGGGGAACAGGAAACGGCGAGTGCAGCTCGTATGTTGCCAAACAAAAGCGGGAGCCGCCGTGGGCAGCGTCGCCATTGTGTCCGCCGCCGTGATGAGAAAGCCCCGTCATAATCTGGCCGCCATTGTTCGCCGCGCAGTCATTTGTCACGGCTGCACAGTGTCTCCGTCTCTGGGCGCACTCCGACGTTTTTTTGTTCCGGCCGTGAAAAGGCGGAAGCAATCGCACTAACAGCGACACTGATGCTGACAGTAACAGCGCACAGTGCCGAAGAGCCCCAGCGGACTGTAGATTACAAGGCAGCCAGCCAGCCAGCGCATCGCAGCGGGCAGCGGCGTTTTGCCCACATCTGCAGTTGGCCTCGGGCTCATTCCACTGGACAAAAAGCAAAACCAGTGGCAAAAAATAATGTTCACCTGTCGTGGTGTCTTCCACACTGAAGTGACAAAAGTCACGAGATGACGGTAGTATCGCTTACACCAGGTATAAAAGGGCAGTGCATTGGCGGGATTGTCATTTTTACTCTGGTGATTCCTGACACGATTATGGCCGCACGACACGAATCAACGGACTTTGAACGTGGAATGGTATGGGCCATGCCATTTCGGAAATCGTTTGGGAATTCGCAACTCCGAGATCAGTAGTGTGCCTTGGATACCAAATTTTAGGCATTATCTCTCACCACGGACAACGCAATGGCCGACGGCCTTCACGTAACGACCTAGAGCAGTGTCGTTTGCGTAGAGCTGTCAGTGCTAGCAGACAAGCAACACTGCTTTAAGTAATCGCATAAATCAATGTGGGACGTACGTCGAACATAAGCATTATGACAGCGCGGCGAAATTTGGCGTTAATGGGCTATGGCAGTAGACGACCGTCGCGCGTGCCTTTCCTAACAACACGACATCGCCTGCCGCCCCTCTCCTGTGCTTGTGATCATATCAGTTTGACCCTACACGGCTGGAGAACCAGGACGTTGTCAGATGAGTCCCGATTTCAGCCGGTGAGAGCTGATGGTAGGGTTCGAGTGTGAAGCAGACCCCACGAAGCCATGGACTCAAATTGTCAACAATACACTGTGCAAGCTGGTGGTGGCTCCATTGTAGTGTAGGCTATGTTTACATGGAATGGGCGAGGTCCTCTGGTCCAAATGAACCGATCATTGGCTGGAAACGGTTCTGTTCGGCGACTCGGAGACCATTAGCAGCCATTCAAGAACTTCATGTTCCCAAACAATGATGAAATACACTCCTGGAAATGGAAAAAAGAACACATTGACACCGGCGTGTCAGACCCACCATACTTGCTCCGGACACTGCGAGAGGGCTGTACAAGCAATGATCACACGCACGGCACAGCGGACACACCAGGAACCGCGGTGTTGGCCGTCGAATGGCGCTAGCTGCGCAGCATTTGTGCACCGCCGCCGTCAGTGTCAGCCAGTTTGCCGTGGCATACGGAGCTCCATCGCAGTCTTTAACACTGGTAGCATGCCGCGACAGCGTGGACGTGAAACGTATGTGCAGTTGACGGACTTTGAGCGAGGGCGTATAGTGGGCATGCGGGAGGCCGGGTGGACGTACCGCCGAATTGCTCAACACGTGGGGCGTGAGGTCTCCACAGTACATCGATGTTGTCGCCAGTGGTCGGCGGAAGGTGCACGTGCCCGTCGACCTGGGACCGGACCGCAGCGACGCACGGATGCACGCCAAGACCGTAGGATCCTACGCAGTGCCGTAGGGGACCGCACCGCCACTTCCCAGCAAATTAGGGACACTGTTGCTCCTGGGGTATCGGCGAGGACCATTCGCAACCGTCTCCATGAAGCTGGGCTACGGTCCCGCACACCGTTAGGCCGTCTTCCGCTCACGCCCCAACATCGTGCAGCCCGCCTCCAGTGGTGTCGCGACAGGCGTGAATGGAGGGACGAATGGAGACGTGTCGTCTTCAGCGATGAGAGTCGCTTCTGCCTTGGTGCCAATGATGGTCGTATGCGTGTTTGGCACCGTGCAGGTGAGCGCCACAATCAGGACTGCATACGACCGAGGCACACAGGGCCAACACCCGGCATCATGGTGTGGGGAGCGATCTCCTACACTGGCCGTACACCACTGGCGATCGTCGAGGGGACACTGAATAGTGCACGGTACATCCAAACCGTCATCGAACCCATCGTTCTACCATTCCTAGACCGGCAAGGGAACTTGCTGTTCCAACAGGACAATGCACGTCCGCATGTATCCCGTGCCACCCAACGTGCTCTAGAAGGTGTAAGTCAACTACCCTGGCCAGCAAGATCTCCGGATCTGTCCCCCATTGAGCATGTTTGGGACTGGATGAAGCGTCGTCTCACGCGGTCTGCACGTTCAGCACGAACGCTGGTCCAACTGAGGCGCCAGGTGGAAATGGCATGGCAAGCCGTTCCACAGGACTACATCCAGCATCTCTACGATCGTCTCCATGGGAGAATAGCAGCCTGCATTGCTGCGAAAGGTGGATATACACTGTACTAGTGCCGACATCGTGCATGCTCTGTTGCCTGTGTCTATGTGCCTGTGGTTCTGTCAGTGTGATCATGTGATGTATCTGACCCCAGGATTGTGTCAATAAAGTTTCCCCTTCCTGGGACAATGAATTCACGGTGTTCTTATTTCAATTTCCAGGAGTGTATATTACGATGACAATTGTCATGTCTGCAGGCCAGAATTATTCGCGACTGGTTTGAAGTACATTCTGGACAGTCCGAGCGAATGTTTTGGCCGCCCAGATCGCCCGACAGGAATCTCATCAAACATTTTTGGGACATAATTGAGAGGTCAGTTCGCGCACAAAATCCTGCACCGGCAATATTCTGGAAAGTACAGGCGGCTGCAGAAATGAAATGTGTGTGAATACCTAAGTGACCAAACTGCTGAGGTTATTGGTCCCTAGACTTACACACTACTTAACCTAACTTATGCTAAGAGCAATACACACACACATTCCCGAGGGATGACTCGAACCTCCGGCGGGAGGGGTCGTGCGATCCGTGACATAGCGGCTCAAACCGCGCCGCGTGGCTTCAGAGGCAGAATGACGCAGTATTTCTGCAGATTACTTGGAACGGGTTGTTGAGTCCATGCCATGTCGAGCTTCAGCACCAGGCCGGGCATTCGGAGGTCCGCCACGGTAATAGAAGGTATTCCACGGCTTTTGTCAGCTCAGCGTACACGATATAGTTGAAAACACCGATGATTTTGCTGCTAAGTGATGCTAGTGGATTTTGCACGATCTGATTTTAACACACTTTTTCGTATACAGTTATAAGTCGCTACAGGTCCGTGAACTGTTGCGCAAGAAAATTGGTGATACATGGCGCCATCTATACTGAGGAAGTTTACTACGAAAAAGTGTACACTAAACAGCCAACTGAGAGGCAGCATAAAACTATGAAAGTTTTTGTGTATGAGTGGTCAAAGTAACCACGGCGGTCGACGTATACCACGTTTACGTTAGTGTGCTTCCCTTCGCGGTGCGCAGCGGTGTGTGTGTGTGTGTGTGTGTGTGTGTGTCTGTGTGTGTGTGTGTGTGTGTGTGTGTGTGTGTGTGTGTGTGTGTCCGCCAAATTTGGACAGCGGCCTGGAGGTGGAACTAAACACATGGGTGTCCAAAATTAAAGCAACAAACCATTATTTCCCTGTCCGGAGTCTAATTTACGATATAATCATACAAACTGTCAACAGATGTCCGTACTTAAGTTAAAATCTTCTGGGTTATTAGACCCCGTCATGTTTCTTCTAAAATGTTCGACGTTTCGACCCCTCTGCTGGGATCTGCCTCAGGATCTTTTGGTGTCCACTACTGCTAGAACACGGTCAGTGTGTCGCGCCCACTTATAAAGGGGGAGTTTTTGGCGGTACTGGAGAAGTGATAGTATTGGTTAAAATTCATATGGGTACCATTGGTGGGCCATAGTCATAGGCTAACATTCCCGCTCTGATACAGAAGAGGGACGTTGGTAACCCATCTCCTGTAGATACCATTGGCGGTCATCGTCATTGGATAGAAAGGCGCTGTTCCACACTTATGCTGGAGAAGGGTTATTGGTTGAAATGCCTGCTACCGCTATTGGTTGGTCGTCATCAGTGGCTAGATTCGAAACGGACAGAGCAAGAGAGGGGGGAATGTTTATCCAAAATATTATTGTCCGCCGAGGTGACTTGAAGCGCGTTGTTTATGCCGCTCACACACCGCGGTCGCGTATTCACTTCCTTGATGGCGGGGAGCCACGATGCCGGAAGCCTATAGCCATCCTCTCTATTGAAATTAGATGCATTCTTAGAAATTTCAACAGCTTCTCGGACCTTTCTTCTATAAATGTTTGTTTCTTTAGCCAGTACACGTACGTTATTAAAATTGATGCCAGAGCCACAGTTCTCATGATGTTCCGCTACTGCCGATTTTGCACTTTGATTTAGCCGCATGTGCCGTTCGTGTTCCTTAATGAGTTCTTTAACAGTTCTTCCCGTTTCGCCTATATACACTTTGCCGTAGCCACATGGCAGTTGATAGACGCCTGCATTGTGGGGGTAATAAGGTACATCCGTTGTCCATCGGAAAAAGTCGTTTACTTTGTTTTGACTTTGCCGTAGCCACATGGCAGTTGATAGACGCCTGCATTGTGGGAGTAATAAGGTACATCCGTTGTCCATCGGAAAAAGTCGTTTACTTTGTTTTGACTAAAGAAAGATATCTGAATACCATTTTTCTTTAAAATTCTACTTATGCGGTCAGTGACACCAGAAACGAACGGTAACCTGACGGAGTGGGAAGGCTGTTCCTCGTCATTCTTATTAGCGTTATAAATATTCCGCCGTAAAAGCCCTGTCGAATGAATAACTATCATACCCATTTGTCTTCAATGTCCTCTTTAAAAAATTTCAACTCCGATTCCAAGTTGTCGTCATCGCTGATACGGAAGACACGTGAAGACAGAGTGTTGACTACTGCTTGCTTCTGGGCTAGGTGGTGCTGCGAAGTGGCATCTAAATACCTGTTTGTGTTAGTCTGTACGCTCGTGTCCTGCACGGAAGATAGCAATGTGGTCAACGGACAACCACACCAACGATGACATTAGGGCACCTACCAAACGGGATAGTGTTTGTCGGATAGTTCCTCATCCACAATGGTTATGTACACAGTCACAGGCGGCGCAGTATGGCACAGAGGGGAGACAGTCTGCGGTGGAAAGCCATGGGAAGAATGGGAGCAGGACAGACGCAAACTGATGGGACCCGATGGCTTAATATGAATCGTTCTGTTGTTTTTCGGATGTAACGACAGTTTATATAGATCGAAACTGTATCGGGAAAACCAGGGTGGTGCCGACCACGTGTGACATCAGAAAGACTGAATCGTTAATTTGGCTGCAGAGGCACGACGGTACCGCCTTAGTACCGCGCGGCAACTGGCATATGACCTTGCAGCATCCACTGGACGTGTCGTAGAGAGGCAAACGGTGCGCTGAAGTCTTCGGCAGAGTGGCCTTTACTGTCGGAGACTTGCTGTGTGTATACCTCTGACGCGTCTTCACAGAAGTGGACGTCTGGAGTGGAGCTGTCATACCACCTGAACGGTCGCACAGTGGGCGAATGTTGTTTTCATAAATGACTCCAGATTTGGTCTGGAGAGTGATTCTCGACGGATTTGCATCTTGAGGGTACGTGGAACACGATTTCGGGACCCAACTATTGTGCAAAGAGATATCAAGGATGATCCCTAACGGCGTGGACCATTCGAACTCCTCTTCACAAAATTGTACCGCTGAATCGGCAGTGTGTAACTGCGGTCAGGTGTCGTGACATCTTGAGATCTCATATGCGGCTGTTGCGAAGTGGTTTGGGCCCACACTTCGTGTTGCTGTACGATAATGTTCGACTTCGTACAGCACGCGTGGTTGCTGTTTCTTTTTTTGGAAATGGAAGATATTGCACGCATCATGGCGTGGCCTGCTCGCTCTTTCGGCTTGAATTTCATACAGCACGTCTGGGATGCACTAGGGAGACGGGTTGCACCACGTCAGCGTCCATCATCCATTCCGCAAGACTTGCGAGCAGTGCTGCAGGAAGAACGAGCGTTTTTGCCTCAGTATGAGATTGATGACATCATTCACAGCATGCCCCGTCGTTTGTCATGCCGGTATTGCTGCCAGAGGTGGTCACACAGCTTACTAAGCATATTAACCTGTTGTCAGAATGTGTGTGCAAATCCCTTAAGTCGGTAAAACAAAGAACATTTTTTTCTACCGTTATCAGGATTGCCACAAGTTTCTCCAAGTGAAATTCCCTGATATGTCCCTGATTTCCCGACGTTTTAGGATTATTCCCTGACAAATTTTGAGATCTCGAGGGTAAGTTAAGACGTAAGTTGACAACCTGTCCTTGGAGCTACGGTACAAGAAACAATAGTGCAAACGAGGTTATATATAAAGCATGCAAGCAGATGGCATTTCCTGATGTGAGCAAAAATCTTAAGTACTAACATAAACATCTGTGGTAATCAACTGTTTTTAGCTGGAGAAAGCAAGCCAAATGGTACATGTGTTTCATTAAGACCACTGAAGTTAAAATCTTCTGGGTTATTAGGCCACGTCATATTTCTATTAAAATGATCGCCGTTTCGACCCCTCTACTGGGATCTTCCTCAGGATCTTATGGTGTCCACTACTGCTACCAGCGACAACGGCCACGAAAGCCTGCAGAATTACATATAACGAAACACATTTGGTGACAAAAATACGCATTTCCTTGTAGTCGCAAGACAGATTTAATATCTTCACTGATTTCAGAAGTAACCTGAGAAAAAAGTAGGCCTCTTGAAAGAAGTGTATAAGCGGGGGAAGAATATTGTGTAAACTAAGAATGTACGTGACATGTTGGTTCTGCTATGTTCGTTATTGTTGGTTATTACCCACTGTGTTATATCATTTTACAGGTATTGTGTGATTTTTCTTTCGAGAAATATATAAGTACATAGTGTACAAACCCCCAGCAACTGCCACAATTTTCTTCTTATTATCGTCCACACTTCCTAACAAATAATCTACTTTTGAAGCGCCACAATGTAATAGAACAAATATTATGACTATAAAACGCCACACTGCACAACGTACTTGTGGCAAGACAGTCGCAATTCCTGAAATTCATCAGCCATGACCTGCTGAAGAGAACTGCAGTCCTGGGTCCATGAGTAAACCACGACAATCCGCTGCATTACGCTACACACCAACAGACCCGACCTGCGGGCAGATCTGAGAGACTAGATCCAACCGGCAGGGCCTGTACTTTAGTGGCTTCAGATCGGCAACCTCGATCCATTACAGGTATCTACAGAAACTGCCGGCGGTTTTGGCCCGTCGCGGAAATCCACTCGTGTAGCCAGCTGTTCGCGAGCCACAGACAGCATGTCGATGAAATGAGACCGCGGTGATCAATCCATGCGACAGATAACTTCTTCAGATATTCTGAGAATCAATAGGTAGCAACTCGTCGTAAGGATGATTGCTGAGCCGCACATAGAAAAATCACACTCTCACAACTCTCGATCATATCCTTTGTCAGAAAACAAGAGCATACGCACATTCACACACTCAGACGCCGGCAGGAGTGGCCGAGCGGTTCTAGGCGCTACAGTCTGGAACCGCGCGACAGCTACAGTCGCAGGTTCGAATCCTGCCTCGGGCATGACTGTGTGTGATGTCCTTAGGTTAGATAGGTTTAAGTACTTCTAAGTTCTAGGGGACTGATGACCTCAGAAGTTAAGTCCTATAGTGCTCGGAGCCATTTGAACCATTTGAAGTTACTCAGACACAACTCGCGCATACATGACCGCCATCTCCGGCCGCTGCGTCAACAATCTCTCTGAGAATCAGATCCAAACAAACCACTCCTCGCGCCTTCCAGTCTCTCGTCGGCAGCTTCTAGGTTAGTGGCAAGAAGTGGTGGCAGCACTGACTACAAGCTGAGGGGAGTGGTAGGAAGTGGAGAAGCAGTAAGAATGAGGGAGTGGGGAAGCGGCGCACGTACTTAGCTGCGCACAGCCACCGCAAACAAACCATT